>NW_022884330.1:657495-1314990 GCF_011952255.1 Bombus vosnesenskii | reverse complement strand
TCTGTTAAAAGAACAAATTTGCATTACTGGAAATTTTTAAGATCTTTATAGATGCAAATATTCATATAAAATTTCACTTACTTTCTTGCTGCTTCTCTTTGTTCTTGAGCTCGTTTTCGTTGTTCTTCCTTTTCCTGTTCAATCTCTTTCTGCCTTTGCATTTGTTTCTCAATCTCTGCTTGTCTTCGTCTTTCTTGTTCTAATCTGTATAATATTTGTTCTCAGTCAATATAAAACACTTTAATACAAACGTTCACCTATCCAATCTTCAGGAAACATTTGTTTACCTAATTTTCTCTTGTTTCTCAGCCTCTTCTCTTTCTTTTCGTTCACGTTCTTCTTGTTCTTTACGTTGAATTTCTAATAAAGCCTTGCGCCTACGTTCTAGCTCCGCTTGTCCTTTCTCAAAGTTTTCTTTACGTTTGTCTTCAAAAGAAGTCTGTAAGAAAACCAATTGTAATAGATAATACCTATTATTATACATAATTATGAAATTATTTAAATATAGATATACAAAGAAAGAGAACTTACTTGCGGCATACCAGCCGATGGATCTACGTTTTCCGTTCCAGTTTGTGAAAGTGTTAAGCTACTTTGTCGTTGACGTCTGAATGCAGGTGGTATAAGTTCAATTGGTAACGTGGTAGGTATCTTTTCACCAAGCTTAGCTATATCACATAAATGCATTGCTAATACAAATTCGTCGCAACTCAAACGACCATCCGAATCCATGTCCGCTAACGCCCTAGTGACACATTTACATTCTATAGAAATGTTAAGAATTATCCTTTCGATTGTTATTGTTTAATATTTGCTGTTATATTATTATACCATATCTGTGCCAACACTTGTTGAGGTAATTGTGACTGCACCATAATATTTCTGGCCTGAGGGCCAGATAGAAATCCAGATCGCGCCCTGTCCCAGGTATTAAATAATTGAGTATATTTCAATTTTGTTTGATGAGGTACAGCCCATTCCACAGATTGCGGAGAACCTACTGAATGCTGACTATGTTGTGAATCAACCGAACCCACCCTATCTATACTTGGTGGACGTGCAGTTGTGCTTAATGGTGTACTTGTAGATACTGGTGTTTGAGCAATTACACCATTCACTAACGTACTTGCTGTGGTTGCTGATGCTAGAGGTAAACCTACAACTGGAGGAGTCGATACTACACCAGTTCCTGAAAGAAAATGTAGTAAATAATGAATCATATCATGTAATAATAAAACAAGATACTTTATGATTACAAAACTTAAATTATATATACCAGTGGACATTGGTGCAATAGATGGTACCATAGTAGAACCACCTGCAATCATACTAGTACAAGATAATGGTTGCATAGGCATTGCTTGTGCCATACCAAAAGCAGCCATTGGTGTTGGAGTTGTATTTAAAGGTGCAATTGGTGCTGCTGCAGACATCCCTGTTTGAAAAAAAACATGTTTATTAAATATATGTTATCTGCTCCTGTGTGATATTAAAAATACTATTCGATGAATGATTTAGTTAATAATGTTAAATTACTAATTATCATAGTTTATTATCTACAGTAGTGCAGTATTTCTTATATTAGAGTCTTAGCTTAAGGTATAGGAAAATCAAGATTTAAGAATACCATAAAAGAATATTTAAGTTACATTATTTATTAGTTAAATTAAGTAAAAATAACAACTATGTCTTTCTACAGAATTTAATAAAGTATACCTGAAAACTCAAGATCAAGTAAATCTGTAAAAAGAGGAATAAAACATCATTCACAAATCAATAAATTTTCTGATTCAAATATATCACTGGAAACTAAAAATCTAAATAAATATTAAAGAAATAATGAAGAAATAGAGCGTGGACGAAAGAACATATGGTTTTACCCATGGTAGATGTAGTCATTGGTTGTGCAGATTGAACAACAGGAGGAACAATAGCCGTTGCAGAAGCAGGTGGAACTTTGACTGGTGAAATCCCAGTAGCGACAGGACTATTAGGAAATGAAGGCGGTGCTGGCTTCGGTGGTGGACCACTAGTAGCAGGTGAAAAATTTACCCCTAAAATACATAATTGCATTTTTAAAAACAATCTCATTAAAGAATTACTTTAAATAAGATGTATAAAATAAAAACATGATATAACAGCAAAGCAAAGCAATAGCAAAGTAATTGAAAAATAAAATAATATAAATTACAGCTGCAACAACTGGAAAGATTAGTAATAAAGGCAAAATTAATTCATAATTATGTGCATTTTATACTAAAATGTATGTATTTGATGCTATTGGATGGTCTTTTATTAAAGTAAAGTGTTTATTGCAATAATATATAATGCAAAAAGGAATCATTTCTTTATATTAAAATTTAATTCTAAAGATATGGGAAACTATCTAGATTTACATGCAATTTTATCTTTTAAATAAATGGATAAACTACTTCTCAAATCTCCTTTGCACTTTGAACATACCAATATTTGAGGGTGGTGTAGGTCTTTGAGAAGGACCACCACTAGGAGTGGTGGTAGTGGTAGTGGTAGTACTTGTAGAAGGCACGATTCCTTTTTTTTTGCAGCACAAATATTATATTATTGTATACAGAGTTGCATAAGTGGGCAGTTATATATATATAAAAGATATATATAGAGAGGAAAAAATAATAAAGTAGAATATGTATATGCGTAATCAGTAAACAAAGCCATTGCAACATTGATTATACATATAATGTCACATATAATATACATACTGTATTGTGTGTTTTTATAATGAAATAAAAATATAGATGTAGACATGAAGCATAAAAATATATCTTTTGAAGATAAGTGTTTGTGTTATCTTTTAGTGATATGTAATTGTGTAAAATATAACATAATACCATTTTGATAATGATATTGTACACATTATTATATATGTTAATATTAAATAATATGTATTATTTACATTACAAAGTTAATTATATTTTATGTTCCTAAAATGATACGAATGACATACAATATTTTTACAAGTTAGATTTAATAAAATATAAATAATTATTTAAAATATAGCGAGTTCTTTCATGCAAAAGTGAGTCTTTGCATAAAAATATTAATGCATATACAACAGCACATCATAACATTATATTATTGATAATATCAAGAAAAAGGAAAAAATATGCCTTAAAGAAAAATCATAATATTTTTACAAAACTTGAAAGAAAGGTACGAACTAGAAGAAAATTCAGACATAATCATTCATATGTAAACATCCACTTCTTATAACATACCCACAGAGGGTGGTGCAGGTCGAGCAGGTGGCTTTGACGCTGTGTGAGTTGTGGCATGTGTAGTGGCAGCCACATTCTGTCTACTTTGTCGTGATGCTGTGTAGTATGATGCATAAGTATAATAATGCTACATAATGCTGTTTGTTACATAAAATGTATCTTTTTTCTTATTTTTTTGGATCTATAATATCTATAATAAGCAATGGTAGTAATTGAAATAGACTCTAATTCTTAATAATGGAATATTTTGCTGTTATGATATACATCAATCATAAATTCAACTGAAAGATGATTTGTATTTGTTGTGAAATAGAATTCTTAACAGTAGTGTAAGAGTTTTGATGAATACTATGAAAATTTATATTTCTTTCACCATATGTACTCATTTATATATGCTTTAGATACTTGAACATAAAATTTTTAGAGTAATCACCTGGTAAGGTCATTGGTGAAACAGGCCTAATAGCATGTCCTGGTAATGGTCCATTTACAGGTGGTGGTCCTATAAGTGGACGTGGAACAGATCCAGTCATAGGCATCCCACTAATTAAAGGCTGTACTGGAACTTGCGGTGGAGCAGATAAATTTACTAATGAAGCAACATTATTCTGTGGTAGAATATTAGCAGCTCCGTTTGTTAAGTTCGTAACATTACTATCACCTAAATATTATCAAACATTAGAGTTCAGGACTCATAATTGAAGTAATCTTGATTATTTACTATCTTTATCATACTTACTGGCAGATAGTGACTTCAAACTCTGTATTAAAGCTGAAGGCAAGGCTTTAGGAATTTCAAAACCACGTAGCTTTAAATTAATTAATTTACATGCAATACTAAATTCATTTATGTCCATTTTTCCATCTGCATCTGTATCTGATAAAGCCCTATATAATCATGTTTTTATGATATGTATGATAATTTCTGAAGATATTAAATACCAGAGTGATATAATAATAAAATGTTAATACCATATTTGTCCAAGGATGACAGGTGGAAGCTGTGATTTAAGTAAAAATTCTTTTGCTTGCTCTCCAGTAACAACTCCATTGATTGGTTTTAAAGAATCAAACTGCTCTCTATATCTTGCACGTTCTCTGGGTTGGATTACCCAAGGATCCATACCTGAAAGAATTGCCATCTCCTTTTTTATCTTATAATATTCAAATAAACGACTCCTTTTGAATGAAAGTAAAAGTATTTGTGAAATGGTCTAATATTCAATCAATAATATCTACAAAATCAGAAATTTCAATTCTCTCCTTAATTCAGTTACTGTCAACATGACAACTAAATAGGAGCATGCCTGTCACTAGGCTTGGAAACAAAGAAACAATTGACTTACCCGGAGTTTGAGGGGTGGCCATCTCTGTTCACCCGTAGGTGACCACCGAATCAAATCTGTAATTAAAGAAATATATAACTTTTATAAAAATTATTGTAGAAATCGATGAGAGAAATTTGTGATTTCAAGGTTAGGTCATGGTGACCGAACTTAGCGAAAGTGACTCGCTATGTACCTCACGAAAGAAGAATTGTCGAAACGCTATAAATTTAGCGTAGATTCAATCACGAACAAACCCAATTAACTGAATACTACGAGTTCATGAACTTGAAGATTGATCGAGACCCTAACGCACACGTATAAGAGCAAGATTTTTTCTCACGCCAGTTACACAAACATACAACAGTGAACTACTTTCTTTGGCTATGAGACCTCTTTTACAATTTTACTAAAAGAAATTCATGATTGCACGTCGCGACGTTAGCGATCCTTTAGTAAGAAACAGAATCAGACAGATTTCTTCACTATACCGACAGTACGCGGGTCGGCCCACACTACTGACGTACATACGTCACTTTCACGACCTCGGTTATTTCCGTAAATCTTCGGGAGGAATCGATAGCTCACCCGAAACCGCCTCGTTCATTTTCGGCAGAAATCGCTATTTCCGCAACCCTTAGTTCGAACGTTCAAATTTCCTGCACTTCATTCAATAGAAGAAATTCTTTAACACGTATATCATATTTATTCGTGATACAATGTTTGATTAATCCTATAATTTAATATATAAATATTGGCGTCGATATAATGAAGTATCGTATTTCCTTGAAATTTACTCCATTAATCTGGTCGACCTTGTTAAACACATATGCCAGAAAGAAGACTTCACAATTGAAATTAAACAATAGATTCAGCTGATAGAATAATAAGGTAGTAATCTAATATTTTACGAACAAGTTCAGGTCAAAAATGGTTAAGTAGAAAATTCTACACGATGGTTCAGATGTTATTACACTGCATCAAACGATCAATATATTGTTTACTCGTTTAAAAATATAATCTTACATCGTTATACTCGAGACCGGAAATATGAATAACCTATTAATTACCATCAACTACTTTTTTTAAACAGGTATAGAATCAATTGGTTCATTGATATTTGCAAAGAAGGAAAAGGAAATATGTAGTAACTATGCAAAATACAAAATTGAGAAGAAAGTAGGAATAACGAAATCTTACTTTTTTTCTTTTGAACAACTGGAAGTGACTAATATATGAAATAATTTGGATATTTAATATTAAGATAAAGGTAAATAAATAATAAACATTTGACATTTTTTCGCTTTTACCGCTGTGTTGTTTTGTGCTTAAATCGAATATAATTAGACTGTTGTCCAATACATGTACGCCTGAAATATTGTATTAAAGTGAGATTTCAATTTACCGACAGGGTTCCATGTTGCCACCTTCTCCTCTACATGTTCGAAATACGCTACTTTCGTTCAATGAGGAGTAATGTGAATTACACGAAGTTACAAGTAGCCTATGCTTAACACGTCCTTGATTGTATCTGTTTCATGCCCACTCTAGATAGGTGAACACGACCTGGAAATTACAAAGCTTCATTTCATTGTCAGTTAAGCTCATGCGAACGTTAAAACGAGTACGGACTGTAGTGAATCGGTTTCAACAAACAAAACTCTCTCTTGACATGGAGAACACTGTTCCGCGGAATAAACGAGGTTTCCTATCCTCGATACCTTCTAAATCTTTATGGAAAACTGAATGTTTATAGTTTGTAAATAATTAATCGTAAATTCGATCATAACAACAATCATACACGCGAATATCCTCTTTGATCGTTATAGTGTGCTGATATAGATATTGTTAATCAAAATATTTAAATGTGCTTCTTACTAAGTGTCATGATTTTTAGCGATGTAATTATATAGCAATTGTATCTGTGAAATATACCAATAGTAAATGTGTGTTATGTTTGTACTGTTCGAAATGATATACATAGTTATACATCCAATATGATTGATTGTTGTATCGTGTAATATAATCAATGACCGTGGGACGATTAAAATTTCATTGGATCCAAAATTTAAGTAAGTTTTATTGTATTAATATTATTTTTTTATATGTATATACTTAATTATGTACTGTGACATTTTCAAACAGATTTTTAAATGTTATAAATAGTATCAAGAATGATCGAATGATTGTAATATCAGTGATTAATATGTTCGCTGCTATTCCCGTCCTGCCATTTGAACACAAGATCTATATGATGTTAAGTGACGCTGTCTAATTATATTATTACCGCGATAAAGATATAAAAATAAAAGTAATATATAACTGTGTGTATGTGAAGGAGGAGAAGTAAAAATACAAAGATATATAAAAATAAAATTAGGAATGAAATAGTAAAAGGTATCCAAACAATCATCTTTAAATAGCTACTCCGATTTCAATAAAATATTAAGATATGCAATTTCTAGGAGAAACTGAACATTCTTCATGGATTCAAATTAAAAAAATTTTACACTATCGATGTACATATATTTTTATTATATCAATTGTTTGCCTACCAGTATTGCTATTAGTTAATTTCGATATCATAAAAAATTGTTAAACTAATAATTGTTACATTTTAAATTTCCCATTGGATTTATACATGCATACATATGTACCAAGATCTATTTATATATTATTATACATTAATTATTTATTTATTTATACTGTACATAACTTTATAAAAGAAAGCATAAGAAGATGATTTTTTTATAGCACTTGTTATGATTCTATACTTAATGCTGTCGCCCAACCGGACTGTGGTCCCATTCAGAATGTACACTGTTAATGCGAGGTGATTACGCATTTGTCACCAGTCAATGCCAATCGTTTCGAGTAGAGAACCGGTAGAGTTCGACGTTAAGGCATTACAGTACGGATTGCATCTAACAATTGACATGAGGATAGTTAAGTGCGCTAACCTACACAAAACAAGGAAAAAGCAGGTGTTTCGATGATTCCGAATGCTGTTAGAAGTATTAAATAACGTTTAATCGATTTTGTATTTATATTGATCGTACTTTATTGGTGCCAAGCTCTTTTTGCTCTTTTCTACACTAATGTCTCCACAGAGCCAATTGCTATCCGATGCTGAACGCTATTCTAATAATTTCTCAATTGATAAAGCAGTAGTTTGAAGGACAGTAGAAATGTAAACATAATTCAAGTATGTAATATAAATTAATAAAAAATAAATAATGAAAGTAATTTTAATCCAGCTATTTACAATAGATATTTTAAAAAGAAAGACACATTATTGTAGAGCATACATTATCAGCAAGTTGAATTGTGTGACATGCATTAGAATCATGCGTCTAATCGCATTTCTGTTTTGTATGCAGGATTGTGCATGAATGTAATTTAAAGAATAGCGCACATAGTTCAATACTTTGTTACTATTATGCTCAACATTTTATGCGCATTGCAATGTAGTGCAGTTAACAGATATTTGCTGCCTTTAGAATGAAACAACCTTCCCTTTTTGGGATTGAATTGGTTACTCAAAAATGTCGAACAAACATTTCATTCCAAATGCAATCATGCATTTCTCCCAATACTATCGAACGATATCGCCCATATGAATCAATATTCAACTGTACATGAGCATGAAACTCGACGAGAGGTCAAGTGCAAGTATAATGCACAATATCAAAGTACAATAGATCAAATATATGATTCGCTCTTGTTAACTCATATTGAACAAAGTTGACAACGTATATACGAATGAATACTTTTATGCATTGCAAACATTTTCGAAGCGATGATGCATTAGAATTATAAATTATATTTTTATAAATATTTAAAATATACATATATTTTCTTTCGTACGAGTAAAACGCAGAGCGTAAAGTAACATAAAGTTTAAAAAACATTCTAATTATGTAAAATGTTACTATAAATCAAATGGATATTCGATAATTCATAAATTGTGTACAACGCCATCTTTCGATGGCTTTGGAAAGTACATATTCAGTATCATAGGGTCTTCGACCTGTCCTTTTCTCGTTAGTGTGTGCTTTCAGTGCTTTGACGTTTTAATGTGTGACGTGAGCCCCCGAACTAGCTGCCACTCGCTGGGAAATCTACGATTCTATGACAGAGACAGACAGGTATAAAAGGTTGACATATGTTTCGCGTGTAGTGGGAAGTACAAATTGGTTCACTTGTCGTGGAACCGCTGCTTTTACGTTCATTATCGATTAACTGTGCATACTTGGCCGGCCGGCAGACAGTCGACGCGACGCCGGGTCAGCTAAGCAACTAATAAAAAGTTCATATGAACGATCGCGAAAGCAATCCTCAATCATAAGAGGGGTATATGTTCACACGTTCTGCGTATTAGAAAATAATATTGCCAGAAGGTTTCGTACAAAAAGAGTAATTATATCATTGATCATTTCTGTGAAACAATCTGGTTCATTAGCATGCCAACTATGCGCGAGTTTCTGCTCAACAAATTTACCAACGCGCATGCTCGTAGTACAAAATACACGCGGGAAAATATTGCAGATAAAAACGTAAACTCCATGCAAATATTCACTCTAGAACTTAAGATTTAATCATACAATTTATAATCTTACACTTTTCTATGCTGCAGAACATGAGTCACTGAATATTTGCAGCAAAAATTATGTAAATATTTGCAATAACAATGATGAGGATTTCCTTAAACATCTGAATATTATTGTCCCGTAACCAAGATAAACATTGTTGGAATGCACATTGGATAAAATGGAATATGGAAAGTTGTGGAAGCACGATCTTCATCTCGTATGCGAATAGACGACGGATATATATTCTGACACAGAGACATGTTAATGAGGAAGACGATTTCATAAAATCTTAGGCCTTTGAATATTGTTGACTCTACATATCACCAATGTTTTGAAACGTTCACGTTAAGTCAATCATCCATATAAAACATCGTATAAGAGCTGAAATGTTGTTTACCTTGAATCTTTAATAGTTTCTTTATTTAGAATAGAGTATAATATAGTACTCAATACTTTACATTTCATTTGTTTCAGTTTTTGAATCGAGTAACATCAAATTTAGAAATTAAGGAATCTATTAGGTTCAGTTAAAAGTATTGTTAAGATAATTGTTATGCATAATTGTTGATATTGATCTTTTCAATATTTTAATATTATAACGAGCAATATTTGTAAAAATATTCAAACTTGAAGAAAGGATAATGTTGGTAATGTATAATTAATTCACAAAAGAATATAGAAATTTAAAACTGCTGCTCTGTAAAAAATTAAGAAAATAGGAAATGTGACTTATTATATCCTTTCTCTCTAGTCTTCAGTTGAAGGGAAGTCAAGTGATCCCGGGGAGCATTTAATGAAACGGATGACTCGGCTGGCCAGTTTCCCGCCAGTAGCCTGAGTTTGGTGTCTGTATTTCTACGTTAAAATTTCTCAGAGGGGGATGCAAACGCCTCCAGCGACTTTCTTGCTTCCTCCGCGAGTGTAGTTCACGGGAGCGCCCTTGCAAGGACAGCGGCCTTTCAGGGCTTTCAAGCCTTTCGGGGCGAACGCTTAAAACGAGGCAAATGGACAAGAGAAAGCGAGTCAAGACGAGTATACAGACAGAACCTGCCGCCTTCTCTCGCTTTCCTGTGTCTCCTTCTGTCTCCTTCTCTCCCCTTCTTCTTTCTCCGTACCGCCCATTCTTCCCTCCTTTCATTTACCTCCCTCCAAAGTTTAAATACTTCCCTTCTCCTCTTTCCTTCTCTCTGGCTCGCAGGAAACCAGTCGCGATTTTTCACGCGGTGGGAACTAGAAGCCGCTCCCTACTATAAATAGCCTTCGAGTTCGCTCTCGAGCTCTGCTCTCTCGGCCTCCAACGGCGATGGGAGTAGCTAAAAGGGGGTAGCCATCCATGGGCGCCGACACACTGACGTTTTAACATTATTTTTTACCACCAGTTTCTAATTCTACATTCTACTTCAACAAGGATGCTGTGCCCCTTTCTATCAACACTTGGACTCGCGATAACGATTTCAAGGTGGCACCTTTTTTCTTTATTTTGTTTACTTTACTGTCCTCTTTACTAAACTTGATTAATTAACGATGGAATTGTTTGTAGATAGTCATTAGTAGACTGTGAATCTGTATACATATATGGGAAATTTGAAGGTACAAAAATGCACAGAAAACACATAATATGCAAAAATATATGAAACATCCGAAGTATAATACTCTTTACAATATTTAACAGATAAAACAATTTTCTATCTGAGTTCCATTTTACAAATCATATTTACAAAAATATGTTTTTTCATAAGTGGTAGAAGACAATGGAAGATTGTTTTTTATCTCTGTGTTTTAATTAGAACCTTTTTTTGTAGAAACATTGAAGTTTGGCGCAACTAAAAATGTTATGTTAAATGGGATCTTTAAACTTAAATGAGAAATATGCAGTTCCAAAATGTTCAAGAACATTGCCTTTGATAAATACGGAAAATTTAACCAGTTATATTCGCATCCTTCATAGAACACATTGCTTGAGGCAAGCAGTGACGCTATTGGAAATTATTCGTTTCCCTAAGGTGCGCGATAACTGTAAAATGTGAGCGTTCCAAGAGAATGTCTATCCACGTGGGTCGTGGAATCACGCGTCAAGGGAAGGCGTGGTTGCTGCGATCCCGTGTGAAACAGCATGTTGATCAGGTGGATAGATTTTCAATAATACTTGTATTTTTATCTAGATCTTCATTGTATTTCATAAACTTATATAATTTTTATTATAATGTATACAGCTAGAAAGTTATGTCAAATTCATTTACTAAAGTACAAAAAAAAAAAGATTAAAGATTCATAAAAAATGATAAAGTTAATTCTGTGGGATAGTTAATGGTGGATTTGAAAAATTATTAATTTTCCCCATTTTAGACGAAATTCTATCGGCGCCCATGTAAGTCATGACTTTGTACGCGCGTGACAGAGGAGTAGAAGGGATGAGCGTTGGAATTTTTATGGAAGGAAAAAAAGGAAAAACTTCGTGTCTGCGACCAAAAGAGGCGGTCGGTAAGCGCGAGGAATAGGTATACCAGAGTGAACAATCGAGATAACTTGGCAAAAAATTATATAATTCTAGTTAGTCGGTCCTTCAGGAAAAAGAATGCTGTTCTATGAAATATCGGAATTGTCTTGCATTTTCCTAAAATCCATAAAAGGAATAGATATAAAGGACATAGACTTTTAACTTGTTATAACATAACTGACGATAAATTTCTTTAACCTGATACTTATTAATACGAATACTTTTGTTGATTCATTAAAAATTAATTAAGGTTATTGCAGAAAATAGCATTCCGAAAAACTTAGTTTTAGCAAAACACCGTTTTAATAATTCTCTAATTACTGTGTTATTAGATACTTCGATGAGTAATTAGAATTTATGATAAAAATGATGTGGTTAAAAAATTAAAAAAAAATTATGATAAAAGAAAACGTTTATCCGTTGCATTAAGATTGTTACTAAAAGAATTTATATGACCCTATTTATCAAATCTCTAGAAGGATCGTAATTGTAAATGGTTTCATATTCCTCCGTAAGGATTAAATATTCGAGTTGAAGAGCGTAGTGAGTGATTAAGCAATGACGCGCCTCTTAGAATCTATCGTGCAGACGGTAATATCTCAGAAAGATCTTCAACGTAACTACTAAAATGAACACGTATGAAATAGTTTCATGATAGAAAAGAAATGTCAAAAACAATAAACGTTAATGATCAAAATTCATTGTCAAAATTTATAATATATGTAACTGGATATCATATACCATAACAAGGCTTAGGATAAGATTATCTTATCACGAACAAAACCAACTGGTCGAATTGTTCTAACTAAATCGTATTTTTTATAATGCATGTTTGTTTACAAATATCAATATCAATTACCACTTGACTTTGTACAAATTAAAATTTAGTATCCTAAAATTAAGTAACCTACTTTAGTTCAAATTGTTGCATAGTCCATCTCTGACCTATGATACTTATATTACTTGTAACTAAATTACAAATATTTATGCAAATTCATATTTTTATAAACTTAAATAGAGGTTTCTCTCGTCTATTAAACTGTAAGGAATACTCTACTTTGGATATTTTAAATACGGATTCTATGCATTTTCGTATACTCGAATTTCGCATTAATGCATAAATATGCATGACCCAACAATAATAGTGGGACATTAATCCCGCAATAGATACTTTTGGACGTTAACATACCTCTATGTCGAATTCAACTTCACACGGATATTAAAGCCGTTATAGCGTTCTAGTGTCGTTGTAAGACACTTTTATGTTTGATGTTCTGAATCTTCCATTAATGGTTGTCATCGGACCAATCATCCAACATTGGTGATACAGCCGATTAAGCTATCGACTCGAGATCAGTTTGGTGAAACAATCTATATGATGTAAAAGAATGTTTCCATTGCAGAAAACAATTCTTTCTTGAAAATAAATACTAAGTTATACTTTTAATTGGGATAAACAATTATTCATTATGATAAGTTCACTGAATGTTGTGTGTCATCCATTTTAGGAATTTCAACAGCTTTTTCTAATTCCAGAAAGCCGCAATCTTAATTAAGATCTTCTCAAAATAAACAAAGAATCATCTACTCGAATAAAATGACCAACATGCAAGTTATTCTGAGAGAGCATTTCAAGAATTCCTCTAAGCTTTGCTACTTTGCGTGCTTATAAGCAAGCGGCGCTTTACTACGACGACGTTAAGTATAGAAGGACTTTACACTTGTTTATTCCATGAATATTCCTCTAAATATTTAGAAGCAATTATTTTTACGTCACAAAAAATAACTAGTTTTCTGCGAAGATATTTCGCTCTTAGTCAAAGAGGAATTCTTCATTCCTATTTTGAAATCTTCACAGAAGCATCCTAAGAAGGTTTTAATTTTCAAAGTATAAAAAATGTCAAAAAATAGCATAGAGCAATGATTTTCATTTAAGGAACAAAGTGTCAAAAGGACGAAAATTTATGTAAATTTATTTGTGTTAGCGTCATACTATATTAATATTAGAACGCTTTTCAATTAGAAAATTTAAACGCAGTCTTTTATCAACAAA
The DNA here is from genome assembly GCF_011952255.1 of Bombus vosnesenskii. Lineage (NCBI taxonomy): Eukaryota > Metazoa > Arthropoda > Insecta > Hymenoptera > Apidae > Bombus > Bombus vosnesenskii. The sequence goes on along the minus strand of NW_022884330.1, from coordinate 1,301,269 downwards.
TAATCATAGAAAAATGCTCTCACGATGAAGGAAAGCAGATAAAGAAAAGAAATATCGGCAAGTCCGTGGGCACGAACGATAAAGTTACGATTTGCTGGGCAATCAATGTGAAAACCGGTTGTCGGTTGGAGCATAATGTTTCTCAAATCAATTCGTACTCGACGGGAAATACACCTGTACCCCGACTTCTCCCTTTCACGCTCTAGCCTCTCGGCACTCGCTCCGAACTCGCATAAACGCACACACTCTATTTATAGATAGCGTAAGGTTGATTACTCTTTTCACAGATATATGCCGCCCGAGTCCTTAAGTTTCATCATAAACGTAAAATGGGAGAATCATAAACCAACGTGATGAGAGAATAGGCGAATGAACGATGGCAATTCCAACAGATAGGAGAAAGAAACAAAAGTCTCTTTTTATTCTATCTACTTGTGTTCTAAATATATCGAGGTGAAAAATTTTTAATGATAGAGACGTAAAATTATTTGATAATCATGTTTTAATTCATTACCAGATGATATACAAAAAATATCAAATATATAATTTAAAGTAAAAGAATAAAATATCTTAACTTATTTTAATAAGTATCGTGTGTCTCTGAACTATTCGATCTATTTTTCAGATCGATTTCTATATTAATAATCTAAAAAATATATTACATTATTTGAAGTAAGTTAAATTACAAACGTTTTAAATAAATCCCACAGAATGACAATATATGTAATATGCATTAAGTAGTATAGCTTAAATACTTAGATTTATTGAATGTTATTGATAAAACCACCTCTTTACTAGGTTCGCTATCAGTAGAATGGATCAATAGTTGAACATTATCAAGAGAATACTATCCATCCCAAGAGTTCTGAAAGAAATAAAGTAGTATAAGCGAAACAAGCGGGAGAAGCGTTCCACTGTGGCATCATCCATATCTTCCAGCATAATAACTTCAATTTCGTCCCGCGGTATTGCAATTTACAAAGAATTGGGGTAACTATCGAGCATCCGGTTATAGTGCGCAGAATACGTGCAATTATCCGTTTCTTTTAAATGCACCAGACGCGAAATGGAGTAGACAAAGTGTAACAGAGAAAGAGAGAGTGAGATCTACGCTGACGAGACAAAGTGTTATGGTTCTTAATGTTACGGGATATAATCTGGCGTCTGAACGACTGTGCGTTTCAGTCATGCCCGTCAATGTTTTTCCACGGACGAAAACCTGTTGTAAATTACATCTCTGCGTCTCGGTCCTCTTTTGTACTCGTCCTTCGAGGGAGATCGTCCGCACGAGGATCACCGGAGAATCGTAATTTACAAGATCTCCTCGTCCTCCATGTTTTTCGTGCCTCCCATCGCCACGCACCCTGAATAATTTACATTTTCTTGCAGTTTCCATCGATTTATTTACTTTTCTACCGGGTCACGGTGTACTGGAGATCCTCAAACCTATCTTGCACCATCAACTTCATCCCTGAAGAAATTTCTCCATATCAGGAAGAGAAACACAAAAAATGAAGGACTAAGAGAGTATTTTAGTCTTGAAGGTTTAAAAATAGTTACATAACAGATGATATTCTATTTCCCGTGTTATTGAAGACAATTATTTGAAATTTTGGTTACAAGTTAAAAAATATGTATCTACATATTTATCTACGTAGTTACTGATTCTTTTTTTATATTCCGTAATAATAGATAAAAGTAATTGTCTAGGGTAGAGTGCTGCCTTATGACAAAAATAAACCTCTTTTCTCTTCAGAGAGGATCGAGAGATAATAAAAGGAACATGCTCTATCGGATTAATTCCCGAAAGCAAATGGTCAACCAGCACCTTCTTGAGCAATCATAAATATTCGAAAATCTCTAAAGGGATTTTATTCTGGAAGGATCCTAAATTCCAGCAGGAGCTGCGTTCTCCAACGGTCCTAAGCCTCTTCGTGAACGAACATCAGGCCCTGCTTCAGCACGCGACTGAATTGCCGCGGTATGCCGCGAATGCAAACGACCACTTTTTACCTTGTCATCGTTTCCAGCGCGTTACACGCACGCGGCACCATCAATTCGCCCAGCTCGTTGTGTTATCAACTCGCCGCTACGCGATCTGTTTGCATCCTGAGAACTGGCATGACTCAATGCGCATAGTTATGACCGCACGATATATGCACCTTTTCTAGTTGCTTTCCACTGTGTGCTTGTGACCATTGGTACTCTTTTTGTGTTTAATGATTATTTCATATAAAATTAATGGTTAATTATGATATGTTTCCTTAATTGTTGAAGAAGATTTTACCAGATAAGGATAATTAATTGTTGCTACAAGTTTTGTGATTATTAGTATTTTATGTGTGTTGAGTTGGCATGAAAAAATGCGTCAATTATTTTGGTCACAATTCAAGTGCATTTTTTATGGTAGTGATGAATAAGTGTCTTCTTGAATCTTTAAAAAGGTGTAAATACTGGTTTCTCTTGAAATATTTTTTTCTTGCAGATATTTATACAGAGATCTGTCGTTGTAATATTTAACTCTTCTTACATAATACAGTGGGCATTGAAGTTTTCAACAGGAAGATAATCTAAATATTTACTTAGGTCATTAACGTATGAAATATCTATTTGAAGATAGTCTCCTGTTTACATCTTCAAGCATTCACATGTATGAGTAGTAGTAGAATTTACTTGCTATGTTTCTCTTTATAATAGATCGGAAATAAACGTAAATTTTATTTTTAAATGATGCTTATGGCAAATAGATCATTTGATGATCTGATCAGAGATATGATCATTCTCCTTCAGATATTTAGACACAATTTTTCTTTTTTCAAAAATTATTTCAAGCTTTCGATATAGATGATTCTAAACCTAATTGAATACTTTATTCGTTTATTAAGAATTATAATTGTTTCCTCTTGAAAGATACATAGTTTATATATTTTATTCTAATATGATAGTAGCATTTAGATAATAAAAGATCCAAAGGAACCTCTACATCAATCCAAGATGGAATGCAAAAAGCAAACGAACCTCCGCCAGCAACATGATCCCAACGATGTTGTCCGCACATTGCTGGCTGATTTCTCCTGTTCATCCACCTTGTCCAAATGAATTTGGCACGGTGAATCGTCTGATTCAACGAGGAGCAACAGGTTTGCAACAGGTCTTTGGTCAGGATGAGTTCGAGAAGTCGAGCGAGACAAAGAATTAGAAGTAGAATTTTTAGCCTCTGGTGAGGTCAAAGACACAGATTTGGAGGTTCAATGGTCAGAGATGAAACGAATTTAATTAAGGATAACGAACTTTAAAACAGTACTGAGAGTTGAACGAGGGATTTTAAACCAGTAATATAGTTCAATCTTTTTAGCATTAATGAAAGATAATTGGATGGAAACAGGAAGAGACGAAATAAAGAATTAGGAATCGAAAGTTTCAAGCATTGATAGTAACAAATGTGAAAATATAGAGAAAAATTGACCACGAAAGATACCAATACTATAAAAAGGTAAAATATAGATCGAGTATAGAAAATGATAAATATGAAAATACAGAGAAAATTGAAAGTCAAAGGTAAAATCTCCAGCTACCTATGAAAAGAAATATTTAAGGAAGAAGACTATAAAGTACCAACAATTAAAGGTTCTTCTTCTATTTCACGATCTTCCTTGGGAGCAACAAGTCATCGACATTCAGACAACCATTTGGTATGGTTGACCATGGCACTCCCGAGGGTGGAAGAAAGCTGGTGGGAGTCCTGGTGGATGGCAACGGTGAACGTGATAGAAAAGTGAGGGTAGGAGGAGGGTAGACTTGTTCAGTCGATGGTGGTGGTTGCGGCGCCACTGCTATACCTCTGAGGAAGGGTCATATACTTGAGTTCCTGTGTATCATCGGCATCGGCCAAAGCGCCGGCAGTCGTCGTCCGGCTTTCGTGCGTGCAAGATTGCTTCGTATTCGTTCGTCCAACGACCACTCTCTGATTTCTTTAATAAACGTGTGATAACTTGCCATATCAGTGACCATACTACGTGAGGAAACATATACGATACTTTTAATTAGCGACTATCCGGTTGAAATGCGATTAGGATACTTAATATGTATAAGGCATAAGAGCGTATATTGTAGAGTATAATAGCACGTGACGTGTACAAGTACGTTGATCATGTTCTTTTGGCTCTTGTAAATAAGGCAATATGCTTTTGAAGTTGATACATTTAGGAAGAAAATTATTTTTTAATAATTTTAGAAGATGCATGATTTGAACTTATTTTAGTTGTATGAAAATCTGAGAAGGGCTTTTATAGAGATCTTGTTATATTAGAAAGATAATCAACGAGATTGTGTAATCTTTTTAAATTTTATTTAGGTATTATTTCTGATAGGGTAGTATTAATAGATGAGAGGGAACGAAGTTAGTGCTGCTGAAGATTCGTTATCTTCTTATAGTTTTGTATAGTTTTTAGAAAAAATATTTAGTTAATTACTTGTTAATTTAAATTAGAAGCAAAAAAGTAATGCTTATTGTAAGATAAGCGTAATTTTGGTATAAGGATCTTTTAGATAAAAAATGTTTCTGTAGTAAAGATCACACGAGGTATATACGTTTAATTCATAAGTTTCATTGAGTGGAAATACAGAACAGTTAGTCCACTGTCATTCTTCAACCTGACACGCGAGGCAACGTGTACTTACTTTCTTCAGGAAGTCTAAATGATATTGCATAAGATTCATATACACGCATCTATGATTCTATTACATTATATTATGCATTATATCATATATTTCATAATACATCCAACCTATTTACGTACATGAAATCTACTGATTTTCGATCGTGAATTTATTTTTATGTAATTTCCACATAGAACTATAATATAGCGTACAAGTTTTATCAATCATTTCAGAAACTGTTTTTCAATTAGCATACAGACCGACTTAAATAAAAGTCGAGTTTATACTTGTAAATTAAGAGACTCCCCTTTGACGATGATCACTCTTGCAATCAGCGGTAATTGTTTTCCTTGTCACTATGCAGAAAAATATCTATCTTCTTCAAATAGGCCTGCTCGTTATCTCAATTGTCAGTCGATTGTTCATTATTTCTTTTCAAGAGATATTGAAACAAGATATAATTTGAAACGTTTACTCACTATATTAGTAGGATTATAATTAAAAGTTTAAGTATTCACTCACGCAAGTTTACTTTCCAGAAAAAGGAACGAATTATACTGATTTTCTACAATATCTATACGTATAATACAACGATTACGGCATATTTAAGATAGTTTAGAAATTCTGTTTGAAATAGGCATCAAAACTCCAATATAGCTCGTAAATTAAATATTCGTATACTCATTTAAACAGTGTTCCATTTTAAGTAATATATATCAAGCAAGCATACAACATTTCTTTCATTGCATAATTTCGACTTGTTTATTTTGCCGCTCTGTATTACCACATACATATTTATTTTGTCATCTCATGTTGTTCGCTATTAACATAATGCTACATTCGTTATCAATCTTGAAAATCATTCATTAAACATTCTTGTTCAACTTGACACATATTTTTCGTTATTTTTATCTGATGAATTATTCACAGTAATCTTCGCGTTACGTAAATATTTCTGATAGATACAAGTACATATTCGTATAAATGTTTTAGTCGGATTCGATCCCGATGATTATCTGTAGTTAGGTTGAATTCAAGCCGGTAAAACCAAGCAAGTGTATATTAAATCATTTACATTGTTAATGATTCGATAATGTGTAGCTCATATCGCAATACTTATCGCATCGTGTAACATTACAAGGTACTCCATCTGATTGAGATGCCTGTTGGTCCCGATGTCCTGATGATTCTTAACTGTGCACACCGTGCAGAACGATTTTATATGTATATATCTTACCTTGAGAATAGTTTCCGTGATTATCCAGTCAATTTGCATATCCTTTGAGTTACAAATTATTTTTATCCTTATACAAAGCATTTTGCTCCCAACTATTGTTTCATGGCCTGCATTTCCTACATTTTCTACCAGTCATTGAAATGGGCATTTTTAACGAGCCTTTATTGTAATATCAGTGAATTTTATCGCTACAATTCTGCTAAAATTGTAGCGCAGTAAAGATCGTATTGGAGATCGTGTAGGACAAATTAGTAGTTCAAAATCATATTAGTTTATTCCATTTTTTATAATTTTGTTATTTACTTACTAATACAAATACCGATATAGATAAATGGAATAAATACATTCATCGATTTTTATGTATATAACGGGGAATAATTAAAGTGGAAAAATTGAAGTCAGAATGCCAAAATAGCTAACTAATTTGGCGAGACATCGTTCTTCGATGTCCTTGAATGCCCAACTAATTTTAGGCAAATTACAACGCTTCGCTGCAAAAATGATTAAGCAATTTTTCTGAATGATATTTGAACTCGATTGAAATTGTTTTCCGATTTGAATTGTTTTATTGTTAAACGTGTTCACGAGTTAATTTCACAAATCTATTCAATTTCTAAATTTCAGGGTGAAAGTGGGAGATCTACATGCACCAAAATCCGAGCCAACACAGTCAATCTAAACTTTCGTTAGATCATTGACACGTTCAAGAAACTGTCTGCTTAGATAAAAGTACTCTTAAAGACTGTCTTATTGACAACGACTTCGATATAACTTCTATTTTATTAAAAATGACATAGTCCACCAATATAGACTTACACTCTTCTCCTAAAGAAGAAAGGATAGAGGGAGGTTTTCCAAAATTAAAATTCATGAATCGGTAACTCGATTCATCGAAGCGGCGATACGGTTAAAGACCTCCTTGAGGCGAGAAATCATTATTTTCGGCGAGACGGATTCGACGATAGAAAAAAGTTACTTTAGAAGTGTATCCCCGAGCAGAAGGACTACGGGGATTTGGAGGCGCAAACGGAGAAGAATTAGAGGCATCAAGGAAAAATGGCGTATGACGATGTTATACTTCGAATGGGGGAGTTCGGCCGATATCAACGCAGAATCTACCTGTTGCTCTGTCTACCGGCGATATCCTGTGCTTTCCATAAGATCGCTGGAGTCTTCCTGAGCGCAAAAATGAACGCTAGGTAAAATCTTATTCTAGCAATTTAAATAGATTGTTGATATTTTTATATTGTTGAAAGAACAATATCTCTGAGTTTTTCAAATTGATTAAAAACTCACTTTGGATAATAAATTATATATCTAGAATGAATTTTCATAAATAAATTTTCGTTCTAGATGTCTGTTACCACATGAAAATCCGGAGAATGCCACATATTTTTTACCGCCACACATACTGAATACGAGTTATCCAGGGGGTTACGAGCAGGAAAAATTGTTACAATGCTACATGCTGGATCTTCCCAATATCGTTAATGAGACAACGATCAATAGGTACGTCGACACGTCAACGGGTAATATACACGGAGAAAAACCATTAATTCCGAATAGTCTCAACACCCAAGGATACAAGCCATGTGAAACGTTCGTTTATGATAGAAGCAAATATAAAAGTACTACTACTTCTGAGGTATATTTCATGTCTTCGTGACATTAAAATGATAAACCCAAATATTTTCTATACCTTCGAACGTTTTAACAAACAATTATCTCGTTTTATTTCCAGTGGAATTTAGTTTGCGATAGGTCATGGTTGAGAGCTACGGGGGATTCGTTGTTTATGGTAGGAGTCATGCTTGGCTCGATGATTTTCGGTGGTTTGTCCGATAAGTTTGGGCGTAGACCAATTTTCTTCCTGTCTTTAGTCATACAGTTGGTCGGTGGTGTACTAGTCGCAATTTCCCCCGAGTATATTTCCTACGTTGTCTTCAGGTTAATAGTTGGCTCCACTACTAGTGGAGTCTTTTTAGTCGCCTATGTAATAGGTAAAGTCTTACGAATTTCGTATATTTAATAAATCTCATATATTCTTCACTACTATTATTTAATATTATAGCTTGATGTTATAATACTGACAATGAGAACGACAACGTTGCCTTTCAGCCTTGGAAATGGTAGGACCAAAGAAGCGTTTGGTAGCTGGGGTCGGCTGCCAATTGTTCTTCACAACTGGATATATTCTAACTGCTGGTTTTGCGTATTTTCTAACCGATTGGAGAATACTACAAATCGCTATCACTGTGCCTAGCATTGCGTTTCTTCTCTACTGGTGGTAAGATCAATATCTCTTTGTTCAATGCTTTCAATCAAAATATATTTTTCTTTTCTTCATTTTTTTAAATATTGTTGTGACAAACTTTATAGGTTCATTCCTGAATCCGCACGTTGGCTATTGACAAAGGGTCGTGTACAAGAGGCGAAAGATCTCCTCCAACGAGCTTCCTTAGAAAATGGCGTAGAGATGCCGAGCGAAGCTCTGGATACGCTTCTTAATAGTAATAACGAGGAAACTACACCAGATTATAGAAAGCCATCGTTATTTGACCTTTTTCGGTATCCAAACTTGAGAAGAAAGAGTATTCTACTATTTTTCAATTGGTAATCTTTACTTTGATTTTCCTTCTGATTTTTCAGTACTTTTTGGCATATAGTATTTGCAAATATATCATCCTTTCCTTATTAATAGGCTTGTAAATAGTGGCACATATTATGGTTTATCCTGGCATGTGTCCAACCTTGGTGGCAACGATTACGTTAATTTCGTCATATCCGGGTTGGTGGAAATACCTGCATACACGTTTTTAATCTTTACATTGAATCGTTGGGGAAGAAAGATCATCCTGTGCGGTTGCATGCTAATAGCAGGATTTGCATTACTTGGAATCTTGTTTGTACCTGCTGGTTAGAACCAAAACAAAAATTAAATTTTATTGCATTGTTTTTTTAATCAATAAATTTATTAATATTTTCTAATTTATGAATATTTTTAGATGCTCAGTGGCTCGTAATATGTTTAGCGATGATCGGTAAGCTCACAATTACATCATCTTATGGTGCTATTTACGTTTTTACTGCCGAACAATTCCCTACGGTTATTCGAAATGTCGGTCTTGGAGCAAGCTCGACTTTCGCTCGAATCGGTGGAGTAATTGCTCCACATGTCATTCACTTGGTAATTCATTACTTTAACTTCCTAATCATGTTTATGATGTATTTATTTTTGATAAATAATATTTTCTAGTCTGAAATCTGGATGCCTCTACCATTTGTTATTTTTGGATCGTGTGTACTTTTTGGTGGAGTTATGTCGTTACTCCTTCCAGAGACGTTAAATAAGAAGCTCCCAGAATCTATACAAGATGGCGAATTATTTGGAAAGTATGTTGATATACGACACTTCTTTTACATTTCTCAAGGTAAAATATCAAAAAATCCTATTATCACATTTCCATGATTTTAGGAAATCGGAGAAGAAGAAGAAAAAGCAACAACTAGATATAGAACAACTAAACGAAGTTGATGTGATAAAACCATTGAAACCACAAGAAAACGGTGTTCACGAGAAACAAAACGGATGACGTTAAATTAGGAAAAAAATACAACGGTTATGCTCAAAGTATATACTTCAATCCTGTCTGATTGTATTTTAGGCACCCTTGTATACGCGTCTTACGTATACTAATCTTAGTGTGCCCATTGCAATACTGCAATACCAAAAACAAAACAAAAAGAAAACAAAATCACATTTATCTTTCAAATTATATCACCAATGATGTAGATTGCTTTTAATCAAACGAAACATGCAAAACGTGAAATCAAAGGATGATAAGAAATGTATACTTAGACTTTCAGCTTGTTTCGTAATTACTGGAAAATACACAATGAAAGCAAGAAGGTAGCAGTTTCCTTATGTTTATACATACACGTAATATACAGCTTTTGTATTTAATAGCACATAAAAATTCTGCCAGCATATATATCATTTATTTTAATTTCTAAATGTGGTTTACATACATGTTAAGTGACCTTGAAATATAAGCCTGTAAAAGCTTCTTTCGAAAGCTCACGCAGGAAATAATTATATTTCTGCGCCGAGATCGCAGATAAAAAATACAAAGACTTTGACGTTTTAATTATGTCTTTATTTCATTATTAGTAATATATAACACATACCCCATCCTCCTATTTTAATCATTTTAATATTTTAGATGTATTACTGTTTTAAAATAAAATGTTCAATTTTATAAAATCTCAAATTTTTAGATTTTGTAGCTTGTGCTGACACCTGCTGGAAAGCGCAATAAATTTTGTTAATGTATCGAAATGTGGAAAATATCGATTCTTTGAAGTATATCGAAGACGCCTCAACTTTCTTGTTTTCCCGCGTAAACTGTTACGAATGTGTACCGGTTGCATTCAGTCGTGTTTGTGTATACAAATTTTATAATCGTCAAGATATTTGTAAAAATATTTATAAATAATATTGTGTTAAAACAGTAAGATTATTCGGAAAAGATGGATATTGATCGAGATCAAAGATTAGAAGAGATACAAAGAGAGTATATGGATTTTTTAGATGATATGGTAAGTTTGTAAAATTTTATAATTCTTAACCCTATATTATTCATCCTTTTTCTTACTTATTCCTTAGGAAGATCAAGGCATTTATACTACTCTTGTTAAAAATATGATTGAAGAAAACAATCGCAGACTATATGTAAATGTTAACGATTTACGAAGAAAGAATCCTATTCGTGCATCGAGGTATGCATAAATCTACTTTGTTCATTCTTGATCTTGTTTCTCAAGTATGATTAATTATATTAATTTTACAATATTTTATACCACATTGGTTCCAATTTTTTTTATAGTCTATTAAATAATTCTTTTGAAGAGCATCAAGCTTTCCAAAATGCATTAAAGCAATTTGTTGCAAGCATTGACACAGAGTATGCAAAACAAAATATAGATTTTTTTATAGCATTTGAAGGAAGTTTTGGAAATAAACATGTTACACCAAGAACCCTTACATCACGCTTTTTAGGTAACTTGGTGTGCGTAGAAGGTATTGTTACAAAATGTAAGTTATATAATTTTATATCATATTATATATATAAATTTTATGCGTAAATATTATTACATTTTGATTCTGTAAAATATGTGTTTTAAACTTTGTTAGGTTCCTTGGTACGTCCAAAGGTTGTGAGAAGTGTTCATTATTGCAGTGTAACACATACAGTAATTGAACGAACATATACTGACTTTACTTCATTTGAAGCATTTCCACAGTCTGCTGTGTACCCAACTACAGTAATTATTTATAATACCATCATTCAAAAGTAAAATAAGTATTTCATGTTATATTTTTAATTTCGCAAATATAGGATGAAGATGGTAATCCATTAGAAACAGAATTTGGCCTTTCTACATACAAAGATCATCAAACATTAACAATTCAAGAAATGCCAGAAAAAGCACCAACTGGTCAGCTACCAAGAAGTATAGATGTTGTATGCGATAATGATTTAGTAGATGTTTGTAAACCTGGAGACAGAGTTCAGATTGTCGGAAGCTTCAGATGTCTACCTGGTAAACAAGGAGGATATACAACAGGAACTTTCAGGTATGCCAACTAATAAATATAAGTTTTGAAAATAACATTTAAATCTATTTAAATATAAAAACTATCTTCTACAGATCGATTTTAATTGCTAACAATATCATGCAATTAAGCAAAGAAGCTAATTTAACTATTTCTCATGATGATGTTGCTAAATGTAAAAAACTTGCAAAAAACAATCCTTGTAAAAATATCTTTGAACTACTTGCTAGATCACTAGCACCTTCCATTCATGGTCATGATTACGTGAAGAAAGCAATTTTATGTTTATTACTTGGTGGTGTTGAGAAATTATTACCTAATGGTACAAGATTAAGAGGGTAAGGAACATTAAGCTATATGCATAGCAAGTAAATTTTCTAAATTGAATTTAAATAAGATTTAATATTTAATTCCTTTATTAGAGATATTAATGTTTTGCTCATTGGTGATCCATCTGTTGCAAAGTCGCAACTTTTGCGCTACGTTTTGTGTACAGCTCCAAGAGCAATACCAACTACTGGCAGAGGATCATCTGGTGTGGGTTTAACAGCCGCAGTTACTATAGATAATGAGACAGGAGAACGTCGGCTTGAAGCTGGGGCTATGGTATTAGCGGATCGCGGAATTATTTGTATAGATGAATTTGATAAAATGTCAGATATTGACAGAACAGCTATTCATGAAGTGATGGAACAAGGAAAAGTAACAATTGCTAAAGCTGGAATACATGTTAGCTTAAATGCAAGATGTTCAGTACTGGCAGCTGCAAATCCAGTTTATGGAAGAGTAAATCGCGTTATATTCATTAATATAAATTAATATGTATTTGTTTATACATATATCTCTTTCAGTACGATCAATATAAGACACCAATGGAAAATATCGGACTCCAGGATTCATTGCTTTCACGTTTCGATTTATTATTTGTTATGCTGGACATTGTGGATTCTGAACAAGATCAAATAATCAGTGATCATGTTGTTAGGATGCATAGGTATAGAAGTACAAAAGAAAAAGATGGAGAGGCACTACCTCTAGGCAGTAAAGTAGATATATTAAGTACAAAAAATCCAGATCAAATCCTTCCTGATGAAAATGACACTCAAATTTATCAAAAATATGACCCCTTATTGCATGGATTATTGCAATCTAAAAGGTACTTAAACTGTTATACATTCATACATTTATATTTATAGTACTTTGTAGAATGATAATGTTCTTTTAGCGATCAATTATTAACTATAAGTTTTATGAGGAAATATATTCACATAGCTCGTTGTATGAAACCAAAGCTTACAGAGGAAGCTAGTGAAGTAATTGCTTCCGAATATTCGAAGTTACGATCTGAAGAATCAATAAGTTCTGATGTAGCAAGGGTACATTGTTTTATTCATTTGTAGTTTATTTCATTTATTTCCTTATTAATTTTGTATTACTTCTTACTAGACTCAACCAGTAACAGCTCGTACTTTAGAAACATTGATTCGATTGTCTACTGCACATGCAAAGGCTCGTTTATCAAAAAACGTTACCGCAGATGATGCGCATGCAGCAATAGAATTAGTAGAATTCGCCTATTTCAAACGAGTTCTGGAAAAAGAAAAGAAGAAACGAAGGCGACATGATAGCGAAGAAAGTGCAGGTGGAGACGAGGAGAACGAAAACAAGAGGAAACGTACAAAGAAGAGTAACGCGGGAGAACAAGATCCATATGATTTTGAAAGCGATGATGACAGCCACATTGATGAAGCTGCAAGAAGAATTACTAGGTCGCAAATGAAATCGACTGATTCAAGTCAGCCATCAGCACCAGATTCTGATCAAACTGTAGAACCAGAAGCTACTGCAGCTATCACTGAAGAAAGGTGTGTGTTTAATTGTTTTCAAACTGCTATTTATATCAATGAAATTTGAATGTTATATATGTTCTGTGATTTCAGATTGAAGGTTTTCAGAGCACTTCTTCATAAGTTGTTTCAACAACAAAGGGCGCAATCACTTTCATTATCAACAGTACGCGAATATATCAATACTCAACAAAGTCAAGAATTTACATCGAGCGAAATTACCGCTGCAATTAATAAAATGTCTGATGCGAATCAAATTATGGCCGCAGATGATAATATCTTCCTTATGTAAAATGTATTTGGTACTGTAAGTTATCCTGTATTTTTTACATTAAGGATAATTGTAAATTTGTTATGAACGTATTTATCGTTAAAAAACATTCAAGTGCATATCTATATTCCGGTTAAATTATACTTTTACTATTTAAAATTTATATTATATGTATAAGTACTTGATACATTTTATATTTTCATAATTGACAATTCATAAAAATGGCTGATCTATCTCTTTTTTTTGTAAAATAAAGAGAGAGTTTAATATAATTGGAAATATTTATATCTATTAACATTTATTATCTCTCCATATTACAGTACAGCACATTGGCACGTAAACTAGCAACAGTGATCAACATTCATTACAATATCGTAAACAATATTGTTTATATTTCTAAGTCTTTGTTTTGTATATATATATATTTATATAAAATCAACCCATATCACATAGATATAAATAGTTGTGCTGTCTCATTTAAATATATATATATATATATATATGTATCTAATATTTAGGCATTTTTTACATAACTTGTTCTATCCGCGTTTTTATACCGTTAAAAAAGTTCTTAAATTTGTAACGTCATAAATTTTCACTGTATACTAGCTGTCATAAATTTTTGTAATTATCTTGAACATATGGTATTTCTAGAACTGCCTGATCAAGTTTTAAAAAACCTTGCTGTATAATATTTAATTTTACATAATCATATTGTTTGAAATTATGTATGTTGATTTGTATTTACAGGTCTAATATTTGATTTGAATATACATCAATGATAATATTGTAACATAATATATTGCCTTTTTTTTCATACGTACAATTTGTATAATTAAATTATGATCTTTGAGTGTACCAAATTGTTCAGATTTTACTATATAGGTATATATATAATCACAACAAAAAAATACTACAACATTTATAATCAGCTATTTTCTTATTGTTATAATACAGGCCTTCAGGACGTAATGTTTCTATTGGAAATGAACAAATTTCGTTCGATCGTCTTTTGTTCACATTCGATATATTAAATTTTCAACAACTAAATTGTTTATTTTTTTAAAAAATCGTCACTTAAATTCATTGTACTCATATTATTCTCGATAACGTTAATTTCATTACTCTTAATTAGCACTTCCATGGCTTAACTTTTTGCTGTATAAAACCTACTGTATCTAATCCTATAATTCTGTACAAATTACACATTTCAACACCAATAACTGACACAGAATATATATAACACAATAACAAATTATATTCAATATATCTTAAAATATGTTATTACAATCTACGAAACATTAATCTATATAGAACCTGAGTATTTGCAATAGCAAACTGAGACATGAGGGAAAGAATAAACTTCTGTTTCAAAAAAAATAATATCAAATAACACGATAAATAATTTAGAAATAAGAATTGTATTATACAATTCCCTCGTGCAGTAATAAAATAATACTTCGATACAGCATTGCAAAATTTTCTATATAAAAATAACGATTAAAAATGGATATAAATCATTTTTCTGCATATATCTCTACATTTTTCACTTTATAAACAACGACGTAAAAAATAAGATTCGAAAAATATGCAAAAGAAATAATTCTACTTCGATATTTTTCCGATAGGATTACAGAAATTGTACCTTGTCTTTTCTGTGCTCAAAAATGCTTCTCTTATGCCTTACCTTTAACGCTGGTGTTTCAGGCACATACTTATATTTTTCTTCTTATTTACCAATGTTTTATTCGTGTAGACAGTTAAGAACGAAGCACATGTAATCAACAGTGAAATACAAATTGTATTTGCATTATTTTTAATTTAATTCACATTTTCACCAAGGATGCTAAAAAGCATGTGCTCCATTTTTAGACTGTACTGCGCTATAATTTATATCCGCGGCTATTTGTTTAAAAGCGTTTACTTAAACCTCGTCTTCGCTGGACTCACTGCTGTATGCCAACTGTTCCTTCCACCATTCTCGAACCTCTAGCATGACGCTGGAAGGTTTTGGTACAGTTGCTTTTGCGTTGACTACTTCCCGCTGCTGTCGGCTTTGCTCGGTGCTCTCTGTGAGATGTGGCAAATTATTTTTCGGCGCCGCTTCAAATGGAAAGCTCACGTTGGAGAAAAACACGATAAAAAGGATATAGTTA
The DNA here is from genome assembly GCF_011952255.1 of Bombus vosnesenskii. NCBI lineage: Eukaryota > Metazoa > Arthropoda > Insecta > Hymenoptera > Apidae > Bombus > Bombus vosnesenskii. Next base: position 1,285,482 of record NW_022884330.1, on the reverse strand, counting down.
CAAAGTATAAAAATATACATACGTGGTGGTCTATTATTCTTCTTCTTAGGTGCCGCACTCTTGTCTTTTTCAGACCTAATGGAAGCAGGATCTGATAGTGTTGGGATTAAATATTTTCTTCCTGATCCACTACCTATACTATCAGATCTTGGAAGCACTACTGGTTTCTTTGCTTTACAGTGCCTGATTGCATCAATCTCCTGCTTGGTAATAAATATTATTAAAAATTATATATGTATTTTTTACTATCAATTGATTAAAAATAAAATTTACCTTTGTTTCAGTTTCTTCTTCTTTGGCTACTTCCTTCCCTTTTTCTTCTACATGCTCTTGTTGTTGTACTTGTTCAGTGTTGGCACGAAGACCGGCTACGAGACTATTCTGTTGCTTCTATAATTGTAAATTATAAATTAAATCCAATTTTCTGTAAATTGTTGTTTATAAACTTACCCCACTAGCACGTATTTTTTTCAGACAACCTTCTAGCCAATTTCTAATTGTTTGCTTAGCAACCTCTTCTTCAATAATGTATTCAAACTCCTCTCTTGCCAATAATTCTTCAAGCTGAAGAGCTTTTCGAATATCAACCGAACGATAGGATAACATGCTGCAAAGAATATGTCGTCGGAAAATATTTCTTACAATAATGATAGTTACTTATACAAGGACTTACTTGATAACGTCATGAAAGGTAACATCTTCACCATTGTTCAACTTTTCTAATTCGTAGCACATATGTTTGAAGAGAAGTCGATCCTTCTGTGGGTCAGTTTCCAATCTACCTTTCAATAATCTTAAAATAAACTTCACCTAAAACAAACTAATATATCATTACTTCTAGCCAATTTATAATAGCATGTTAAGCCCGTAAAGACCTTTCTTTTAGGCGTACCCGTTTCACAGGTATAAAACCTTTCTGATGATTATCAACAACGTTCCAAGTGTTCTGGAAGTTTCTAATATCAGCATACGATAACAAAGCGTCTTCTTCATTGGAGTAAAATAGAGAAAAGTTCTCCATAATAATAGCTATTATGAAAGATTATAAATTTATGGTACCATCCTTAAAGAATCATTCCAAAACAACCAGTGTATCTATTCAATGAGATCGATTAGTACTTACCCACCAGAAGATTTAAAACAATGTAAGTGATAATGACGTAGAAAGTACAAAAATATATTAAGGAAGCATGAAAGTTGCCGCAATCGGTTTCCCAATAATTAGCAGCTGGAGTGCAATATGGTGGTTGTATCATGCAATCGTGCATTATTTTATTCCAATCTTCCCCTGTGACAATACGGAAGAGCATCGCGACGCCTGTTACAGGTGACTCAAAATTGGCACGCCTAAATGATAATCGTCTCTCTTAAGATTGTATTAGAAATAAAGCGCCTGCACCATTTAATTATTTTCTAATCTTAACACTACTCCTTCATTTTATTGCACTGAAATACGTAACATTACCTTCCTATACCTTCACCATACTTTACAGTTCCAAAGATGATCGTGCCAGCTAGCGCATAAAAGAAAACAAGAAGAAACATGCCAAATATAATGAAGAAACTTTTGCAAACGGATACTCCGACCGTTAACATCAGCATTTTGAGAGTTGTATGTTTGCCAGTGATTGTGAAAAATCTAAGGATCACGACCATGAAGCCGATTACATATGACAAATCATTCTGCAAGAAAGGTATTCCCGTCATTACGGTCATTATGTTATTTTTTAAACAAACGAACGATCACTGGATAATAATATTACCGACCTACCTTCATTGTACAATGAATGACGATCCAAATAACACCGACGACTGTCACGAGCAAATCATATCTGTTTCTTCTGGACTGCCAATAGCCACGTGGTGTAAAAGCAATATTTTTCATAATTACTTCCACGAGGAAGATGAGTGTCAGAATCGTGGACACCGTAGCGAGTGCTTCCGTGTGTTCTTCCTCGATTCTCCACTTAAGGGGGGAAAAAATAAAAAAAGGTTCATTAACGCAAAAAAAAAAATATTGTGTCGATTTACTTTTACCACGGTCTAATGGTAGCCGGCAAGGAACAAATGATTCAAGGTAACAGTCATTGAATCCTGTCCTTTTGCGAGTATGTTCTTTTGTATGCGAAAAGTTTGCTAATTAATTTTATAAAACGATGTTATGGTGTTGTGGTTGTGTTTTTGTGTGTTGTTCTTATAGAAAATGAATGAAATATTATTCAACTCACAGAGACACACAGAAGAGCACTGTTTATGAGCACCATGACCGCAATAAATCTTTTAAAATAGATATTTTGCGTGATGTCATAGATAAATGCCCTGAATTTTTTCCCATCTGGTCTGGGTGGTAAATGTAACGGTTGTGCGATTTTCAGTCGCTTTTTCAAATCACACCTATTCGAATCATAATAAATATTCGTTTACAATTTGAACGTTTCATTTGAGAAATCCATTATGTTCAATTAAAACTTTACCATCGTCTTTGATCGACCGTGAGTAATGCGGTTCCTTTATTTTCAGAATAATTAGCGATAACAACACCGACGAACAGCGTTAAACCAATCATGCAACCCAGGAAAATATAGATATGAATATAAATAGCATGGACCTAAAAAGTCATTGCATAATATCATCGCAGAAGTACTCGAAGGTAATGTTAATGACTTACGGGACCAAGAGCTTGTATAAGAACATCTCTAACGTCGAGCCATCCTTTAAAAGAGAGTACTTCAAAAAGTGCCATCAGCGCGTCACCAATATTATCAAAATTAAATCTTCTAGGATTAGCCCTAAAAGATTTTAACATCTACTTAGTAACTCCTTCCTTTGTAGAATCATTTAAATTTGGCATTTTCTTTTTAATAAGCCTACCAAACGCGTGGCACTAGTATCGATGGATAGCTCTCATTTTCGCTAGGATTTAATTTCATTTTCGTCACAAAAACTCTCCTCATGAATACTCCAACGCAATCTTCTCGTTTTAAAATAGTGGGATCGTTGCAACGAGCTAATCTACCCCCGTAGAGCTGTACACCATAACTCGCGAATATAAACATCAGTAAAATCAATAGAGTAGAGACCTAAAAAGCTTCTTATTCATTTTTTGTCTGAACTCAGTGCCAAACGGCTTTTATGTATTCAAAAAACATTTGCATGTTTGAACTTTTAATTAGAATTATTTACCAATAAGATCTCTTTGAACCCTCTACATAATTCATAAACAACTTTTCTCATGTGCGGTACAAGAGTGAAGATTCTTAGTGGTCTAACGCAACGTAAGATCATAAGAAGTTGCGCACCGGAATTCGGAGGCACGCTCTTCGGCATCCAACAGAGAAACACGAGGCTGACCTAAACGACCACTGGATTAGCGTTGAATTTATCAGATATCGAATAGCAAGAGTGATTTTTTATCAACGTACGACATAAATAAAAATATCCAACACGGAGGCGACGTCTTTGATATAGGCCTTCGGCGTAAAAAATAGCCCGTCTGCCAGAATTTTCAGAGCTAATTCGATACTCATAAAGATCACGAAACCGTACTCCGCAATTTGCAATGCCGGAACTTCCATTACGCGGTATCGTGGTGTTTCGAACATCATAGAGATACAAGACATAGTGGTAGCAAAAATCATTACCCAATCAAGGTATGTGACCAAGCCAAGAAAATTGCTACAAAGCGTATAAATATATGTGACTATAATTAATATTCCTTGTCTTGAACTTCAAGCAATAGTTTAATGCATTTTAAAGTATCAATGCTTATACTGAAAGCACTTACTGCAGGCTTTTATATTGAACTTTCCTCTCTTTTCCAGTTAATGGATCTTTTACGTTTGTATCGTATCTCGCGTAAACAAGCGACTGGCAAATTTTACGAAATTTACTTTCACGCGGTACTGCGAACAATGGTGTGTCAAAAAATGGGTGATTTTCGCGTAAATCTTCTTCACGCTGATTTCTACATAAGTGCAATGTGGTAAGCAGTTCAATTAGAAATAGAAAGAGTGTAAGTGTTCGAACCAGTGAGGAGAAACTATTGCATCTTACCTTCGCATCTCGGCCTGCTGTCGTTTAGCTTGCAACAATTTAATGTCCAAATCATGCGGTCTACTCCGAGAAGAGCTAACTCTGTTTATACCTCCGATATCACCGTTTTCCATTAAATGTTCGTACGTCTGTTTCAACTTGATTGATCCACTACGGACGCTTCTTCTAATTGATCTATTATAATGATCATTTACAAAATTATTATTATCTATAAATACTCTTTAAGTAATACATTATTATGTAATTATTTGTAGAACTTAAGATCTTACTTTTTCTGGTCAAAACGAAGTTGCTTGGCACTACTGACAGTACCCTGTGGCTTTAAAAGACCTTTTCCTGGCACTGGTATCATAGCCGAATCACCTAGTAATAATCTTTGATTATTTGAATCACTGAAAAACAGTACACATATTGTATGTTTAGCATAAGACTTATAAATAATGTTCAAACATTTTATGATATAATAACTCACTTTATAATATAGATAACAGCTGCTTTTTTAAGATTTGTAGCAACGTTTCTTACTTTCGGTGGATTATTTAAAATTTTTACTGGACGTTGTTTCCTGTATATCATTTTTGAATCAAAAGTTTCATTTATTTTCTTGACTCCTTCGTTTTCTTCAGTTTCCATTTCAAATACGAACTGTCTCATGAAACTTTCACGAACCTAAATTAAAAATATAAAAATGTATACGTTTTACCCATTTTTTTGTAATAAAAATACACAGTAGGATAATAAGTAATACTTACTTTTGGAAGATTGAAATCTGATGGCACTTTGTGTAAACATGTCATTTGAGGACTATCAGGAAACTTCTCAAAGATTCGCAACCTAAATGGTAGAGTTTCCTTTATCTCTGCACTTTGTTCGCGGAATTTTAATTGCTTCAGTTTCTTGATATCTTCGTCCAGTTCAAGATTATCCAAAATTACAGCGACGAACAAACTTAACACAATCTATAAAAAAGATATAATATTATTAATTACATCACGATTAAGAAGAAAATAACTCTAAATCTATTTCTATTTTTTTTACCAGCGTGACGAAAAGATGGTATAATATGAAATACATAGCAGCAAGAGGAGCCATTGTTTCATGTGTCCTTAACATTGTTTCGTCCATAACGTCTACCCAAGCTTCTTGTGTCAAGATTTGGAACATGGACATAAATGCCTAAAAAACCTTCTATCAGTATAATTTGATTACAGTATAAATCTGATCACATCTTTTACCTCTGGAAATGTTTCAAATTTCGTGAAATCAAGAAAGCAAAAAAGCTGCATAGAAATACTGGACGATATGACTAGCAGGCACATGGTAAATATAATGAGGCTGCCTAGCTTCTTCCCCGGACCAAATATTTTATATACAAAATCCTCGAGCATAGGTGATGCCTTGATGAGCCTGACTACTCTAAGAACCTAATTACAAAAAAATGCCATATCAATTTATCATTGTATACTTTGATTTTGTCTTTTTTTTTAACTATATAACTGTATCTGTTTTAGGGCTGAACAAAAGTGAATATAGAAACCTGAAAATACGTGAATCCAGAAAGATAGAAGAACGGAATGATGTGTAGGGTTGTACCAATTGCCAGCAGCAGCTCGAATTTGTGAATCGAATGCTTGTAATAACTGCGAAAGCCGAGACACCAGATTTTGAATAACGTCTCGAGGTCCAAAAATACGGTGAACGCGATTTCAGCGTAGTAATAGTTGTCATAGTACATATGCCTTGGTTTCTCATCATGCTTGAAGCTCATCGTCGCAGTGGCGATTCCATTTGCCAAAATCACGAACATTACCACCATACGAAATTGTGGAGATCTAAGAATTGCGTGACATATGGGAGAAGCCAATCCTCCGTGTTTGTTCTCATCTAGAGTTACCAATTTCCAACCATTATCGTCACCAGTTAATATCTAAAAAAAAAAGAGACATTATATGTGGAGTCCAATTAATTATTTTACAAACTACAAAGTTTATTACTAACTTGTGACGCTGTATTGTTACTGATGTGCCCCCTAACACCCCACATTTGTTGAAATTGTACTCGTATTTCATTAAAAGTTTCCGTAATGACGGCTATGAATACGTTTTTCACGAGCCATGCTAAGAAAAATATCATCGTACTAAAGTAAAGAACCGCACGCCAAGCGGGTAAACTATCTATAGCACGATACATGATAAAAACCCATCCCTCTTGCGATGCAGTTTGATAGACAGTAAAAATACTAGTAGCTGAAAAACCAAAGTTATTTCTGTAAAGTACATTACTTAATAAATAAGGTTGTAAGAAATGTATTATACTATAAGATTTGTCATTACCAAATTCATCGAATCCATTGAAACCCATGATGTACTTCGACAATTGGAGTTTCATACAAGTCATTCCTTCTGGACATTGGTATCCTGATTCAGGATCAGTAGAACAAAAAGTATCAGGAATGGCTAAACTATTTATAGTTATATACTTCGGATCTGTAGTATTAAGAACACAATGGTTTTTCAATTCACCGAAGAATTGAACGCCTAAAAGACCATAAAGAGACATGAAGAAAAGGAAGAAAAGAGTCACATTATATATCTGTTGACTCGAACGCCTGAAATCACAAGTAGCGCAATAAGTATAAAACGCTCAATGAAAGTTATGTCTCCAAAATACTTACTTAAAAATTTGATTAATTCTAGCTTTCGGCATGGAGAACTTAAGGAAGACTCGTAAGAAGCGTATCATAATCAAAGGTCGTGGTGCCCGCAATATCGAAATGGGAGTGAGTCGTATATCGAAACCTAGCATCTCAAACATTTGTAAAATTACAGATAACCAGAGAAAGATGACCATACTTCCATCGAATTGGCACCAATGATCTTTTAAATAAGATTTATCCCTCTGTAACTAAATGATTGTCAGTTTTTTGTAAATTGTTAGGTAGATTTACAATATTATACGAATTACCTTCAGTATGCCCCTTATGTGCATCTTAGCAATCATTTCAGCAGTAAATAAAAACGTAATAACTAAATCGCAAATAAAGGTAACATATTGAAGAGGTGGAACTTTTTCAAAAGTCTTAGGAGTATTTAAGCAAACAGAAGCTAAAGATACTAGAGCACAAGACCTCATCAATCTTCTCACCCATAGCTACAACAACCAAGTAATTAGTTAGTAATTAATATTAATAAATGTACACGCAGTTTACAAGAAGAAACGACAAATATTTGACTTATTCAGGAATGAATATACGTGTTTCTGATGTACCTTATTCACCCATTCTATATCAGCGCTCTCATTGAGGGACTCCTCTGGGCCATAATCGGCCAAGACGGGTTCCCCTTTGAGGCTCTGCTTGCGCCCCAGCATCATAATAGGAATTATGTTCGCAATGGTGAGGCCTATAATTGAAAAGTATTACGAATAACACAATATTACGGAATAAACATGAACATCAATAACAATAAATAATAATAAAAAACAATTCTTTCGATATTATTATGAAAACAATTATATTATTATAAATCAACAGCAATATGATGGTTAAATAATTACATGTTGAAAATTAAAATATAATATATGATACTGATATACGAAGAAGACAATAGTTAAAATTACTATAACATAATTAAACGTGTACATAATGTATAATTTTAATTAAGATTACTATAATTATCGCATCCAATAAAAATGATGTAATTAATTGGTCCTACCTTTTTTTTAACAATTTGGACGACAACGAAAATTGCCTTTACGGCAATTCATATAGACTACATTTCAGTATAAAACAACGATAAAGCTTTAACGTGTAATAAACATCTTATTAGTAACAACAAGCTGGCGGCATGGCGGTGATCATTTTTTGGTTCAGTTCTGGGCTTTCCAGTGATAGTGAAAGCTCGATGTGAGCATGAGCAGTAATATTATCATTGCAAACAAATCAATATTTCAAATCGTGAACGAAGGCGCGTGAATCGACGATATTGTAAGTAACAAAGGCTTTTATTTTGATAATCACTATTCATTAATGAAATATTTAAAAGAATAATGTCGATTTATTTTAAAAATGTAGTCTTCTCTCATAATTAAAAAGGAAATGTTTTACTTTCATTATTAATTTTATTTTCCAAAAATCGTATATTAAAATGTGCTTAATATATATTTTAAAGAACACTTTCATTTTTTTTAATTTGTTAATGTTTGCATTTATTAAATATAATGCTATTGTTAATATTGATTAAGTTTTCTTTATGTTCTTCTCTGTTGAGGCCATCATTTTCGAAAATTCGGAGTTTGAATTGGATAAAAGTACAGATGGTGCGTCAAATTCAATTATTTGGCCATTCTTCATAACGATAACACGATTACATGAAATAACAGTCTTCAAACGATGAGCTATCGTTAATACAGTAGAATTGGAAAATGCGTTTTGTATGGTATTTTGAACAGCGACTTCAGTTTCTGGATCAACAGCAGCAGTTGCTTCATCTAATACTATTATCTACAATGGAATTATAAATTATTAAGTGAAATAAACATTAATTAATACGAAGAACTTTCGCTGACATCATACTTTGGCATTACGCAAAAGTGCTCTTGATAAACAAAGTAATTGTCGCTCGCCAACGCTTAAATTGTTTCCTCCAACTTCAATAGGAGCATTGAGTTCTCCTGGCATAGCTTGAATTTTCTCTTTCAATTGAGTTTTTTCTAAAACACTCCAAATTTCGAAATCGTCAAATTGTTCAAAAGGATCCAAATTTGATCTACAATATAATTATAGATATTATTCAATTTCTAATATTCAAATTTACTTCTTTGTTTATTTTTTAATTTGTTAAATGTACTTGCCGTATGGTTCCACTAAATAAAACAGGATCCTGAGGAATTATAGACAATTTATTCCTTAATAATTTTAACTTCACTTTTGCTATATCTATGCCGTCAATTCGAATTTTTCCGTTAGAAATTTCAACTAATCGAAACAAAGCAACGATAAGAGAACTTTTCCCAGCTCCTGTTCTTCCCACAATACCTAAAATTCATTATGTCGCAGAAAAAATAATCATGTAAATAATGATCGTAAATCTGTTATCAAATTATTATTACCTATATGTTCACCGGATTTAATAACAAATGAAATATTATCTAATACAGGTGGCAGTTCTTTTCTGTACTTCAATTCGACTTTATGGAATTCCAATTCGCCGTCAGTAGGCCATTGATCTGAAGGATTTATAGGATCATTCCTAAAACTTTCTTCTTTCTGCAATGTCTGTAAGGTGCAACATATATATTATTAGCTATGTGATTTAATTATCAATTATTGTTGCAACTAATAAGTACTAATTTTATTTACCCTTAAGTAGTAACTTATTCTTTCGACACTTATAAAACGAGTTTCTGTTTCTGCCATTAATCTTACAGTATACTGAAAAACACCGGTCATTTGCATTGCATATGCCATTGCCAAACCGGCAAGAGATGGTGATATTTGGTTTTTAAGCAATATTACAAGAAACGCAGTAATGGAAGAGGAAATAATCGCTAAAATATCGAGTCTCACGGCGGACCATCTCATGATAGACTGACACAGGTAAAGACACAAATTGTTCAAGTCAATTAATTCCTCAAATCTAAAATGTAGTAATTCAGTATTATATTTTTATCTCCTTCAAATTACTTCATTCATGATTCAATTTAAGAAATATACTTGTTTACAAATGCTTTTCCCTTTTGGAATGCATGAATGGTATTCAAACCATGAATAGTGGTTGTAACAAAGCTCAAAACGGGAGATCGCGAGGTACTCTCTATTCGCTTGAAATCTCTCATTGCTACTCTGAAAAATTTGTCTTTTCGCTACATTTGATAGTAATAAATATGATAAATTCTTGTTTAGAATATTAATCTCACCTAAAGATTTTGCTAATATAAAAGAAAACAGCTGCAAGAATGATTAATGGTATACAAAACCAGGGTAATATTGCACATATAGCTATAATTGCAAAACTACATGTAATAATATTCTGTACCATGTTTTCCACAGAAATCGGTATGTAACTGTCCACTACAATAAAAAGATAGATAAAGAAATGCATTTACTTACTAGTTCCAAAAATATTTAGGAGGTTTTACCTTCATCAATATCTCGGCTAAAAATATTTTGTATTCTTCCAATAGGAGTAGTTTCAAAAAATGTAACTGCTGATTTAATCATTTTCTTAAAAACTTGATTGTGTAATGTCGTTGAAGCCTTTATTGTAGCGTACATAATAGCCAAGCCACGCAGTAAACTTGTTAACAAAATAACTCCAATGCAGCCAATATAAATGTTTTGATAGTATGAATAGTTTGGATTATCATTTAAATTGTTTGAAGTTACAGTTTTATTGGTATTGGGATCAGTGACATTCTTAAATGAAAAAGATCAACGTTAACTAAAAATAAGAAACATAAATACCAATTAAAAAAAAAAACATATTTACTCCACCACCAGCTTTAATCCATATGGCTAACCACCAAGTACTAAATGCTGAACTTCCAACATTTAACAAGAGCGTAAAAAATACCAAAAGAGCTATAAAATAACCACCTGCAGATTTCACATATGTATGATACGTGTACAATTCCACAGTACCCGTCCCCATTTTTTCTGGCGTTGTCAGAATTGCTCCTAGATAACAAATATGAATAACATAAATGACAAATATTTTTAAATTGATGATATAAATCTTAACACACACCACCTCCATGTATTTCCTTTGATATTGCAATATTTTCATTGTTGTCTCCAGAACTGCATGCTATTTGTTTCTCCAAATCATTACTAGATTCTCTGCTATCTATCTTAGTTAATGCTGTGGTTTCACTAATTAAATTAGAAGTAATTGTTAAAATTACGAAAATTATAGTCTTTAAAAATTATTTGTAAAATGCATACTCTGTTGAACTATTCTTCGTTTTTAATAGTGCACTGTTTACCATTGCAGCGTATTCTCTATTTAATTTTATCAATTCATCGTGTGTACCCTGTTCTACAATTCTACCTTTATGCATTACATAAATTTGATTAGAATGCTTTAGGAACTGTAATTGTTCGGATATAATGTTATTTGTAATTAAGTATATATATATTAATTGAGTTTCATAAATATTTATTTAAAACATACTTGAACCTGATGTGTTACAAACAAAACACATTTATCCTTAAGCACTCCGAGAATTAAATTTTTAAAAATGTAAGAACCCACATGTGTATCCACTGCACTTAATGGGTCGTCCAAAAAATATATATCTCTTGAAAAAGAATACTTTTTTAATATCCACTTGTAATAATAAATTAAGAAATTTTAATAGAGAAAGGAAACTATTTACCGATTAGCGTAGAGTGCTCTAGCGAGAGCAACTCTTTGTTTTTGTCCCCCTGAAAGATTTATACCTCTTTCTCCAATCTCAGTTTCGTCTCCACCCGGTAACATATTCAAGTCTTCTTTTAGACTGCATACTGTCAATGCTTGATAGTATCGTTTAGCATCAAACTGGTTTCCAAACAATATATTTTCCTTAAAAGTTGCATTAACAATCCATGCCTGCTGACTAACATAAGCGCATGAACCTTCTCTCAAAATATGGCCATTTATCATTTTTAACTGCCCTAGAGCAGCAAGTAAGAGACTAGATTTCCCACTTCCTACTTGTCCACAAATTCCTATTAATGTACCTTTAGCTGCTCCAAACTTAATATCAGAGAGTACTTCCACATATTGTGTTTCCTGGGAGGGTTCATTAAGTTTCTCTAGTTCAATTTTGGTCTTTAAATATGATCCAACATTCCTGAAAAAATACAAAAAAAAATTATTTCAAAGGAATAATTCCAGATGACAGTAAAAATACACAAACAAGCAAAAACTCACTTTTTTTCTTTAGCATTTTTTAACTTCTTAGTGTGCAAGTTAGAATTTTCGTAAACGAATGTACCATTAGCAATGGCTACAGCTTGCGATTTTACTATTGGTTTAGATATGTGGCATATCTGTTCTTCTAGAAGCAATACATCCTACACAAATATTACTAATTACTAATTACTAAAGGCAAACATCAAAAAGTGTAGTCAAAAGGAGTAACTCGTGACTGTTTTGACAATCAAATCATTATAAACATGGTCAAACGATTAATTCTAATGACAATACGACATTCACATAAGCAAGCATTGAATTTCTCACATCTTACATTACATACACCAATTATAAATAATAAACTTAAAAATGCATACAAATTAGAACTTACAACATGCAATGTGTCACACAATCGTATTGTATTAATGCCTCTAAAAAAAACAAAATGAATCATCACAATGTTTATATATTTAAATGGATTATCTTAATATCAGGCATGAAATTAACTATATTACAAAGCATCGTGCGTTGCTCTAACTACGATAACAACTTTTTTACAATGCAAATGTTATTTGCAAACTAACTAATCTTACGTTTTTACTATCATAATTAGTAATTGCTATTAACAAAGAAGATCCAAAAGTAAACACCTGAAATCTGTTGAGTGTTATGTTTGACTCATTAATATTAACTAATGCCACTTGAAGGAACATAAAAGAAGAACGAAATTGAGAATTCAGCAATGTTACAAAAGGGAACACCTGGAAAAGTAATGGATTATAATTTAAAGTAGTAATAAGACAAACTTATGTTTTGTTAGACTATTTTCAAACATTTGCATTTCAATCATATGAATAACCCTGTATTATTTCTTTAATGTATATAATACCACAAGGAGGAGTAAAAGAAAAAGCAATTATTCTGTGTATATTTACATGTATGCAACACTTTCCCCTTTACGACTACAACCGTTCAACCATTTACAATTAAGGTGAAAATATGAGATTATTAATAAAACAAAACTTCCGTGTATATTATATCATAATTTTCGTTCAATTTTTTCTTCAAATAATTTAAAAAATAAATTTGGTAAATATAAGATACACGAGAATTTGTTTGATAGTAGTAAGTACGAAATACCCATCCATTAAATATAAATTATGGAAGAATTGCAATTAAATTGTAATTTAAATTTTAAGAGACCTTCATTCTTCTAAGTGCAATATGAGCGTCGATAAAATGTCGTGTAGAATCCTTAAGGGAGGCGAGTGCCATTCTCAGCATATTTCCAAAAAATGTTGTAATTGGGAAAGCCTGCAATATATATCCCATTAAGTGCAACACTTGTTTCTTGACTTGATGACTTTAAATATTCTGTGCAAAATAAATATCGTTGACCATACAAATGCTAACTATACACTTCTTAAATTGTGCTGATGTCGATTTACACATGATTTTTTCGGTATTACTTATTCTAATATTCCTCCAAAAGAATATAAATAAGTGACTGTGCTAAATGTTTACTTCATAAATTAATATATACCTGAGCAGCAGTTAAATTACTGCCTGTAGATAAATGAGCTAGAAATGTAATAATTGCAGCTATCACAGGTATAGCTGGAGTTAAAGAAATAGCAAGACTTTGGAAATATACAATTTTATGTAACCAGTATTCCTCCTTCTTTCGTATACCTGAGAATTATTTAATATATTAAAAGGCGATACAAATTAAAAATATAGTACTAATATATCAAATAGATAATATATTAAAAAGATGGTAATCATACCAAGAAGTTTGTGGCTGAAATATTTTTCCCATGAATACATTTTAATCAATTTTACACATTCTAAAATTTCGTTCATTAATTTCACTCGTATGTCTGTAATAACAACTGTCTTAAAACGAAAATGTCCGACTAAACGGGATATAAGATACTGTTAAAAAATAATGTCATGTAGTGAAATTTTGAATAGATAGAAAAAATAACTTGGCAAACTTTATAAAAAAAACATTGTTTACCTGACAAGGATAGAATATCAGAAAGGTCAATATTCCACAAATAGCTATGGGACTAAATATCCACAGAATATAGGCTATACCACAGATAATAATTATTGGGCCACTGAATATCATAGGTCCATAAATGACTACGTCAAAAAGTCTTTGACTATCATTAGTAAACAAATTAGTTATCTGAAATTGCAAAATGAACATAAATATAAAATTAAATTCAATTTGACAATATATTCGAAATCTCACTTCTCCTGTGCTTTTGTTTCCGAGACTATTCAGTCTAATAATCTTTTTGTATAAAAGAGTAGTACAAGCAGATTTTAATCTCAGTGCTGTTCTAATATTAGTGTTCCAAGTCCAATTAAAAAATACTATTCGCAGTAGATCACAGCATGTTAGTAACAATGCCCATTTTATACCTATCCATGTACCTTCTTCTGGTGACTGAACGTGTTCCAGTACTTTCTTCATTAATATCATCTAAGACAAAAATATAGCATTCTATATAGTACTATATATAACACTTGTATTCTACATGAAACTAAAAGTCATACAGAGGTAATAAATCCGCAAATTGTAGAGCAACTTAATAAAAATCCAGCTATACATATTCTTGTTCTCGTGAACCTCCAAGCTACGCTTGAAAATGATGCCAAGTATGGACCATGTTTGCCTATCTCCTCTTGCCAAAGTATTTCTAATCTAAATATGAAATTTATTTTAGATATAGTAAAAAAAAGATAGATTCACAGTATAGTGCAGTTACCTATGTGCATTGTATTTGGAGCTCTCATAAATAGAAATACGTGGTAGATTTGTAATGTCAATACCCTTTTTATAAGCTTCCCATATATATGGCGTTATCCATGTATAAAAAATATATGAAAATAATCCAGCACTATCTGCTGGCATACTTTCTTTATTTCTAAAATACATACAGTAAGATATTACTTAAAAAATAATTTTTTATCTCAAAAACATCTACTTTAGTACATACTGATTTCTATGACGTATTGGTATAAGATTCCTTAGAGCTGGATTGTACCGGCTCATATTGGTTCTTCTGATATATTCTATTGGTACTTTTGGTGAGCGTGAATATCTACTAGGAAGTAAAAAATGCTGTCCTTCACTAGCATCATTGTACCTAAAAAAATATAAGAAATATCAATTTTTCACTTAGATTTAAAAAATATAGACAAGACTATAGTTCTTTACCCTTCACTATTAATACACTGAACTTCATTATCTTCACTTTGACCACTAGGAGAATCTGTCTTATTTTCCATGATTTTCTTCTAACACTATATGTTAACAATACATAAAGAAATTTAAATTACACAATTAAATACATAAATGGTAAGAATAAGATTATAATTTATAAAATATAGTTTTCTCAAATATTTACCAATTCTTCAATTTATTTGATGATATTTTACTTTGTAGTACTACTTATGCATTGTTACATGTTTGATAGAGATACCAGTACAATAGTCCGTAAAATTATCAGAGAAAAATTAATTTTGATAGTATGTTACCGTTATCTATCCAACGATTAAACTATCAGCTGTATACCAGTTATCAGTTGTGTATCAGTTATGTCGTTCTTCACCTTATGCAAAAAAATAATAACTTTATTACATTTGTTATTTATTTAGTCACAAGAGAAAAACCAAATAAATTTAGTTTTCAGTGAAGCTATACATACATAATGTACAGTAATTTCAGCATTTATAGTGAACATTAATAGTGTTAGAAAGCTGATAAAAAGTCTAATCTTGTGTAATTAACGATAAGTATCAAAACTGAACAAATATGTAGTTTTAAATTTATATGTGAGAAGCTATGCCCTCTGTGATTTGACAATTCGTGTATGTTATGTCATGTGACATAATCCTTAATTAACCTGATTTTTTAAATATTCGTTTAAATCAACGAAGTAACAGTATTTTATGTTATAATTTTGGGAATTGTTTCATAAAATGATTAAAGATAAAAACATATGGAAAATACTTATATAAACAAAAAATATTTCACAAGAAGTATATATATGCATCAGATTAATAAACTATGAAAAATAGCTGTTATTTTTTTGTATTGTAATAAATATTTTTGTAATGTTATACCATTTGTTCATCAAAAAAATAATGTAATTAAATTAAAAGTTAAAAAACCTATGTTTCTTGTACATATAAGGATATGTTGAATGTATATTTAAATTATACTTCCTCTACTTACATTTTATGGTAGAAATGTATCAAATTTTTACCGAATTATATCTTATCTTCCAAAATCTAATGTCGCCGTTGATCTCAACTATGCTTAAGATACTGATTATCTTTGTTTATGGATGATTAATTTTGATACATGTTTTTGTCAAACCGTGTACGTTTCATATTCCCCACCCAGTCACTTCTATACATGACTAATAGATTTCAATTAAATACTTGATATACTAAATATGTACAATACAATGTACTTCATACTTCTCTGTCCCATAGTCCCATTTATTCCAACCTCATTTATATGTATTCATTATTTAAGTTATAATATTGAATTATATCATACTTGATTCACGAAAATCCGAAAGTCTAAAAAATAAATAAGAATCTTATATTAAAAAAAAAAATTTGTAAAAAATGGATTACTTTCTAGAATGGAAATTTACAATGATGTCTAACTATAAAAACACAATTTTTAGTTGAATAAATAAATTAGTTAATCACTTATTAAGTACAACACAATATGAATAGAGGCCTTCAATCATGAAGATAACGTTTATTGCTATGCTTTATAAAACACAGGTCACATCAAACATACGTCATTCCTATTAAGTTCATGCACAAGATAAGTTTATAAGGATACATTTTATTATTATTATTTGAATATAGAATTTTTTCACGTACAAAATATAAGGTCCTAAACAAATACAAGCATTTCTGTTTTGTTTATAACATTCATTTTCACAATGAAAGATAAGGAGTATTTTGTCTCTGTTTCCTTATATATAATGAAATATTACATTTGTATCTTTTTGTAATATTTTTTCTTTTTTTTTTTCATGTTAACATCTCTCATGAAAACTTGTAGAGCTACACATACTACAAGTAAAATTGACTCAAAAGCAATTATAATCTTTATAAATGCCAAAAATGGAGTAGAGCCTAATAGCATTTAACACTTTGACTGCCACGCCGAAATCACATGTTTCGCTTAGGACCACAGGAGTATTTTTATTATTCAAAGCATATAATGGCAAAATAATAATGAATTGACGATGTAAGTAAACATTCTTCCCCAATGGACCGTTTATCTTATTTGTGGTCACGGGTGACCACCGTGGTGGCTTGGTAACAGTTGATAGCGACATATTATAACAAGGCTTCGTTTATTTCGTCCAAAATGTATTGTTGAAACGTGTAGAAGATTTAGTAAACAGTATTTACACATTCTATACATAATAGTATGTTCACACTTAGATGCAAGATTTGTTCTCAATTTTTTTTTTTATTAATGTTCTAATAAAAATGTTTAATTGTTCAATGGGGTACTTTTTATTTCAAAGTATCTTTTATTTATCGGTTATATTCAAAATGCCCTAACTGTCAATTTTGGTTAAATTTTTACAATTGTAAAATGTTCAAGCGCTCCGGTCACCAATGATCACCATGGCGTCACAAGAGAAACCGTGGCCGGTGATATATGACTAACGTGGCAGACGAAGTATTAATACACATTGAATTATTTAACATACTCTCAGTTTTTTTAATAATATCGTGTATATATCATTAAACATGAGTTCATAGTCGAAGAATTTCACGTATTATTTAATATTCGACAGGGTTAACATAAATTATTATACTGTATGTAACTGTGAATTACTATTTGATAAATATATTACAATATGAATCGTAATTGTTGAACTGTTTGTGTTTTGATATAAACTAACTATCCTTGTACGATTGCAAACTCTGACATTTCTAACTTTGACAAATAACATGATGTCGAAGCTGTTATATAATTTATAAATATGCTTATTCTCTAATATTAGAATTTGGAACACTTTTGTGAGGTTTTAATGAAATGGTGGATGTACAATGCATCAAAATGATACTATAACGAAAAAAAAGAAAAAAAGTTATACTTTTGTGACTTAGATTTTTACGATTCAATGAAATTATACTAATTATATATGAAAAATATAATTTGTCTTTTATGATCATTATAATTGAGATACGTATTACATCAATAATTTGATAAAAGGGTTTATAATATAATGCTTAATATTTTACCTCAAAAACGAATGAAGATTAAACAGAATTATAATAAATTCCGATCAACAAAATTCATCCCTTAAAATAATATTAAACTAATTAATATTTGTCGATTTTATATTAGTATAATATAAACTAAAACAAACTTTA
The DNA here is from genome assembly GCF_011952255.1 of Bombus vosnesenskii. Lineage (NCBI taxonomy): Eukaryota > Metazoa > Arthropoda > Insecta > Hymenoptera > Apidae > Bombus > Bombus vosnesenskii. The sequence goes on along the minus strand of NW_022884330.1, from coordinate 1,267,093 downwards.
TTAATTCTATTTAATGATTTCGTACGTAATACGAAAAACAGTGAAACAGTAATTAACCTTTAACTGAACGTAATATGAAAATGAAATTTCACTGTGATATAATTATAATTCAATAAATCTTTGATTTAAGAAATATTTTATCGTCGATAGCGCAAGAAACGCGACATCCGACCTCAAAAACTATTATAATTACTTCCTCCTAGTTGAGAGCTGAAGCCTCTGTTTGGAGAATATCCAGGCCTGAAGTTATTACCCAAACCTAACAATATAAATCTTTAATTAATATTTGCTTAATATAACAAAATTGTAAAAATTTAATAAGGACGAGAATGTTAAAGAATAGATAATAATAAAAAGCAATTAGGAAGTACCTCCACAGAAATTTCCAATACCACCCAAAGACATTCCACTTGAACCACCAGTTGAATTTAGGAATAATTCAATATACCTATGAGACATATGGCTTTTGTCCTATAACAACATTATGACAGAAAATAATTAGTATATAAAATTATTAATTGAAAATCACAATGTCAATTATATTTATTCAAATAACCTTAGACATGGCTTTAACAGCCTCCTCATGAGTTGCAAACTCTACATCTGCTTCTCCAGAAGGACGTCCACCATTTTCAAGAATAATTCGAACATTTACCGGTTCAATAGGTCTGAAGAACTATAATTATACCGCCAAATTTCATTGTAAAAATATTAACTTAATAAAATATTCTACATTTATTTCATTCAATTATAAACTTACATCAGCTATATCTTGTTCAGTGGCTTTAAATGGTAATCCACGCATGTGTATACTATGAATACCGGAATTACCACCCCATGTATCACCGCTGCCTCTGAAGTTCCCACCTTTCATGTCCAAACCACCTCTCATACCCATGCTTCCTCCGCGTGAATCGAAGTTATTACCACTTCCCCATGGACCACCATCAAAGTCTAAAACATATTAAACAACAATAAGTGAAAAATGATGTAATAAGTGACATTTCACATTTTAAATAACTAACGAATTCGTGTAGTACCTCTATTTCTAGAACCTCTGCTATTATTGCTAAAACGATTCATCCCTCCGAAACGAGAGCCTCGGTCATAGGGTGCTGGTCTCTGATTGAAACCACCCATTGGCCCACCTCGCATTTTCGGTCCAATGCTAGCACGTACTTCGGACAAACTGCTTCGGAAGATTTCGATGTATCTGTTAAGATTAATATTAATTATTATTATTCTCGTTTAAATATTATTGCCGTTCATATAGTCGGCTGCCTTCTCAAATAAGAGAAAATTTAATGCAAAAATATCAATGAGCATAAAATTTTAATTTTAGAGCGCACTTTTAAACGAAGACGGATATAAATAGGAAATGCGAATGTTGAAAATAACCTTTCGCGTAACGGAACTAAACAATTATTGTTCCAATATAAAAAATTAGGAGATTAAATGAAAACAAAAATAAAATAAAAAGAAAAACGACGTGATTCGAAGAAAAAATCCATACTGAGAATTTTGTAATGGATTAACTGTTCATACTACACCTCCACATATATATTAAACCTGTGTGTAGATACCCTCCCTCGGTGACATTGCATTCTGATGTATCTTATGTCACCCTAGCCATTGAGATGTTGATGATCCTCAGGTATATGACAATTACAATTGCACTTTATGCAACTCAGGAGAGAAAGAAAAAGAGAGAGTGGAAGAGAGATCGGGTAAACAATATATAAGTATCGAGAAGCGATACAACTAAAAGAAAGTACTTCGAATTTAAATATTTAATTTAAAAAAAAAAAATAGAAAAAAGCTAAAATAATTGAAGTTAGCATATCTTATCGTATGACGATGATAATAAAATATTTCCGTGCAATTAACGAGCTGTATGTATCAACTATAAATAGTGACGTTACAAAAGAAAAACTGTGCAAAGCCTTTGAGTTCAAATTATTACATTGTCTCGCATAAAACGTACAATTGTGCAATTGTCAAACAGGTGTGCCAAATTAGATCGATGATTACTACCTCCGTAGCGCCCACCCATCCTGGGTTAGCCCTACCCACCTCCCATGGGATTTGGTGACGATGTAAGGGGGTACCTCCCGCCCGGCACCCACCCATAGGTTTCAGTTGGGCCAACAGTACTTTCGCTTACGTACCACTAACTTTCTTTTATTTGTGTTTAGAAAAAGAAGCAGTTTCTTTATACAATTAACTTCTATAATAGCATATGAATAGAATAATACGAATGCAAAGTTAGTAAATACGTTTTAATAATATAATTCATTCCAGATTATTTGCAGTAATAAATAAATTATTTTATATAGTATTTTTCTGTTTGTAAAATAAGATATTAAAGAAACTGCATCTATATAAAAACTCGCTCCCGCTAGTTACTAACAAAATTTATATACCTACATGTACTACAATCATAAAATGATATTGAAAAGTCATAAGTATACCCAAACCCAGCTAGCGTCAGTGCCCCACCTGTGTCCTATCTTTTCCTTGTGTTTCTGCAGAGCGCGCTCCGCAACATCTTTGTTAACAAATTGAACGTAAGCCTCCCCAGTACTGCGGCCCGTGTAGTCTGTCGGTAGTGAAATCCCGTTCGGCAATATCTCCAACCCTGACCCACACATAATCAAACATCGACATTGTAGCGTAACACCCATTATTAATTATAGTATCGTCAGTTTATTTAAAACCCTTATAAAGAAGCAAGATTTAAAATATCCTTTGCACATTATGTGCAAAACGTCTCGCTCCAGAAATATAGACATTTTTTCTCAATTAAGTCAAAACAGAAGAAAATGTTAACTATGCCGAAGTTAAGAATTAAGTTCTATATACAAAACTTAAAAATATAAATAAAATAAATAAGGATATTTTTATACAATTATATAAAACACGCATGGAAATTATAATAAATATTCCTTTTCCAAGTCTATAAAGGATTATAAAGCGTAGGGACTTTACTTCCTTAAATCTTAACTAAGGCCATCTGGTGATTATAGAAACACAGAGACACTGCTTGGGACGGGCATAAAACAAATTTTATACTTTTATATGTAAAACTAGTGAAATGTTGGACACTTATTGTAATATGTGTATTATTTTGCCAGATACTTTTATTCCCATATTTATTCTCTAATAATTTAATTCTAGGATATATGTCTCTTGTATATTAATTTGCAACACCTATGTCCATTCTTTTAAATTATGAAGAGATAAAAAGCTGTGCTGTTTATATACTTCATATGTATCATAACCATCAAAAGCATTTAGTCCCTGTGATTCAAGATTTTTATTTGATTAACAAAAATCAAACGATAGGGAAATAATTTTATTATAAAAAATAAAAGAAAAAACAAAACACATTGATCGCCAATAAGGTGTAAGTGAATTTCTAGTAATATATAATATAAAAAAATGAATAAAGATACAGGTTTGAATGTATAAAATACCTGAGAAGAACTGAGCAATTTCTTCTTTGGAACAGCCAAATGGTAGACCACGTAGTCTCACGCAACCATCATCCATGGCATTCTCTAGGTTCATACCGCTTCTCTTGACTACCCACTCCATTTCACCTCTTTTTGCTTTAAAGACTATGATGAGAGACATATTTTATTATATATTTTTTAAATATTTTTATTTTTATATGTTTTATAACAAACCTTCTATATAACGATGACCCATGTGATCCCTATCTCTTTTACAAGCTTTTTCAATATCTTCAAGTGTGTCCATTTCTACATAAGCCTCTCCACTTGGACGGCCTTCCCTTGACATTGTCATATGTACACCATTTTTACCATTTGTAATAGAACAGTCACTAAAGAATTTCATGATTTCATCAACAGTAGTAGACCATGGAAGTCCACGTAGTTTAACAACATAGCCTTCATCATCATGGTCTCCACTTCCATTCGACATTTCTGTAGTCTAAAATAAACTATGTTATAATTTGTATAAATATATCCTGATGTTTTCCTATACATTATAAAATATTAAATAAAAAGCAATATAAATACACAGCATGATTATTTTATAATTATTATTTATTTTTAAAGTACAATATACCATAACAAATAGTTGTATATTATTTGTTCCTTTTTACTTTTTTTATTGTTTAAATTTTTGCTGTATTTAAAAGATATTGCATCATTTATGCAATAGTAAATTTATGAGAACAGTCATTCAAGAATTTGAAGGTCAGTAATATCCAACAAAATAATAAAATAATGTGAAAATGTAGCATTTTGTAACTTGTTATTGAAATTCCAAGAATAAATAAATAAATAAATATATATATATATACGTTAAAAAATGCAACATTGCAATATAGTCGGAAGAAAAGTTTGAAAAAAAGATATTTCTTTACCGAAGAATTGTTCGTATCGGTAATATACTAGTCTTTGTTTTATGTCACCAAAATATATTCATTTCATATATTGTAAATATTATTATTCATACTTACGGTTTCTTAGTGTTGATTTACAAGTTAGAAGGAATCACGAATTAAGTTTAATTGACAGCAAACGCTTAGCCAACGCCACGCTCCGCGAAACTATCTGCAAAATGGCGTCTATCCTAACGAAACTAATGGCTGGTTTATAAACATAAATGTACTACATTGTAACATTATGGTATATAAAATCCCTGGTTTCTTTAGAATTTATTTAAGTTTTATATATTAAAAGTATATATTAGAAGTTCATAAAATTTACAATTCGCGCCAGTAATATTAGAGAAAATTTCTGGTCATATTTGAAATGCATTAAGGCGAATGCGCAGTACTAATAAGTCCTCCATGTTAGCGTTCCTAAACTTATTTAACTTTGACAATCTATATTTTTTACCTGCTATATCGATCGTGCTACACATAGTAAAATATTTGGACTATAGTTACTTAAATAGTATATCGATATAATTTGCGATTTTCGCAGAGGCTAAGACATTTTAAACGTCGAAATGATATAAATCATAAGGTAACAGGAAAAATTAGAAACTGTGTGTCTGCGATCACGTCTGTATAGAGGTCGTGACCGAATCTAAAGAAGTAGAATCCCGTTCAACAGTGGAAGGATTGAAGTTGAGGTGATTGCAGAAAAGGTAGTTGACAAAACGTCTATCGTGCTGTCGCGGGAGAGAGTGTATGGTGCATGTTAAGAAGGATCGTTTGCAGCTTAAATCTCATAATATTGTAGAATATTGCAAAAATCAACGACACGTGCAGCCGTGTAGCAGTAAATTGAATTTCACCGACAGGTCATCCAGGAGTGCACAATGAGCTTCCTATTGTAAGTTTTTTTTCCGTTTCCAATGAAAATCGACTTTTACTCTACTATAATGCTTTTGCCTTTTTGATATCGCAACATTAAATTTCCGATGCATTCAAAAAAGTAAGCTTACCGAACACTCAATGTTTTCCTGTTAATCGATCGCCTGATATCACACCAATGTTATTTGCAAGTGACAAATGACAGCAAAGAAGGAATCGATGATTTGTTACCATAGACCGATTGGAGCGAGGGCAGATATTGACAGAAACTGGTCAACCAGTTTCGTAAATATTACCTTCTCGGCTAATTTAGGTAACCAACCCGATGTACTCTTGAATTCAAGTACATCGCGATCGACCAATCTGTGGATATCTAAAAATAGCACGATGCCATAATTTCTTTGAAAAATCCTCCGTTTTCACACGATCTTCACCCCTCTCGTTTAGCTAATGCTTTCACTCGTGCTCTGTTGCACGCGCGCATATTCGTCACACGTCAAATTAATCGCCACGGGACATATCTTATCGCAGTGGATTGCACCGTGGAAGTAGAATTTTTTTTAAACGCTCCTGATGCGATATCGGGCAAGTTCTTAGTTGCAATTGTGGCCGATCGATTTGTCATATCCGCCCTAAACATCGTTTTGGTCACTCGTTAAATTTATGCGTTTCCTGTATTTGTATTTCGAATGATCAACTGATGTTTGTTTTCGTCTTCAATCGAATTGCGAATATGATTTATAATAAAATGCTTCAATCTGTAAACAATTGAACATGTAAACAAAAATGTAAAAAATATAGGTACAAATAGAAATTTTCTAATTCTGATTGTGTTTTTTACTAGTATAGTAATTAATACAAATTGCTTAAAATTAACTATTATTGAAATATAATATTGTATTTTTACAAATACAACAATTATTGAAATACATTTGTATGGCTTTTTAAGTGGAAGCAGATCTTCGAAAACCTTTAAACCAAAGAAGAATATCCCTGAGGGAACTCATCAATATGACTTGATGAAGCATGCAGCAGCCACTCTAGGCTCTGGAAATTTGAGACTTGCAGTTATGCTCCCAGAAGGTGAAGATTTAAATGAATGGGTTGCAGTAAATAGTATGTATTACAAGCATATTATTATATATTCCAACCTGTAATAATTAACAAATTACAACTAACTTTTTTATATTGTTTCAGCTGTTGATTTTTTCAACCAAATCAATATGTTATATGGCACTATTACAGAGTTCTGTACAGAAGAAAGTTGTCCCATTATGTCTGCAGGACCTAAATATGAATACCATTGGGCTGATGGGCATACTGTGAAAAAGCCAATTAAATGTTCCGCACCAAAGTACATTGATTATTTAATGACTTGGGTGCAGGACCAGTTAGATGATGAAACCTTATTTCCTTCAAAAATCGGTCAGTCACATTATCTTGTTGGATAAGATAATTTCGTACTTGATATACTGATAAAATTATAATCTCTTAGGAGTCCCTTTTCCAAAAAATTTCTTGTCCATTGCCAAGACAATATTGAAAAGATTATTCAGAGTGTATGCACATATTTATCATCAACACTTCAGCGAAGTGGTTCAACTTGGTGAAGAAGCACATTTAAATACTTCATTCAAACATTTTATCTTTTTTGTTCAGGTAAAATACTCAAAACTAAATGAACCTTCAACAAATATAGATATGCTCCATTATGATCTTTTATTACTTTCGTTTGTTGTAGGAATTTAACTTGATAGAAAGAAGAGAATTGGCGCCACTGCAAGAATTAATAGAGAAGTTAACAGCGAAGGACGCCCGATGAACGATTTTGATCGTCAACCGAAAACTCCTCCAAAGACTCTCACCCGTGCTATCTTTTTAATCAAACGTGTAATTGTGCATGTTATTTAACTAATCCAATTCATTGCTAACGCGATCATCGCCTTGAAGCAGGAGTCACTGGTATTGTACTGCATAACATATTTTATTCATTTACAAAAACGAGTAACTGATTTACGCATTTTATAACGAAGACGAATCTCGATAAAAACAGAGTTCTGTCTATTTGGGAGATCGATAAAATTACAGAGTAAAGATCGATAGGGTGAGGATTATTAACGTAGACTTTTGTAAAATAGTTATACATTCGATACAATTCGTCCGTTTTATTTTACATCTTGAAAGAAGAAAAAAACTGTTGTTTCTTAAGTAGTCGAGATGTTTTGTGGTGAATTGTAATTTATTACGCGTAACGAATTTTTATACTTGGAACTTTGAGAACAAAGATTAGCGTGAGAGACGAAAAAAATAATTCATATCGACTATATAAAATGGATTACATTTTTAAAAAAACGTTAGAAACAATGATTACACTCGGTCTTACGTTTCTTATTCTCATTGTTTGTTATTATCTTTTATACTATTGCACATTATGCTGTTTTATTGTAAAAGTTCGAGAAATATCGTAACTTTTATAAATAGAAACGATACTACGCGTAATGTCTCTAAAATAAGAATGCTCTCGATAGCATTTCTATATCTTTTTTTTAAATTTGCGACAACTTCGTGAAAACGTTGCGCCTTTGATTATCGACATGAATTGGTACAACCTGATATTGAACATTTTATATCACTGCTAAACTATACATTGTTAGTACATAACATTATTAAGTTAATATTACGCTATTTACATTAAACTTCATACTATGTAATTAGTTTAGACGATTATTATCATCGTGTCAAGCGCTTGCAATAGAAATTATTTATAGCGTTAGGGATTTTATACGCACCATATCTTTTATTCTTTATACGAGTGAATTTTTGAGTCTGTTCTATTTTAGAAAGCATGTTATATTATATTTAAGCCGTTTGCGTCGCATTACTGGGAAAGTTCTTTTTGCATTTCAGCTTTTTTTATTTTTGGTATTTTATGTAAAAATGATTGCTTCTCGTACGTTATAAAAACATTTGTACATGAATATACCAAAAATTAATAACTTCATTTCTAGGTATAACATAGATTCGATTCAAAACATGTTTTCTAAAGAAGTTAGAATTAATTCGATGGATACAGGGTATCCCAGGAGAAACGCAAAGGGCAAACATTTTCGTATAAATAATACTAAATATGTGATGTGCATAGTCACAATATACACAATCACACATGATTTATTTCGCTATTAAGAAATCAATTTTGATATATAGAAATGTCAAATAGAACGTATATTCGTTTATAGCGCGTTCAGCTACGTACGATAGTTTTCTCGCTTATAGCAGAGATGAGATGTTAATATATATACATATATATTAATGTAAATGCTTGCTGTTTTCACGCGCGGTGAGACTGCACCCGTTGCATTCGAATATTTAAATGGATGCATTATATTCGCTTGTAACTAGATAATACTCCTCAGATAGTTTCTGTTCATACACTGTGCCCTTTGCTGTGATTATCGGACTTTTGCATTTCTGTGTAACGAGCTACATTTACGTATGGCGGGGTGAAATTTTAACTAAGTTTCCGTACTGCTATTCATGTAAGTGGCTATCGTTTGAAGGAGTAATATAGGAGGATAAGAAGTTATTGCTTATACGATCATGAGACATACGTTTGCTTTCAATGGACCAGCCTATTTTGTGATAAGTAACGCATAAAGTGATTACTGAATCAGAAGAGATACAAGGAGATGTAGTGGCTGTACCTTTCATCTTTGATATCTTTCATTTAAGATCTTGATAAGAGAAGTCCAGAAAGATTCGTTTAGTATTATATCTAGCATAAAAATGTCAATACAATCTTGTTTATTATGATTCATGGTTCACATATACAAAGACTATTTTATATGCAAATTGTGAATTAGGTGTTGTTATGTGAGTCTAAAGATTCCTTGTCATTTAATATAACAAAAAGATTAATTCAAGTCATTCAAATCATTTAAAAAAGTCATTTCTTTTTTAACAATTAAATGTGAATCAGAAGGGACAAGGACAGGTAACGAAGATGAGAAATTTATAAAAAGTGAAGTTGACGAACTTGTTTTCCGAAAGGTTCGTACGTTTCCAAGTTTCTAATATTGCTCGATTTGTTGTCAAATTTTAAATAACTAATTGGAAATAACGGATCTAGGATTTTTGATAAAAATTTGATATATCCAAAAGGAGGAACTCGTCTACTATCGCAATTCTCCTTGTATATCTTATCAGTTTAGCGACTATACATGAAAAACTTATCTCAAAACAGTCTAATATTATGATGCAGCGAGCGAAAACATTGTAATTAATGGAATTCGAAATCGCGACATAGATTGCAAGTTGTTAGCATTCGAAGCGAATGAAAGGAACAAAATGTTATTTTTTTATAATAAGGAAAAATGGTCTGCTATTGTTTAACAGGCACTGATTAGAGTTTTTGCTTATCTCTCTCGCGTTGGCGTATAAACGATCGAAACATTATATGAGGTTGCTCGATGTGATATCAATTTTCATGTAAATCACGAGGATCAATGAGAAATTTCACGAGGTCCAGGACTAATATAAATGTATTTTATTATAAACGATATAAACGAATTAGCTTTCGTAATAATCTAAATATATATCGATAGAGGAAGGAAAGGATGAACGAGAGGAAATAACTAATAGAAATGGAATAGAATGGAACAAGTTTCAAGGGAGAACGATTACGAGATAGGCTTTCTTCCGCGATGGTCTACAGGCGTGTTTCTCAATGTAAAATGAATATAAGTAACAGTAAAAGTAACAATAATAATGGCTCGTATCGACGATAATATTGTATTCAGTACTTAAGAAGACCGGAAGAATTGTACCTTATAGAAAAATGAAAAAAAAAAAAACATTTCTCGCAGCAAACAAGCACGATTTCGTCTCTCTCTGTCTCTCTCTCTCTCTCTCTCTCTCTGTCTGTCTGTCTCTCTCTCTCTCTTTTTTAATCACATATTTAGGTCAGAGGGGCGAGATCGTTTGAATATATTACCGTTGTCAGTTAGAAATTATTTTACACACATGTAACGCTGTTATTAATTACAATTATTCATATTATTATTTTTATTATTAGTAGTATTATCGATATGATTATTATATACGATACCGACGCTTCTATGGCTATTTATATAATAATTTACACGATTAAATGTCGTTAGATCGTCGTTGAACGATAGCCTTTAACAAAACGCACTTGAGTCACCTCTCTTTGTTTCTTTTGACTGAAAATATACGCGAACCCGGTATGTTACATTTTTCGACTGACTTGTTACTTGAAAAGATAAGCGATATTTTTTTTATATATATATATATATATATAGATATGGTTTCTCTTTAAGCTTGTGCTGTTCTTTTTACCTTTTTCTTCTTTTCTTTTTATCTTTCTTGTCTAGAATCTTTTTGAGGATCGTTTCCTTGGCATCGCTGGAAGCTCTTTCATATGATCACCAGTTGAAGAAACGTTTAATTGTTTCAAGATTTTGAACGAAAAAGCAAAGTAAATGTAAGCAAATAAAAGAAGAAAATAGAAAAGCGAAGAGTGCGTGTCAAGAGAGGTTGAATAAAAGATACTTTAAGGATTCAGCTAGGTTCTTAGATGTCGAAATTTCTATTTTATGAAAATATTTACCGTTTTTTTTTTTAGGCAGACAGGAACTACTGGCGCAACTTAAAAATTTAATAATTTGTTAATGATAATTGATTTTGTTTGTGTATCTCAAAGAAAAGAAACATATTATTTCAACGATTGATTTTTATTAAGTTTATAAGAGGATTAATTCGGATATTAACTGTAAGACAAGTTTGTCATTATGATTGATAGTTGAATAAAAATTGTTTGTTCCTTCAAAACTAAGTGCGAAGAGCTTTCAGGAATACCGATTGTTTATTCGTTTTTTTAACGACGCTAGTGATATATCTGTGCAATGTAAATAATATTTTTTTCAAATAAACGAAAGCTCACGCGTAACCGTAAACATAGGACCATCATTTCTTACGAAAACCTTTGTTCCTTTTTCTCTTCCTATTATTTCGAAATTGAAATTCCTACACCTCACCTTTCACTTTTGTATTTAATTTACCAACTCACTGAATATTTTCCATAAGGAGACTCGAAACTGATACAGAAACATGTATATAAATTACATTATCTTTAATTCTAAGAAATAAGATAAATTCTTATATTTTAATTTTAATAAACAAGATTTAATAAATTTCATAATCGAGATTGCAAATATTTTTGAAATATTCTCAGAACTTTAATTAAACATCTCAATTTACTTTTAGATAGCTTCCTAACACGTGACTGAATTTGCGAAATCTTGGCGCGCGGTTTTCACGCTCGCATGGCCTAGCGAAACAGAAAGTTTCGCATTTAATGAAACGCTTGGTTGTTCCTTCGAACAACGCTGGAATTACAATCGTCTAGAATTCTCAAGGCGTGTCCCAAGCGTAAATTTTACAGTATAAAGACCAGAGAACGACGAACGACACGTTAATTATTTCGAGTCGAAGAATGTACGTAACAAGAATATAGCTGCTAATTTATGCTAATTCACTATTCACACCGATGCTCAAAGTTATTGAGGAAACGAAGAAAACGAAGAATTTCACTACCTGTTATCATATGGAATCTCTTGTTACGTTAAACCATTTGCGAAATTCGATTTGAACATGCCAATGAGCAAAATTACCTGGATATTTTGCGCCTCCTTCTCTCGTCCAACATTGTTCACGATTTATCTCATCGCTGTTCGTATCTGATAGGAAAATGGCATCACAATGGTAATCAATGTAGTAGTAATATCGCGTCCAGCACAGGATTAAGGTCAACCACGTGTCGTTTAAATGGTATGACAAATTAAAATTAATGAGAAGGCAAGAAGAACCATAAAAATCGTATGCGATGATATATATTGAACGATAAAATTTAAATGAATCGATATGAAAATGGTCGAATGATTTATCGCAACGTGATGGCAAGTGTCTGGACAGCAGTGGAAATCTGAATCTTCAGAGGTCGGACGAGGACAAAGGAAAGCAAGTGATACTTAGGAGGAATTCGGCCGCCCCACTCGTAACAACTACGAAAACCGTTTTCTTTTTGTACTCGAGTGCCGTGGCGATCTCGAATTAGTCTTGCAACTGCCGTTTATCGTATTCGGTCTCCGTTAAATTCTTGTTGCATCGTGCATCAATGCCACCACGTGGAACGCTTTACTATCTTCAATATGGTAATCAGAAAACATTTTTAATCGGTAGAAAGAGTACTACCATGTCAACAGAATAACGCATAAATAAAATCTCATTATCATATTTAAAAAAATATTTAAGCGCTTTCTGACAACTGTAGAATAGAAATTCCGAAACCTGTTATGTTTATGAGTTTCATTAATTCTAACATCAATCGTTCAAATTTACGCGTTTCGAGTTTCGAGAGAAATACAGCGACGAGTACATGTACCCGAACTGTTACTCGAGACGAAGCTCCGAGGATCGTTCTCTCTGTGTGTACAGTGCTTCGAAATAACAAGGATTCGTAAGTTTCATACGACAGAGGAAAAATAGAATAAGATTGTTTATAATTCTTTTGGCTCGTTTCTCTTTCTCACAATTTTTCCGCGCGTTTCTACTTTTTCACGCGATTCCGTGACGAAAAATGACAGGTTGAAGAACGACGATGAAGAGAAACAAGTCCCCGTAAATGAGGTTCGAGAAAGCGCTAGACCAACAGACGTTGACACCAACCCAGAATTATATTTATATCGATATAGTTGAGAATAAAGAATTTTCATTGCTAGGAGTTTCGTGGAAGTTAGAGAGAACGTTAGATTTCTAAGCGCTATTTTTGTTTGAGGCGAGTTTCAGGGCTTACGAATACGTAGATCGACTTCCTCCACCTTCGTAGATTTTTGATTCAACACTATTTTCAAGTAAAGGAATTCTAAACTGATCTGTTCTTAAATTGTTCGGGTAATGCAACGCATAGAGATTCCAAAGTTTTGCTAAGTCAGTGAAGCTCGATGTCACGTCGATCATTGCTCGTGCAAGTGATCTTGCGGCTGGTGATTAAAAAAGGCAGATCTCTGTGCTGCATTTGTATTGAATATAATATATCGAATAATCCTGAAATCTTAGAAAAAACTAGCTAGAAGGGTAGAAAAGAAAGAGAAAAAGGTCGAAAAATCAAAATTGACAGATCGAGAAAACAGAGAATAGGAATTGGATTATGGTAACTAGAACTCTGAGGCTAACATACGAGCAAAACTGATTTTTGTGATTATGAAACTGAAGCGAAGCAGCAATTACCGTAATTGAATCTCTGCTGGTAGAACAATGTTTCGAATAACGTGTCATGCAATTAAGTTAATACGTGTTCCATAACGTGTATTCCTCGTAAGAATGTGACCTTATTCCTTAGTCTAGCTTATTATGTTAATCGAGTCATTGATAAAGCGAAACATTTTCATTGGTATTAGCTCAGATTCGTATTAATTGCAGATTGAAATTGACGTCATCAATGTTTATTACGCTGTTTCACCTTATACTACTTACAACATAATCGTGTTTTTATGAAACCATAAATCAGAAAAATGATATCAAAAGTGAAATTAGTAACGCGAAAATGTATGGTTTGCACTATCATTAATGTACAGTTGCCCGTTAGAGTTTCGTTTGTATAACATCAACTACAGTGACGATTCTGTGAGTTTTCATTGAGAATTGAAAATCAGATACGAAACGCGTCGGAAGCGTCGTTCGTCGCGTGATATTCGTGTTCAAACTTCGTTGTCGGCTAAATAACATCGTCTGATCATATACAGAATATTCTCCTGTGAGGATTCGTCGTTACCGTTGCCACGGAAAACACGAGTTTGTGTGTCACGTTTCATTGAAATTTAGATTAATCGAATTAGTTAAATTTTCGGCGATACGACTGAAATGAATTGGATACAATTATTTGTTATTTAGCTTTATGGATATAAATATAATCTGTAATCGAATGAAATTTAATCGACTATGACAGAATAAGGTTTAATCACGAAATTATTACGAGTTCTTCTATCCAACTATTCTCGATGAAAATTATTGACTTTTTCTCTCTTTTTTTTTTTTTTTTAATGTACGAAAATATTCTCTCGCGTGTTAAAAATATTATCTCGATATCCGCTAGCAATTTTGGACGCAATCGATACGATTTACGATTGATCTCCAATTAATCTTGATTATCGATAATAAAATATTGACTAACAAACTACATGGTTAAAATAAGGCCATTTGGAAACTGTTGATGTTCAATTAACAACTCTTATATAACTACTGATTTTTAATGATGTGCGATGAATTATTTGTGATTTTTCACAGATTTTAATCGCGACGTCTCGTATTACACAAATGAGGTAAAATAAGCTACGACTACTTGTCGTACTTACTTGACTTATGACTAGCAATATTTTTGGAATAGATCGAGACGATTGCATCATGATTCAATATTTATTCAATTTCTCGAATGAAAATATCGACAACACACGCGGCACGAAAATACGCGTCAATGTCGAGAAGATAATTTTTTAAATAAATCATTTTTCATATTCATAGATTATTTCCATTTTTCAATTTGCAACAGCGATAGACGCAAACAAATCTATGAATGCCATCGAATAATCTCTGGAGATCATTTCACGTTTGCTCAAAAGAAGATAGAGAATGTCACGTTTGACAAAATTAACACCATTACGGTTTGGCATATAACAAAGTTTTCGGGGAATAAGGATCTTTTTACAAAATTTCGCGACTTCTTGTTTCAAGAAATTTCATGCTCTGTTGCTTAATCTTATTCGGTGTTACGTGGCGCAATAACATGGAAACACTCTGATAAACGTGCTAAAGCAAAGAAAGAGACAGCGAACTGACTTATTTGTTAATTTGTTTAATAATTAATATCGGATTGGCAACTAAGTGATTGCGGGTTTTGTCGTCAGGTGGTAATGACATGACCCGCAATCACTTAGTTGCCACCCCAATAATTACTTCTCGTTTCGTAAATAGCGAAGTTCCATAAACGATAGAGTACACATATCAAAGATCATTTAATCAAAGTGACTCCACGTTTATTTGACAATGTAGAGGACACTTAAAAACGTGTATTATTTTTTTCCACGAAGAATGACGAGAGGATTCAGTCTACGCAAACAAAAGTGTACTCTGTGCAAAAAAAAAAAAAAATAAATATTATGCAATTGTATATTACGTAGGAAATTCATTTCCTTTCATGAAATTTCTCTCGAATCGCGATGGAATCGTGGCAAAGAAAGAAAAGGAAGAGAACAAAAGGAAGAAAGGGAAATGATTCGTCTGAATCGTGCTCAGTATCCAGTAGATTAGGCAAGCCAGACGAAAAAGAGAAGAAGAATTGAGAAACGGCTGTAACTCAGCACGAACACAAACGAGTCACATTGACATCATTTTTTGTTCAAGACGAAGAAAAACAGGACAATGATCATAAAAGCAAGAGGGCGTATCAATTGAATGGATAAATTAATCGTTTGTATAAATTCTAAAAATAAGAATTATCATGAAGCCGCAGACGAATTTATCAGGGATAATATTTTTCTGCGAACGAAGATAATGAGATATCTAGGAGGAAAATTGAAATATCGAAACATACAACAAAGTATATAGAGCCTAGGAATTTGTTTAATTCCACTTTGAATAATAATTAAGGCATGAGTCAATATTCTAATGAATAGGAATAAAATTTCCATTCTATTATAATACCATTAGAACATCTAAAAGCTATTACAACTTATTCGTTAAATAGAAGATTTATTCAAAAAATATCGTCGACGTCAATGCCTGTTGTATAATATTTTGCATGAAATATTATCTTCGTAAAATATTTGCCCATAAACATACGTTTGTTAATGATCATCGAATCATGAAGTACGAAATACTCTCTTAAATACTATACTCTTACTATATTAATCGTGCTCATTGCTACACGTTACATGACATTGATAACATTCGCATTGTTAAATCGGTATCTTCTTTTTCTATTTAGTCACACCAAAAGGTCGCCGAGGGTTTCACAAAACGCCCCACCACGATAGATTTTCGCTTAAGTATGCCACTTGTGCACCAGAACCGTTTAGTCCGAAACTATCAACCGCTATTCTACTTACGACTACTTCGTAATCACGTAACGGTAAAAAGAGAAAGATAACAGGAAAAATAGTGAAAATACAGGTGTGTACCTTCACTATCGTACATTAAACGTTCGCACATTCTAAATTACCGTTGATATAGAAAACGTAGGTACTTCGGATAAAGCTCTTTGATCCAATGTTCGCTGCTGATCTCGCCCAAGGCAAACACATACCTATGGTTAGTAGTTATCAATGAAAGCAATGATTGATATTGATTAGTACGAATAGAAGGGCATAAAATTAAACGAAGTAAATGAAACTGAAAAGTGAATGAGAATCGCTTTTACGGAAGTCACACCTACGTAAGTTAAAGTGGCTTTAAAAGCGTATCTGTCCGACGTTGAGATGTTAGAACGTTCGGAATACGTATGCGTACCTCGATCACGTTCTGAAAGTTTGCACAGATTTTATGAAACGTCAGCTATTTCTTTGATATAAATATGAAGCTCGATCCACGCTGCTGTGTGTCGTGGTGTATTGTTTCAGTTTCAATTTAGCAGAACGTTTCTTTTTCATTCGAGCTACAAGCGAGGAACATCCTTCGTATAATAATGTCGAGGATGTAATAAAAATATCAGTCTTCTTCGACTGGATCGTACCGAGTGTCGAAATACTGCACGCCAGTATATACAATATGTAGGTACAGAATCATAAACGTTAAATTTTACATCGAAATCGAGTGCATATTTGTAATACGCGAGTGTGATCGATAAGAACACAAGTGTTTATTTATTCTTTATATAGAAGTTTGTTTCACGTGTACTTTTTTATTAGCATTTATGAAAATGCATGAACGTTCATTTACATTTTGTGTTTGTCATTTGTATTGCACATTCAAAGTCGACGATTCGCTATGTGCCCGATAATAAATAATCCGATTATAGATAACGTGTTTTCGTTTTAAACAAAAGAAAAAAAATGAATCAGCGAAGCTGAATTTGAAATTGTCAGTTTGAGAATGATATAAAATTTCAGTTTGGAAAACGTGGAAATAAGAACACCGTTAAATCAATTTTTAACGAAGCAGATAGAATATATCCAGCTTCGTCTGAAACCAGAGGAGATCCGGAAAAGATGATCGAGATGCGCTTTGACCGTGGATGTGTCTGATTCGGTGACAACCAAACTAATTATAATAAATCTAATCAGTGAACAATACGAATCAGCAATGACGTAATTTGTCTTTGTGACCACGTATCGTGGAACAGTTATTTCTACGCCAACGATCGGATAATTCGAATTGAAAAACAGGAGGATGAAACTTCTATGGCCATTGATATATCCCAAAAATCTGGTACAGTACAATTTTTTAGTGAATAACGGCGACCTACAACAAGTTTCTACAAACGATTACTCGAAAGAAGAAAACGATCAGTATGATCTCACAGAGCGTAGATAAAAAAGAAAAAAATAAATAAAAAGTGCCTTGTAATTAAGAACATCTCCAAGACAGAATTGTATGAAACAGAATTAACAATCCTGATAAAAATATCTTCTATGTTTTGATATATGTTTTATTGCCTCTTTTGTAAAAAAAATGATCAGCTTCTTATCATTTTCCGTCATTCGTTATATTTTTTTAATATATAACGATTTCTTCTATCGACTTTTGCCCTCATCGTATAATACGAGCCATAATCGAAAACCAACGACTCATTAATGACTAACATAACATCATTTGCAAGTATATATGTGCAAGGTGCATATAGACATTTCCAACGAGTTGGAATTGCGGCCGAGCAAACACGGGACAGCGATTAGGGAAGAATGTTTGCTTAAAGGTTCGCTTTCACGTTCGCCGGGACATGACATTTCCAGAATGTAACGATTTGCATTGATAGTTTTCGAAGTTCGTTAAAAATCCTCGAATGAATGTCGCCGGTAAAAGATATGGTGTATGTAAAATTGAAAAGATCTACTAATGTAAAGAATTACCTAAGACTAATCGAATGTTTAATTACCATTAGCTGCATGCTTAGAATAAGAATGAATAGTTATCAATGAGAAATATTTTGCGCGTAAAATTGAAAAGACTTCGCTGTAAAGAATTACCTAAGCTTAGTCGAATGTTTAATTAGCATTAGGTGAATCTTCAAATTATGTAGAGTTTTCTATGTATTGCATTTTGTGTGTGAAATTAAAAGTATTCCTGTTTTACATTTAACGATCAAAGTCCACTAGACGAGACGAAATTACGATCGAATGAAAGATAGGTTTAATCCAAACTACTTTAATATTTATTACAGATAAATATAAGATAAAATGGGGATCATTATGGAGATCCATTATAGAGATTATCTATAAAGATAAGGATTTATTATGCAGGAATTTATTATGCAAATCTGTCATACATTCATCCAAGTTATGTCATAACATCGCTCCTTTTCTACATTAAAAATCCTCTGTATTTTATAGTCGCTAACAGACGAACGTTTGCTTAAAAAAATGTTCAAGTAGTTTGGCATTAGGCTGTTAATGATTATTACTTTCTATGTCGAACTTTCTCTCGATTATTTGTTTCAAAAGAAACCCTTCGAACGATTCTATACGACGCAAATATAATCGTTCATCGTTGATCGTTAAATTAATTATGCGGTAATCGTACGATACTGTGATCCTTCATCGTACAAATTCCATAAAATTTCGAAGTGAAAATCTAGTTTGAAATGCGACAGAAAATATCTGTATCTGTTGCAGTTCAATATAACGCGTCATTTTATTTAATTATCGTGTCACTAATTTTCATTACCCGCCACACTCATTTAATGTATGAATACCATTAATTGAACTCTCATTATCAGTTTAATGAACTTCCACTGCGAATGTAGATACGGAAATTTTAATTAATGTACGTTTTTCTACGTCTCGTCCTGTATTCTCATAAACTGCGTTAAATTTCGTAATACGTAACATGCAAATGTAGCAACTTAATTTTATGTTTCTTTTTTCCTGTAGGATATGGTAAACCTGGTGATTCAGAGGTTGCTAAAGTACCTTGTGTTTATGCTATGCTGTATCGTGACGCCAATTTTAAAACTGCAATATTTTAAGAAGCGGAAACGAATACCAGCGATCAAGAATCAGCTGTTGTTGATTTCAGCGACAGAAATTGCGCGACAGATTCGCAAGAAAATGGTGAGGACACGATAACGGCTCAACCGATGAATACAAATTGATTTCTCCTCGATCGCTAATAGTTTGATCTCGATAATTTAATTATCGAGCTTTCTAATTCATTTTCTAATTCGGTTTTCATCGATAATAAATTATATCGTTTTCATATTCAAATTTATGAAACAATTTCTAATTGCACCTTCGGAGACATTTTTTTTTTCGTCAAATAAATTTAAAATCTTTTTTCCGATGCACAAAAATCTTCTTCGAGATTAAGCCGGAAGTGGATGAACGAAAGAATAATTACGATCTTATCTCTAACGATTCGCAAACGATTAAAAATATCGGCTCTAGCGTGGTAACTGCAAGATATTCAGCTTCAAGATATTTTACGTGTTTCTCAGGTCGCTGAAGCCGAAAATTATAGTCGTTTTTCACTTAATAAGGCGTGAAAAATTTCGGTCCGTATGTTGTACCTTTTTTCAAATTTGCTACTCTTCCACTACTCTATGATTCTGTGCGCATTTGACTCGCGACTATCGGATTAGGATCGAGTTATTTTTTATCTTTTCCCGCGATCGTACAAAGTGCTATAAACGGTAAAAATAAAACGGAAAAATGGCATTTGCAGCATTGGTATTGGCTGTACCACCGCTTATCTTGCCGCTTATCGCTCTGCACGTTCACGGTCTTATGCGGATTTCTTTCCGGTTAAGACCAAATATTCGTAACGCCGAAGTTTCCGGAACATGTCCAATTTTCGGCTCTAGCGACCTTAAAATGCCCGCGAAAAGACACATTCGCACGAAAAGTTTCGCAGTCCGGATACTATACTTCATGCAAAATATCTCTTTCGTAGATCAGCAGCGAGGAAGTGGTGAGAGCCTATGTGGAGAGATGCAGAGACGTAAATCCTGTGATAAACGCTATCGTGGAGTCGCGTT
Source organism: Bombus vosnesenskii (assembly GCF_011952255.1). Taxonomy (NCBI): domain Eukaryota; kingdom Metazoa; phylum Arthropoda; class Insecta; order Hymenoptera; family Apidae; genus Bombus; species Bombus vosnesenskii. The sequence continues at coordinate 1,246,538 of NW_022884330.1, read as the reverse complement.
TCAGCGCAGCCATTCAGGAAGCGCAGGAAGTTGACAAGCTCTTAGCGAGCACCACGAAAACCGAGGAGGAACTTGCTCGTGAGACGCCTTTTCTTGGCGTACCCATAACTGTGAAAGAAAGTTTCGCCGTTGAAGGTTCGTCCAATCTTTTTTAACGGGTCAGATTTTCGTCTAGACGAAGACAATTAATCAGAAGATTGAATCGGATTAATCAGAATAATCGAATACACATTTCACACGGCTTCTTCATCGTCCGCAGCATTTATCGCAAGGGAAACTACAGCTTGTTTTCAAAAACATTCCAAATCCAAATATTTTGAAGCTATTTTCAGTTATATTGTGTCGTGCGCGTAACTTGCCACGTATTTATATAGTACAATCGACGGTCCTAGCTTTAAAGAATTCAAAAAAAAAAAAAAAAAAGAAGAAAGAGAAGGAAATCATTGTTGTAGCTATCGTTCAAAAATGTCCTTAACATCGAAGGTAACAGTTGTCGAAACGAACGAAAGAAATCGTGCGATACTTTTCATTTCAGTCACGCACGGCAACGACTTATTCACTCCCTTCTCTCTGGTGTTTTCTTTTCCTTTTCCTTGAGCAGTCACGATTAAACGGGACAAACAAACATTTACATACAACGATACTGATTGTAAATGGAAGGTGAACTTATTCGAAGCAACGTCGATGATCGTTCGTGTTTCGAATGCGAGGTACGAAAGAGCTCGTAACGCGTGTCTCGTACATTTCCTGTATTCTCGTTTCCATTTTTTGTCTATTAACATATTGTCTATTCATTTTCTCTTTTTCTTCTTCTTTTTTCTTTCCCTTCGTTTAAACCAAAAAGTGCAATTAAAGTTTCATAAAAACATCGTCGACCTCGAGTCGCCTTTAATCGTTCAATCATTAAGCTCATTAATTTTAAGTCGATCGCCGTTGTAGTTACACACTTCGTCGATATTTTTTATCGTATCAAAAAAAGTATATTTATCGCTTTACGATTTACCCATTTCCTAATATAATTTACTACGATGCAATTTAATTGCCCGATAACAAATAGCATCGCGCGCATCGTTGAGAAGTAAATCGCGTTTGCTTGAAAGAACCGATGACTTATTCGATACGAGTAGAATTAAGTTCATCGAATTGATCCTCTGTCAGGAATGTCGCATATGGCCGGCGTGAAGAAAAAATCTCCACAGAAAGCGACTAAAGACGCAGTAGTTGTTAGCATGGTACGCAAGGCTGGCGCTATTGTCCTTCTCGTCAGTAATACTCCCGAGCTATGTCTGAACTGGGAAACTAGCAACAAAGTTACTGGTACTACTAGAAACCCTTATGACACCAGAAAGATACCCGGTGGCTCTTCCGGTGGCGAGGTTTGTATTTATTTAAACTGCATTCGTCTTCTCACAGAATCATTCCAAGAAACCTGCATTATATTTCTGTATGGAAAGCTTCGAGGTCGCTTATCATCAGATCTAACAGACTTCACATCAGACATTACATAAAATGTAATTTTCAAAAATAAAATCGACTCTTCCTCTGTTTTATTTCTACTTCTAGAAAAAGCGAAGAATAATCGAGTTACGATTATAATACAACCTCTTTGCTCCTCTCTTTTTGCTTTCTCTTTGTTTCTTGTTCTTTCTTAGGCGGCATAAGATCACAGTCTGATTTCTAATTTTTCGTCTCCGTCGTTCTCTCCTTCTCATCGTTTTTCATTTATTTTCACGCAGCGTAGGATTATAATTCGCCGAATGAAAATTATTAACGTGGCTTTGCGGTCTCTCCTCCTTTCCCTTCTTCTTTTCTTATTTCTTTTCAGGCAGCACTAATAAGCTCCGCCGCCTCCATCGCGGGCATCGCGTCGGATGTCGCAGGTTCTGCGAGGCTTCCGGCCATGTTCTGCGGTATTTTTGGTCACAGACCCACGTCAGGTAAATCCTGACACTCGGTAAAATATCCATTAACTAAACTCACGATCGTTCTACAAAATCTTCGTCGAATATATATTCCCGTTGATTACATATCGAATCGGGAAGAATGGAAGATAAGAAAATATCATTTTCACTGTATAAATTTGCAGGTCTGATCTCTACAGAGGGCCATAAGCCATATTCTCATGATGAATCATTTACCCTGTACTGTACACCAGGAACGATGGTCAGATACGCCGAGGATTTGTCTCTTATGATGAAGATAATGTGTCAGTCGGAAGAGACGTGGAGGAAGTTCGAGCAGAAGGTTGCTCAACTCTTTATACTACGAAATTTCCGCGCCGTTAAATTCTCAATTCTCTTGTGTCTTTCCGCAAACAATCAAAAACTGCGGTATCGTTTAATTCTCAACCGGTTTCTTCAAATTAATCGCAGAAGATATTTATGGACGTATTATATCACAAGCAATATTATAAAAAGCTTTGTGAGAGATGAACAGTTACAAAGGAACGATCTAAAATTGGACATCGAATAGTTTTAACACGGTTTCGTATTATTCGAGCATGTAACGTAATAACACTTTCATAATATTTCGTTTATAGTATCCACTGCTTTCTTTACGGTAGTTTTATTTAACAGTAGTTAACATTTTTATAAAATATCGCACGAAGTACGTGGGAACTTCGTTTCTCATTTTTCAAGTGTTCGCGTCTCCAGTAAATCTCTGATTATCTTCGCTGAATATTTCCTGGAATTTCTACTGCTGTAGGTATGTTTGAAAGACATGAAATTCTTTTACCTGGAGGACTGCTGCGTGGTAACGGACTCTATAAGCAAAGATGTAAAACAGGCGATGAAGAAGCTGAGGATCCACATCGAAACGACGTACGGTCTCAAAGTAGAAAAGGTATTTTATCGGTTTAAGTGCTCGCACCAAGTACGTGTATGACGAGTTCCGTGAAGAAATAGGCGTTTGAAATTCCATCTATCAACGAATAGTCATTTCGAAATGAATAAATCGCGAAAGAGTATAGGTTCTAAATCTGGTGACTTTCGTGATGATTTCGAAATGATAAAAATGAGATGGTTAACTTTAGTCGAAAACGACGTTTTAACGTAATACGTTTACGAAAATATGTAATTTTAGGCACGGTTACCTGCCATGAAATTTATGCTTAACATGGCATCGCTTATGCTATCGGTGAATCTCGATGACATCAAGGATGATATTAAATGCGCGGTAAGTTACCATTAACACGATCTGCGATTCTATCTGGCGGCGGGGGTCACCGGTGGGTTACATCTTCTTCATTTTTTTTTTTTTACTATTTTAATTTATAAAAATGTAATTTAACGGAAAATAGAACGCGTTGGACGCGTTTAACGTCGCGCTTCCTTGAAAGCTTTCCAATATAACCAGCAAGCAATTATCGCGCAGGGATCGAGTAGATGTCTGCTTGAAGAATTGAAATCCATTTGTGGCATGTCGCAGAATACGCTCTCTGCAATTACATATATCATCATGAAATGGGTATATCATAAATTATCAGAGAGTTATGAACGCGAAGTGTCCGCTAAGAGGGACGAGTTAAAGAAACAATTCGAGGTAAGCAAGTTTCAAGTAAAACAGATGTACTAACAGGCTTGAAATAATTTCCAAGAAATTTCGTGTATCCTTTACGACAATGTCTGATTTCGAGATGCAGCGTTGTTTCTGTTTTCAAGTAACCTTCCACGTTAATTTCTTGAAATAAAAGTTGACCATTTTATATCTAAAAACTAACACTTGTTTGTTGGTGTATTAGCGAACATATTAATGCTTCCTATTAAAAGTAATGTAGCGTTGTTGTATAAATTAGGATAAATGTTACATTGTAGATAGTTTAAGGGGACAGAGCTATCGGTGACGAGAGTCCTTGTAAGGCTGAAGCAAAAAAGGATGTGCATGGGTGTGTGTGTGTGTGCGTTTGCAGCGAGTGATCGCGCGAAGACAAGAGAGTCTTAGCCAGCGAGTATGGTCGAACGTCCCTTTTTACCTAGCAATAAAATAATAGTTCAACTTCCCGTAATAGTCATCCGGTCTATCATTCCTACAGTAAATTATAAACGTTTTTATTGTAGGAGCTACTAGGTGATAACGGCGTACTGATATTCCCAACGTTCGTATCGTCAGCCTATTACTCGAACGAAACCTACCCGAATATCTTCAATTTCATGTATCTGACAGTCGCTAACGTACTAGGAATACCAGCGACACACTGTACAATGGGGCTCAACAAACAGGGTTTACCTGTTGGCCTTCAAGTAAGTAATTTACTCTGTACCTGTGAAATTCAAGCATCGGAGTAATGACATTTCGCATGCACCTTTCTAAGTTCATTGCGTAATGCGTTTTCATCCTTATTTGCCTCATACAGATCATGGCAAACGCGGGCAACGATCATCTTACGATCGCAGTGGCTAAAGAGATCGACAAAGCCTTCGGTGGTTGGCAGCCGCCACCGATGTCCGAGCTGCAAGTTTGATTCTCTCTTTCTGTCTGATCGGACGATAAAGACTTCGATACGAGGATCCATCGCGATAAATCGAGTGTATTCGACGTGATACGATCGGCGAAGAGACTACGATAACGAACGTGTGCTTCTTCGTTCAAACGACGAACAATTGCGATACCTCAAGCGTGAACGAATCTACGATAGAAATTAAGATGTGCAATAAATATAGGCTGTTCTTATGACATGTGGGAAGTGGCTAGTCTGGCCCTACCCTGAAATAGCTTAGGGATAAGTCGAATTTACAATCGTTGGTAAAGATATTATGAATAAATAACGAAATAAAAATTTGACCTTCGATCGTTGGAGAAATTTGCAACAAAGCGAACGAGCTTTGTCCGAAGCTGATTTAATAAATTAGTTTCTCGATTATCACGCGCGCCAGTTTAAAAAGTAATTAAACGTAAACCGTTCAAAAAGCTAATGAACAATCAGAAGAATTGGAGTAAAAAGAATTATATTTCATGACTCTGTACTTACATCCGCAAAAAGATTCAGAGCTATGTAATTGATAGTTGATGTAAATAAAATTCATAAAAATGATTTGCATTTATTTTTGTTACGTAAAAATTTCCCTCCTCGTTGCTTTCTTACGTCTAATTGAAGTTGAATAATTCAGTAAAGGAATTAAATTATTCATAGATCAATTTACATAACTTAGTGAACAACGATAAAATTGCACCATTTCCATTTAAGAGCTTATGACAGACGGCAAAAAACGTCTTCAAGAACAGCTGAGAGTGTGCTTGAGTGTAACACGGACACAGCAGCTATCAGAAGAGCATTAAAAGTCGATCGAAGTCGGTCAGTTCACTGCGAACGATTCATTCATTGATAATCGTAAAGTAAAGAACTTTAAGAATGACGTATTCATAGAGTGTTATTTAACGATAAAGAAAGTGAGAATCTTGTTTTATTCGAATTTGTGTCAAAGTTTGTGTCAAAGTATTTTCCATAGATACCGATCTTCATTTGGCAGAAGGAAACAAGGTAAGTTCTACTAAAACTGAAAATTTTCTCGGATATTGAGAAATTCTATTAATCGCACAATTAGGAATTTTATCTCGATGAAAAGCGAAGACTACGTCTATTTTTTTCAATTGAACAGCACATCTTTTTACGCACCATCCCATGGATTTTTTAATCCTCCACAAAAAAGTATTAAGGTACTTGAGGTAAAAAATGATTATTTTTCAATTAATCATTTTTCGATCCCAAGTACTTCGAATACCTTTTTCGTAGAGAATTCAAAAATCCATCGAATAGTATATAAAAGGATGTATCGTTTAATTTAGGAAATTAGAGTGACCTTGTGACGAGCGAAAAAATGATTATGTGCATATTGATCATGAATTACGTATTTAAACTGCTATTATATTCTCCTAAAGTTTACTGGATATTTCACTTATCCGATTGCCCCTTTTAGAAAATAACCTGATGCAACGATATACAGAACGTTAATTAGTTTAAGATACATCCGTAACCAAGATTTCGGCAATAAGTTGAAAAAATTTAAGGGGTGATTCTTGAAGCTAAAATAAGATGAAAATCAAGAATAAAAAATTGCATCTTCGACTTTGCTTCTCAGTTATAAATAATTAAAAATTAGCTGAAATATCCCTATGCGCAAGCAAACCTTCTTACACGAACGAAAGTGGGTCAGCTGAAACAGCGGCGTGCACAAGAATCCACAACATGCATAAGTCGTAAACAAGAAGATTATGACATTTGAAAACGTAAAGCATTCTGTGCGACCTTTTGCAAGAAAAATCGTAGATTAAGCATTATACCTGCCTATTCGTTTCATAACAGCATATCGAAAACCGCCTCATGGACTTTTTGTGTACAGAGGTTTAACGTTTCCTCTGATGCTTCGCTCGCATAAATAATTGTCTGGACTGTGTAAACAAATGTCTAGACTGTTTACAAAAATATCGCAACAAAAATAGCAATCGTTTAATAGCAAAAATAGCAAGCAAAGTACACGATAAGCACGATATATACAGTGCGCATTGTACACGCTGTACGTCCAAATTGTTCGCGTTGGAACTAGATGAAAAAGATTGAAAAAAAAAAAAAAATAGCAAAGAATACAAAAATACAGTAAATTAAAGAGTTCAAAGAACTAAAGATGAAAAGGCTCAAACAAATCATACAACGGAGTAACGTAAACCTATAATAAATCGCTATATAACATAACGCTAATAAAAAAAGAAAGAAGAAATTGACCTCCATATGATGTTTACGCGTCTATCTGCCAAAACTATTTACTATTTACTTCAAATTATATACCTTTGAATGGCTGCGTATTTGGCCTGACACGTTATTCCCTGTCACTAATAACAATTACAGTTACAACATAACGAGTGTTTTAAGTTTGTTTTAACTTTGGCTATATCGTCCGTTTATAATAATCTGTTAAGAGTAATAAAAACAGATATGCCATTCATATTTCATTTAACAAAGGTTATCAATGTTTAAGACGAAAGGATGGAATATAGAGAGAAAAATTTCCTGAACGTAACTGTCCATCACGTTATACCGATAAAAATGTAACTAATAATTATCACGAAGCTAATTACGTCGTATACGTGTTATTTATTGTCACAATTAAACGATGAAAGCCGTTACATAGGAGATGAATAAAAGAATTATTAAGCATACTGATAACGAATATTCACGTGTTAGTCTAAAGTTCGAACCCCACTGTCTGGTCATGTTCGAGAACACTGTTTGCAAATATGTTCATTCGATGGGGACCGACCTGTAGGTTAACGCACGAATATTCGTTATCAGTATCCTTAATAATTTATTTCCTTTCTAGAGTACTTGTATCAAATAATATTAATAATATTATTCAATATAAGAAAAATAATATGAGAAAATAATATTTCTGAAACAAGCATGATACGAACGAGAAAATGTTTCAACCATGTCATTTATTTCTTCACCGGAGTCTTCACGGAAGAGATTTAAAAAATCGCGTGGATTTTTCGCAGTAGGATAGATTTTTCACAACGATACGAGAATAATAGATCATCTTGTGAAAGAATCTTCTTTCATATAGAAAATAAATTGATTAATAAAATATTCAAATAAAAAATATTGAAACACATCGAAGAAATATACTGAATCTGGGAAAAGACGAAACTTTATCGTATTTTCCTTACGAGTTTATTACTTACGAACCAAAAGCTCGAAGCTCATTATCGGATATCACGTAACAGATACATAGGTGCCACGTACAGGGAAAATGAAGAAACGCGGAAGTCAAAGATTGTGTGCACATTCACTGCAACGAGAAAAAGTATTTCTAAGAAAACCGTAAAAACTGCATACATTTCTGGTGATTTATGTTGCAATAAACACTGTACTGTATTTCAATGTTGCTATGTTCTTCCTTCACGGGCAAATACTGCTAAATCTCGAATAAATTGATTGTATGCACAGAGTGTATAAAAAGTAAGTGTAAAAGACACCGATTTGCGTTTTTATATCTCTGGATCGATGGAGATTTGTAATAAAGAGAAGCTCATGTAAAATTCATCTTGATCGTGATTTTTTATGTTTTTTATCGCAATATATCTCACTTGTCGCGAGAAACGGAAGCTTGAAAGGAACTACAAGTAGCAAACACCTCTCCTAGGAAAAAAATGTCGAAGTTTTAATAATTCTTCGACTGATTTTATTCAAGACGTGTTTTTGTAGCAACATGTTTATCTACGTGTAGTACGCAAATGCTTCGGATCCATTATTATATATGTATATGTGTATCTCATATCTTCCTTTCTCTCTTCCCTTTTTTCTTCTTCTCTACTTTCTGCTTATTTAAGCAGTCCCGATCTCGCATTTCTAGTTTTGCTAAGTTCTTGCTCAAGATTACGTAGTGATGTTGTATTTTGTATCGTAAAAGCCACATTCGATCGGATGCTGTAATTGTTTGACGGATGCAATCCGTTTGTTTGAACAATAAACAATTTCTTCATCGAGTCTCCTAAACAGAGGGACCGCACGTGAAGAGCAGGTGTGCATTCTATCCACGGTAATCCAAACTTTTCATTCAAACATTGTCGTACCGATCGGCTATGACGAGGCGGAGTGCCATCGTGCATAAAATCGATGAAGCGAAGACTATGTCATAGTGTACAGTAATCTGTCACGTAAGTCGTTTAGGAAATGCGAGCGTAAAAATCGCAAACGTGTTGCAGTTGTCATCTTTGTAGACAAAAATATGGCCCAATAATTCCTGTCCATACGTCCATAATTTTTCGATCAAACATTTAGGAGCTCGCGATATTATATATTTCTTCTTTCTTGTCTCCCTCTGTTCAAGTAATATTATTAATGAAATTTCACGAATCATAAGTGAGAAATTATTAGAGCCAGTAAATTCCCTGCTATGGTCGAAACAATTTTAATAATACGACCAGCGAGTAAATTTGTAAGTAAAATTTACAGGCTAAGAATCGTTTGACTCTCTTACGTAAATCATGAAATTATAGAAGAATAGTCTATAAAACACGAGCTTCCCACGAAGATGTAAATCGCGTGTCAAATATGTCTGATAAATCAGACATGTCATTGTTGATTTAAAAAAATAATTATCTGGTTTGAAATATGCAACGCGAAGCGGAAGTAACCCTGGCATATATTTAAAAATTCCACAAAAAGAGATTAATTCAACCTACAACGTACACCTTATGATATTATTCATTGAATATTTATTAATTTTTTTAAATGCGAGAAATCAATAGAGTATGAAAAACTAGCAAATTAATCGTCACATGTGTGTCAAATAAGAGAGATTTAAACGTGCATGTTTGTTATTAATGGGCATATGTCCTAATAAAAAATGCGTTTATCTGAACTTCTCAGCCGACAAACAGCTTATGTAATTAGAATTTATATAAGAGCGCAATAACATTGGGTTGGCAATTAAGTGATTGCAGATTTTGTCAATACCGGCTATTGACAAAACCCGCAATCACTTAGTTGCCAACCCAACACATATTCTCGTTTATACAAAGTGCAGTCGCATAACACGTACAAGCGGGCATGGAATGATCCCTTATGAGAAAATAAGAACAAAATATGGGATAAAATTTGTTCATTTAAGATTTAGTTTTAGTAAAATTTAGTAAATTTATCAAGTATAATTGAATGTGGCTAATTACGGACATGTATTGTACCATAGTACAATCGAATACTATAAAAAATCATTCCATCCCTTTAATTATCCTAGCAAGCTTAAAACAGCAGCTTAATAAATAATGTTTCCTATTGCAGGAAAGATGATAGAGCCGTTCATCAACCTAATAATAATTTTGGTACAAGCGATAGGCAGCATTCATCGTCTTGTACTCATGGTTATTCATTGGAAGAAAAAGCCGAGTATACCTCCAATTAAAAATCCACTGTTAAAATTAAGCGCAACCACGCTAGCCAGCAAGATCAGAAACAGAAAAGTAAGGAACTTACTAAAAATGATTTCGTTCTGATCAATTCATACACAACTTCATTTTTATTCTAATCATTTCTTCGTTTTTTATTTGCTCTTTGCACTCATTATCATCGGATTAATAAATTAAATTATCTTTATTGAAATTAAAATCTCCTCTGATATTTCCACTTGAACTTTGTTATTGAGTACGTTCAAGTTTCTTATCGTCAGGTAAACAGAACATTTGATTAAAAGCGCCTAAATGAAGTAATTTAAATGTGCCTTGTTCTTCACCTTTTACTTTGTCTGTTTTCTGACGAAAAGAACCCGTGGATTTCGTTTTACGTTTCCCCGACTTTCAGATAAATCCCCCACGATTCGAAGAAATAATTTATCCCGATACCATAAATACTTGAATTTTCTCGAATACTCTGGAAAATAAAATTATAGGATCTGAGTGAAAGAGATAATGATACAAAGAATGCCCGTTACATAAAATAGAGTCACAAGTAAACTCTTTATACTATCATAGTACTGTAAGTATCTTGATATCGTCGAACTTTTTATAGAATCATAGAATTGTAAGTAAAAGAACAAAATATTAGCGAGAAAGATACCAAACAAATTTTCAGTGTTTCCTCTCATAAAATTAATGCAAATATAATATAAATTAATTGAAAAAGACAATATATAAAATAACATAAATTAATCGAGAGAAAGAAAAGATAAAACGGAATTACGCGTGAGATGTTGCGTTTGTGAAACGTTTGGCCCTTGATAGTTGAAATACGTCACAACTTTTGTAATTTCTTTTTATTGGAAAACAGCTCAGTAGTCAGACAATAGTGGAAGCATATATCGAGCGTATTAAAGAAGTGAATCCATTCATAAACGCAGTAATAGAAGATCGATTCGAAGCTGCTCTAGAGGAATCAAAGATATGTGACGCCAAACTGAAGAGCGGTGACTTAGCCATGACTGCCGAGCAGCTGGAAAGGAATAAGCCTCTTTATGGTGTGCCGATATCTATCAAGGAATCGTGCGCGGTTAAAGGTAACAATTTTTCTTGACCATTTGACGAAACTTGATCGAAACATTGCTTCACGGATATTTTATTCCAATGTTCGTTTTACGAGTCGAAATTCATCAACAGAATTTTAATTAAGATAAATTAAGTAACTTTTACGATACACAAATCGAGGTCGAAGTATTATTCTCATTGCCATAAATATCCTTCTCTTCTTTTCCCACCATTCCCTTTTTCTGTTCAACGAAATTTTATGAAATTGAACGTGAACATGTAGAAGTCGTCGTTGATATACGCGCGATGTCTTAAGATATTAACAATCCTTATGTTCCTTGAAACGAAAGCAAGATTGGGGCGTAAAAATTCGAAGTTACGAATTCTGAAATGTCTTACGAAGCCCAGCGAACAAAATTTAAAAATATTCTCTTTTCCTATTTTCTTTAATACTCCATCGATCCTTTCGATCCATCTTCGTATTGATACTGTTTGTATTTTAAACACTGTCGGACGACCAAATTCTTACATAAGAATTTCTTAAACTGTAGACCCTCGCTACTGTGAAAGTAATAATAAATTATAATATAACTTTTGTAGTTAATATATTTCTAATATGATAAAAAAGGCGATCGAGCGTGATATCGAAATTTGTTCTCGTTTAAATTAGGAATGAGCTTTACCTGTGGTTGCGTATCCAAGAAAGGCACGAAGGCCACAGAAGACGCATATGTAGTTCAAACGTTTAAAAACGCTGGTGCCATTCCTTTATTGGTCTCCAACGTTCCCGAGTATTGTGTAACTCTGCACACTTATAATTTTCTGTTTGGCCATACAATGAATCCATATGACACGAGAAAGACATCAGGAGGATCGTCAGGGGGTGAGGTAATCACTTAGATCATCCGAGTTTTTACGTTTACAGTAATTTAATGCTCCTATATACTGTATATGGCGTAATCAATAAAATCGTGAATTATAAGAAAATATATAAAAGTGTCCATATAATCGCAAAAGAATTTTCACCCTTTACTCAATTGCTAAGTATTTTTTTGTTTAATTATTTTTATTATCTTTTCTATTTTAGACTGCGTTAATTAGCTCAGGAGCATCTGTGCTTGGAATTGGAACGGATTTAGTTGGATCCCTAAGAATACCAAGTTTCTTCACTGGTATTTTTACTCATAAACCTACTGCAGGTATTGCACTCGGAACTTATACGTACTTGTTGGAATATATGTATATATATACATATATTTCTATACGATTGTTTCTTTATAGGTACCATTCCTCTCGATGGACATTTCTTTCTAGTTGACGATCCTATCTTTAAACAGATGTTAACAATAGGACCCATAGCAAGATACGTGGAGGATCTTTACTTGAGTATGAAGGTGTTGGCCGCATCTCCCGCATGCAGATTGCCTCCACTTTTCGACGTACCAGTCGATATAAAAAACTTAAAATTTTATTATTTCGATAGCATCAGTGGCATTTTCGGTATTAGATCGACAACATCAGAAATAAAGGAGACAATTCACAAAGCCAAGCAGTATCTAATAACGAAAGGCGCTAGCGTGGAAGAAGTAAAAATCTTATAATAATTTAAATCTAAAAAGAAGTCAAATTTTCGAAATCTAATAAATAAGTAATATAATTAATATAAGTAAATATAATAAATAATTAAGATTCAAATATTGCATTCCAGTTTCCACAAGAATGGCTCCAGGATATATCCCACATGATGTTATCCACATTAGGAAGCCTAAATATTGATTCTATACTGGAACCAAACTCAAGTGTAATGATAATTCAAATATCGATAATTAAAACTGTTCTATTGCATATATATTTTTGGCTTCTATTTTTCAAGCTAATAAATTGTAACTTTCTGTTTCATTTCTGTGACCTAAGGGATCTGGTATAGAATTCACAAAATCATTATTAGGATTGTCACAATATACACCAATGCGTACGCTTATGCAAATGTGCCTAGACCACAAGGGATTCTTGTCATCTTCACGTATAGCATATTATGAAAGGTCTAAGGCAGAACTTACTCTAAAACTAAATGTACGATTAATAATTCTTTTAAGTAATAAAGGCGTAATTTATATATGCTTGTTGTATCGAATAAGTCTTCAATATTTTTTTATGCTGCTTACAGACTATGTTAAAAGATAATGGAGTACTAATATGTCCAACTTGGTGTCGTACAGCAAGTTTTCCACAAATGATGTTATGGGAAGCACATTGCAGTATTTATACCGCCCTAGCTAATATGACAAGTACACCTGCAACGCAGATACCAATGGGTTTCAGTAAAGATGGAATACCACTTGGTTTTCAGGTAATTAATGGATTTTAAACTTCAGGCTTTCTAACATGTTTTTTGCATGTTCATTTCTCTATGATACATCCCATAATTGTGTTCCAGGTGATATCTGCATCTTATCAAGATCATCTTTGTTTAGCAGTTGCCAGAGAATTCGAGAAAAATTATTGTGGCTGGGTACCTCCTAGCTAAGCTTTTATTTTAGCGTTACTAATATACTGCTATGAGTACAAATATTTTTATTAGAAACTATACACGATGTTACCCTAACACAAAACGAAAAATGGCATAAATGTTATTTATTTGTAAGAATAATTGATCGCATATTATATATTTCATGAATTTTTTTATATCTACTAAAAAGACGAACGTACAATTCGCGTTAAATGTGCAACGATATATCTTGTAAATAAGTAAAATTACTTATACATAATAGAAGATAGTCTTTTCAACGATGCTGTATATTACTCGAAGGAACCATGAGCCTTTTCCATTACAAAATATGAAGGAATTTTATATACTAAAAGTTCATCGATTTTCAATAAACCTTAATACCATAAATTGATTTCATTAGGCAAATCGACATACATACATACTTTTTCTTGCTTTCAAAGAAAGGTATAAGTTCAACTTGAATGAGATCTATTTTTTTCTACAAATAATTTCCTTTTAATTACAAAAATTTTTAACACATTTTTATACTGACTTCGAATACTGAACAATTAAATCTATCGTATTAAGAATCCTGTTCCCACATGAGCATTCAAATAGCTAATTGAAATATTGTGTATATATCACATCTCACCAGGCATCAGGCGTATATGCATTATACGTCCACTCATCCTTATATCCACTGTAGATGCAATTATCTCCCTACACTTCTCATGAAAAATTTTATAACTGATAATAATATTAATCAATATTATCGTGCTTTTCAAAGAATTGCCTTTTTTGTGTAACGAGTAAGGCACAAATCCTAAGGCACTGTGCTATGGGTTCACTTTCAAAGTGGGTTAATACAAAAATTTATAAGATCTATATTAAAACTACTTTCGTCTGTTTGATGGAATGGTCTCATTTTTTACGATCACACGGAGGTACGTACGGTTTGCCTCCGTGTTTCTCCCATTCACGATTGAACTCGTGTTCCAATACCTCGGCTCCGCGTTTCCTCGTCAATCCAGTCTCATCTAGGCTCAGTTCGCACATTTGCATGTCATCAATACCTTCACAAAAATTAATTTTTGCTCAAGATTCTAATTACCCTAATGAATATGCGCGATTATTTGTTCTCTTCGAATGTGATGTCTTCGAAAATAACTTTTTAACTAACATATAACATAAATGTATACAGTGATTCTAACTATTGTTGCAACGATGTATACAGATAAGATTATAGCTGATAAAGAAAAAAAAATAGATTAAAATGAATTAGAGATGAATATCTAGAATTTTACCTGCCACCAACAGAATCGGTGCCTTATCAGGATGAAGTTCCATCTGTCTGGCAACGTATTGACCATCGAAATGAGCGTACCACCATCCTCGTTTACAAGATGTATGCGAGTTATCTTGCTGACCGGATGCAGCTGGTCGTACGAAGGGAATTCTGAAATATCGTTGCGATGATCCGATTATGGGCTGTTTCATTTGAGGCACTGAGGTTTTGGCCGCTGAAAGAAACATTAAAATATATTAATATAATACAGAATGTTCCGTCTTTGATTTTCAGATAAATAAACTTGTCTGTATGCATTACCGGCTTCCATAATAGATTTTGGTGCCCTTTCATTTTCATCCATGGTTGTTCGCCTGCGATTTCTCGCTTTCCACGCGTGGTAAACTTTTAATCTTCGATGGAATTCATGACGACAAGCCTATAAAAAAAAATTACACGATAATAATTCTTATTGCATTTTATTTACCTTATAGTCAGTTGATAATTCTATAAAAGTGAAGCGTACCTCTAACAATTCGATATCGCAGGATGTGTTTATAGCGTCTCGTAATTCCGAATACTTCCACTTAGATAAATCGTATTTTTTATTGGCCATAGCTGCCTGATTATTGCGCACTTGCTCCGATCTATTTTTATAAACGAAATTAATTAATGTTAACAGAACATATGCTATATATATTATCACTATTAAAACATTAAATATTTATGCTTAAAATACTTATTTTTGACATATTTTATATTGAAAAGAAAAAGGAGGGATTGTTTGCTAAAATTGCTCTTAAAGCTTGCATGTATGTATATCAGAAATATCATTGTGCATTCCTTAATTGCAAAACACGAACAATGGTTAGCATGCTAAAAAATCTCCAAATATTACCCATTCAGAAACAATAGAAATCGAATATTGTTAATATTACAGGAAAATATATGTTAGTTAATTAGTTACAAAATATTAGTAAGTGTTAGTTGTACATGCAGTAAACCTCAACGAGTTTTACAATACCTTGCTAATCTGTTGTTGTTTGATGGTACTCGTACATCGGAACCGCTATATGTACATATTTAACAAAATAAGATCATATTTTTTCACTCAAAAAAGTTCTTCGAATGATCAGCAAGATTAATTTCGTTATATTTTGGCTACATTTCATTTAATCAAAATTTGTTTATTATCCATTGTAGCTCGCTCTACTTTCCTCCAATTAGTATCAAAAAAATAAAATGACAGATTCCAAATGCTTAAATTTTGATGAAAGCAAAGCAGGATACAATACCTTCGCACAAATGGTGGAGAATCTTCGACTTGACCATTCGATTCTTGAGCTAATCTGACTGCCAATTCATGATCCCTTCTTTCTTGCTCCAATAACTCGCGATATTTGCTGTTTTCCATTGCTTCTTTTTCCAACTGTGCCTTCAGAGCAGATAGAAAATGAGATGTTTATGTATTAAACACTTTTGACAAATTATGCTACATTACGAGAACTCTACATAAACAAGTAATGTAATCATATCAGTATATAAGTAATAAACAGGGGAAAGGCTAATTGTCAAAGATAAAGTATGTACTTTACGAAGCTCATCAGATTTCTTATCTTCTTCTTCTTGCTTTTTCTTTTGCTCCTCTTCTGCCTTCCTTCTCATCTCGATATCGTGTTTCTTTCTTCTATTTTCTTCCTCCTCTCTCTTTTTACGTTCATCCTCTTCTTTTCTCTGCTTTTCGAGTTCTAACTCCTGTTGAATCTTCCTCAGCCTTGCTTGTTCCTCGGCAATCTTCTGTTGCTCGACCATATCTTGCAACAACGCCATTTGTTTGTTTACCTGGTTCACCAAATTCGTATACAAAGAATCGATTTCCACTGGCTTTATTTTTTCATTCATCTTTATTTTCTCAATAGCCGCATTCAAATCCCTCTGCAGTCTTTTAATGTCGCCCATAGGTTTTTCACGATTTTTCAATTGCTCGGACGTTTCTTCCATGCCACTTAACTGTGTCTTCAACTTCTCAATCTTCGCTGTTCCCTTTATGCGAGGACGATGTTGCTTCTTAGCTATGTACATCCTCGCTGTTTTTTGTAAAATAATTAAATGCTGTCTTCGATAGATGATCTTATTTTTCAATTTGATCACAGATAACGCACAAAACTGCATCTTGTTCCACCGAGACTTAAGTAACCACTTCTTTACGTTAGCTACTAACTTCCTTAGGTTCTCAGGATCTGATTTCATGATCTTATCGAATTCAGCAAATTTTCCAGGTTTGAAAAAAACTCTGGTAATTCCAAACTTAAAATCTTTCTTGTTCAATTTTAAGCTATGAAGTAACGCTTCGCAAAAAAATCTGGGCTCCAGTTTGGCCAATTCTGGCGGAAGATACGATTTGTACATGTTATACAATTCCTGGAATGGAACTCTACTAGGATAGCCATGTTCCATGAGTTCTAAAACAGACGTCATTCCAGAACAACGAAGCTGTCCCAAAATACTGTTTCCATCGAATTGATGAGCCACCATCTCGCTATTCGGTTTGATGCAGCGAATAAAATTTGTTCCCTGTAAGAAAAATTTAATTTACCTGCTACCTAATTATCTACTTAAAAATAGCATAATATTAAAATGACTAATGTAAGTAATTCTCTTACTGTGCTTTTTAATTTATCCATTAGTTCCCCAAGTTGTGTTTTAAATTTACTGCCTACACTGATGAAAGTAAGTTTCCCTTTCTGACGAGAATTATTGGTAAACTGTGTTCTTAGAAATTTGTTATTACTTTCTTGAATTAATGCTTCCAAGGAAGCATGTAGAGCATCGTTATTTTTCTCAATGAATTGATTCTAAAAATGAGAAAAATTGCTAGAGATTTCTTAAAGAAAAGAAAGTCAGAAAGTGAGATAGAAAGTGTACCAAATATAGAAAGCATAACAATATAGCGTATCATATTAATAATAAATATACTTTCTATAAAGAACAAGAGCAAAAATAGGATATACTACATATAACAGATGAAGTACCGTTTGATAACAAACACCACCAGCATAATGACGAATTACGAATCCTTCATCGTCACGCAATTCTCGGTGGGCTTTCAAACGAGAAGTTCGCGGTAGGGTTATTCTAAAATGACCATTCCAAACACGATGAACTTCGCTAGTAAAATGTGCAAAACTGTGAGTTGGTAATTTTGATTCTTCATCTAAGAGACTGAAAATCCCCATGTTCTTCGATTCGATTAAATCTAAAAATCGAACATGTAGAAAAGAGATTTATTTGTTTAGGCAATGAAATGACGAATTAACAATTAAACTTACCAATGCAGTCCTGATTATCCACGTAAGATATCTTCGGCACATTAAGCGATTCTCTTGCATAAAGATCTTGCTCGTATTTCAAGATCCTTTCATTAAAAAATTGTTGTAGCTTTTCATTACAATAATTTATACAAAATTGCTCGAAACTGTTGACCTTAAAGTACTCTATAAGAGATAATAAGAAAAGGATCATAAATTTATTGAAGGAGTAAGAATAGCGTAAGAAATATCATAACACATACCAAACCCTGCAATGTCTAAAACTCCAATATAATAGCTCGAAGCTTTAAAAGGAATGCTCTTATTGATACGAGCTACGATATGATCGAATAATTTACTGTAAATAGCTTTAGCCAGAGCATCCCTGGCATTATTGGCTTCGTAGACTTTCAGTGGTACCCTTAAAAGTATTCAGTCAGTTTATTAAACTTTCTTTTTGTTTCTCTATTTCTGATTTTTATATAAACTTACATGATGACCGTTCCCTTGATACCGCCGCGACTAGTCTGCATTACTTTCGAAACCAAAGCTTGCCTGAGTTCCTCGGGATCAACAGCCAATAACTTCGCACTCATTAATACTGCTTTCTCAGAGTTAGAGGATATCCTAGAGCCGCCCTTCGTATCTTCGGGATTGTCCTCGAATGTGATGTTCCCAAGGTGGAGTACCGCAGCTACCATTGTATAAATTTCCATTCTTTCCGCTTCAGTTAAACCAAGACGTGTTAAAGCCTTCGTAAAAAATGAAAAATAAAAAAAGCAATTAATCACCGCTGTACTAAAAAAACGTATATAAAATACATAAATATCAAAATCAATCGTGTAATAAAAAATTGTATGGATGGAGGAAAACCATTTTGTAACTAAACATGAATAGATTAGTAAGATCAAAAATTGCATGAAATGAATGGGTGGTTTGATAATAATCAAAAAAATGATCAAATTACCGTTGCTTTTTCCTGAATTTAGAAAGTTATCCAATCAGCAAAAAGAGGTAAAATATAATTATCAATCTTTCAACAAAAGAATATTTTCCTCTCTGAATTATTTTTTATAATAAATAAATTCGCATAATTTACGCGGTTATAAAGATCTTTAAAAAGCTAAGACTGTTAAGAATCTAAACTATTGATAGTCTAACTCTAAATACTAATTATAATATTTATAATTACTTGATCGATGGCATTGAATCCTTCAACGTCATCCAAAATTGGATCGTGCAAGGTACCTTTCATGCTCTGATCGCGACTCTTTTGAGCGTCGTTCAATTTTTTTTCCGACTCCTCGTTGCAAAAGTACTGCGTACAACCATTCTTTAGATACTGAAAATCGTCTGGCCTCGTGATCCCAAGTTTCGAGCGAAGTTCTGGAGGTGCTCCGGCACACATCATGTAAAAGACATGGTAGTTTCTCTCGTCAGGACTTTGAAGACACACTCTCGACTTTTCCAACAGATAATGGGAAATGTAACCGCCGACCACTTGACATTTCGAATCGAAATGAACCTCCATGAATTTACCAAAACGAGAACTATTATTGTTTCGTTTGGTCTTTGCGTTTCCAAAAGCTTCCAGCACTGGATTAGCTAAATGTATGAATATACAGCAATGAATATAATTGATCGATCGTGTTTAATTATAGTATAGCGTCGATTTTCTAGAATATACCATCTAAAATCTTCTGTTCGATCGGTCCAGCCGTTGATCCCCATAAGTCACAGAGATATCGTAGCAGATACTTGGTAGATTCGGTTTTCCCTGCTCCTGATTCGCCAGAAACGATGATACTTTGTGATTGCTTCAGTACTTTCATATCTCTAAACGCTTTGTCCGCTGTGAAAGGGAAAGCGAATGTTTAAATTAATCCAAATTACCAAAACATCTGGTAACAACAGTGAAAACTAAGAGTACCGATAGCGAAAACATGAGGTGGCGTCTCTCCCAAAGACTTTCCCTTATAAGCCTTGATCGTTTCAGCAGAATAAAGATCCTTGACCTCCCAATATGGATTTACAGCGATTAAGATATTGGCCACGTAAGTCTGTCAGGTATCAGCAAAAACGTACGCTTTAATCATGATGTATTACATACAGTGGCTAGAAGAAGTACTTTCACGAAATTTATAGAATCTGATAGAAATACGGTCCGTTGAAAAATAAGACTATGCGTCAATGTTTGTTATAGCCACCGTATAACGACGAGAAAATACCAATAGCAGATTTGGCCTGAAATATCCAACATCTTTAAAAGTAATAATTTATTATTCGTCTAAAGCGCATTCGTCCCATATAACATCGAGCTATTTAGGTACGTGATCTGCCAATTGTTTCGAACAGTGCATCGCAGTTTGCGCGCAATTACTCACGTATATTCTATCCTTGAAGTAACGAGTTCGTACGTTGTTGAGCAGCGTGGCCTCATTCAGGTACATCAGAGCGCCTGAGAATATGAAAAACAGAGCAAACCCGTGAAGATAGATGTTGTAAAGCGACAGAAAGAGAGAGTCACCTGCGACATTTAAAGACTTCCGTTGCTGACGGAAATCCCCGTGACTCGTGTTTCCCCTTTACACGTGAATAATTGTAAAACACATTTGTTATTGTCTAAACCCCATTTAATCAATGGACCCAACATAACACAATTTTTCGCGAGGAAAGAATCGCGCAGATAAGAACGAGAGTTGCAATGATGAAATTACAATTATCTTCAACGTCTTTGGTGTATTCTCCAGCAGGATAAACTTCGTCCAGCGGACAAGTGCGTTGCGGATATTTCGGATCCAATGGTATGATCAACGCATCCCCGTCGACCATGTCCATGAACTTGCCGATTATGAAACCCTCTTGAGGGTCTCGCACCCACACCTGCTGATTCTCCATACCGGCTTACGCTCTAAAACGAGAAACAAATGCATTAATTCACAGAATTATACGTACTTACATTTGCATACTAGTTTACGTACTATGACTGCAAGTTCTATTAATTTAACGTTATTGGGTCTCGAACATTTTTGCAACATTTTTGAAGATAACGTAATGTTTGCTTTGTTCCGTATCTATAAATCGAACGATCGTATTATTTCGCTCTATATATTATACGTTTCAAAGAAATAATCCTGTTACCAGAAGTATGTACGTCGAGAAATATAATCCAAGCGTACGTCTAAGAAAATCAGGAAAGAACGTGGAGCGTTTCAGAGGAAATTATTGAGAATTATTGACATTTGAAATTCTGTTATAAATTTGCAAACACGATATAACAGCCTACGCGAAAATCACGAGACAGCCATTGATAAATAAAGTAGAAAATATTTTCAAGCTCTAGTTACGGCTTTACAACACGATCTGTTATCACCTAAATATGTATCTTTACGGCCATCACGACGTAAAAAGAAACAAACTGAATGAAAGCGAAATTTACAACTTCCCCCCGCAGGAATAGACGATCATACGCATTTTAACATATTCGCCACGATATATCTTCTTCTCTGCTGGCATCAATCTCACCACTCCAGTTCTAAAGAGTTAGTTAAACTAATTACACGGTGGAAGGAACAACAGGCACATTTGAACCAGTGCGCATAATTCAAATGGTTTCGCATGAGCTGCAATCGCGTAGAAACTGCTATAACGAGAAGCACGACAAACGGAATTTTCCTTTGCAAAATTCGTTCAACATGTCGCCCAACTTTCACCTGTGAAAACGGACGAACGTTTCCGGTGAAAGGAGCAGTCTTCCGAGATTTCCGCTGGCGAGATTACGAATTCAAGAAGAAATCCGCACGAACGCCACTACGCGAATGGCATCGCTATGTTAAGAAAAGAAAAATCATGATACTCGGTTTCCTGGCAACGGTTGGTAAAAAGAATTTTTCAACGTACATTATTTATCCGCCTAAACAGTGGCTACGAAAAATAATATTATTACTACAATTAACGCGCTCATTTTCCAATGATGCACCATATTATCAAATTCTACGTTTCGCTTTCATAGTATCAAATTTTTGTAGCCACGCAACTACCACTGTAATTAGTGCCGCTAGACGATAAGAAGTTTAATATCATTGGATCTAATTAATTAATGGATAAATATAAGGATGTGTAATTATAATTTGCATAGTCACTATTTTCCAGATAGGAAATAAACGGCATAGTGAAGTTTAACTTCTTCTAGCATCTTGCTTTCTGAATTTCGAAACGTGAGCACCGTATACAAAAACAAAAGAGAACGATACGTTATCTCTTTAGTATTAAAAGGATGAAGAAAAATGTTATCCTAATATAATTTGACCGTCTCTTATCGTTTTTAGACAGAGATCAGTCGAACGAATCGAACAAACGAAAGTGATCCGCTACGTCTAATTTGTAGATCGATCGCTGCAAAGAAGAACAACTCCGCCTTAGATTAGACGAACGAAATTGGTTCGCGCGGTGTTATTGATGGAAGAAGCAGCATAAGTGCCGTTGTCAAAGCCGTTCGACGAAGACTTAAGATGACCCTCGACCGACCAGTGCAAAAGGTACCTGACGAAGGACGCAAGGTTCCATTGATTCTACGCGAATTTAGTAAATCACGATAAGCAATAATATAATAATATAATAATAATAATAATAATATAATAATAATATAATAATAAACCGATACGCAAATCGCTATAAATAATGACGAGCAAGTACCAGCCGTTTGAAAATCCATTAAAAAACGATTACGTTAGACGCTATAAGACTATGTTAACGCTTTGCGGACTGGAGACGCGAATTTGCGTCTTACGCACTTTGTACGGCATCCTATAAAAATGTTAACTACCGTTAAATAAAACAGTAAAAAAAAAATGCAATGGATGCTATAAACGAAATGTCGTGAAAGTGTTTTTACGTTACATGGTCGAATAACACGAAACCGTTATCAATGTATTAGATATAATATCAATTGCTAGGAAAGTTCGTTTCGGCTTTTAAGGAATTTGATAGAATAATAAATGTTGCTTAGTAACTCTGCATCGGGCAAATTGTTTTCAAGCGTTAGCAGAAGTATCTTTAAATACGCTTATTGATCTTTAATAAAATATTATACTTGTTAAATGCTGCTGGGAAAGTTCGTACCGATTTTTAACTCTTCGGTCGACATAAAAAATCACATTGAAAAGTTCTTCTCCGAAGAACCTGAGAGGTTCTGGAAGGATGGGAACATCCAAGTCGCGTGAAAGATGGAGAAAGGTTGTGGCAACAACAACAACAAAATACCATCTATACAATTCAATAAATGTACATGGAATCGAAACGTAAATCGGAAGGAACTTTCCCAGGGACTGTTCGAATCTTTTCAATCGTACCAAAAATATTCAGGCTACGGTCCTCAAAGTATCAAAAAAGATAGAATACTATATAAAACCGCAGTCGTGATTCAATGGATTCTTTGATTACGGAGGAATGCGCCCGCTCGAAATTTCTCGACTCTTATCGATCGTTATCACGAAATAAGACATAGATAAAAGACGCACGGTACCAAACTGTCGTAATGACTCACTGAAGCTGTTACAGGAATGCCATCTTACCTGTTTTTTCAGTTGCCTTTCTTTTCTTTTCTTTTTTTTTTTTTTTTCGTGCACTAGTTAAAAGAAGAAGTGGCAAGAGAATCTCGTTTCTATAAACTGGAATTGGCAATCCTGAACAGCGGACAATATCGTGGTGGTAAAATAATCTAGACACATCCTTTCGGATTTATCGTTCCGCTAATTGGATGACAGTCACTGAATCGAACAAAAGTCGTCACGTACCGGTGCACCGTTGTCGCACAAAGTACAAGCCACCGTGACAGAATTTTGAAAACGCCCACGCGAATCGAATCGGTGCGCTCTCAAGCGACACGTTGCGCGTTCACCTCGATGAAATCGCTGGTAAATGATTTTTATCGGCATGAACGAGCCGCTAGAACTCCTTTCGTGGAAAGTGAATACGATGAACAACGTGTGTGTGCCGAGTTATCACGTTCGGTAAAACGTAGTGTTACATTTTCAGAATAGATCTTAGCTTACGGTGAATTTACAGATATTCTTCGATCGTTATATTTTGTAAGTCATCCGTGAAATATATATACAGCACTACGTTTTTTTACAACAAATTTCAGCTCACATACGTATACATATAGATATAATAGTCGATGAGCGTAATATTCGTAGAAACCTTTTACAAGAATAATGTAACTTGACCAATACGATCTCGACAATCGGGTCTTGTTATATCGTTAATGAAATTTCCAAATGTTCTATATAACATACACATCGTATAGATGTAGAAGTTTTCTACGATAAAAGTTTAAATACCTTCACGAGACACTATACGTACGATATTTTAAATATTTTTGAATTACGTAATGGTACGTTTTTTCTTTTCTAGATTTCATACTATCAAGCACAGATTACATTTTGAAGATAATTTAAAGTTACGTATGTAGAGTGTAGTAATACTCTATAGTCGCCAAATATAGTAAGAAATTATAAGGTCGATAGCATATTGTAAAACATTTCCAAAGGCAAAGCGCTTTCCTCGCTACCTAAGACATCTAAATCACGTTACACCGCTTGCCAATTATCGATGACCTTGAATAGCACAACGCTGCGATAAGTTAGTGCATTAATAAGTATCAATGCTCGAAATGAGCGACTCAAACTGATTATGTATGGGAACTTTTCTCTTCCCTTCCAGTTACACTTTTTCATTTGCTAATCGCTGTACCTTCTTTTCTATTTCATTTTATTTTTTTTTTCTCTTTTTTTTTTTTTTTTAGAAGTCGATCGGATAATTTTAAAGGAGAATTCATAAGTGCAAATATCGAACGATCATTCGCGTGGCTGATCTAGAAAGCGCGAGAGAAGGCAATGCTTTCGGCTAGTTCACTCCGCCGCCGCGTCGCATTCCCAGCATCCCGTTAGGAATATCGTAACGGTAAAAGTAACCGGTAGATCCTTGCATCGATCCTTGAAACACGAACCACGACTGCATCACGCTAATCTGTACGGGTTCGTGACCTACACGTTGCCCGCTACAATAATTTATGACAACACTGACATATAGTTATCGATAGATACCGATAATCCAACATTTTTCTTTCTTATTTTCCATATCTTTCCTCTGCGTTTCGCCTGTGGTAACATTCTGCGGATTAAAGTGGCTGTTGACACATTTGTAGTGTACACGTTCGTATCTTTGCGCTGAAACAATGATTTTGGACGAGTTAGAAATTCAGCCACAGCCACGTGAGAAATAATTAATCGTTACCCTATGATTCTATTTATCAATAACATAATGTGCATCTTTAATCGAAAGCTCTTAATCCATTAAGGGTCGACGTTATCTTATCAACGTTTCATTTATAATTTCTCTCTAGTCGACTCGCGTTATCGAGTTCCATTAAATTCATACCGTAATCATGAAAAAAAAAAAACCTGTAAGCCGTCGATCTGCGACATCCGCGTTTGTTAAATCACCGTCAATCACGTTCTTTTAAATCGTCTTCAATACAATCTCTCGCAGATTTCTCGTAACAAACAGCATAGATCGAAGGAACTCCAAGTGAAAATCTCTCTGATAGAAATCGAGTCTCAAGCTTTTCCACCTTTCCGAAAGATACATCGTCGTTTAGCAAAATCTGACTAGTAAATCTCTCTCTCTCTCTCTCTCTTTCTCTCTTTGTTCACATAGACGTTGCTGACAATCACAGAGGAGCAGGTGATACGACGTTAGAATCTATTAAAAAAAAAAAATTCCAAGAATCTGCTGGATAATTTCTCCTTCACAATCTCTTTCATCTAAATTCTACAGTTTTAGAAGATTTAAAGAAATCGAAGTGTCCTATGGCACTACGATCATACGAGTTTTTTATCTCCACCGTGTCGTACTTTCGCATATCGTTTCGCTGCTTGGCCTTTAATTAATGGAGTTAAAACGTATCGAGCAGAGAATTTCCGTATCGGTGAAAGAAGAACGATCGAATGGTTCGGTTCGTTCACCTTGTTCCCCTGTAGAGAAACGGCGATACACGCTCGATCGCCGTGCGTTACCACGAAAACCAACGTACGACACGTCTCGATGAAATAAAATGAATGAATCGGTAGGGGAAGCAGGAAACGGCAGGTGAAGCCCAGGGTCAGGAATAGGGAGACACGCGTCAGTGGCCACGTGGTTACCAACGAAATTTCACTACAGAATCACGAAGCGAGAGTAAAGGGGAAAAAGAAGAACAACGCGTTTGTTACGCGATCCACGATGAGTAAGTACGTGCAGGCACAGAGTAAGATAAGCTTGTTTGAGTTAGAAGGATACTTGGGTCAAACTAATCGTAAGTAATTTCCCCCTGTAATTCGACAGTTCAACTTATCAACGAGTTTTACGATCGATGTACGTTTGAAAAATGACCTGTTTAACTCCGTTATCGGTGGCCTGACGGAAAATACATATATCGTACATGCATATTGATAAATCAGCGACTATAGTTTTCCACGAGGACAAGTTTCGCTCGTCAAAAGATAAGAAATTGTTTCGATCAACGGTTAACATTTTCATCTCGTCCGATCTAACGATCGTGATACGATAGTAAGCGTATGTTGCTTTCCTCGTAGAAATTATTTCGTTGTTCATCTTGTTAGTTCTTACAGCGTAATATCTCCTCGCTGACTCGAATAATCCTATCGCAGAGTCATTCTCGAATCGTTCTCTCGGTTTTCATATAATTTTCTTGCTTAGAGCGCACGATATTTTCTTTAGTTCCTTCGTCACTCTGTCGTAAACTGACGATGGTGTCTTAAAACGTATAACGACGCGCGATTATTCCGTGCAACGTTCAAGATTGAACATTAAGACGTAGAAACTTGAGTGAACCCCGGTAACTCTACCTTATTATAGCGCATCTTTCTTGTCTCGGAGGCGACATTGGAATACGAAAGTAAGCACGCTCGAATCATAGCTCTTTTCTTTTTCTTGCGTATCGACTTGGTCTACGTCTAAACTCCACAGAGCCTAGACACTCTTCCCGTGGTGCTGCTCGGTTTCGTCACCGCGAGAAAGTAAGAGCCGCCTATCTGTTGTCACGGTCAACGAACTCGGGACAGCTACTTCACCTTCTGCGAACATACTCATTACGCATTACGTCCACGCGTTGCGTAGCTGCTGTGTAATTAGACGTTACGCTTAGTCCGGTTTCGTAATTCATTCGACGCGATTAGAGAGCAGAAGTGGCAGAACAATGCAGCCGGCGAACTTGATGGACAACAGCACGTGATGCAAACATTCACAATCAGATCTGTTATTATAATATAGACGGTGGTTCTGCATTCGCGACGAGAGCGAAGTCACAGAGACTGCGTGGTTCGAGGTAACACAAAAATCGAATGTAACGAAACTACGTTGGAAGGTTCGGCTTCGGGAGAGTCGAGTTCGAAGAGTTTTGAGTTTGAAGAAGATAGAATTTGAAAATTTGTCAGGTACTGGAGAACTTTTGATCAACCAGTTAGCTGTTTTTCGCGAGTATACTGGGTAATAAGATTAAAAACTAAAACGATCATTCTTTTACAACTTAATTCTATATTATAACAGCCATACGTACTCCGTGTTTGACGAATATACTCGTTATCGCTTGCTTTTAGCGACGCATTCTAGGCACACGCTTTTCAAAGAGGTCGCAACGGCTAACTGATTAAACACGTTCGAACTTTATCTCCTCCGAAACGAAGCGTTAAGAACAAAATTTCATTCCTTCCGACTTATGTTCGTTGGTATAGAACCATCTCCTGTCTACTCTTGTCTGCTTCAGATCGGGCAAATTCACGCGAACGTAGTGGTAGATGATATTCTACGGATATCGTAGATAACTATCGTCCTTTTCAAGATCATTGCCACGGCCTCGGTAGCAACAAGTTAACGGTCAATCTCTTGCCCCGTAATATCAAATTAAAGGCATCGATTCGGTTTAATTATCGGGTATCGAATACACATTGCAAAACGCAGCACAAGATCAAAATAGAGAAAGAAGGAGAAAGGGTAGACAAGGGATTTACAATGGAGATTACGTTAAAATGGAGCGTTGGCACCACCACAAAGCGCGGTCAACGAACCTGTTCTCCCTGGACAAAAGGACAAAATCAACGAAAAGCGAAATCTCGATACGGTATAGTGGAGGCGCAATGCGATCATCCTCGATTCCTTCAATCGCCTCTCTATCTCGTGCTAACCAGTTGTTTCAGTGCAACGTGAAAAGAAGTACTCGAAAATTTGCCGCGAATAGGCAGAAGAAAATTTTGATCTAGATTCGGAGCGTAGAATCTTTTTAATATAAAGCGAAGAAGAACCTACGCTGCGAGTGTATCGGGGGCATAGTAACGAGTGCATGGCCCGTTAATACGCTCACGTACGGTAATATCATCATTTCGCAGGCCGTTTAATATTAATTGGAACAACCTTCCCGCGATCATCATCATCAACCGCTTTCAACGATTAGATTGAATCGTGGTGCATATGATCCCGAGCATACGTTGCCTTACCGTGCTACTTAATCTCTCTCCTTCTCTCATTTATTCATCATTTTTCCTATCACGTCGATAATTTATAAAAAGTTACGTCGTAAGAACTATTGACCAGGGAATTAGTCGATATGGAGGAAAGAACTCCACTAATCGCGTTACAGAAGCTTATACACGTATAAACGGTTATTTATGTAACTTACAATTGATAAGTATTCTGTCGAGAAACGTATTTATAATACGTGTACTTTACCGATTAGACATTGGTATTCAAAGAACTATTAACATCTCTCCACCTTCGGAATTATAATAATTATATTATTACGCTGTTATATTGTGTGCAGGGTGTTTCGCAACGTGCGGCATCCACTTCGCTCCAACTTCGATAGTGGACACCAAAAACAGTGAAAAAAAATTCATATAGACGTGTGTCCTGTTCGATCCTGTTCCAATATTGTAGCCACTTTCGTGTCACGATGATCCGCAAATTTGGATTACCTTCGTGGAAGGTATTGGAAAGTATTGAACCATTTCATCGCTTGTATTATATTCCATACATGCGCCTGGAATTTTTGAAAGACTGCGAAATTCTCTGACACGGCGACTGCGAGCTTGCGTAGAAACTGAGGATGGTCATTTCGAGAATCTTCTACGAACATAAACTATCGCCGATTGTTGTAAGTAGTTATTGACTTTGAAACGAGGTGAAATAGGACGTTTCAGGTGAACTTTCTTCGTTGCTGTTGTGTCTCCTGTCCACGCCCGAAATGGGCCTCACGTGTTATGAAACACCTTGCTCTTTCTTTATCAGAGATCATCTAGTCAAATATAGAAGATCGATTACAGTTTCTCAGTGGTATTTAAATTTAAAAATATTTTAATGCTTACTATAAATATTAGGTCATCCGAAAAGTTTCTTTCGTCTTATAAGGAAATAATAGTTTAATTTTGTAGTAACAGAATAAATCAATAAAATAATATAAAAGAACAAATGTTGCGCGTCTATTATTTCCTTACAAACCGGAACAATCTTTTCGGGCGATCTAATATTACTTGCTGTTGCAAGTTACACAACATTGTCTATTTATATCTGACAAAAGTTTTCGTTCTTTCACCAAAAAAAAGGACGAATTTCGAAAATTTACAAAGACGAAATTAAGATATCGAGACGACAACTATAGAAAGTTCGAAGTTTCACAGATAACTGAGTTCCAAAGATCCGTCAAGCATCAGAGCAAAAAGTACAGTTTTCAGAGAAATCCGTTTGATGTTTCAATTAACGGTCTATTCAGCCTAACGCAGTCTTTTCCAATGCTGTAGCTTCGTTAATTACATAAACTTAAAAAAAGTCCTTCGTTATACGTTATTCCGTGCGTGCGGCACTTACGGAACGTGCAAAGAAACTTTGTCCATCCTTTTTAAACCGACAAAATGACGTATCGCCTTAAAAAGAAAACCGCCATTTGTAATATTCATGTACGACTCCGACTATGTAGATAATCGTAAAGAAATAACGTAAGGAGATCTATATAATTCAAGTCGATTACGTTGATCGGTTAATAACTCATTTGCATGTCAAAAAGACCTTGCGGTACGTTACCTTTTTCCATTGCCGAGATAATTAGTCTGGCAACCGAGACTGCGTTACGTAATTGCGGAAAAAAGATCGTTCGTTGCCATATAGGTTAGCCGATATCGTAAGACGAGGATCGTGTCACCAGTGACTCATGGAGACGTACTACTAGAGAGAATCTCGGAGAGAATCGTTAACTGTGTTCCTGTGTCAGCATTAAGGACACATCAATGTACAATACATTATAATTAATACATTAGTCGATTGAGACCAACTTTGTTAACATCTTGATCGTATTCCTATCCGACGCGATCTTCTTTACAATGAATTAAAACCGATTACTTGTACGAATGATGGTTAATAACATGTCAAATCAAAAAAAAAAAGCGGCGACGTGCGACTCACGTGATTCCATTATCAGACAATAATACGCTGTAATACGTTTTGTATGGTATCAAAGATTAACGATCTTCTTGTTATATTGTTGAAATCAAGATACGTAGGTTATATAAACATGTAGATGCTAATAAATAGTTATAAAAACAAATAGAATGTAAAATATGTAATGTAAAATAAGTAGGTATTACGATATGTATATTTGCATTAAGTATTTCAATTAAGTAACTAACAAGTTTTTAAATTAGACTTTAAGAGGTTAGGGTACAATCCCAAGACTGATAAAATAGACAAATATTTATGCAAATTCATGCTTTTGTGAATATAAATTTTAAAAAAAAATGGAACCTAGGTGGAAAATTGTTTTACCTATTAAATATCATAGAGACCACTATATTTTGGGATATTTTACATATGCTTTTAAACATTACACGCGTCCTGTGCATTTTCGCATCTTTTGCTCATAAATGCATAAAAATCGACAATCTACTCATCAGAAAATTATATACTTTTGTAATATGACATATCACATTTCGCGATAATGTTTATGTCATAATTTAATACGAATAACATCTTTGTAATTTTGTACTTTATTCCGATGACTGAATGTATAGTGATACACAGGCCTATAGTTCTGATCATCAAGAGAAGAAACTATTCTTGAAGCAACTTTTCTTCTTCCATATTATTAATAAATGATGCATGGAGGAACTCTTGTGTGAACAATGATTCAATGAACGAAATTTAAGTGGTGAAAGGAATCGTGGTTGAAAGACGATAAAAGATGTACGCTCTTATAATTCAAACCAATTGTCAATGGTCAAAGACGCGTGACCAAACAAAGCAGAATTTTGTAGTGCAATAGGGGAAGCAGATGCAGCTGTAAAAGACACATTGTTTCTAAATAAATGCTTTGTTACATATCACACATCCTCACACGGTAGACGAACTCAAACGAGCTTTCATCACGCACTAGGAGACGGGAGATTTATTTCCTTCTTTTTTTCCATGACTACCTGATACACTTATGAAGAACGAAGCCGCGCACAATTCACATGCTAATTCACCTACACTGAATCGTCTGTTTTCTTTCGCGCACCTGTGCACTTTCGTTCCACTCTCCTAATCCTCTTGCAACTCGCAAATGAGAAATATCGCACATTTTACGTCGCACAATGTCGTCATAATAACACAAACTTACATAAACATCTGCCACATTGACTAACACCTTCATATCGTATACGTAGATTGTCTCGTTTAAAAGAGCTTACAAATTATTATAGAAAAACAGGATAACTATTCATTTTACATGTTTCAATTCGATACTGACACTCAAAATTTTGTGTTATATTTTTTAATGGAAAAATTCAAGTCGAGCCTAATTAACCTAATCTAAACTATGTTAGAAAATAAAATACCCTATATTTGGTCTATTATTATGTTACAATTTCTGATGTGTGTCAGTGTGAAGTATTAATAGTATCGACACGATATCTTGATCAATGAATTACGATTCCTATTTATGTAATTGATAAACGAAACATACTAGATGTATATATAGCTAACCGAACTTGCTATACTTGCTATCGTAGTTAGAAGTACGACTTAATTAAGAAAATTCTTCCCCATTAGAGAAATAATAAACAAGCGAGATCGTTTTGATGACAACGATTGTGAGTTTAATTAGTTCTCATCAAGGAGAAATGAAGCACTGAAGACACTCTTGTTTCATATGAAATTTTCACGGACGATGTATAGGATCTATATAGCATGCTCCCCTAACCTAATTTAAATAAAAGAAATATAATTCTACAATATATGGTTGCTTAACCTAGCTGTCATGAGCAATTGTTGGTATAAATTACTATATAAAGAAACATTAAAAAAGCTGTTTAAATGACGTGTTAATAAATGATAAATAAATTCTTAAGTAACTTCGACAGAATATGTTTTCGAAGTGATTCAATAGAAATAACTTCAATGGAATATTTTTCCAGAATATTCTAATAGAGACCAATAGAATAAAATATTTCTTGGTTTAATTAATTTGACATAAATTCACGATTCGATTGCAAAAAGCAGTTATAGTGTTTCCGGAAGATTCTTCGTGTATAATAGCGGAACTATCCGATAAATCGTTCAAAAAACAACAGTACTGCAGTAGGAAATTTATCACTGTTCAAAAAAACACGCGCATATGTTTGAGCAGGCTTTAATGCATCATACTTGTGTCAGCAACTTATGCTTGAAACCACCGTTACCTATCATTAATTATTTTTCACAGACTAATCGACACAAAAAATTTTAATAGCCCAAGATTTTTTTCGCGCATTGAAAAACATAATAAGTACTAATAATTCCATACATTTGTCTTTAATAAATATACACGTAAGTTAATTTCTAAAAAATAATAAATGATGATATTAACGAAAACACGAATAGTAAGTTATTATATTATGGAACATATGTTGCGCTGGATTTCAATTTCTAGTTAACTTCCTGTTTCACGTTTTACACATCATTTACATGTAAATATAAACACACACGTAAACGTACCAAGAAGGATAGACGACACCGATGCTTGATCGACAATTTCAGAATCAATATAATACATCGAATGACTATAAACCGACGCGAGTTATTTAACAATAAAAATTATATCGAGACGAATTAGTCTCCCATCTAGTTTTTTGAACGCTACTAAAACCTCGTATAACCTTCTCGAATTGCATAGTAGTTTGATACAATCACCGGTCTGCATTGAAGTACAGTAAGGCCTTGCTAACTGACAGCGGATCGGGACTGAATGTGGTCGGTTAACAAGGAAGGATTTTTATATTTATGTCAGGTTGCTCTTGCACAAGAATACCAACTAACAATATTAATAAGTTAAATAGAAGTTGTGGGCTATAGATTTCTTTTTCATAATTTTATAACTTTTTGTCAAATAGGATAAATCAGATAATTTATAATTTACAAAATTTACTTATGAAATTTCATTTGTTTCATCATCAAACTTGTTAATTAGGAAACTTACGACATATAAAAGATCGCTAATGATAATAGTTCAATAGTGCAAAACAGTCCAGGAATCCTGACTCGACGAGTTAACAGATAATTATGTCGATAGAGTGAAACAGTGATACTCGATATCCAATTTTAAATATTGAAATTTAAAAATCGGTACTTTACATAAAAACAGTTAAATATGCAAAATCACAACAGATAAAATGGAAGAAATACATATAACACTGGAGCTTTAGTTCCACGCAGACACTTCTAAAAAATAATGGGGATAACGATGGCCAGTTAGAAAAGCAGAATTCTAACCAATTAGCAAGAGAGTATTGTAATATGTTACACACCAAAAAGCGATTCAAAAACTAAAATTTAAAAAAAATATACGTGTAAAATGGAAAATGTCAACAGTGAATGCGTTAGCCATGAAACACATGTAAATGAAAAAGTATGTACATATATATGAATATTTTTAAATACTAATTCATATATCCCTATCTTTATTATATGTATTTCGTACAAGCGTATATTTAACAAACTGATACGTATTTAAAAGTTATAAAAAAAATGGCAACATGAAAACTATGTTAACTTGGTGTTAACTTGAAGAAAAGTTTGTTATGTTAAGAAATTGACAAGTATTCACAGATGTCGAACAGAAAAGAATGCATGTTAAAACGAAGTTACTCACCAAAGAAAAGAACAATACCCACGACACGAACGGAACGACGTCCGTCTTGCAACTGGCGCTTTGATGCGTCAGTTCTATAGAGTCGGGAATTTTCGTGCGTTTTCGGACATGCCACGCGGCAAATAACAATCACCTGGCGAATCGCGCCACGGGAATTTAACCGAGATTATTATCGTAACAACAGGTGGTAATGAATTTAAAAATAAAACACCATGAACATTCCTCCATAGATTTTGTGTACTTTCCGATAAAAATTGTTATAATTGCAAAAATCTGAGCAAACAATTATGATTATCAAATGAAACATTTGAATTTTAAACATAGAAGATATTTCAATCCACTTAAAAAATTTTAAGTTCTTTCCTTATATTCTAAATTGTTATCTCTAAATATTGTTGCAACATATGCAGAAATAGATATATACATTCCTCTTATTTTGAAATTTTTAGATATATTATTTAGCTGGAAATTTGTAGATACAAGGAGACATAGACAACAGTATTGATATAACTTAGAGTAAAATTGTTCACGTGACTTGCGCGAATAGTAATTATTGAAATATTAGAGAATGTAATATATATTGTACATATCTACAAATTCTCTATAACAATACTAACGTAGTGACACCTATCTTAACATAGACTGTGTTACTGTCGGTAAAACAAAACATCAAGTATGTATGTACATACATATATACTTGAGCTGGAGGGCTTTCCTGCTATACCGATCGTCATTATTATCGCAGTTCAACTTTAATCACCGACGATGTGTATTTAGTCTGTGTTTTAACCGTGGATACGATCAACACCTCTTTATACGAATTTCAAATTGCAATATAACTTCGATTCACGAACGCTTTAATCGTGTAAAAGTTAATTAGTTGTAATTAATTCGTATTCTAATTCATTGTTGGCGAATTTGCCCCGATTAACTACGCTGACTAACTTCTTTTTTGTGTAACCGTGAAATTGCGCAACGTTTGTAATGATTGGCCTCTATTTTCCCAAAATTAGAGTTGCAAATTGACATCGTTTCTAAAAATTACTGATAGAACTACTGATAGAACTGATAGAACTACTCATGATTCTATAGAGTTTTCAATAAATATTCAATAAATATTAAATAATGATTTTTTAAAATTAGCGTTTTGAATTACTTTATTCAGTGTAAAAAATTTCCTTTAGTTTTAATATTGCAACCTCAACAGTGTTAATAACACTTTATAAAATGCAAAAGCAATATCTATAAATAAGTCTGTGATAAATTATAAAGCCGTATAAAAGTCATTGACCTCAACAGGTTACAGATACTAAGAACATAATGCACATACCTTTAAAGCTATAAAAAGCTAATTCCTCAATTTATGCGACGTAAAAGTTTGACTGCCATATCTTGCACTAAAACATTCTACAGAAGTCATTGCATATTCCACAGTTCCCTTTTCGTTCGTAACAGCAGTATTTCTTCCGCCTCCAAATTCTACGGAAAAATATTTCTCGTCGTTCATTCATTCAATGAAATTGCTGATTAGACTTCGCAAGAATGTATAATTGCAACATTAAATTAAAAAGAAAAATTCATTCGTTTAATACAATGGAATAAAGGCGAAATAAGTTTTCATTTATCTTAATTTAACAAAAATTAATTTTATAAGATTATAAAGCTTAAGAAATTTGCTTCCGGTTGAAGAACGGTCTAGCTAATGTCTATTTCTCATTACAAGATTTCTGAAATAGAAAAAAGATCGTGGAATTGCTTTTATCCTTGACATTTAGTGATTTGCCAATCGCTGTTGTTTTTAACAGTACCAATATTCTTACTCACGTAGAACATATTCTCACGTATCTTATTTTTCTTTCAGTCCCTCTTGTCTTTATTTCCAATGATAATTCTTTATTAAACATTGGACTTGAATACAATATTGCATTAAATATTTTATACACTTGATATGTAGTTTTACCTTAAATTTTGTCTTCCTTCGTTCTTATACTGTGTAATTAATGTCTTCAATGATTTTTGGTTATAATAGATCCCATTTCTTATTATATATATAAAAGTATAATTTTCCACGAATATCCGCACTCTAATAATAATTACATTCGCATTACAATTTAGTTAAAAAACATTAAAAGATATCGTGTATTACAATTTAATTATTTCAACCCTGTTACTTATATGCATATCGACCAAAATAGTAATAGAATTACATTTTACTTAAATTGATAGAATATGCGGTAAGATCACGCAATAATTCTGTCTTCCGCTTTCTCTGTCCCCTTTTTAAACGCAATTTCTATCAAGTTCCACTGGAGGACCGAGTTTCCGTTCACTTCCTTGTGCGATGACCTCTAGGAAGAAAATTGCTGACCATTTGCCGCAAGATGCATCAACCACGTCAAACATTTATTACCACCAGTTATGTACACACATAAACCTCTCGGAGGATAAACCGATCAACTCGAGTTTTCGACAATTGCTTAACTTCATTAAATAAGTACACAATTAATGTTCAATTCTTAAGAAACAAATGATTAACTTCCACAAGTTCATTCTAAAGTAAATTTAGAAACCAGTGTTTGTAATATCTAGGCATATTTTTCTAAACATAATTTGAGGAAACAAAAGATAGACAGAAATTTGCTTTACCTACCAAAACATTACAAGAAATATTTTTAATATTCCCGTATATATATCTTTGCATATTATGTATATTCCGTGCATTTTTGCATAAGTGCATAAAAATCCACGGTTTACTGATCAGAAAATTCTAGATTTTTATAATGTAGCGTAGCATATCTTGTATAGTCGCTTTTCTGTATTTTTGAGTTTATAGAGTTGATCAGCGTGACTTCTGAATGGCTCATATATCGCGTGAAACAACGACCTGTCGCGTGGGCAAAGAACAATTGAAATAGACGGATTCCTCCTATTACCAATAATCTCCAAAGAATCTTCTAATTGCGGATAATACATTGGTAATTCCCTTATTACGCGATCAGTCAGATTTAAAATGAAAATTTTTTTTACAATAGCCGTCTAATGTGTTCCTTTATATTTCCGATTATAATACTGCTTCACAAAAAAGTATAAAAGATATAAAAGAAAAATTACCATAGGAATGGTACCAAACATATTAAATCATTCTCCAATGAACATTCTCTTATAGTTATTATATGTACATATATTATCTTATCTCTTCTTTATTTATTTTTGTTTTCTTCTATTCGACCATACATTAATATTATTCGATTATTCTCCATAATTATGATAAACGATAACATTTTCTTAGAATTATTGTTTTTCTCCATTTTCCTGTTTCCTCCTTTGTTTCCTCGTATTCGATAATATTCTCAAGGAAACGTTAAAGAATAAAGTTCATAAATAATGGCATTATTTTGTGGAACATGATTCAACATACAAACAACTGCAAGTTGTGAGATAAAAATGGAGATTAGAGAAGACCGTGTCTGATAATTGGTTACGATGAAACGCCACACATACATTTTCCTTTACTTATTCTCTTCTTTTTTATACGGAGTAATATCGCGTTTCCTGCATGTCAGCGATCCATGCTTGTCCCAACTAGCAAAATTGCAGGTCACGCGTAGCTATGCGTGCGAAAAAGATAATCGGAGTTAACTGCAAAGAGCAGCGGCGCGACGAATCTCTGGATCTGAATCGCTAAGGAAATTCCTCTTGTAGACGTCTTTATAAACACGCAATGATGTTCTACGATTCCAAACGGACTGCTTCATTCTCTCGTATGCGCAATATTCTTTTAAAAGCTTTGCTAGATCAGTTAGTATAGGAAATTGATTTTTCTTGTTAAATGAGTACAATTATTTAAATATTCTAGATGATTTTTGGAGTTTTCGCATCTCTACGATTTTATACGTCATATACTTTTTCATTCGTAATAATATACAACTAAATCAGAGTTAGATAAGGTTTGATTTAAGTAGTAATGTAAATTGCTTTTGTAAACACTAGTAATAATAATGGACATGTTCTCTTTTATTACGCAGTATTTTCCGATTGTTTCGCCGATTAATCGTGACATTACGTACCTCGAAAAATCATAATTAGATACAAGAAGTCTTAATTATTCTTTTAATATCTCATATATTATATATACGATTACATATCAAATTCTCATTGGCATTTGTTAGGCTTCTATTTAGTTTGTAAGCTGAACATCTAATTGCTTCTCACCATAGGGTCTTTGGTAACTTCCTCTTGATGAACTTGATCCTAGTTCTATTATAGACTTGCCATTTTGCTGGGGTGTGTATGGGCACATACACTAAATCCTTATTACTCGTGATTTGCAGTAGTTTTTGAATGAACTTGATGTGAATTCTTTACCATTATCTAGTCTTACATTTTTTACTACTATTCCTCATTGGGTTTTAATTTCTGCTATCTAATTTTTAAAATTTTCTTCAGCTTCATTCTTTTGTTTTAATAGATACATTATTGTAAAGTAGGTGTAGTCATCTGTCACCACTTGAAAATACCTATGTCTATCTAGAGTACATGGAGTTACTGATCCTGATGTATTGGAGTGTATCAAATCTCCTATTTTTTGAGATTGTTTCTTTCTTTCACAAAAAATGGGTCTTGCAGCTTTGCCTTCCACACACATGGAGCAATTGTCACTGTTTATTGGTAGTCCTAGAATTCTCATACCTTTTTTATCCAAATGGCCAACTCTCTGCGTCACAGTTCAGCCTTTTAGATCTGACTTGCTTCCAAACTTACACAAACCTCATCTTTTTTAGGCCTTAATTTCAAGATATGTAGGTTATTCCCCTTTTTGCAAAATAACATGGTTTTTTCCCACAATTTCTATGTCTTCCATGCCAAATATCACCTTATAGTTATTTGAATTAGTTCCCTTACTGACAAAAGGTTATGTTCTAGTCCTTTTACTATTAGACCATTTATTCTTACCTATTACTCTTTGTACATTGCAACAAAGTCACCTTTCTTTGTAGCCTTTATCTTCACTAGTTATATGGATTTTTACCTGTTCCTGTAACATTTCTATATTACTTATATATTTTTCCATATTTGCCTTCGTTAAATATGCAGTTACACTTGAATCCAGTATAAACTCTGTAAATTTACTCTTATTGCAACTAACTATGCTGCTTAAGATCACAAATGAGATTTTGTCCTTAATAGATTGATTAGCTGTCTCTGATCTCCTTGGTCAATAACCCCTATCTCTGAAGGAGCCTCAATCCCTATACAAGTTTCTGCTGGTATTTGGTCTCTCTTTTGCTCTACATTCACTTATTTTGTGACCTATTCTACCACATTTAAAGCAAGCAAATAGGAAGACTTTGAATATTACCTGGCCATTATTGCTTTTCTTATTCAACATCTTGCTCATCATTTTTCACTCCTCATTAAGCAGCCTAGTTTTGACAAAGTTTAAAGTGACTTCTTTATTATTCATTGTCTCGATAGCAGTTATCATAGTGTTATAGTCTTCAGGCATTGTCTACAGTAGATGACAAATTTTATCAGATTCATCTATTTTGGATTCCACATTTTCCATCTCCTTTATGATGGTGTCAAATTTTAAGAAAAAATTTTTCATTTTGTCCATACTTCAATGAAAATAGCTTTCTCCTTAAATGCAACTTTGAAAACGTGCTTTTTCTCTCAAACATATTTTGCAAAATCTTTTCTTTTGCAGTGAATGCACCTTTCACTAGATATAGATGCTTGTCCATAATACACTGCACCACTATTGACTTGGCTTTTGCGTCTTTTAATATAAAACTCCTTCTATATTTATCCCGCGCGAATGACGGGATTTCGACGCATAACATATCATCTTTCTGTCTTTCAGTCAACAGGCATTTAACTCGAAATTTCCAGTTATTGAAATTCTCTGCGTATAACTGGGGAAAATACTGTGCTGAATCCATGTTCTCTTTTGAAATACTCTTTTTGAAACTCTGATCTTTTATCTTTTTGTTATCCGTGATTACCCTCCCGATTGTCCGTTAAGGCATTTCTTTCGTTTTCTCTTTTATTTCTACCTCTTTTACACCTACTCTGGGCTCATAACCTGATGAGATTAATCAATCAAGCGTAAAATTGTAAAATAAAAAGTATAAATGTATTTAGTATATTGAAATAATAATTGTACACGAGCCAAGTTATCTATACGTTCTTTGTTGCACGCTGTTCTCACATTCTCTCTGTACACACTCGGAAATCATGCTTTCCCCCCTAATTCACTCACCCCTTTTTGGTTAACATATGGCTTATACTACGTTAGTCAATTCGGGTCCCAACAATGTTACTTTTAAAAAATTACACAAATACTTGACCATTTAATGTTCAGTACAAATCCTTATCTTTTACCTGCATTGTAAAGTTTTCTTTTCAATATATTTATAATTCAATCCGTGAATATAAAAATATACACGAAACGAATCGACTACTTCGACCGTACGTACACTCTTATCAAATAGTATATTTTCGCAAATAAGTGTGATGTAAGATTTATCGAGAAGAGGAAGGACGAATCGGTAAGAACCAAGCTATAGCAGCTGATTGGTATTCACCTTGGAAGATTATATAATTAACAGCATAAAAGAAGATACGCAATAGAAAGGAAACAGAGAACGGATGGCATGAAAACAAATTTGGTCCCACATAAGCAATTCATTGGCACAGCTGTAGCTTTTAATGATATTACATAGGTAATGATGAGACTGCGAACGTTTATGCATTTATAGAATAAGATGTAAATATTGAATGATTATAGAAGAAGATGTAAATATTCGCAAACTATAAACAATATGCAAATATATATGAAATATTCAAAGTTTAGTACTTCCTAGAATATTTAATAGATAAAAGAATTTTCTAACTAATTGTAAGCGAACGCAAGTTGGATGAGTTATGAGAAATTGTTGACATTTTTGTATGATTATTGCATCGATTTGTTTCTAAGCAATTAGAATAAATTTTACAACATGAGCGGCGATACAATCAATCACTGATTTCAAAACTGTAAGTTGATACAGCGAAATAAGATAACTAGATTGCGGTATTTTCCCACATTAAAATGCAGTTAAAATATTTCATCTCTTTCGATGGAACGTTTATTTCTATTATTAAAGGAGTCTTTATTCTTGAAGATTTCAAAATTCTCACAGCGTCTAAATCAAAGAGCTCATAGCAAAAACGGACCTTATCATATTTATAGACTACTTGAATAGAGTTCAACATTTAGGAGTTTGGATCGAAGATTACGTTATAATCGATAAAGAAGAAAAAACAACTTCAATAGGACTGTTATTGTCTTTCTACTAGCAAGATTGTTATTTTATCAAGATATTATAATCATTACTTTTTTAGACAGTAGTTCACATATTGTGTCCATTAAATTATTCAATAAATTCAAATCTGAACTTCTGAACAAATCTGAACAGAAACCTAATCCCAATCTGTCGAAAATAGGATATTCTTTCATTTTCCTAAAAGAAAAATAAAAACTGGAAAGGGTACTTTTCGTTATTCCTTCAGCTTCTCGTCATATCAGATCGTCAGCAGCATTTGGTTTATCTTATATTACCCTTTTATGCGTATATATGTATGACTGTCAAACTTGAAAAAATATTCTTATCGTAAGAAGAATAGTACATAATAACTTGCATTTTGCATTAGATAATTTATGCCACGAGTGACTCAGTATAAAGAG
This sequence comes from Bombus vosnesenskii, assembly GCF_011952255.1. Classification (NCBI taxonomy): domain Eukaryota; kingdom Metazoa; phylum Arthropoda; class Insecta; order Hymenoptera; family Apidae; genus Bombus; species Bombus vosnesenskii. The sequence goes on along the minus strand of NW_022884330.1, from coordinate 1,204,568 downwards.
TCAGGTGGACCACTACTGATTCAGGGTGGTTTTTATCCTGACCTATCAACATTTTCTCCCTTTGATCTTGGCATGGTCATTAACTAGATACTGGCAACAGGCTATTTATGAATGCAACACACGTGACCCGGGGTGAATCGACGACTTAACCCGTAGCCAGGAATCCCCGGATAAAGGCGGGACGCGTACGCACACACCAGGGAATCCCGATAGACAGGTATGAAAGTTTCCTCCGCCGCCTCTGCTTACTCTCTCCCGTGCAATACTTACTGTTCTTCATTCACTCGTCCGACTCAGTGCGTTGCGATTCGCCGCAACTCTTACAAGTGCCATTTACGTCGTCCTCCGTAGTGTTTGAAGTTTGGTAGTCTGTTCACCTGTGAAAACTGTTTACTAATTATCCAGGATATTATACATATGTATAATAAACATTAGTAAGTCTATATTACAATTGATTATTTACAATAATATACTATGTAGATGATCCATTTATCCTTTTGATCAATGTGTTCACTCCATGAGGTTCATTCTGTGGTTCCTTCCATTATGGATGGATTCAGATGGACTTTGTTCTATAAAATAGTTTGTTGTTTTTTGATGAAGTTTAAAGATGTTCTATGATTTCTTATTCATGGTCATTTTTGATCGATCGTTTTGTTTAAAAGTTTTGCTTGTGAGTTTCATTTAGAATTGATTTTTGACAATGTAGTTTGTATTCCAACGTTTGTTGTCTTCTTATGTTTATCCACATGGTAATGTTTTCATTGAATGTCTTTTTGTGACAGAGATAACAAAATTTTACTGTATAGCACGAGTACGTTCAATTATTAATTCAGTGTTCGATGAAAAAATGATAAACAAAGATTGAAGTTTAATGTAATTAGTGCTACATTACGTATTAGACAAAATTATCGTAAAATGGTTATGGTGAAACAGTGGCTGCTCGCTGTCAGAAATATTTTTGATGACCAAGTTGACTAATATTCACTGCCTAATTTCGCCTTAGAGAATTCGCTACATTACTACCTGTCATTGAGATTATAGCATCATATTTCAACTTTATCTTTAGGATCTGTCAGGATCTAGTGTATAAAATTTCAAAGCCTTGTTAAAAAGCAACATTGTTCCTTTTCCATTCAAGTAACAAAGTATGTTTTATTATCACGCCTTTATTCTTGATGTCAATAGTTCAATAATCTCCAGGCAGTCCAGTTTAACAATGTAGCAGGTGCGAGAAAGCACATCATTGATCATCATTCGATCATTTATAGTTACTGAAAATTGTCTGTCTGATCGGTTATCTTAATTACGTACCGCGAAGCATCTTGTAATAGCTGCCTCGCTGATGAAACAGTTCAACAAAGCTCAATAACAGGCCAGTACGATTTTCATTGAAACGAATGGTAGAAGTGTGACAAACCTTGAATAGTTCAAATAGAAACGTGTTCAATTATGTTCAATATCGTTAAATTGCACAAAAAGATCGTATTTGCATTCCTTTATGACAATTTTCATTTAAGGCTGTAATCTATTTTGGCTCGATTAATTGACCAAGGTCAGCAAGCAATACTTCCACTTCATAATACACGTATAGGTAATTCAAAATAATTGTTTAAAATTATTAATTTTTTAAGTTACTCAAATCTGATTGTATTATTACTACATTCACGCATTAAGTACTTTTATAGACAGTATAAATTAATTATACTACATGATGATAAATTGTATAAATTAATCATAAAATATACACAGTACATATTATGAGCATAGTTATACATATACTCATTAGATAGAATCTAATTATTCGATAAATTAAAAAAATTCTGCAGCTTTTACAAAAAGGCAATTGAAATGTGCAGCGAAATAAGCGAAGTGAGGATTCCGATACCTATATCATTTATAATGAGATAAGTGCTATATTTATCCTTGTTTATCCTCCTTTGTAATTAACATAATCACAGATACCTATCACCTATCGCTCCTCACATTTATACATGAATGATTAGTAGGCTATTCACATTCAAGTAAATTATTAGATTATTCAAATAATGATGATAACACAAAAACATGAATTCATTGAACACTACAATTTAATTAAAATGACTCATGAAAAGTAATGAACGACTCAAGACGAAAAATGGCGTTCGAAAAAGATTTTTAAACAGTTAGCAAAGCGTTCCAAATGGAACAACCTCGAAACGACGATGCGCTACAGCTACGGAAAGGGATCGCTATATGTATGTACAAACTATGGGGAAAAACGTTGGAACTCGTTACCGTTCCTGTTTTTGGACCATTATGCCAGCCAAAACTGGTTTCGCTGATACGCGTACAGCTGGTGGACATTGACTGACTAGTCAGTCGACTACCCTAGTGTCCTTCAATAATCGAAACGTATTGTCTCAAAGATCTGTAAATATAATTAATTTTATACTTGCCGTATACTGTGTCATGTTATGATAGAGCTAAAAAGCTACTTTTTATACCGATTTAAAATTTTAATGGAAAACTCATGTATATATATCATTTAGATGTTGACGCAATCGCAATATTTTTTAACGAATGGCTTCTGTTTATCGATCAGATAGTTCGAAAAAATCAGATCGAGAGTTAATCGAGAGTAGTTTCGTTCTTCTCTCCTTAATTTTACCTGCAAACGAATGTAAATTAGTTTAAAAAGAAGCTAAGTTGTTGTTAGATTAATAATAATTGAATGCGTAAATTAGTTGGTTCCATAAATACAATAACAAAAACTTTAACTACTACAATAAGTGTTTGATTATGATAATTACATCTTGAACCAAGATCTGTAAGTAGTAGAAATTAACAACTGAAAAACACACGTGCACAGATAAAGTAAACGTCGAGGAAAAAATATGTCATCTACTGAAGTGTGCAAATATCGGCAACGTATAAGTACCAATTTATCTATGGGAAACATCCACAAATTTCCAATTACTTGTTTTTAAATTCTTTTAATCAATCGATCTGCTATCTTGATAAATACAATATTATCAAATTTCCTATTTTTCATATCTACTAGTTACATCGAAGCAGTCGTAAAAGATATAGAAGGTAAAGGAAATAACCGAAAAAAGGTTCGTTGTACAATAAGTTCTTAAAAAGATTTATATAAGCTTCTGAAATTATGGCAATTTCTACGCAACATAAAATTTGTAAGAAAGGTTTTACTGAGTTGATAATAAGGTAGATAACATTAAAACGCCGCTGGGCGCAATTTTATTATCCCAGAGAAATAAAGTAGTGAACGTGAAACTTCAATAAGGATTGCTGGAATCGCGAGAGGAAAAAAGGTTGCAATCTATCGTTCACAATGATTTCAGAGGTTGTGTAGTTTACCTTGGATAAACGCAAAAGTCATTTCTTCCCTCTTTGTTTTGCCAAAGGAGCATAGCGAGTGTACTTACTTTCACTGTACTCGCGGTACTAAGTAGTACCATCTGTACTCGGCACTCGTTTCCTCCGCTCCCACATTTAACGACCATTCAAATCGATTGCTTCTAGTCGAAGGCATCCTGAAAAATTTCAATTTCGAAGGTAAACGGTCTCATATAAATGCAAGTGACTTTCACAGGATACTAACGTTGTGTAAAAAACGTAAAAACAATTACTTCCACAAAGCGTGTTTCAATATCATTGCTGAAGAAATGTTCATGGAATGTTTACGATCATCTGCAAACTAAGCAAAGATTTCACACATTTACACATATATTCGAACCTCTCATGATTCATACTTACTGTCACGACATATGTATCTTTTTTGAAGACAGATGAGTTTCCAGCTAACTCTGCGATAGCACACTCCTTTTTTAGAGTATTAAATGACACGCCAGAATCATTTAGATCCAATGCGACTTTCATATGTTTAAACCAGATAAAAAGTTCTAAAAAGATTCGAAATATTTTAGAAAGAATAGTTGTCACTGTCCTATATGAAAAATTGTATTTAATGATGTAGACATATATAACAATTAGTAAACTTTCCTTTCTTATATATAATTTGTAATTTTACGTCAGCAATTATTACAAATACTGCTTCGATGATTTTCACAAATTTTGCTGTAATCTATACAACAGAATCTATTATTTCGAAAGCTATTGTTAATATACAAAATTGGAAACAATATGTCATTGAAGCGTTGATACTGAGACCATGAAAATCATATACGTATTTACACCCGAATCAAGAATCGTTAAATCTTTATCTGAGATATTATCAGAGATATCGAATAAGATGTGGAGCAGATCCCCTAAATCGAGCGACAACATAATCTTTATCGATTCGTATGTATATCACGTATAACACATCTAATTCAGACTTGCGTCAAAACCGATATTTGTGAATTTTACTTTTTACTTGAAAGATCGCTATCGTTATTTCTACGAAAAGCCCCTGCTATATGCAATCTCTCGTACAAGAAGGCAGGAGGTATTAGGAATCGTCAGTTCCGATTAGGAAACTTAGTACCATTATATGTACATCTTATCTCGACTACTCGCGATTCGAATGATCAAGATAAAAAGCTGGATAGACATTGACGTTACATTCTATTTATACATATATGCGGCCCGTTGAAAGAAATAATTAGTAGTATGTCCACTCCTACGGCTATACGAAACACCTGAAGTGCTTTCAGTTGGGTAATAGCTAACTGAGCGAACAGGTGTCGCGACACATTAAAATCACCACGTTCAAGTATTCGCGAATTTTCAATTGGTGAGTTGACAAGAACGATTTTTAAAAACACTACCATAACACGAAATCAGAAATATTTGTTAATAACGTTAACTGTTTTTCATAATTCTATTATTATGTTAATGTAAACTGAGTATTAAGTACTCTATAATGACTCAAAATTCTCTTATATGGAAGAAGACTTCGTGATAACGACAATTGCAATGCAAAATACATACAATACTTTATCTTAGCATGGAAGTGTAACTAAAGATTTGTTGATCTTAGTTAATCACAGTGATAATTCAATTACTGTCAGTACGAGTCAAGTTTTTCATTGCATCTACATACACTGTACATTATTCTGACATCTAGTTGCGGAAAACAACGAGCCGCGATAAAATAAAACTACAAAATGTTCATATTTTTCGTGTAAAAGATATCTCTTTATAAAAGAGAAGCGACCATCATTTTCTCAATTTTGGAAAAATGTGTCGATATTTAAAATATGCTTTTCTGTTATATATTATTGGATAAAATGCCTTATCTACAATTGAAGTAGACTTAAAGTATTTTACGCTTGATATGGCTACCTTAATTACGAAATATTCACGTCAGTATCGATTGTTAACAGCAATTTCAAGTGAGACGTAATCATAACCTGATTCCGATCTTTGAAATTCAATATCTATGGCTATAACTTATTTGGCCATCTAGCCCCCCATTTCTTGATTCCAGTAACAATAGCGTTTTTTTTTCTTTTTAACTGAAATAAAAATTTATGTTGCTTTGTATACAAATCTTTATAGCACGTTTTCACGTTTTTAAAATATAAGTTCACATTGTATGAGATATGGATTATCTACAATTGTAAAAAGAACATAATAATACCAATATGACATTAATTTCCTTCGAGGTAAAATATTTATGGAGTTCCAGGTTCAAGGATAATCGATAAACAAAGTTTCTATTAAATTTATACCGTTTTCAATTTATATATAGTCGATGCTATAATAACGATCGATAATATAAGATCTTGAACGATCGTATCATATAAGATGCAATATATACGAAAAGACTATTTTAAATCATAGCAAAATGTATTTATAATAATAGTTTTAGTTATTTTAATGATGCGTAAATAAATGAAGTGTGCATTAACACCGAAACGAATCCAATTACGTACATACTCAAACTTACGTTATTTTCAAAGATGTTAAAAAATTGAAATTTAAAATATTCGATTTACAGAAACAAAATATTTGTTGTTTAAAAAGTTCCTTAATTTTTGTCAATCTTTTTTACATTTGTATTGCTACTATTTTTCTAAAATAAAAGATGTTGATTGGTAACTAAAAATTAAAAGTGTTAATTCTCTACAGGTAACCAAATATAAATATGCAAACTACACTCATGTTCTTTATTTGTAGAACATCTCGACTGTCAATAAGGCAAAATATGTCTCCGTTAGAAGACAACACACTTATACAAAGGCTAACGAATACCGTTCATTTGCTTCACAAAGATAATGAAGATGATCACGAAGATAAAAACATGTCGAATATACTGGTCGCGAAAGGAGTCACGATGGTCATATTATGCACAGTAAGCATCGCCATGGGCATTCTACCAATGCGAGTGGCGAGGCGGTTGAAATGGAACACTTCCGGTGTTGAAAATCCTAGGTATCGATACAATCAATAATAAATGATATAATCGTAATTCTTTATTTGTTAACTTCACTCAATGAATGATATCCTTTGACTCGCATGCCCTCCCCACCCACTACCAAACAATTATTTCGTTTTAAAATGTGAGTCCTTCTTGATCAAACTAATAATTTACTCAAATGTGCATCATGCTGTATACATTAAAAGTAAACGTCTTAAATACCAAGATTTGCACATTATATTATCACTATGGTGATTACGATATATATACACAGTTTTGTGTGTTGTAATACTTACCAAAAATAACCTCTATAACGTAATTTCACATACGAATGTAAAACTCTGAAACTGAGTCGATAAATTTGTGACGTGTTAAAAATCGATTATGTTGTAATAGGTCAATGAAATTGGTAAGCTTGCTTCTGGGATTCGGCGGTGGCGTTCTTTTCTGCACGACGTTTCTTCACTTGCTGCCGGAAGTGAAAGAAGGGTTAGAGCATCTTGCAGCAGACGGAAAACTTCCGGAACTCAATTTCTCTTTGGCTGAGACGCTTACTTGCACTGGGTAAATAAAATAAGATTAATGTATGTCCCTGTAAAAATTTAAATTAGAGGATAATGTTTAAAGAATATTTAATAGTATATTATACACTTTTGTAGCTTTTTCATCATGTATTTGGTCGAAGAATCAGTACACACACATTTACGAAAGAAACAAGCACACAGAAAAGAAAATTCGAATAAGGATGTTACCAAGAGTACCAACGAGTTGGTTGAAAATGGACAAACATTGGCAAATTGCGTCAGTGGGCACTCACACTAGTAAGCAAGATACTGTTTATCTATCAGGTGTCGTGAATCTTATGTAAATTAAACGAGTGATGATGAATACATACATTCGTTGTTGTAGCAACGGGCACGGTCATTCGCATCACCTACCTGTCATAATGGATGAAAAAGACGACTTCGTCATAAGTTCACTACGAGGATTATTAATAGTTCTGGGTTTATCCGTGCATGAATTATTTGAAGGACTCGCTATCGGTCTAGAAAGTTCAGCCTCCTACGTTTGGTATGTTTGGTTTCTATTAAACGATAAAACAAAATTTAACTACAAAACGGAACAAAATCGTGATATTAAGATTTCCAATGTTATCTGGAATTTCAGAAAAAAATTTTTAAACAATATTTGAAAAAATCCTAAATTAATAATAGACTAATAATCGCGAGCTTTTTTTCAACTGATAATCGTCAAATCGATTCATACGTAATAATATTTAATATTTGCTAAGATTGTTAAAAATGTAAATTTCGTTTCTAGGTATATGTTTGCGGGAGTGGCGGCTCACAAATTCGTGATAGCATTCTGCATTGGTTTGGAGCTAATTGCTTCCAACACCAGGCAGTACCTTTCGGTGATCTATGTTTGTACATTCGCGATTGTTTCTCCTTTAGGGATTGCTATAGGAATGTTTTTAGTTGGTGAAGAAAGTGCAACTGCCAATGGCATACTTCCAGTCCTACTCCAGGTATAAATGATACACACTTTTATAGTTTTCTATAGCGTATTATAATAAAAAATTATGTAATTGAAAAATTATGTTTGTTTAATGCGTATAGGGTTTGGCGTCTGGTACTTTATTGTATGTAGTATTTTTCGAAATACTCCAGGAGCATAGAACTGGCCTCCAGCAATACATATCGATCCTATTTGGGTTCGCTGTGATGTTTGGATTACAGATACTAAGTAAGTATAAAATTTATTTTGAAGTAAAACTTGCGAGTATCTTAAACATATCCTTATGTGTAAATAAAAGTAAATAATCGAAGATTAGATATAAAATAAAATAATTGTCCTTCTACTAAAGTTGTCGCGTAAACATCTACTACAAGTAAGAAGCGTTTAAGCTTTAAATGAGAGATAAGTTCAGTGTACTTAAAAATGTCTAATCTTTCAATTACGGCTTCGTTCAACGATCGAAGCCGTCTCTGTAAACATCGTTAATTTACGATTACAATGGACTTATAATACATTAAAATAAATTAATCGATTCTACCACAACGAGACATGGACGACCATGATAGATTATAGGATAACAGAAGCGAATGCGTGGAAATTATCACACTCTTATTTGACTCTTATCGATTACCAGTGCGGTCAGTAGTCGGTTATCGACTGCTACAGCACACAATTTGATCTTAATAGAGCAAAAAGCTGACGCGTCGAGGTCAATGTACGAGATGTCGTTATTGAAAGAAAGAAAATGAGAAGAAAGACTAACTTTTCAAATAGTGTTTAAATCATCAATTCAATTAATAATGGAACTGGTTATAATAGCAATTATTATTATCGATATAGGAACAAATTTTTTGGTTTATGTTTAAATTGTACTTAATCCAATGTTAAGTACAATCGAGCTTCTACTTCTAATCGAATTATTATTTAATTAATTTAGAGATTATAAAGACATTAACTATATAACAAAATAATGCGTTGCATGATTGATTACTTAAACTTTATTTGATAAAATTTTCATTTCATCAAACATTACCAAAATATAATGAATATTATGTGAAAAACAACCTACACGTATGATAATAATGTTTTGAACCTACGTCACGTAGCAAAACAAGAGCTGTTTCTGCATCAATGATTTAATTCTGTATTGCCATTATGGAAACGCCTTTCACCATGAAACTGCTTCACCCAATTAAGCACAAGCATACTTAATTCGTAGTCGACATAGACGTTTATGTGGTAAACCTGATCAAACTAGAACTGATTTAAGTTTGTAGTACAAAACTGCTCTCAAAGATCTCAGGGTGAATAATTTAATAGAAGAGTGTACAATAATTACTTTTACTCCACAACTATTGAATTCCAGGCTTAGAAATTTGTAATTTACAACACAATTCCCTACTTTTGAAATTCGTGCAAAATTCTACAAAAAAAAATGCAACAGAATTCTCAAATCTTATTCCACTTATAGTAACATTTCTACACTATAAAAAAGATCTTAAAACGAATTTCCAACATCCTCGAAGTAACAACACATTTATCCAACTACTCATTCTGCTCACCAAAATTATTAAGCATACCCAGCCTCGCAACCGATCGATCCATCGATCAATGAAAACAACAATCGCCCAGCCGCTACCTACATGCACTTCAAGCACGCGATGCTTGCCAATCATTCATTCTGCCCGACGAGTCGCGTTCGCTATCAGGTCACCAAACAGTCGCGTCGGGTTCATGCATCTGCGAGGAACATTTACATACATGCTAGCTGTGGCACGCAACCATCCAGAGTGGTGACAGCACCGTGTACACATAGGGAAAGGAGAGAAACGAACACTAGCCTGGTAGGGAAGCGATGTGTCTAATGGAAGGGGAAGAGAGCAGGAAACGGTGCGCTACGTAAGACGCGAGGGGATTGTGAGTCGAGTGGCCAACGAGCCCCGGAGTATCCGATTCACCGTCGTACCGCGTGGAACGGGTATCATTCCTTCTGGCGCTCGTTTATACTGTTCCCTTGAATCCTCTTCGCGATTCCCAGAAACAGTGATCTCCTCGCGATATTACCGGCTAGAGTGCACGGCTGTAGAATGCGTCCGGGGGGGGAGTATCGGCAACTAGATGCTCATTTCGCAACCAGACGCTGACTCGTTCACGCTTTCCGAAGGAAAAGTAAAGTATTGCGACACGAAGTAACGAGTGTAGTTTCAGGTAGCAGTTTGAATTTAGGATATCTTACTTTCCACAGAACTTTTTTATCGAGTTAATACTCGAATAGATAGAGTTCCTCTTAGTAAAAGAACATATAAATTGCTTCATTATAGATCATAGACCATATACAAGTATAGTGTAATTCATAATAACCATTATTTTGGAATAGTATTGTAGTATATAAGTGAATAATAAAGTTGTAAAGGTTGATAGGTAGAATTGTAGATAAAGAACTCGTGTTTGTCCTTGTTAAGGAATATAGAATCTGAAATGACAGAACGGTATAGTGAGGTATGGAAGACCCTTTAACTTTCATATTGTGTTAATACTTTAGTGAAGGTAACTCGATGGTCTTGCCATTTAAACGTGGTTCACCAGTGGCTCGTGCGTGTGTTAAGTGAAAAAGTGATCGCATCGTTGGTGGATTGACTGTCTCTGGACAAAGAAGAGAGAAGTGTAAACCGCTTAGTAGATAAAACTTGAAGAGGAGGACAAAAAATGAAATGTTAATTGAAGATGATGTAGGAAAGAAAGACGTGATGAATTAATATTAAAAAACAAAAATATAAAAAAGAAATCCGAAGGCTGTTCGTTGAAGTCAACTGTTTACTTTGGAAGACAAAACAAATTGAAACTTACTTAGATTCAAACTTACTTTTTGCAATAAAGTAATAGAAAGAAATAGAGATGGAGGAACCAACAACGGCTACCGTTTTACTGATAGCAAAAATAGGAGCAATGATTGGTCTTGGCTTTGGCTCTTTACTTCTGGGAATGTTACCACTGATTGTCGGACGTTACAGAATGAATCATCGTCAAAAACGAGATCGCAGAATTTTCAGTAATTCCAGTACCTGTACCTCCACATCAATTTCAAACGCCTCTTCCTCCAGTGTAATTTCTGCATCTGCAACGAATTCACAAGTACGTTCCGAATCTATTAAAGTTGTGAAAATATATTATTTGATCCTTAACTGATAAGATTATCTATATAGTTAAAAATTAATATACTTTGTCTTCATATTTTGTCAAAATATTTGGGAGCCTTAAATATCGCATAAAGTAAATAAACTTATGATAGTTTGCAGTATCCTCTTCATATTGTATTATAATGTACATTATGAAGTCATAACACGTAGCTTCCAGCTATTTTGCTATTACCATATCTCATTACCTTATTAGTCGAAGATTAAGTAATTCCTATCTAACAGTCATTTGTTACGATAGTGATTTGATTGAAAAAATTCCTAACTTCGTAAAAAATTTGTCCTCGCAAGTTAATAGTAATATTGAACAATGTATAGAACCTAGCAACGACAATTCTAATTAACCAAGTGCCTTCTCAATGATTAAAAAAAGAAAGAATAACAAAGTCGTTAAAAAACATGAAACGACCGGTAAATTAGAGAGCGTAACATGTAATCTCCAGGGCCTGCAAACATCGTTGCTGCTTTGCTTTGGCGGGGGCGTTCTACTGTTCACCACATTCTTGCATCTAGCCCCGGAGGTCCGCGTGAGCGTAGAAAGACATCAAACGAACGGTCAACTGCCTACTCTAGGCACGCTAAATCTGTCGGAGCTGCTATTCTGCGCCGGATTCTTTCTCGTCTACTTCGTTGAAGAGGCGGTGCACGCAGCGCTGACGGGAAAACCCGAGTCATCGGAGGCGCTACTCTATAGAACGGTGTCCGTACGTAGATGCAACAATCAAACAGGTGCGTCAACAACTACGAATAGTGGTTCCACCACCACGGTTTCCACTACGGCTAGGTCCACCTGGAAAGATGGTAACGACGAGTTAGAAGACGGCGAGAACGAATTAAACAAACGATCTAGACAACACGGCTTGGATGATTTTCGCGGTGCCAAACAAGATAAGATGTTACCTGCCATATTTGTCCTATCTGCCCCTACGGGATTATCTTCCACGCAGCGCAGTCCTCAGGATGGCACGAGATATCCTTCTAATACAGATTATCCAAGAATGAAACATCATGAACATAACCATTCCGTTATAACAAAAAATACATCGATACAAGGATTACTAACCGTACTAGCTTTGTCTTTTCATGCAATTTTCGAGGGTCTAGCAGTAGGTCTAGAACCCTCTATTGGCTCCGTCGTATATCTGGCTGCTGCTATAGCTACGCATAAGTTGGTAATTTCATTCTGCGTCGGTATGGAACTTTACGTTGCTGGTGCCTCAAGTAGAACTACTCTTGGATACCTAACGATATTCTCAATGGTAACACCAATTGGCATCGCCGTTGGATTGGCTCTTGGTCATTTTAAGAATGACAGCGAAAATTTAGGACCTACCCCGACAATACTGCAAGGAATGGCCGCCGGAACGTTACTATACGTGGTTTTCTTCGAGGTGTTAGCACGCGAGAGGGCTAACGAGAAAAGTGGCCTCTTACAGTTGACTGCCATAATTATTGGATTCATGCTGATGTTGGGTCTACAAATCGCGAGTGAGTGTTTCCCGGATAATAATCCGAGGCCAAAGCATGTCGCGCACTGATTTTCATTCATGAAAATCAATTTTCGCAAGTATCTTCCTTTTTCTAATTTCTAATCTGTGACGAAGCTGTAATTGATTGTGTCAAGAATCTGATTTTCTCTATTATCTCCATCTCTTTGTTGTTAGTTTTATCTATTTTCCAAAAGAGTTGGTCTTCAATGGATTAGAAAGGGCAGTATTTTTAGGAATGTGAAAACAAGATATATTCTAATTACTGTTCCTATTAAGAAAGGATTTCTAGTGAAACATTGTCTTAAAAACATGTTATTAATTTTAATTAAGTGGACTAACTTTTTAACATTTATTAAATGTTATTATAATGATACTACTAACTTAGATAATGGACTTACAAGTCCTGTTCTATATGTATATAGAAAAAAGTTCGAGCCTATTATCAAATTAATTGCTTATAATATCAGCCTTCATCAATCGGCGTTTTGGCAACCTTTCATCTTCTTTTCTTGAACCTATCAACGTCGGTGCAAACCTACTGCCGGTACGTCCTTGATGCAATCACCACCCACGTGTTCTCGTAACGCATGGATACCACATCCACCTATCGATTGAGCAAAAAGTCAAGCGGCAACGTTCAAAAAGTCACGGTCACGAAAACCGTAAGAAATCGAATAATATATCGTATACCGGATGTCGCCGATTTTATTTCTCCATCTAACTTTAACTTTTTATCAAAAATAACAAGATTAATCATCAATTCTTATATTACATTCGAAAGATTTTATTTACTGCCTGATAAATTTTTATGAGCGGCGATATATACACGGTGGCTTATGAAAGTATTAGAACTCTTATCATAAAATACTTCCATGTCTATATTGTGTGTATGTGCTATGTAAAACATTTTCACAAATATAATTATGATGGTCAGGATTCTCCATTGCTAATGAAACTTCAAAATGTTTTGAATAATATCTACACATAATATATCTATAAAAAGTGCCTACTAGTATTTAAATACTTTCGTAAACCACTTTGCGTTGTGAATGTGAATTGAGATTATCAATCATTCTTTTGTCATTAAATATCATTCGTGCCAAAATTTACGCATAATGTTGAATGTATGTCCCCTTTAGAAAGGTTATACCAAGAAGACCGATTACGCGAATCACAGACAGTCTAATTTAGTTTAGTTTAGTTTGGTTTGGTTTACATAGTTCAGTTTACTCACTCGCTATTCCTTTTATTTTTTCATTGTCCGAAGACATTCCAACACACTCTTTCAGTTGCAGTTAGGTTAATAACTTTGATAACGGTGGTGGGCAAACGCAATGAACTCCTGCTTCACGGCAACGTTGGTCGTCGCGATGATTTCTCGCGACACGCAGTCACAGACAAAACTCGGATGTACCTATTAACCTATTAATTCACAAAAAGTACGTGATATCATTACCAGCTCGAATAATAAGCACACGCATCTGTACACGTGCGTGCACGACATGTCTTGCAAGTATCTAGAAAGACCGAATTGGAAGATAGACCAATCCGCAGAATTATATTATTATTGTTTTATACTGATTCTTATTTATCCCTTTACAGAGATAATAGCAAAGATTATCGAAGAATTAAGAATAAATTATTACTAGAATACGGATATTAGGTAAATTCATATATTTGAAAAAAGTTAAGGCTTTTTATTTGACCGCCTGCTGAGTGAATATTAGGATTATATTTCACAGTGCGTAATGAAAATTTTCACCCATTAACCACAAATGTTTGCTAGATATAGACCTCCAACGGTACATGTATGGGACACGTTTGCTGCCCATCTTAATAACAGTATGTGAGTTACCTAAGAGGTCTAGACTGAAGACCTACAAGGAATTCATAATAACAATTATTTTTTGCGGAAGTATCACTAGTTATATAATTTGATCTTATGATATACCATGGCGATTGCCTACAAGTCTAGTGAAACGATACAGGTTACATTCGTCAATTTAAAAAGAGATTCAGTAAGCATAAAACGATCTATTGAGCTTGTTTACATTAACAACCGCTAATCTCATTAAGTTTAACCTTTTCATTTGTTGTTGTAACCCATATTATCGCTTCTGTCCTCTTAATCATTATTATTTGTACTAATGGAATGATTTTAGATAGAGTAAATGCCGCAGAATCATACGCAAAATTTTTAGTAATCGATATTTGTTTAAACTTAAAAATTATGATTACTTTATTATTCCTATGTGTTTTATTAGTGAAAGTAGAATTGTTACGATTAACCATGGTTTCAAAAAATTAAATAAAATTACTTACGAAGAATAATGAAAAAAAACCGGCTACGTATAAGCTTTCTCCACCCATGGCAATGACCCAAGACGATATACAATCCGACCGACTTTCGACCGCTTTCTCGACTATTTATCTATGGGATCTATAATTGCCATTTATGGTATACAATTAGAACGGGAAGCTTTCTTCACATAACTAGAATAGTTAAGTTATTACATATCTGTACATCGAGCAGTTCAAATATTTATAGATGTCCGATACATTGTATATAAGGAGGTGTTATCTTTATAACTTTATATAGATTAATTTCAAATCACAGATTAGATCTTATCTACATATTAAGTATAAACGAATAAGTTTTACTTCGGATTAACCGATCAATAAGATCAACCGATCGCTCAGATACGAAAACGCATTTCTAAAACCTATCTATTAAAAGTAAATAAAGTCCCTGAAAGGATAAGCTTTTGATAGTAGTTATTTAAAAAAAATTGTTTCGTTTATTTTACAGCTGCGCATTCTCACTCTCATTCCCATTCGCATTCGCACGATGGACACGTAGACGTACATAGCCACGAGGTTAATCATCAGGAGAATGATCACGATCATAAACTGGATTCCCACGAACACATCTATTCAAATGAAATGAATGAACGAATACTTACCGACAAAATCTATAGAGTAACGGAAAGCATCGCGGAGACTGTCAGCAACGTCCTATCCTCTACGATGAAAACACCAACCGATGTTTCCTTCAGAAGTAGTAGTAACGAAACGACGTTACACTCGAATCGAAGTTAAAACTCGTTTGCGTGACAGGCATCCTTTGACTGATTGTGAGTTACTAGTAGTTCTTTCATGGGATAAATATCTTCTGATTGATACTTACTTTCGAGGATATGTCAACCGAATTCATCGATTATTTCGGAACGACGCATATAAGTAAGAGTAAAAGGGGCCTCGATGAAAGAAGGACAGTATTATGAAACTTTGGTTTCAATCTGGAAGAGGAGAACAATACTCCTGGTTTACAGTTTATACCTATTATGCAGATGTCACCAATTGTGCAAGTACAAATAGTAAACGGTGATATTTGTGAAGTACGATAGAAATCTATCTAAAACAACAAGAAACTATTACCATTGTCATTCAATGACCAAATGTGATACGATTCACGAGTATGTATAGCTGTGCAATCGCGTTACTTACTCCTTTTTCTTTTTTCTTTTTTTTATTGTAATATAAACTGTATGGAATATCCGATATCTTTTACATCATAATTAGATTAAGAAAGGGAGAGTATTTCTTAAATGTTTATACCAATATTTAAAAACTTGCTCATATAATATGCGTATTACATAACATCGCAATGAAATGAGATATATTTTGCTACCGTCAAATATCAATTCTTCCGAAAGTGATAACTTTAATCGTGTTTTTATGATTTTTAATATTTACAACTTTTGTATGTATTAATACTTGTCTTTTTTCTACGCGATTATTGACATTACATGTCATTAAGAATGATAGTACGTCATCATTAATACGAGGAAGATTTCAACATCAAAACATAAGAAACTGTATTCTATAAATATTTGCGATATCACGTTTCTTGTTAATTTTTTCATTTGTATACATATCAGTGTGATATGACAGGTACACCGCTAGGATTTGTAAACATATTTCAGTAACATGCATAAATATCATTTTCTCAAATCAAAGAATCAATTTTTAAACATAAATTATATTTTTCACGACATGTACACAAAGCAATAAATTGAAAAAATATACACAAAATAAAGTATCACATCTTTTAAATAACTAATTGTACCTGTCAGAGTTTTCCATGGCTTTGTCATCTCCATAATATTTTACATTCAATATAAAATAAATAATAATACAAAATTTCTTATAGCATAATTAAATTTGCGACTATATGATAAGATATGAACCACTCGAATTTCATGTGTATTTTTAATACTTTACGTTGATTTTTATTTATTATCATTACTCACATAATATAGCATGAATGCTAGTATATGAACATGATTTGTATATACAGTTATCCTTCGACAAGTAAGATGTACACACATTGTCATACAAATATATTTTGTATATTGCAAAATTTACTAATAAAATAAAAAAAGCTTTGATAATAAACTAAAAGATTTTCCTTTCTCTTATAAATAAATATGTTGACAAATTGTGCCAATTCAAATTTATAACAGAATTTATTGTATAAATAATACAATTTCCTGTTATAGTGCACGCATGTATATTTTTGCAAATCATACACACTTTGTTCTGGTTTGAAACTAATTCTCAATAACATGTTTTTTATTTGTTATACTTACGCTGATTCCAAATACTACATAAGTTATTACAATATAAAATCTTCTGAATTTTTTCTAGTACAACATTTATTAAAACTGCTGAAAAAATGTGCACATTTCTACTATTACTGCTAATCAATTACTTGAATAAAGATGGTATATGTTTTGGAAAATGTGTTCGTGTTAACAAAATTTTTCTTCCATTTTTTCCTATTCTTTTTTTTAACATATAAATTATAATTTCATACATACAAAAAATGTGAGGTATATTTTTAATAATGATATTTAAATTTTTATTTTATATGTCCTCTGTGTAATTGTTAGAACTTGCAAATAATTAACAAATACAAAATAAAAGCAATTCATGATTATTTTCAACATAATTTGACTTGTTATTTCCTGACATTTATAGGACAAAGATCATAGAAAATATAAAAATTTATAAACTTTCAAGAATTCCTTGCTTAGTGTGTAAATTTCTTTCTTTGTTATCAATTCAATATAATCTGCTATTTTACGTTATATTATTGCAAATTTTTTGTTTGGATGCATTTGATATATATTGATCATATGTCAATCACAAAACTTATTTCAATCTACTTTTTTGGTATCTGACTATCAACAAAGTTTAGATAACTGGAACCAACTTTGATGAATGCAAGCCCCGAACTAATACCAATTACTGTACATAGAGTTGGATTAGGTGGTACAATGGATCGAAGTACAGCCCATACTAACACTGATCCAAAGCTCAGTAATACAGCACCAGCAGTACTGTAAGAATTATAAATGAATTTATTAATATCTTGTGTATATTTAACAAAAGTTGAAATATAATACAATGAAAATATCTCACCTATACAAAACTTTTACACTTGTAGAAGCACTTTTCATATGATCACGACTATATATGTAAGAGCCAGTGCCAAGAAGAGCACTTCCCAATAAGAAGTTTGTAATATCTTTTTTTGGAAAGACCCTAAAAATATACAAAAAGGGAAAACGATGAGTAATTCAAAATAAAACAATAAATAATTATGCTCATAATTAAGCGATAAATATTTATACATTTATGTAAAATTTAGAGCTGCAAAAATGATAAAAAGCATATAATATACAAAAATGTATAAAATATTCATAATATTCACAATATAAAATATGTATAATATATCCATAAAAAAATAAAAAATATGAAATTGCATAAACCACTCATGATCGAATACAAAAAATAATACATCAATTAATTTGTTGATTGAATAGCATTGTAAATATAGATCATGACATATATATTTAACGATGACCCTTATTCGACAGAAAAAAATAAATGTTACAGTTAAAAGATTTGAGTAATTTAAAAAAATGCATCGGTCAATATTTTGTCTCTAAAGATTACGTAACATTCCAAGAATTATGAAACCCTACAATTCGATGCGAATGCAATAGAGGTTAACATTTGAATGCAGAATGGGTTCGTTATCTATCTTACCTGATGACAAGACTCGGATTCATCACGTTGATAGATAATGCGGTGTACGAAGCAACGCCGAAAGCGGGAGCGTAAAATTTGACAAGACTACATTTCGTGATCGGCTTTAAACCGAGTTTCTGTAAAATTGTACCGGCACTCGTACTTCCTGCAGCGGCCATTGTTCGTTCGTCTTCGCACAACTGTTGTCAATGAACTACTGGCCAAATAATCGTGTTCATAAATGTAACCTTACGAGAAGAGTGTTTACACGAAGTTCAACCAAATGAATGATACTAAGTAGACCGAATTTAGTGGAACAAGGATAGAAAAATGGATCCCGATAATGTGTTCGTAAATACATATTAGTGCCGTGAATCTATCCTGCAACCGTAATGTGTTCTAAAATTAAATTGATATATTGTAAATAAAATTGACTCCCAATTATAAATATTTTTTTATTTAATTTTGAACGTAATATTTCATTTTTAAATACATACCAGTTCACTATTCATATCTCTTATTATAATATATAGTCTATTATCCGAAATCACATTTCAGGTGAATTACTTTACAAATAGTTGTAAATTTCATTTATTTTATTAAATTAGGACAATGAACACGAGTGGCACGTAAGTTTATCTACAGTTATTTTATGTAATTCCCTATTATGGATAAGAGAATAATATAATATAGTCCCCTTTTTATATGTACATGTGAAATCACTGGCTACTATAGAGTAGTGAATTTTACCATGTACTGATCGAATCTTTCTTTCACGGTGTTATTATATTTCTATAAATAAAATAAATATACAATTTGTGTATATACAACTGATAAACAATGATAAACAAAAACGTGTTCCAATGATTTACTAGTTTCCTTGCCTAACTCCAGGGGATAGAGTTATTCTCCAAGAACCCTTTGTAACTAGCTAGAACCTAATTAATAATTCTAATAACAGACATTGCTATAATAAGTAAGATTTAATGTAGAATTCGTTTAAGGTTCTATAAAAGTTAATTTAGGCATTCACAGCTTCACCTAGCCTTGCATGTGGTAGAGGTTTAAATGGAGTAGTGTTACGAATTTCTTTCTCTACACAATTGGCATAAATATCGGCAGTAAGTTCGTTCAATGGAACTTCACTGTCCGCCTTCGCAGCTTTTACAGCGTTGTCAACGACCTTTTTGATATCGTTTTCTATCGCCTAAATAAAGGAAATCAATTTTGAACAATTCTACATTTTCAATATATAAATTCATTGAGACCAAGCATACCTTTATTTCCTCTGGAGTAGCGAGATTAGCATTCAATATTCGTTCCTTAAAGCCAGTTATAGGATCTCTAGTCTGTCTCACTTCTTGGATTTCTTCCCTCGTACGATAACTTGTTCCAGGATCGGACATACTGTGTCCGCTGTATCTATAAGTTACAGTTTCTAAAACAAGGGGACCTTTTCCAGATGTACAATAGTCAATGGCAAATTTGGTAGCTTCTTTAACTGCTAATACATCCATACCATCCACCTAATAAAATATTTAATCGATATAATTTGCAAAATAATTACGACATCACAAACGATTATTTTTATTTGAAAACAAACCCAAATTCCAGGAATGTAATCTCCCCTTGTGTAGTAATCAGTACTAGCAGAAGCACGATCGACGCTAGTACCCATACCATACCCATTGTTTTCACAGACAAAAATACAAGGAACATCCCACAATTTAGCCATGTTGTACACTTCGAACACTTGTCCTTGGTTAGCTGCACCATCTCCATACAATGTAACGCATACTCCTCCATTATTCATGTACTTATTAGCAAAGGCAATTCCTACTCCCAATGGTACCTACAAATTTGTTTTATGAAAATGGCATATTTGTAATTAATTTAATAATTTTAATAACTGATGCTCACCTGGGCACCGACGATACCATTTCCACCATAAAAGTTTTTGGAATACATATGCATAGAACCACCTTTACCTTTTGCATTTCCTCCTTTTCTACCAGTTAGTTCAGCTAAAACGCCAAATGGGTCAATTCCCATTAAGTAGGTCCATCCATGAGCTCTATAAGCTGTTATCACACAATCTTGTGGTCGGAGTGCTGATTTTATACCAACTGCACAAGCTTCCTACCAGAAGAATATAGAGATTTTATTAATGAAATTTTTCACTGAATGAATTCCAAAGACTAAAACATGATTCTTACTTGACCAGAATATAGATGGCAGAAACCTCTGACTATTTTTTCCTTATAGAGATTTCCAGCAGCTGTTTCCATACGGCGGATCGTATGTAATTGCTTATAGAGCTCTATTGCTTCATCTTTGGTAATAGTGATGTGATTGGATGGTCCGCTATCCAATTTGTGTAATCGAAAAGGTTTTGTTTCAAATGAAGCTTCTGTGGCATAATTGTTTTTTTTGCTGAAGAAGTACGATATCACCTACAAATACATAGTAAAAAACATATTCCTTGTACTTTATTTTGTAAAGTAGCATATGTACATCTAATATCACAATTCATTGTAATTTTCAAGAATGTACAAAAAATAGTAGCACAAAAAGAGATGTAACATAAAGTTAGTTTTCTTGTTACACTTGTGAACTTAAAAAAACGTGTTCACAAAATCACAGTAAAAAATCACATAAAATTAAAAAAACGCACCATTTCGTTACAATTCTAAACTTACTTACATTCTGATTGATCGCGTATTTGAAAAAAATTGAAAAAAAGAAATACATGGAAGGAAAGCAGAAAAACTGAATACCAGGCGGTGTGAGGAAAAAAAATTATGATTTATCGGCGATAATAAACACATGAATAAATCTATACGAATAATTACCTCTTTCCAGCTGCCGAACTGGCAAGACACCAGGAGGAGATATAAAAAAAGAAAAGAACGAATCTTCAATTGCAAGACTCCCGAGCAATAATTGTACGATTAGAAATTATAACAAGACCCTGGCATGGAACGTGTTGGCAAATATCTAGTTTAGAGGTCATTTATCGTTCGGTTGTATACTCACATTTCTCTTCGACGTTTGAGCACCTATATTTCTTATACAGTTTGGTATCATTTTTAAAATGATTTGCTAACTAATCGTTCAGTTGAGTTCGAATAATTCAACAAAAGGTCGGAGTTATTATAAAATGTAGATCCAACAAGAGCGAATCATTCGTATGGCGCGGATAGTATCGTAAGACCTAGCTCGTAAACGTCACAGGTTAATTCGTATCGTATCCCCTCTACAATCGTCATTAAAAAATGTTGGACGATATGACGTAATGAAGTATCTACATGAAACTTTATTAAGAAATAATACACGTGTATAGGGAATATGTGCAAAAATGAAAAACATTATTGTAATGATAAAAAGATCTAATTAAAACTAAAAGATGCATTATGTAGTATTATTGAATGATCAATTATATGATGTTGATATGTTGTTAAAGCTGAGCTATGATAATAATGAACATATTAAATAATTTATTCTAAAAATAATGCCTTGATATAGAAATTTATTCTTGTAGATATGAGGTTGACAAGATTGTCCGTAGGAAATACCAGCGCATAGACAATCAGAGAAATATAAAGTCTATGGAGAGAAATGACTTGTCAAGGTAACCTTCACAGTTAAGAATAGTTACAAAATCAGCTGATTCTTACGACATTTACTGCTCGGAGGCATGTGTATGTTAAATAATAATTCTAAATTTGTGTTTTTCATTCTGCGAAATAGAAATTGAAATATAGTACATAAATTTATTGATATACATTAACAATTTCATCATGTTAAAGAAAATGCGTCCTATCGAATATATAATATATAAATATAAATTCCTTAGATTTAAAATTACACGTGCTTATTATAGAGTGTGAACCCTTATCAGTAGCATACTACTGCCACTCCGTGGCCAAATGTTGAAGTAGGAAGCCCGCTGAAAAAAATTCAAATTAATCGTAGACTTAAATTGACGAGAAAATATGAAACATGAAAAATTTGTAATGCAGTAAACCAATAAAAATTGACTATGCATCTTTTTACGTTAAAAATGTTGAAAGATGCTTTATATAATCAATATAAATAGATATATTGTTATAAAATAATATATCCTACTTGTGTATTTGTTACAGAAATTTGTTTACACAATATTAATTGACAAAATGTTTGCAAAATATTTAAGATGATAGAAAACTATCTTATTCACAAACTTACCTTCAAAACATCAATTAAAAGATTCAGAAAATTTTTGTGCAGCTTTTTATCATTAGTTAGTATGTTATTTTATGTAGGATTTTGTACTACTTTTGTAACGTTCACGATACATGGTGGCGTGAATTGTACATAACGTATAGTATTCTTTACATTCATGTACGTCGAAGATATGGTAACGACAATACCAAAAATTATGATTAAATAACCAAACCAGTTGCACCATTTTCTATGATTGTAACAAATCACTAATTTGGAAACCAATTCTTTAGGAGCTGTGATTCTTCTGTAAACGCTGTAAGGTTGACTAGCGTTTACGAATGCTGGTGCACCATCATGAATTACTTTTGTCATCAAAAATTCCTCATTGGTTTTTCCAGAAGGTATAGCATCATTGTCATAATCCATAATTTCATCTGAGTCATCTTCCAACCCATCATAATAAACATATGAATATCGATGATATTCAGTGTTAGGTACACTCAGAACGCCATAATAAGTCGACCTTGAATGAATTCTTGAGTCAGTTGACATGCCTTCACTGTTTTGACGTCTCTCAGTTGCAGAGTACACTTCAGGAGTTAAAGGTCGCATGGACTTTGCTTTCAAGGCAATTGCTTTTGAATATATCAAAGGTGGTAACACAAAGACTAATGGACCAGTCAAGGATCCCCCAATCAGTGCCATCACAATATCAAATCTAGGCACAGATTCTCCTACAGCTACTCCAAGAAAGACAATAGCTGATCTTATGGCACATCTTTTCCATCCAAAATCTGTGATAAAAGTACATATCTTGTAAAACCAGTTCTTGACACCTTGAGAAATTGTTATTATTGTATATTAGAATTTCTTACTTCTTTTAATATTACATTGTTCTTCTACATCTTGGAACAGAGCTGAATGACCAAGAGCACTAGAAAGACATAGCTGAAGAGCTGCAAAAAGAACAGCAGCACTCACTGTGAAGTTTCCTGGAATTACTTGCAGAACATTGGCTGTTGTACTACCTCCATACTTCCAAACAGTTAAAATTGTAGTAACAATAAATAATGAACTGCTGACTATAACGAACAATCAATGTAGTCATCATAATATATAGAATAATAGTTCAATTTATAGTTCATATTAATGATTTACCTAAGAAGGAAATTACAACTGCCTTATTGATGTCTTGAGGACGATGCATATCCACTTGTACAGTCATCAATGTTGGATGTACATCAAATTGAAAGGCTAACATTCCATAACTGAAAAATTATTTAATAATAAACGTTAAATATGCGAAATGAAATAGCTAATAAGTAAACTTGCCCAGAAATAAACTTCTCCCAGCTAGGAGATGTGGGTACTGGGATAATATCAAGCTCTCGGTCATCGGTAACTATACTCCACCATATTAATAGCGCCGTCAATACAACCATTGTGCAGGAGAATGTAGCCAATATTCTGCAAGTGTTTATAATATTTAAACAAACTGTATTTCCGTTTCATGAAGTATAATTTACATAAAATTGTAATGAGAATTACTTCATATCACGGGGACTGCCAAGCCACATAATTGGACATAAAAGAACGCCCACAATTAGGAGCCAATAGCAGAAAGATAGATCAAATCGTTGTCCCGAAATTTTTAGTCCGAAAATTTGCAAATTCTGCGAAGCTGAAATTTACGAATGTTAAACATAGATCAACTTTTTACTTAGAATTTTGATCAACTTACCAACCAATAAGTTAGGTATACTACAACCAAAAACTGTAAAGTCCAAGATTATAGTAACCAAGGTTCTCGCACGAGGACCCAAGGTCAATTCGGTTACGGCCGCAAGAGGATTTCTGTAAAAATTAATTCAAGTAAAGGTTACTATCGTCAATGAACATAAAATTAAAATAAAAAAATTAAATCTTACCGATTTTTTCTTAAAATTTGCGGATCTAGAGTGCTTATGATAATCCATGTTTTACCAAGCAGAACAG
Source organism: Bombus vosnesenskii (assembly GCF_011952255.1). Classification (NCBI taxonomy): domain Eukaryota; kingdom Metazoa; phylum Arthropoda; class Insecta; order Hymenoptera; family Apidae; genus Bombus; species Bombus vosnesenskii. Next base: position 1,179,699 of record NW_022884330.1, on the reverse strand, counting down.
CCGTATAGATTTGCAAAACCAATACGACAAAGACCAAAGGAATCCCATACAATCCTAAAAAGACTTAACGTGCTCGTCTTGTTCTTTCATCAATAGTACTTCATAATTTTATCGAAAAACATCTTTATGTTCTCATGTAAGAATTATGTAAACATGCGATCACGATAATATAAGATGTGGTAACAAGAATTGCTGGCAGATTATAATAGGTCAAATAATGAAAAAAGGATTAACAAGTTAACCAACTTTATTTTTATTTAAAATAATCAACTTTCTCACACGACATCTCGCGTTAAAAAATTTCTCTTATAATGATCGTCATTGAATAGTGAATATAATAAATCAATTATATAAATCGCTCCATTTTAAATAAAACGTTCTACGAAACAAATGTGCAAGTTATATCATACATACAATCCAATTATATTTGTATATCAATATTATATGTATATATATTTTACAGAATAGTTGTATTTGATCTGGATAATGTATACTTACGTTATATATAATAAAACAGAAAAATTACTTAATGCTAAAAAGATAATTTAACTGAAAAAAAGGAAAGAAGCTATTCACACAAACAACGCCACTTGAAAAAGAGAAAGAAAAGGATCACATTCTCTTTACTGAACATTTACAATCCTTGTCTCGGTGTTCTCCTAGTTAGATTGTGAAATGCGGAAAAGAAAAAAAAATAAGAGGAACAGGAAAAAGTATAAAGATTTTAGAGACAGAGAAACTTACCGCATTGCACAATCGAGCGCGGTAATGCGATAATCGGAAAAACGCCAAAAATGTCGATAACACATAATGTGGCAAACAGAAGCGACAAATCCGAATTAGCATCTTTGAAAAGTAGCGGCTGTTTCTCGCGATTCATGATGAGAAATGACTCACACTGTCCGATATCGATGCATATATACCGCGAACTGGTTTTCCGTTTCGCGGTGACGAGTACCGTACTAGGACGTAACATGATAGTCTATTAAGCACAAATGGGTTACCTACACACGACTATAGAAACGAAGGAAGACCCACAACGCGTTAACGTTTCTTCCTTCGAAGCTATGTACAGCCATGCGATGCCAAAGTATAATATGAACTGTCGGGATCTGCGTCTTAAATATGAAATTCAATTATAGGTATATAACACGTTCGACATGTATATATGCTATATAATAGAAAAAATATCTCTCGAACAATGTCGATAAATTTTACATACTTTTGATGGAAAAGATATAGTAAAATCATAAATTGAAGCATTAAGTAGTCACAGCTCGAACCACGAATGTCCCGGACATAGCCTTTCATTAAAATTACACAATTTAATCTTAAGTCACTTTCTATTTTATAATATAGTTATTATACTGGTAAAAATTAAAGATTTGCAGCAACAAAGAACATGTTAGGTCTAATTGACATCTTACTTACGCTTCTTGCAAGCCTCAACTTCGTTTAGGTTTTCCAACATTTTTGCTTTGATGTTCGAAATCCGTATACTTTCAAATTTGAACAATTCTACGACCTCACTATATACATATCTTCCATCAAAAGTACGTGTACGAACGAATTCATTGATTCATCTTATCGAGCGTATGACTTGTATTTGCTCGTTATCTTCTGGCTCTTTTTATTTCATACTCACTTCATACGAAATACTTTACTACTTCATACTCATTCAAACGAAACGAACGATTCGAAGTTCCTTCTCCTTTAAAAACAAACAAAAATATCCTTCGGCCTGTGATTTAATAGATGTTCACACCATAATTAAGATAATTGTTAAATTTAGACAATATGAAGTCAAAAAATCGAGAATTAAAAATCGATAATTATAACTTATATTTATACCTAGTCCACATTAAATGTGTAATAACAAAAAGTCATACAGATAAGTATAATACTTCTTAATCGTCTGTTTCGTAGGCTGGTGACGCCGGGGAATACGTGGGACTCGTTGGCGAGTACCCTGGCACTGGTGGCGAATAGGTTGGACTTGTTGGTGAGTAACTAGGGCTGGTTGGTGTATACGTTGGGCTGGTAGGCGAGTATTTAGTACTCGACGGTGAATATTGAGGACTCGTAGGCGAATATGTTGGACTAGTAGGGGAATAATTTGGACTGCTAGGCGAATATCTCGTGCTTCCTGACGCCGTGTGTTGCGGTGAACTGGGTGAGTATGATGGACTCGTTGGGGAGTAAGTTGGACTTGTTGGAGAATACGTCGGACTTGCTGGTGTATACTGTGGAGAGGTTCCAGCGAACGACGGCGACGTAGGCGAATACGACGGACTTGTCGGAGAATATTTTGGACTACTCGGAGAGTAGCTTGGACTAGCTGATGAATATTGTGGAGAACTTGGCGAATAGCTTGGACTCGTTGGAGAATAAGATGGCGAAGCAGGCGTATAATTTGGTGAACTCGGTGAATAGCTTGGACTGGTTGGCGAGTAACTTGGACTGGTTGATGAATAACTTGGTGACGTTGGCGAGTACGATGGACTCGGTGAGTAGCTTGGCGACGTTGGTGAATAGCTTGGACTTGTTGGAGAGTAACTTGGACTCGTCGGTGAATAGCTTGAACTTGTTGGCGAGTAACTTGGACTTGTTGGTGAATAACTTGGACTAGTTGGTGAGTAACTTGGACTCGTCGGTGAATAACCTGGTGATGGCGAGTAGTTTGGACTTGTTGGTGAATAACTTGGTGACGTCGGTGAATAGCTCGGACTCGTTGGTGAATAGCTTGGACTTGTTGGCGAGTAATTTGGACTAGTGGGTGAATAAGTAGGGCTTGTAGGTGAATAGTTGGGACTCGACGGAGTTATACTTGGCGATGTTGGCAAGTAGGCGGGAGAAGTAGGTGAATAACTTGGTGAAGCGCCACCTGCTGGTGACATTGGGTATGGACTCATGCTAGGACCTGGGCTTCCTGGACTTCCGGGTTGTGGTGAATACGCAGAGTATGCAGGAGATAGTCCTGATGCATCTGATGCTCCAGATGGGGAGAAGCATGCTCCTCCTGGTGTCATGCCACTACCCAATGCTGTGATGAAAGAAACGGATTATTTAGGGTACATGAGTAATAATACATTTTATTATTAGAATAATATAAAGCCACAGAATAATCTTACCAGGTGACATACTTGAAGCGCCATAACCAGGTGTGGCGCCCATCCAAGGTGTCATTTGAGGACTCATGCTTGGGGTAGCAACACTGCCGAAGAACATTCCAGCAGTTCCCATTACACCAGCACCCACTGCCATTGGTATTTCAATACCAGCTTTACATTTCTCAGCATCCAGTAACAAATCGAAACATCCTGAAAAAATAAAATTAGACATATATTAACCTAATAATTTTTGACTTGTTTATTGAAGTCGTTAAAAAAAAAATAGCAATACCTGTTCCTATACGTGGAAGTTGTCCCATGATAATATTTTCAGATACTCCTCTCATTGGATCTACTTCCGCGTGAGATGCTGCATCTAATAGAACGTCCACTGTTTCTTCGAAGGAACATCTAAAGTAAAATATGAATTTTGGAAATCATATCCAATACTATAATAGTTAATAAATTAATAAATTTACTTCACCTCTTACAGTAACTTACCTCATAAGAGCACCTGTGTCTTGTCTGTTAATTCCGTGGCGAGTTATAGCCATCAAATGCCCTTTAGCAGTCATTACGTCACAAAGCAAAGCAAGATGGCGATAGTTTACGTAAAGGCCGTAAAATTGCAAAACAGCATTCATTTCTTTCTCTACCGATTTCCTTACAGCCTCTATACCCAGTACTTCAAATATCTCGCAAATATCATTACTAAATGTTCTAACTGGATCGACATCTCTTTCACTCAACACTTTCATTAAACTCGTACCGTCCGTTTCCAATAACCATTCTGCTATTGCTTTGAATTCACCAGTTTCTGTAATAACTATACGTTTCTTAGCATCAGTTTGAGGCAAATGCATGTACACTTTCCCTATTGCTTCGATACCCTGCATATGAAAGTAATAATTTAAATATTATTTGAGGATTATAATATAATTATAAAATTAATGGACGTACCTGTAATGTCATGTCACTAAGCATATTCGCTTCAATACATCGAAGGAACATATCATCCTCCATTTTATCTACAGTCTCTTCCTCACTATCTTGGAACTTGTTATCGTCGCTGTTCATTATCCTAATTCGTAGAACTAATTTCTCAGCGTTATCATCGTTAAAAATACAGTTCAAATCGTCACCGAATCCGGCATTAATTTTTTCTGCAATTTGTTCCATAGTTAACTTTTTATCAGTCATCCTCTTGCGATCCAACTCAATTCGAAGTAACCATGGTGATATTTTATTCGGGTCAAAATCAGGCATTTCATAGTAAACGTTGACGAATTCTTGATCTTCCGCTATTACGGTATTTTGTGGATCTGGATCGTAATAGATCGCAGTATTTGCTGTAACTTTCCTCAGTGTGGTATGTTCCAATCGACAAAGTACATTCTTTGCTTTCTCGGCATCTCTTGCTGCAGCTCCCGTCAAAAATACGGTCAACGACGGAGCCTTTGGTTTCTTACTGATGTTTATAATTTCCTTCAATCTAGGTACACCAAGGGTTACGTTTTTCGACGATACACCAGCAAAATGGAAAGTGTTCAGTGTCATCTGGGTTGCAGGTTCACCAAGTGACTGTGCAGCTAAAGCGCCTACCATTTCTCCAGGTGATACCTAAAAAAAGTAAAAGTACAAAATTAATCCAGAATTGGAATTTTTTAATGAGGATTTAAATATCATCACATCATTTATTTTCTACAAACCTGTGCTTGTTGGAATCTGGTTTCAATTTCTCCAATAAGCCATTCAAAGGCTTCACTGGATAATCGAAATTCTTCAGAAACACATTTTGTACACAATGTAGATCTCACTAAGCACTGGAATAGCAATGTGGCATTTTCATTAGCCTGTTTGCTGAGTCTATCATCACCAGCCACAATGATACATTTATCCAAAAGATCCTTTACACCTATAAATAAACACATTTTAATATTAATGTTATCATACAATTACTACTATATGAAGTTATCAAATTATTTACCCTGTATGACCCTCATAGGACTAAGATCAGTAGGTGCACGTTTATTTATATGAAAAATCTTCTGTACATTCCAAATCATTCTTTGTAAATTACAAGGCAGTACAACTTTTGATTCTCCACTAGGGAAAATTTCTCTAAGTATAGCACGATCTTTGTTCAATTGTTCCCATTCTCTTTCTAGTTCGGATATGACTTCACCAGACCCCATCATTTCTCTAACTATATCTTCGTTAAAGATACGACGAAGATATCGTTCATTGGTTGGATCGAACTTGAACTTCTTTTCAAATGCTTTATTACTCAATTTAATAGTAGGCAAATTCTGAAATTCGACGGTTTCACCGCATAGACCATCCTCGCCATAACGCAATTGGATAAGTTGACCCACAGAGTTTCTGACTGTACCATCATAATGTACCATTACAGACTCCATAGCTTTTATCAAACGACGCTGAATGTAACCAGTTTCTGCCGTTTTTACGGCAGTATCGATAAGACCCTCACGACCTCCCATAGCGTGGAAATAAAACTCAGATGGTGTCAAACCAGCAAGGTACGAGTTTTCAACGAATCCTCTGGATTCCGGACCATAATCATCTTTAATAAAATGGGGCAACGTTCTTTTGCGAAAACCAAATGGGATACGTTTACCTTCTACGTTTTGCTGACCGACACAAGCAATAACCTGAGAGATATTAATATTAGATCCTTTTGATCCTGATACTACCATAGCCTTTAGGTTGTTGTATTCAGTCAAAGATTTCTTAGCAGAACCACCAGTCTTATCACGAGCATCGTTTAAAATTCTGTTTACTTGATTTTCGAAAGTTTGCCTCAAGGTATTACCAGGAGTAGGTTCCAATTCCATGTTGTGAGCTTTTTGAATCACTTCTATCACGTCCTCTTTAGCTTTCCTAATGGCTTTTTGAATTTCTAAATAAGTCTGTGGATCGGCAATGGTGTCTCCAATACCGATCGAGTGACCTTCCAGTAGTAACCAATTATTAATTACAGTTTGAATATTTCCGTAAAATCGTCCGCAAACTTCGTGTCCTAATTCCAACATACAAATGTGAAGCAAAGATCCAGCAGATGTACCCAAGGTCTTTTTACAGAGTATACCCATAACAAGTTCTCCGTGTTCTACCATGACTTTGGTATCACCAGGTGAAATCCATTTGTATGGGCCATCATCTTCTTCATCTGGATGTGTACTGTGAGTTCTTATCATATTCACGTTGCCTGGTATGATCAAGGAAAAGATTTGTTTACCAGTCCATAGAGGCTTTGGTTTTAATATGCATGGCTGAGGCATTTTGCCATTCCAACTAGGTAAGAACATAAGGATATTCATCATCTGTTCCTTTTCTATGAAAACGTCTCTTTTAGTCATTTTTCTTACAGCAGTAAGTGTGTCCTGTACAATACCCATGACTGGTTTATTAGCTTGGGGAGTAATAATTTGACGCGGTGTTACATGAATGTTTTCTACTTCTGCTCGAGTCTCCATTGACTGAGGAACATGCAAATTCATCTCGTCACCGTCAAAATCGGCATTATAAGGAGATGTGCAACTAAGATTCATACGGAATGTACTCCATGGTAATACTTTTACCCTATGACCCATCATACTCATTTTGTGTAGTGTTGGTTGCCGATTGAAAATTACTAGGTCACCATCCCGGATGTGACGTTCCACTCTGTATCCGCATTGAAGATGCAAATCGGATGGTTTTGGGTGGAACCTTAAATCGATTCTTTCCCCGTTATCTCTGACGATATATTTAGCACCTGGATATTGTGAGTTTCCACGTCTAACAAGTTCTTGCATTTTATCGATATTAAAAGGTGTAACAATTTCGGGGAATGTTAAATTCTGAGCAATACTTCGAGGTACACCGACCTGATCAATTCGCAAATTTGGATCAGGAGTAATAACAGTCCGAGCAGAAAAGTCAACACGTTTACCCATCAAATTTCCTCTTATTCTCCCTTCCTTCCCTTTCAATCTCGCTTTTATAGCTTTTAGAGGTTTGCCTGATTTCTGCATAGCTCGTGGCATGCCAGGCATATCGTTATCAACTAACGTTGCTACGTGAAATTGTAACATTTTTATATTTTCCGATATCACGTGCGCTGCTGCTCCCGCTTGCTCATTTCTGATTAATTCATTATTTGCTTTTATAATATCAGCAAGCTTATGTGTTAAGTCATCTTGATTCTTGGCAGAACCATACATAATAACTGCTGGTCTGACCGATAAAGGTGGAACAGGCAAAACAGTTACTACCATCCAATCTGGTCGTGCAAATTTCGGGTCCATGCCAAGGATAAATGATTCTTCATCTGTAATGTGCTTTAAAATTTCCCAAGCTCTTTCTGCAGTGAGTGCCATCTTTTTTTCCTGTGAATCTTCATTCACGTGTGTCCATTCTGCAGTAACATCTAATCCAGATCTCCGAAGATTTGGTTGATATCTACCACATCCACCATGTCCAGGTTTTCTCTCTGCAGATTGTTGTTCTTGATTTTCTTTATTAATATCCATCTCATCACCACCCTCACAAATATTTTTACTTTTACATAAATCATAAACAAAAGTTAGACGTTTCCGTGGCTGACCTTTAGTTTTCATAACAATTTCTTTGATTTTTGGATTGTGCTGTAATCCAAAAATAATGCAAAATTAAATAAATAATAATGAATATGTGGATAAAGAATATGATTACTAATAATCTGTACTTACTGGACTGACAAGAAGTTTTGAACAATAAAAACATACACATCTCAAAATTTTTATTGTCTTTGTTATGAAACCAACATGAAAAACTGGTTTTGCTAAATCTATATGACCAAAGTGTCCTGGACATTCTGTCATATTACCAGCACAAGTTTGACACCTAGAATTTCTATCAATGACACCTTGTCTAGGATCCATAAGTCCACCAAGCTTTGGGCGACCACCTTCCATAGTTTCTGGAAATCGAATGCCGCCATCTGTGACCGACATCCGACGCTATGCAAAATATTATATACAGTTATACACCATTGACAGATTCACAATTTAACAGGTATTATTGAATAATCACTTTAGGAAAATAATAGAGATGCATATGGAATGTATTTGTCAGAAATGATGTAATATTTTACATTTATTTTTTCACATTATGTTTAACATATTATGAAACACAAATATATATAGACATATGTACAAATACATATAAATAGATGCAGATAGATAATTGTAAAAGAAGTAGTGGACCAACAGAAGTAAACAAAACATACAACTATTTATTTATTAAGATCCACAATATCAATTTATTATTAAAATTATGTTACTTTTACAAAATATGCAATTTATTCTGGATTTGATCATTTTTAATACTGATATTAAGAATAGGAATTTTCTAATTCCTCCTGTATGAAAAAAGCAATTACGATCTTTTAATTAAAAAAAAAGCTAATAAATCACATGCTGTAAATAAAATTTACATGGGCTTTGATAATTTCGTAATAAATCATTTTTATTGTATATATTTTATAATTTTAAGTAGAGTTTTTCCACAAATATAATAGGACATAATAAAAATTTACACACGCGACTGTTTGGAAGTAACACTGAATGCTTCGTATGATAACGTATCACATAATGTCGACTCATGATGAAATAATTCCGCGTACCATAGAAAAAATATATTCCACGAAATCCATTCGTTTACTACTAACGAACTTACTATTTCATCGGGTGAAAGAATGCCGAATTGAACCCTTTTTACGGTTCGCAGAGGCGCTTTGGAGTCGGACGTGGCCATCTTGCAACGAGCACGTACAGCTTCTCCCGCGGCCTTCTGCGCCTCAGCTCTCTCTAACCGTTCTTCCCCGATGGAAGCATCTCCCTCCCCTGACTCCTGACAATTCAGTTTGTTACTACTTTCGTACTAACCTATTTTAAGCGTTCAAAAATGTATTACTATTGTACCTTAAGGAACCTTCTCAATCTTACTTACTAGATAAAGATAATACGATTATGAACATTTTTAATGTTGAAATACAATGCTATTATCATAAAAATTTAATTGTTAATTAATACAAGAATATACAAAAGAGGTTATTGTACAATTTTCAGAAATTTTTTAATTTCATAAAATATAAAAAATATAAAGAATGACTTTTATTGGTTCATAGTTGTTTCAAGTACTTCTTTCTCTTGACTTAATTGGCTGGCCAAAATTAAGTTTGCTAGCAAAGATTTCATGAAAACTAACATAATCTTATTGGCAGGATAAGATCGTGTTCAATGAGGTAGGCGGCGGACGTAGAGCATTCTTTGTCTGCTGTCTGTCGCCAATCGCCATTGAATTATAAACATTAGTGTTGTCGTAACATTCATCAAGGGTTTTATAAATTAAATAAGCAGTAAAATGGCTACTTCAAAGACAACGAATATGTATAATAGGCAAAATTGGGAAGATGCCGTAAGTAAAATCTAAATTATAACATAATCGTAAATTTGATACGTTTAAACATTTGTTTATTTCTTTCCTTATAGGAATTCCCAATATTATGTCAAACTTGTTTAGGTGACAATCCGTACATTCGTATGGTAAGTTAATTTCGTCAAAATTTGAATTTCGATTCTTATAAGAAATATTTATTTGTGTGTAACATAATATTTTTTTTTAATTATATTTGTAGACAAAAGAAAGATATGGAAAAGAATGCAAAATATGCATGCGTCCATTTACAGTATTTAGGTGGTGTCCTGGTGCAAGAATGCGGTTCAAAAAGACAGAAGTTTGTCAGACTTGTAGTCGCTTGAAAAATGTGTGTCAGACATGTTTACTTGATTTAGAATATGGTTTACCAATTCAAGTACGCGATGCAGCACTTAAGATCAAAGATGACTTGCCCAGATCAGATGTAAACAAGGAATATTATGTACAAAATATAGACAGCGAAATTGGAAAAATAGATCCCACATCACCAGCAGGTGCTGTTGGTAAATCTGCAGCTGCTAGTGATCTGTTGATGAAGCTGGCAAGGACTAGTCCTTATTACAAAAGAAACAGGCCACATATTTGTTCTTTTTGGGTTAAAGGAGAGTGTAAAAGAGGAGAAGAGTGTCCATATCGTCATGAGAAACCTACTGATCCTGATGATCCATTAGCTGATCAAAATATCAAAGATCGTTATTACGGAGTTAACGACCCTGTTGCTGATAAATTAATGCGCCGAGCTGCAGCTATGCCTAAGTTAGACCCACCAGAGGATAAATCCATTACAACTCTCTATGTTGGCAACTTAGGTGATGTTTTAACAGAAAAACAATTACGCGATCATTTCTATCAATACGGTGAAATACGCTCCGTTACTATGGTTCCTCGTCAACAGTGTGCTTTCATTCAGTACACACAGAGAAGCGCCGCCGAAGCAGCAGCAGAAAGAACATTTAACAAACTAATATTAGGAGGACGAAGATTAACAATTAAATGGGGACGTTCACAAGGAAGGCAAACTGTATCCGCAGCAGAAGCAACTAGAGAAATCTTGGAGCCTGTGCCAGGTTTACCAGGTGCTCTACCACCTCCACCAGAAAGCATGGGAAATAATTTTTTCAATCTACAAACTACTCCTGGCATGATGCCACCAATGATGATTCCACCTCCACCAGTTGCTCCCCAATTTATGTTCCCACCTCAAATGGCAGCTGCCACTGCAACACCTATTTTTCCACCTGGAACAACTCCAATACATTATCCAAGTCAAGATCCATCAAGAATGGGTGCGTCTCAAGGCATAGGAAAACCTTGGCCCGAAGAATAGTAATAACAATATTTTGATTTTTATTAATTGTAATTATAATAAAACGTGTATAAAAAAATAAATATATATCTTTGATTTTGTTTAAACTATTTGTGTCACAATAATTAATAATTAATAATTTCTATTTTTCCATATATAATTGTGAATATACGACTGCTTAGTAAATTAATTAAATCTTAAAAAATGTGCATAATATTATTTGCAAACACAGTTTAATTTCAATGTGTCTCTTTTGGATCTTTGAATTCATACTTTGAATTCATTGGAACAGCCTTTATGATGAATAGTAGCTTATTGCAACTTGAACCTTAGTAAAAGCGCCATCTACTATGATTGTGAACTAACATTCTTAACAGCTAGCGCGTATTAGCGGCCGCTCCGAGTGTCATCATCGTATTTTAATACGTGTCCATTGGTGCCTGTCCGTCCGGTGTTTCTGCTACGTAACTTTTTTTCTGTAAATCTATGGAGTGTTTTCATCGTCAAATATCTTTGAATTTCTGTCTGTATTAACATAAGGCGCCTAGTGCGCCTTCCCGTCACGGTGAACATGTGTCGGGCTCGATTGTTATTCCACTTTCTGGCGCTTAGCCTACTCCCCTTTGCCCGTCCTGACGAGCACACTCACATCGTAAGTATTCGGAATTGACATATTTTCAAAATGTCAAAGTGGCAAATACGTTACATTCGTGTCCTTGTTGACTTTACAACGTCCACATTTTATATTCTTTTATTACAATTCGTTCTTTCCTTATCTTACCATAAAGATTTGACGTGGAAAATATATTGTCCATTCATATATTCTTATTTACATTACTTTTTGTGATAAACTACCTTTGTTCTTTATCTTTTCTACAAGTGGTGTAGTTTAATAGGTGATTTTTTTATTACTTGCTAGAGATTGATTCGTTCTACTATGATGTATAGACATGTTAATTGTATTCTATTACATATAAGAGGAATGTGTATTACCAGATGTATTTTCTTTCCAGTACGAAGATAATGATGAAGTTGTACTATGGATGAGTACAGTTGGACCATATCACAACCGTCAAGAAACTTATTCATATTATTCATTACCTTTTTGTATGGGTACAAAAGATGTCATTAATCATTATCATGAGACGTTTTCTGAGGCACTGCAAGGCATCGAACTCAAATTTAGTGGCCTGGAAATTGAATTTAAGGGTATTTTAATTTTATTAGTTAGTGATAAATATTATAAGTATTTATGTGGGTAATATATATAATACATACATATATACTTGGTTACCTCATAGCTGATATCGCCAAAATGGACTATTGTCAAATAAAATTAACAGAAGAAAGTGAAAAAGCTTTCATATATGCAGTGAAGAATCAATATTGGTATAAGATGTATATGGATGATCTACCAATATGGGGTAATGTTTTCCTTTTTCCAATACTAAAATGTGTTACTGTTATATCAATTGATTATTGTAAAATATTTAGGTGTTGTGGGAGAACCAGAAGAAAATAATGGAGTTGTATCTTATTACATTTGGACACATAAGAAATTTGATATAGGATATAATGGAAAGCAAATAGTTGATGTAAATTTGACAAGTGAAAATAAAGTAAAACTGGTACAAGATGCAGCTATCTCTTTCAGTTATGAAGTTAACTGGAAGAAGAGTAATGTTAAATTTGAAGACAGATTTGATAAATATCTGGATCCTAATTTTTTCCAACACAGAGTAAGTATTCTGGCAATGTTTGCCTAAATTTGAGCTCAATGTAACGTAAACATATTGACAAAGACACTAAATAGATATAGCAAGAGTAAGTGAGAGGTATTGTCTTTCTTGCTTTCTCTCAATTCTTGTTCCTTGTCATGGAACAAGAGAATATTTTCAGAATAAAATTTTTATCTGTTACACGATTATTCATTGAACAAATTGGAATTTAAGCAAGCATTATTAATACTATTGCTTTAAAGATTATACATTACTACTAAACTGATCATTGTCCTTTATCTTTTCTAGATTCATTGGTTCAGTATTTTTAATAGTTTTATGATGGTAATATTTCTTGTTGGGCTTGTTTCAATGATTTTAATGCGTACGTTAAGGAAAGATTATGCTAGATATAGTAGGGATGAAGAAATGGATGATATGGAGCGAGATTTAGGAGATGAATATGGATGGAAACAAGTTCATGGAGATGTATTTAGACCAGCTAGTCATGCAATGCTTTTTTCAGCTCTAATAGGCGCAGGCTATCAAGTAATTACTTTAATAATACAAAATTTACAAATTTAATAATAAACATTTTTAGGACAGTATATTTTTAAGAAACGTGTACTAATAGGCTCTTTTATTTTAAATTTGGCTTTTTACCCTAGGTTACTGTGGTTGTACTTAGTGTTATTATTTTTGCTATCCTCGGAGAGCCGTATACAGAAAGAGGATCGATGTTATCGATAGCAATATTTGTGTATGCTGCAACATCACCTATAAATGGTTATGCGGGAGGAGGCTTATATGCACGTATGGGAGGACGTATTTGGATCAAACAAATGATTCTCAGTGCCTTTATGTTACCTCTTATTGTCTGTGGCACTGCATTCTTCATTAACTTCATTGCAATGTATTATCACGCTAGCCGTGCTATACCATTTGGTTCTATGGAAAGTATTATTTACATAGTACACATTCATTTGTACGTATATACGTATCTTGTATGTACTAACAAGAATATTTCATTTACAGGTAGCAGTAACATGTATTTGTATATTTGTTATATTACCATTGACATTAGTCGGAACCATATTAGGCCGTAACTTAGCTGGGACACCGGACGCACCATGCAGAGTTAACGCGGTACCTCGACCTATTCCTGAAAAGAAATGGTTTATGGAACCACTTGTTATCATAATGCTTGGTGGTATCTTGCCCTTTGGATCGATATTCATTGAAATGTAAGCTTCATCATTTACATACTGTAAAATTATTATATTACAGTTGTTTTATCCTTTTTTAGGTATTTTATTTTTACCTCATTCTGGGCATATAAAATTTATTATGTTTATGGATTTATGTTACTAGTATTCGTTATTCTAATGATAGTAACTGTTTGTGTTACTATCGTATGTACATACTTTTTGCTAAACGCCGAAGATTATCGATGGTAAGCATTGTGTTACTGTTTATTATGTATATTGTTTAACAATGATTGTTTTTTCATTTACATATGCTATCTTGTCTTATAGGCAGTGGACAAGTTTCTTATCGGCCGCCTCAACCGCTGGTTATGTCTACATATATTCCTTTTATTACTTCTTCTTTAAAACAAAGTAAGTTTATAATGCTTGATTACATTGATTAAAAAATAAAATTACATTTCAAACTTTCTTTTTTCCAGAATGTACGGTCTCTTCCAAACAGCCTTTTACTTTGGTTACATGGCATTGTTCAGTCTTGCCTTAGGTATAATGTGTGGAACTGTTGGTTACGTTGGTACTAATGCATTTGTACGAAAGATCTACTCTACAGTTAAAATAGACTAAAGCACAATGCTAGTGTAACGTCTAAGATGGATTAAATTGAGAACATACAGAGTGAAACCTGCCGGTCTTTATAAAGTAGGACTCTTTTTGGTAGTTTAAGTTATTTACATTATTCGTTATGACGCGCAAATGTAACTTGTCCCAAGAGACTATTAAACCGGCATCAATAACATACTAATGTCAATGAAGTGTAGCGTAAATATTTAAAAAGAAATATTTGGTACATCGTTATGTTTCTTCAAAATATTCAGTGAATATTTTATCACTTTACGTCTATTGATGTAACATCATAATAATATTTTCATTTAAAAAAAAAAGTGATTAATTTATTTGCTGTAATTTAGTTGTGAAGATGGGTCCTATAGTACAGTACAGTACACATCTGTGAAACGAATAGTTCGCCAATTATTCAAACAGTCATATATAATATTCATCTCATGAGTCACAATTTGGTATTACACAAAATGCAAGATCCGATAATTATGTAATATTTTAGAATTACTATTTTACTCTTAAAACAGGTAACTTTATAACGTTGCTCAATTTTTTATTTGTTTGTTGAATTTACTAGAAACTTATTAATTATTCTTTTTTCGGGGGATTTATAGAAAGAAAGTTGTATAAATTAAAAAAATGTTTAAGAAATCTCATTGCCTCTTTCAGAATATATATCAACAAATACAAATGTCTGAATTCTTGATCAAAAATATTAACATTCCAAAATACCAACGAATGCTAATAATTATGATTGCGAAAATGGAATATGTCGATACTGAAATAAATGAAAGAAAGAAAATACATGTTATTAGGTATAAATTGTACAGTATAAATTTTCGATACGATCTATCCAGAATGCAAGGGATATACCTTAGTTAGCATAATTAGAAACAGTACCCCAGTTGTGTGACTCTGTTTTGAGATTTTAGTTATATACATAACGCTTGATTACCAATAATTCGAGTAATGTTAATTTATAGATAAGCTAGACAGTAGGATTAAAGAAAGAATGTGGATAATACGAAATTTTTTTACTATTGGCTATGTATCACATATTTTCTTTGATATAAATAGTTTTTATTTTAAATGAATGACTTCTGAAATGTGAATGCATTGATAAAATGTAAAGTATTGTGAGTCTATAACCGGTGGTAAAATGATTTTTTCACTTGTGATCCTCTTCACGCGACTAAATATCTAAGAACACGTTTAAGCGTTGCTGAGAAAAAAAGTAAATCGAGAGGATTGTGGAATTTAGGAATGGCAGTGAATGTGTTTATCCTAATGCGATGCATCGAGCGACAAATATCAATGAGAATATTTGAATGAACATACAGTTTGTTATTAAACGTAGCAGTTCTAAGAAATATAAAATTTCTACGTACAACAAAAATATGATCTATTTTTATTTATACACCATTGATCTTTATCTACCTATATTACAATGTTATCTCGCTAGCGGGAACTTTACCTTGTTAATTGGATAAATTCCGACCCGTGGCCTACGACCTAAGGAAGAACTTATGTTTATATAAAAACTTTAACTTTATGTGAAATAGGTAGAAAATCAACAAAGATATTGAAATTCTAAGGCCAGTAGTTTGTATAAAAGCAATTAAATGATAAAATAGAAGAAATAGGACAAGTGAAATAAAAGAAACAAATATAACGCTGAGCTCTGAAAATAGTTTTTAAGGAATAATGGGGATAGTGATGTTCAATTAGTAGAATACTATTGTATTCATCATGATCGCAGTTGGGCACGGGCGGTATATTGCATACGATCGTGCGATCGGACAACTCCTATAGAGGGGCTCACAGTCGTATGCATCATTATGCATTCACTGATATGTCGCGTTATACATGCGCAGGACAAGACCTTTTCTTATCCACCATCTTGATTTTTGTCGACTCAATAAAATAAACAGTTTTGTCAATGCTTTCGGTATAGGAGTGTCCAGACCTGCTTATATGACCATAACCAGACGTGTGTATAAAGCCCAATGCAAACGGGCGACCTTTTTCCACGTGATATAGCTCGGATCATATGTCTTTATTGGTCTTAACTGGGAACTCAAAGAATGACATATGATTACAATCATATCGCGCGGAAGAAAGTCGCTTATTTGCATTTAGGATAAGACCGTGATATTCGTATTTGAAAAAAATACTACGTTGCTCAAAAGTATTTCATGTAAAAAATTATATCACGATGAATATGTTATTTGTAATCACTGATTAAATAAGTAATGATATAATATAGCAATCTGTATGTATAATTAAAGGATTCAGAAAAGATCAGGATTACAAAAAGTATAATTGTTGAATTGATTCTGATGGTGCCAGTGTGGCACTAAGAGCTCTGTCGTACATTCAGAAGTATTCACGTGTCAAAGCGTACTCGTCGACGCAGCAGGTCGGAGTGTAGTATACACAACTATTTATTACTACAAGAACATTACATATTGTTGTAGGTGTACAGTGACTGAAATACTATTTAAATTGTTTTCTATTTTATTTCAAGTTATAAACTTAACACTTCCGATAAATAAAAAGCAGCAAAAATGGCACCAAAACAAAGAATGCGTATCGCAAACGAAAGAGCTACAAAAAACATCACACTTCGTGGAAATGTTCCAAAGTCATCGGTATGCTGTGTTCTATTGTTTGATAAAATCTATTTTAACAGTAAGATGATTAAAATATGTTAATTGTGTAAAAATAAACAATTATTTTCGTTTCCAATTTTGAGGTTATAAACTATAATAAGGTTGCCAAATTGATTGCATGTGCAATGACATTTATAATAATATTATTGTTTCATATTTTTTATTTTATGTTATACATATTTCGGCTAGCATAGTTAGATCTTTGAAAAATGTTTTTGATTAAAAATTTGTTGACTAGTAAAAAGTAACAAATTAATAGATTGATAATTGTACCATATGTGACATGAATCTATGCTACAAATTTGAAATCAATTATTTAACTAATTTATACATCTTTTATGAAGTAAATATGAGCTGTAAAACACTATATAAATTTCATTTTATTATAAATCTATTTATTTCACTGATTATATCAAATTACAAGCTTTATCTGGTAATAATAACTGAAGTTACAATGATATGTAATAATTATTGTATTTGTAGAAACCACAAGATCAAGGATCTCCAGTTGGACCTTGTCTATTAGCACTCTTCATCTTTGTTGTATGTGGTTCTGGTAAGTTTAATATAATTTAAATATAAATAAATTCAGTAAACATAAAATACATAGAAAAGAATGTTCACATCTATATACAAGTTAAATTTTCTAATTTTCAGCTGTATTCCAAATAATTCAGAGTATTAGAATGGCTTAAGAAAACCAAAAGCATGTGAAGTTAAAACGATGTTGCTGTTACTGTTAATATGAAAAGAAGCTGTCTACATCTTACTGGTATATAAGCGAGATCAACAGACTGTTCTATTGTAAAAACATAATGATATTGACATGAAACTAAACTCAAATTTCCACTAAATAATATCCTTCTTTTTGCTACAACTCAAAGGAATGAATCTAGCATTTATAAACATTTTACTTAATTGTGTATCAATGAAAGAATATTGCATTTAATGTACTTTTGTTTTGTAGATATCAAACAAAATGTTACATCTTGAGTATGACTTCAATCTGTTCTATAGCTTTGCATAGCATTTTTCATTTTGAGTCTTATGAAAAGCTTCAATTCTTTCATTGATACCTATATATAGTAAATAATTGTACATACATGTGATCAATTTATTGTATCAATTCATTAATCAAAGCATTCCACTGTAAACAGTTGGTAGCTTTTGGTTGTCTATATATTTTAGAGGCCTTAAGACATGATAAGTCATTATACATGTAAAAATATATATTATATATATTATCAATGTAATTTATCCTAATGAAATATTTGCTACAGACAATTCTTTGTCTCTTTTAATAAATTACATTATGGATAAATACGTTCTTGTGTAAACTTTATTGATCCTTATAGGCTAAAGACAATAGAAGCGTTCTAATTTTACTTTATCATAAATAATTATAATGGATGAATACAATATAGATATATTCTGGTAGTAATAAAACAGTATTTTCGTATTTTTTTTTTATTCTACCAATTTTGTTTTATACCTAAAAAAACTTTTAGTAATTTAAGAATTCAGTGTGACCAATTTTCCCTAGTTTCGCTTAGAGACTGTTATTTAAATTAAACGGAAAGCTTATGAAAAAGAAGTGAAAACAGATTTTTCAAAAGCAGAGTTAAAAACATTAAATTATTTTCTTTAGATTCAGAATATCTTTCTAATCATTTTGGGTTTATTTTTCATATAAATTTTTATAAATGGCAAACATATTTAATTTGTTCGGTGAAGTATCGGAACTTCACAAAGGTAAAAACAAAAATACGTGGGGTTAATATTTACATTTTCTTTGTTTTATCTAAATATTATTTTAAACTAATGGTTTATGTTAACTGCTTTAATTCTTTAAAAGTATTAATAATATAACTATTATAGATCCAGCTATGAAGCCTTTGGCAAGATCCAAAAGTTCTCTTGGTACAAATGATACTCCTCTGAAAAATGTTAGCCGATCAAAACCAAAAGGATTGTCAATTAGATCTAAGTCTGACTTAAATGTTTCTACTACTGTACAAAGTAGTACTCCCAGTAAACAACAAGAATTATTAAAGCCTAAACTAACACAGTTAGACGACAGCTGCCAAGTAATATCACTCAAGAGAAATATTTTATTAAAGGTACAACTCATCGCAAATTTGTGTAAATAGGATATATAATATTTTTTTAATTTTTTATAGAAACCAACTATATCTTACAACAGAATGAAGGATGTATCTCCAAAAAAAGTATCTAATACAAAAAATATAAAATTACCAGAATCGTATGGTGAAAGTATTTTTAAGAAACCATTACCAGTAAAAAGTAACATTCACAAATCATACCCAGAGCCAGAAAGTCTAGCACCATATTATGATATGCAACTTGAATTTGGTATTATATTTAGTTACTTGATTAAATTATAATTCATGAAAAGTAATTAACTTGAAAGAATAATTAAATTATAGAAATATATTTTTACAGATGACATTTATACTAAAACTATAGAAAATGAATTTAAAGAACTTTGTGTAAAGAAGGAACGTGAGACAGTACCTTATGAAGATGAAGGATTTGAGTCAGGTATTAAACATTAACTATATATCTTTCATGTATTATATATATATATGTTTTCCAAATTTTTTATATAGATCTAGAACAAATTGAGATTGAAATGCCAGAATTATGTAAATCACCTGAAATATTTGATGAAGAATGGATACAATTTAAAAATCCTGATTTACCAGAAATATCAGATGATGATGACAAAATTTAAATATACAAATGGAATAGTTATCTAACTTAACAGTGGCTTTAAGTTTCTTATTATGGAATTTTTGAATAAAATAATCTAAGAATATTATATTATGTTAAACTATATAAGTACATTATGAAATTGATTTTAAATAGGTGATTAAACATATAAGTTAAAAAGAAGATTAAGAATAAGTAATATAATAAAATGTACCTTTGATACATGATACTTTTTTTGCATAAATAAATTATTTTGTTGTAAGAATAACACACTATTATTTTATTGATGGATTTTTATAAAAATTTTCACAAAAATAGCAATTAAACGTTTTTCAATTGTTGTTGTACAAAATGACAACAGATAGAAGTTTGACTGTAATAGCTGGTATTTTAGGAGATTGTACTTTCAATTATATATGTTTCGTCGCTGAAAGTTTGTCTACGATATTACCGAATTTTCATTACAGAAGTATTAGTAAAAGTTCTGCAAGATGGGATGTAAGTTAATATTATTTTATTCATAAATATACTTCTTTATGAAACTTATTCTCTAGTGTTGGTTGAAAGAAACTTGTGATCTTCATGGATGGACTCACACTAAATCTCCTCTAATATGGAGAGAAATTGGACTTAGTCGGTCTCATGTAACTTATATTGGAGGTAGTTCCCAATTTTGGGAATTATTGCATAATTATTATGACATCAGTTTATATTTAAGCAAAGAAGAACTTGATGCATTACAAACAGACTTATTATTTGTATGAAAACGTTTTATAGCAAAAATTTCTATATTATATTTAAGAGTTCATTTTTCTAAGTTAAGTTCGTTTAATAAAGGCTTGTAATATAAAGAAACAAAGAAGCAAACCATTACAAGTACAAAAAAAATACCGTCAAATAATGATAATAGGAGCAGGAAGATCAATGTGCCTCGATCTTGTTCCTCAGTTACTAATGACAAAAGAGCTCTGGATGACTCATGGAATTGTTATTAACTTGTATGATGAACCAGGATGTTTCTTTAAACTTAGGAAAATTTTTAGAGATGCAGGAACAATAGGTGCTGGCATAAATACAGTACATATTGTGGAAAATATCCCTGATGGATTAAAAGACTGTGATATATTAATTTACCTTGACAGTTTAGCACGGTAAATCTATTAATATTGTTTTTATTCATTGCTATTATGTCTACTAGTATTTACATACGCATTTTTCAGAGAAGAATATGAAGGTACAGATAATTGGCTGCAACGTAATTATAAAATTATAGCAAATTTATGTACACATATAAATGAACATGCGCCTTCACATATGAAGGTAATTTTCTGCTCAATGAATCTTCCATGTTTTTACGCCAATATCATGATGGAACTTGTTACAAAATTATCAAGCACAAACATTGTAGTTGCTAGTGCTCATTATGGTTTAGAACTTATATACACATTTGTAAATTCACTTGGTCTTAATCTGCAAAACTTTGGTTGTCCACCTGTTTGGGGCTTCTTGGGTTGGTTTATATATTAAAGCAGAATACCATGATATTTTCGCTTCTATCTTTTTGCATATATATTAAAAAATTACATTTAATTATAGGAATCAATCACTTTGTAGATGTTCACCACATGATTCAAAAATATGATGTTTATTATCCAAATAAAAGAGCTCTAAATTCGAATGAGAATATGATACTACCACTTGGAACTCAACATTCCGAACTGAGGTGGTTTTTTTACAAGACACATGATAAAAATCCTTATAAAAACTATTTGAAACGCAAGGTACATAACTTGTTGCACTTTTTTAAATAATATGAAACAGCAGAAATTTTTTTAGGCCCTTCTTCGATATCAAATGGGCACATCAGAAGATTTTCCAAAATGTAGAGCAATTTGTGATCTTTTAAAGTTATGGTATAGTAATAAAAAAAGCATCAGGGATGAAATTATATCATTAGGAATTGAATCTGATGGTAATATAAAAATAGTAAGAATTGCAAAAAATGAAATAAAATAATAAATAATTTACGTCTTTTAGGTTCATTTGGTATTCCAAAGGGATTAGTATTTTCACAACCAGTTTATTTAAAAGAATATGAAGATGGTTCACGAGTATGGGTCCCTTTCAGAGATTTCCCAATGCCGAACATGCCAATTTCTATATTCCAAAGCCTTATAGACACTGGTATTTATGTTAAGAAAAAAATAATTGAATTAAAAAACAGTTCTGATGCCACAAAATAATACATTTCTAATCATTTACATGAATACGATTTTAGTGCTTTACATCCACTAAACTCTATGTTTATTTTTAATCACAAAATCATAATTTTTATTGTATTATTTAATATATATAAATAGCACAAAATTATTCAAATTTAATATATATATTCAAGTTAATCGTTATAATATACATTTGTAATCATTAAAATTGCACATCGTTTTATAACCAATGCTTCCAATAAACAAGTTTTACATCAGATTAATTCTAATAAAAAATATTTGTGACTTGCACATAAATGACTTCTAACAAACCATAAGTCATGATAATACACTAGAATTAAACTTAATAAATACAAATATCTTTACAGTGTTATTAATGAAATATAAGAGAAGTAATGAAGTTTCTTAAGATAGATTTATTACCTAGTAAATACAATTGAATAAATTAGCTAAGAAAGATAGCCATTGATCGCTTTAAAAAAAATCACTGCATTTTATTGCAACATTTCTCATGAAAAGATATCAGGAATAATACTTTGGCCATGCGTAATAATGTACTTGAATTTAATGTTACAATTTTCTTGTATACAGAAAATGATATAACAAATTGTTACCAGCTTAAATCTATCGTTAACAACTGGTAATCTATACCATTTTATACGTAATCGTTCTTTATACAGGATGTTGATGTCACAATGGTAGACAAATGGATAATGCATTACGTATTATCGTGTGACTGTTTTATCCATGCTATTTAAATAGTGTGTTCAATTCAATTATATGCCTTTTCGAAAGTGTTTAATACGCATCGGTCATTACGAAAGGAATGAAATGCGTAAAAAAAAAAATAAAATTCTATCAAATTATATGATTTTATATATGCATTCCAGGAGGAAACAATGTATTAAAGATTTTAAAATCAAAAGTAAGATAAAAATATTAAAAATAGTTGGGGGACTTGAAAAAATTTGTTCAGAAACAGTACTTTGTATAATTTCTTTTTGTCTGTTGCGAATTGATAAAAAGTGTTGTGCTGTAAATTTTACAATTATTCTTCTTTATCTTGACAATCCTCAGTTTTCATAAGTAAAAAATGAGTGTTCAGATAATAGATATAGTAAAAACTGCGTTCTGACACAAGAAATCTCTGATAATTTCAAAATTATGCTACAAAATTGATAAACATGACATATGACAAATTTTTTAGGCAGTTTTTGCTCGAATAGCAGCACGCTTTCCTGTGACGGCCTAAAATAAATAATTGGTTGTTAAGATAGTTATTAAGAGAGTTAATATCAAGAAAATTATACTAATATTGAGAATAAAAATAATTACTTGGAAACCAGATTTTATGCTAGCTACTGAACATCTTGAGCCACAAGTTTCACACTGTAAGAAAAATAGTCGAGTATCTTTTTGAAGAATGGTATCTGGAGAACGACAGGTGTGGCAGGTAACATATTCTTTAATATATCTCCTGAGAACATTTTCTATTTGTTTCTGTTGGAAACGGCCCTTAATGATAAGTTGACTGTTTCCATCAACAGAACCACTAGTTCCTAATTCAGCAAGTAAAAAGTCCAGTAAGTGTTTTGGTTGCCTATGAAGTGTTTTACATATCTAGAATTAAAAAGTCATAAGATAAGTAATAATGAAAGGATTTACAGTTTGATAAATAAAATAAACAAGTATTATAATGCAACTGACCTCTGTAAAATTAGCAAAAGATGTCTTTTTGGTGCCTATACGTACTACTTGAGGAGGACGCATGACAAACTTCTGCTTTTTACCAGCAACCATATCAGGGTTCTTTTCTCTCATAATATTAAATACTCTTACCAGCAGTTCATCATATGTATAATCTCTATCTGAACCAACCCAACTGGTCTCTTCTATTGGTAAATATAGTACACATTTAATATTTGATTGAAAATTGATGAAGACAATAAAAAATTTAATAAATAAATCTATGTCTAATTTCATTAATTGTACTATTCTTTTTTTCTTCCTTTGATTTCTAAATGAAATTTATTTACATTTATATATATGTATATGTTTGCTTATTTGATCTAGTATTAACAAAATTAGACATGCGCATGTAAAAAATACGAACTACTGATCAATTATACAGCAGCAGATACATTCAGCTTTTAAAGGAAGAGAAAACATTATTTTAATAAATATAATTGACTCTCTATCATACTATAATTTACAGAAATAACGTTATCATAACTGAATAAAACTACCAAAATATTAGTTTAAGAGAAAACAAGTTGAAGGCATGATTCCTTGGGCACTTTGTTTCCTGTTATTTGCAATGTATATCGAAATATTCTTATTCAATATTTAATATACATTAAATTTCTTATTATCAATATTCAATACAATTTTGTTTCAAATTGATTATTAATCAACTTTTATAAAGTATAAGAGAAATCATTTTTTATGTTTTGCATTAAAATGAGATTTATGAAAGTGTAGATGATATATGTACTTGTGACTATTATATGTGATATATATATATATATATATATAGAAAACAGCAAACATATCCCTTACCATACTCTGCACTTCGCTCAGATTCAGTGCAGCATGTTAACAAATAATGAGTAACATAAACAACTAGTTACCCCAAACTATAATACTCTTGCAATATGTAATATTTACCATTTTCTTTATCTTCAACGTCCTTACGTTCTTCCTCAGCTACTAACTCATCAAGATCTTTTTTTTTCTTTTTCTTCTTTTTAGTTTTTGAGAAGTCCATATCTAAGTCAAAGGTATCATCCACAACAACTTCCTCTGTTTGTTGCTCAACAACATCCTTTTAAAAGTAAGTAAATATATAAACATATGAATAAGTAAATATAATATATTGTTAATGCATATAATAATTATATACAAAGTTATCCACCTCTTTCTTTGTATCAGGCAGAGCCGCATCAAGTTCATCTAAATTAAATGCTTTTTTCTTCTTCTTTTTTTTTCTTCCAAAATTTTCTAAATCCAATGCTTCATCATCCTCAGCTGGCGTAGGAGGTTCAGGCTCCTGATTTTCTTTATCACCAGTAGCTTCCATTGCATCGCCAGTATTACCACCTTCATTAAATGCAGCATCAAGATCAAAAGTAGTTTTCTTCTTCTTCTTCTTCTTTTTCAAAGTAGGATCGAATACCTAAGAATTTTTTTAATTCTTCAATAAATCTTTAAATATTATGTGGAATTCTATTTATATACCATATTTATAGAACACTGTAGTTTTATTAACACAACAAAATGATTATTATTTCAAACAAAAATATATTTTCATATAAAACTCCGAAATATTTTATAGATTAAATATTATATTACAATAATTTAGAAGTATTAATGATCATAAAATATTACAGTATATTGCATTATAAACATCGAATATGTTATAGCAACCACGCTAATGGAATATGTGTCAAGAGATATTACACTAATGATAGATGTACATTCTTTCGAATACTATCCACATGGTTTTGAGGTTGGAATCTATAAAGTAGCATTATCTTTATTTTATACAAGTTTCGTTACAAAATGTTCATATATATGGGAACAAATTTCAGTTTTTTATTCATAGGTTTTAGCATATTTTCAAAAAATCAGAAAGTATGTCAAGATGATCATGCTCCCATGCTTTTCCAATACGATACAAACTCATCCTAAAGATATTTCTTTTATATGATTACATACCGAGTCTTCTTCAGTCATTTTGAAAGTTGCTTTAAACACTTTGGCGTCCTCGATGAAACTTATTAATTTCCTTAGCCTTTAACTACAGATCGGCACCTTCATCACGCGGGTCTCAATCCTCTGGTACTACTTATACAGTGCATTCACGTCTTATTAACGAATATTGCATCAGAAATCCGACTTTTAAGAGCAAAGTATGATTCACACTTCTAAATGCTTGCTGAACTACCAATTCATCCTGCACTTTAACGAACTTTTCTATTGGTCGACTTTATAGCATTGAGAGAATATACCAATGAGAGAAGACAGCATAAGATACAATTTTATACACACTACATATGTATCTCATCATTATATAAAATGAAGAAATACATAATACAAACTACACGAATAAAAATGAAATACATGAATAAAAATTTTTTAATTCTTCGCTAATAATAATTTGTTTACTAATTTTAATATCATTTTTTACAGGGCCCAAATAGATAAAGAAGTAGATAACAGATGAAATATAATTGAAGTTTTCAGTAAAGATAAAATAACAGTTTGTGATATTATTTGAATGCATTCGATTTATCCATGTGTTCTGTACTTACTTTATAACATTGCACTTGGCAACTCATGTATATATACATAAATCACATAGGTATAGATATAGTAAAAGTACAGGTTATGGATCGGATGGTAGCGATTCAGTAGTTTCAGTCGCGTTACGTTTCAGCCTGTATTGCAATATTTAACCACCAGTGATCACTAGTTTAAATGTTATAATGAGTTTCAAGTCAATTTTTTTTTATTGTAATTAAATTCACTGAAAGTGTACTATATGTCGAGACTCTGACAAGCTGAAAATTCCGCAACATATAAAAACCTACATACTGCCGGTATTCTTATAACTTATAGTAGTATCGAACAAAGGATACGCATATATATACATTGAATGTTTCATTTAATCCCACAATGTTGAAGGAAACGTTTCGTTGCAACGATAAATCGAGGAAATATCATGCCTGTATAAACAAAATATCATGTCGAGTCTCGATTGTCAATATACTCCAGGAAAATTAATATGACCGATGTTAAAAGTCACAAGAGGAAAGTTCAATGTGAAAGGTTGTTTGTGCGTAAAACAATCTTTTTACCTAATCGAAAAAGTGATGCAAAAAGTCTCATGCCAGTGATGAATAGAATAGTGATAGCTGTAGTGAAAAATCTTGAAACGTGTCTTGCGTCATAACTTGCATGTCAACCACCTAAATAATCAAAAGTACGTATTATATTTCACTATTAACATTTTTCAATGATCCTTATTATTATTCGATTTGTTCATAATACGTATTTCACGTAATAACATATATCTTACACATTGTGGATTTGTATATATTCTGTCACTTATACATTCCAAAATATGTAGGTATTGATGAATGATACTCCTGATTTACAATTTACAAGGTGATACTGCAATGCGAATTTTATTAGGAATATAAATTAGTTATGGGATGATTTAAAACCCTGACAAAAGATACTATAGATAGGTGTTCAATTCCATTATTTATATCCTTCTGTAACTTCATTAAAAATAGTCAATAATTGCTCTATTTGTTAATTGTTTTTATCCTTAATATATACTATCATGGGTGAAATTTCATTTCATGTGAATCTTGTTTTAATATTATCGTTCAATGAGAAGCTACCATTCGTTTGATATTAAATAATAATAAAATATTTAATTACGTTTAATTGTTTGACTTTATTGGTCTTTAAAATAAAACAAATCTTTTGTGGTGATATCTCAACTTAAAATTAAGGAATCAAACTATTACTGTGAAATATTAATAAAGCTATATAAATCATTTTGTCAAATACATAAACAATTTTTGCGATATTTTGTATACATAATATCTTAAACATATATAGCATAAATATAAATAGTACATCTAATTAAATTATTTCGCAGAACTTTTATTTTATCGATCGTATTTGTATGTAAAATATTGATTAATACTAAGACTACTAGAGTAGTCAAAATTATCAATTCCTAGTTTGTCACAGAAATTTATATATTGATAAAGATTTTTACGGTCTTTTAAGAAATTATTTGATATAAAAATGGCATATTCTAAGAAAAAGCAGAAGTATACATGTAGCTTTTTTATGCATTTAGTCTTAAACTTGTATATATAGTAATGCATGAGTGGATCGCATGTAATTTGTAACTAGTAATTTGAAAGTACTATATACACATCTGTGTGCAAAATTTATTGAAACGGTTCGGTAATGTAATCTTAAATGATACGAAAATCAATTGGCAATTAAGTACATATCAAGTTTATACATATGTATTGAAGAGTTTAAAAATAAGGTCAAGAAAAAAGAAGATTAGATCGAACTATTATCTGGAATTATTCATGTCAATGTCATTTTTTAATTCAATTTGTCAAGAATGAATTTTTTACGGAAATGTTGCGCAATGATTTTGATCAGTAAAATGGGCGTATGCGATGCATATTGCGATATTGCATATTGAGAATCATTAAACTATCCTGTAGTTACAATGGGCGATTTGCGCGAACTGACATTCTAAGTTCTAACGAAAGAAACATCTGAAAGTCGAAATACACTTATAAGAATATTTCATTAATTTGGACAATACCACGTATATGTTGCGATATGTTGCGATATGTGATCATATAGGCATCTTCATACGTCTTATATTGTTCAGAAAATTCGTAGCGGATGTTAAGAAAAATCTAACTACAATTATACTTTTTACCATCTATTACATCACGAATATTTTCGGTAATCAATTTCTTCAAGTACAAACTTCTTTTACAAACTTCTAGAGTATTTAATATTTTGCTTATTGATATTTTTTGAATAAGTTTTGTAAAGATCACTAAAAATAATACACAATAAGATTATACTACATATGTATGTATGTATATTTGGCGAATAAAACAAATACAGATGAATATTTCAGCTACGATTCAACATTTTTTGGATATATATATATTCAATATTATCTCGGTGAAAAATATTAATCTGTTCTTTTAACGAATTTTCCATGTTTCTCTTTGATTCTTCTCAGTATCAAATTAAGAGAAATATTTGTACGGACGTTCTATTATTTGATAAATATTTTTCTAATATTTATTACCTAATATTCAATATATCTAATAGTAAAATCGCACGCTCCTATCATTAAAAATATAATCTTTGCAAATCGTAGTGTTACAAAGATGTCGCACTGCACTGTGTTCACGATACATTATAGCTTCACGAGTATGTCGTCACTGCATGCGTGATGACAACTGGTCGTAAATGTTTATCTGCTTCTATATAGCTCTTAAGAACAGAAAGATATTTAGTCAGTTCTGTTCTCACATAATTTGAAGAACGTATTCGAGTCGGGTCCATGGTTGTGATTAAAGTGAGTTTTAATTGATTCGAAAAATTGTGGAGCTATGTACTTATGAACAATTCATATTTAATTTGACTAAAAAAGACGAAGAAAGTATTCTAACAAAAATAATTTTATGTATATTTGGACTGAAAAGATAGTAATAAAATATCAATGCGCAATTCTTCTGTAGTTGAATTTTTTGTTGCAAGTGCCGCATTATTTAATTATTAATGTTAACACATATCAATTTTAGATGAAATATATATTTTTTAATTTATACTTAATATTACACTTAATAATTAATATATAATATATATTTTATGTATAATTAAAATTTTTTATTTATATTTGATCCTTACATACACATATATGTTATGATTCTCATTAATTTTTTTAATGATTTTATTCTTGAACATATCCTTAATCTTTAAGTAACTTTATGATTATCATCATTGTTTTACGCTGTTCTTATCAAAATTATTAATATGTATATCGTGCAAAACAACGATAATTCGAACTTAGCGCTCATACAGCCGTGTGAATGTAGTATTCGAGTACATGGTATTCAAATGTCCACTGTGTAACAATAGTGTATACTGCTATTATCTGATTGTTATATTAATAACAGGTGCTCGTATTTATTATTATCATAAAGAGAAGCTGAGCATTTACATCAAATTAACGCAACTGATAAAACGATTATCTACTAACGCAATCTAGGTTTAAATCTTAAACTCGTGGATGAACTTTGATCGCGTGTCCGAATCGCTTTCCTCCTTTTTTTGAATTGTAAAATTATATAAGCATATCTAACGGCAGATTCTTTGGTGAAATTACAGAAAAATGACGACGCACAAAGGGATTTCCACGTCGTGTGAGGACGGTCTCGATGTCTCCGATAATGAGAAAAAAGCGAACGAGAATAAAGAAGAGGAGACACCGATAAAAAGGTCGAGGTGCAAACTCGACGCGAACGGTCGACTAAACCTTAAAGATATTCTACTGTCTTTCAATGGACCGATCAGCCAAGAGCAAGCATGGGCCTTGTGTTATCAAACCGCCAAGAGTTTGTCACGTTTGTCAGAAAACAATTTCTACGAACTTTCGGAGTTATCACAGATCGTCCTTCACAAGGATGGCGATGTTTGGCTTGGCGATCTAATCGGTGAGCTGATATAATCATTTGGTTTCTTCAAAGAAACACTCAACTATCTTTTATCGTGGAATATCTTATCGATGTATTGTTTTGTAATCAGTAACAAAACAGATATAGAATGATGATACGATATATATGTACATATACATATATATATGTAAATGAATTCAAATCGATAAAAATGATAGTAAACATGGAATGCATTATATAGTAATTCTTCGTACAATATGTTGTTTAATATATATATAATATAATATATAGTTGTATAATATATATATTACACGCGTCAATTATAATATAATAATTATTGCCTAATAATTGTGCTTCTACTGAGTAGGAAAGGGTTGCACCAAGGTTCACTGTATTGCCGAATGTAGTTGCAATATAGTCATCGCACTATATGTCTATGTATAATTATTGTATAGTTGGTATATTTTACGATTTATAGTATAAATATCATACAATTATTATATAGTCATGTGCTATAAATTATAATATGATATATGTATATAGTATGGTATGTGGTATATAATCTTCTGTTATACATATAGCATTCTTTTGTACAGTTATGTGTATAGTAATATATTTAAGTACAATATGTATTTATAGATATTAGTTATGTTAATGTAATATAATATTTTAGTATATATTATAATATACCAGTAGACGGTAAGTAATTGTATAGTAAATTATACAGTATACGTTTACAAACGCTTATAATTCAAAATATTTCAAATGTTACATAATTTCTAACATTCGTTTGTAAATCAAGTGCAAAATTTACGAATGACTCAGGGTGTTTGTATCGTAAGCTTGTAGGCTGATTAGCAATACTAATTAATTGTGTCTGTGAGCAGTTTTCTCGATAAGACTATTAATATACGTGATCGCAAAAAAGAGACGATCGAAAGTTATTGAACTTCGTATGGAAATAATCAATCATCGTTTCTGATCATGTACAAAGCATTTTATAATTTTAGAATCCACTTTTTTTTTTTTATCTATTTCCTGATGTGTTTGTTACAGAATCGGAAAAACCACGCGTATCCGAGAAAAAGGTAAGCAATTTTAAATATTATTTTTTAATGAAAAAGCTATGATATTTTATATTATTTCGTTAATATGAAATATATATAATATATATATAAAATAAAAGTATATTTTCATTTTTTGCAGGCAATGTTCTCACTAGGCATGATGATATTCAAAACGCTTGATTTCGGCCTAGATGAACAAGAAGAAAGGCCTTTATCACCGGATTTAGAAGCCCTTATAACATTAATGACAAGCGCCGATCAAGGTACAATTAATTTATAAAAAATAAAATTCAGTAAAAACATACACAGGAGTCATGTAAAATTAATTATTTTTCTTGTTGCACAGAAATTGAAGGAGAAACGGAAGAACGTCCGCAGGAAACGGACGACGAGGGTATTGAACGTGATTCCAGTGATGCCGATGTAGATGAATTTTCATCGCAAAAAAGTAACGATATGTATGAGGAAAGATCATCGGTGTATTCATTAAAAAATGTAATGCAAGTAAGTAAAATATATTTTTTATTTACTTTATCACATATGCAAATAATACATATGATATGAAGATAATATAAACAAAAATTCGAAATTTGTATAATAAACTCTATGAAAATATATAAACAAATGTATATATAGTTATGTACCAGGCATATGCAAACTTCTATGGAATCTGCTGAAATTCATTATAAGGCTGTAATACGGGCTTTGGTAGCAGAGGCTTTGGAACTGTCGCACTTTTTGGATACAGTAGCGGCTGATAAAGTACATGCTAGTCAAAGGGAATCTGTTACTGATGTCAATAAGCAAACCTCGATGTCTGTTCAAAACCTTGATACGTTAGATTTTATTGATTGGGTAAGATTTCACAATGGATCAACCACGAAAAATATATTATATGATTCATGTTGCGAGCTTATGTAAATGTAGCATTGTTTCTTGTTTTATGAAATTGAGATAGAGTGTTTCGAGATACGAATATTACGTGTTAAAATTTCACGTGAATTAAACGTGTTCACCTAGTCTGTAAAAATATTTTTGTTGTACTGTAATACAGAAACATCTTGTTAATAATATCTATATATATCGTATATCAAGTTTGTTCGATATTTCTTGATATTTTCTTAATAAGAATGAGTAAATTTCAAAATATAATAAAATAATGAAATAATCGCATTTGAATTGTGTTATAAAACCACGCATAAATACGTGCTATAACTCGCGTAAAATAGAACAGTTGACATTGCTGTGTCGCATAAAGTTATTTGTCACTTTGCAGAGATAAGATATTTGCGATTTATTGACTTGACTCTCTATCGTTATAGACTGACATTAGGATTTGGAGGGCTATACAAGTACGTGATTGTTAATAATACTTGCGCATGTGAAAGCGATATGTTAGAGTGATATGTTATGTACTTAATTATTGAGCATGTAGCATGATTAGTCTCACTATTATCAAGCATTGTTTTCTACATAGTTAGAACAATATTATCGGTCATTATATTTTAAATGCATGTGGTGATTTGATTTCAAATTTATCTATGCAAAATATTTCAAAAGTTAGTCGATTTTTATGTTTCTAGTCTATTTTACAAATTCAAGTATTTAATGGCTTTTTGAATACTCTGTGTTATATAAGTAGCATTGGTAACATATAATATATTTATAAGTAAAAACAACAAAAAGGTACTTAGTAAAATTTAGAAAAAATGTTCATCTAATATATATGTATGTTCTCTTTTTAAAGCTTCAATTGCATTTACGAGATCGGAAGAATTAAAATAACTATTTTAATAGGCAAGATTTTGGGTGCAAGTTATCCAGGAATTAAGGAAAGGTGTAAAGCTAAAAAAAGTGGAAGCTAATTTGGGTTCAAAGAATACTACACGTGGACGTGGAAAGGGAGCTGAGTTTGAATTAACTCCGTATGAAATTTTGATGGACGACATACGAAAAAGGAGGTATCGTTTGAGGAAGACACCATCCCCGACGCCACATTTGCGAAAAGACGCGCATGCTGTTATTCTTGAATTTATTCGGAGTAGACCGCCTTTAAAAAAGGTAACATGCTATTGAAAACGATGCTCTATTCAGACTTCATTAATGAGATTCCAATATAAGAATGGTAAAAATTGCAGTTTTTTAAAGTTTTACTAGATTTTAGAGACATAATTTTATACAGGCATCTGAAAGACAGCTGCCACCCTTGCAAAAGGAATGGACTCTCCGGGAATTACTTATGGAAAGTATAAAGAAGCCGCCAAATTTAAGGTCGTCGCGCAATAGATACGTTCCTAAGACCGAAAGAATATCTCTTCAGAGTGGTAAGTTGTATTTCATATTTACATACACAATGATAACTTTGTGCATGTCATACTGCTTTATAAAATATATTTCCTCTGTTCGTGTACAATTATATAATAAATTCATGAAACCAACGCATTCAGTTCATATTTCGTACACCAATAATTGCGACATTACATATCAATCAATCGTACTGGTTATCGGTTTTTGTGGTACCTCAATAAATCTTCGCTGAACTATAAAATGAGCGAAAATTTCAAAATGTGTAGTGATATATTTCTTCTGCCTAGAATGACGATTAAAACTAAGAACCACAATACATATGTGAGCTATATTTTATTCTGTGTCTTCTTTCAATTTCTAAACAAAACTTTTAACTTCATTCCTCGTATAGAAAATAGATAATAGTATATAGTGTTTGAAGTAAACAACTTTCGTATTCCCATAGAAGCATGCATACAGAGAAGAGATATATGCTTATATATCGATCATAAGCAGAAACATTTTAACCGAGATGCATCAATACCGTTGCATCCGTATGCTTGGAATTTTATGGACCAACATGGTGTGCATACACAGCCACGCGTTGCACACGTGCGATTGCATTTTTATAGAAATATATTCAACCGAGAATACACATGCGCGAGGAGATGAGCGCGAGCGCAGTGCCCATACAGGGTCGCACATCTCTCAGCCTTAACATACTCTTGCGGGATAGGATTTGACAATTGCACCGCAGTGCGGCCAGGGCAGTGGTATCTGTGTCTTCATTTTTTTCCAATAATAATAATCATAATAATAGCAAGAATAATGATAATCATTTAATGTTCGTATCCCAATTCTTGAGAGTAGAATTTGACAACTCGAACGCAGTGCGACCAGTACAGTGGTATCTGTGTCTTCACATTTTTCCAATAATAATAATAATACAAACAATAATGATAATCATTTAATGCTCGTATCCCAACGATACTTTGATATTTCGATATATGTATTATTAAATATTCTCTAAATTAAACACATTGGCTACTTTGCAATAAAGAGACCAGTGTAATGATTTTGGTCAACAGAATATTAGGAAGATAATAATTTTCGTGTTTAGTCATTGTCCGTTGGGGGTGGTACGGATCGTGACGAATATTTTTTATCGCGATAAAGAAGGGTCGATCTGTATGAATCATGATTGGCGACGGTAGGCCGGCTTAAAGCATCGCAAGTCCCAGACCGTTCGTGCGATCAATAACCGAAAGCGCACAAGAGGGCGAGAGCTGACGTCGCCCGAAACGTCATCGTACAACGCGACCGCTAAATCTTTGCTTGATTTCTCGCGTGTCGCTCGCTCGTACTGTTGGCCTTGCTCATTCGTTTCTTCGCTTCAACCGTATTTCCTTGTTTCTCGTTCTGTCTCGTTCGCGCGTTTCCGGGGAAAAAGTAAAAGGTGCAGCTCGAGCGTGAAATTCAATCGGGTTGCGTCTAAACGTGTACGAGTAAGTCAAGTGCAAAGGAGGATAGGCACACTAACGAGCACGTGTGCTTGATGTACAGTCCCTACCAGTGGATCTGCAAGCATCACGGTGGGCCAAGGATTTGACAGGATGGATAAAACGAACAGATGAACAAGGAGAACAGCTTGGACGCTGGTAATCCAATATTTCTGATTGTTTATCGAACGAAGAGAAACAATGGATTTATGAGATCTTAACTGGAACGTTTCAAATTGATGAACGTCTTGATTCACAGGCTGTGAGATCGTCAAGTCGAGCCAAAAGATTGTAGAAGAATCAACAGAACTAGTAACTTCCGGTTGGACGTCGCGATCGTCGCAAGTAGAGCCATTGTAAAGAATTATGTTGACACGCAGTATGTTCGGTTTAAATGTGCATAGCCATTTTGTTACTAAACTGTTTAACATGCAAAACACGTTTAAAATCGTTAATAATTCTTCTGAAGTGAATACTTCGTTTAATTCTGCAATCCTTTTAATCCTGTACTGGGGAAAAATAAGTAAAGGTAGAGAAAAGTATAATTTTAACGATATAATCTCCACTTTAAACAAATTTAAATCTGCGTCTAAATAATCTTCGCATTCTATATTAAAAGACTTATCAGAAAGTATAAATAAAAAGAAAGCATCAGCTGTTAGAAATAGTAGACAAAAATGAAGGAAAACATCGAGGAATGTAGTATTCTACCCTAATATTCTAGAATTCAAATCATGATACTTTGTTTGACGTGGGATTGTTTGGATCATTGTTTATGTTGAAACATTAAAACACTGATTGCCATACGTGAGACAGGCCAGAATGAGGAAGATTAAACCGGACATACTGTATATATTAGCAGAAGAAAAGAGTAAATATAGAAAAGAGGAATAATATTACCGATCGTAGGCGGTGAGTCCCGCATGATAGTCCTGGGTGAAGTTCCACCGTCGCAACCGGAGCAGGAACAGGAACCCGCGCAGGATGTGGCGGCACAGTGGTTGCAGGCAGAGAATCAGACGAATGCCGCGGTCACGACTACAGTTGGCTCGGTTACGACCAACGTACCGACTACCGCGAGTCGGAACAGAACGAACGTACCACCGGTTCCGCAGCCGAGGCAGAGAATCGGCAAGCCAGAAATTAGGGTTCCGGGAAACAGGAATCGTAAGTCGCGTAGAAGGCGCATTACGGTCGCAGGTAATCATACCATTCATCTTTTTTTCGGCCAGTAACATAACAACGGGTAATATATATAGAAATGTTTTTGGGCTGCAGACGATGAATTCATTTTAGCTATATTTCAATTGATGCAACAGCTACTTAACACAAATTTCACGGATTGTTAGCCTGATTGCGTTTTGCATAATAACTTGCATAATATCATAATACTTGAAATGTAGCGATCAGAATTTACTATGAACATTGATCTCAGTTTTATTGAATTATAGGAGCATTAGTTATTTCTGATACTGAAAGATCTAAGATATTTTTCTCTTTTATAAATATTTCTATGTAATTTTAATGAGTGTATTTATAATCTTATGCGTCCGCGCAGGAGGCAATTATGTATGTATTTAGGATTTACTGAGGTACCACAACTTTGTGAATATTTAACCATATTTTTTTTGTACAATTTTACGGTCACGTGTCATGTTCATTAGTCATCAACATACACGCAACTATTCTTCCGATAACAATGATTGATGTATATTTTGGGATCCATCTCTATGAATGACGTTTTTTAGATCAAATCCAAAGTACTGCTGATATCAAGGATAGTGAATCACCTACAGTACCGAAACCTCCTCGAAGGGATTTGGACAATACGAATTCTACGACAAATAAAAGAAAAGTAATACCTGTAGATTTTGATTTAAAGGTAGATTATAATTCTTCATTTCTTGTATCTTCGTTCCGAATTCTTTTTACTTAAGTTAGTATATATTTTGAAAATAGCTCGATGCAGAAGATGAAGATGATGACGAAGATTACAACGATGAATTGGCAGTAACAAGATTTGAAGAAGAGGATGAAGGATCAAATTATTGGCAACTAAAAGAAGATTACACATTTGTAGATAGGGGTAATGCTCGCAGTAGGCATAAAGATCAAAGGGATGACGACGAAGCAAGTTCTGCTAATCCTTGGCGAAAAACTGGTGGTTTACGTTTGACGAGGAATGAATATCATCGATTTTGTGATGCGCAACTTGAATGTAATTATCGTAATTATGATGTGTCTTATTTCATAATGAATGAAACCGGATATTGGAAAATATATATATTCAAAAATAATTACTTTTAGCATATGATCTCGCAACACAGTGTCCATCTAGAAGAGCGTCGGCTCGAAAACACGCAGCAAGACGTAGTATAGCACTTACAGCGTTAACTGGTACCACGTCTCTTCCTCACTCAAGGCCACAGAGTCGTACTCAATGTACAGGTGCAACAGAATCATCGTTAAGTCAAGGTCCGAGTCCCAATATCAGCGTAAACCCTAGTCCGAGTTTGAGTCCTCAGCCGAGAGCAAGACAACCACGACGATCGCAAACCATTGTCGAAGGTACAAAGGATAGAGAAGATCAAAATGAAGACTGGCAAGATGATAAAGGACAGGTATTATGTTACAGAAATCAGTCTACTATTGGAACAATATATTTCAAGAATAGAGAAACCGTCGTTTATATAAAATACATTTTAGAAATTTTACTGAACGTAAATTGCTTAAAAACAAATAAATTTTTTTTTGTAGAAGCCTACATTGGGTGACATGTTCCTGGATGAAAGACTTTCTTTAACCCTAGAAGAGATTGTGCATATTCGTAGTGTATTAACTAAAGCAGAACTGGAATCTCTGCCCGTAGAAGGTCGTGTAAAGGAAGATGTAGAAAAGAGGCGCGTTTGTTTCCTTTGCCTAAAAACTAGGTTCGGACTGTTAGGACCATGGGGGCAACGTTGTCGCTTATGTGAGAGGACAGTATGTGTAAAATGTTATTCCAAAGTAAGTTACCGAGATTTTTGTTAATTTAGTCTTAATTAATAAATTTCGATTAAAATATTACTCTTGTTATAGATGCGAATTCCAACAGAACATTTCGCCCACGTTCCGGTAGTTTTATTATCCCCTGGTCTTCTTCTTTCTCCATCATCTTCAGAGCCAGATACTAGCAAAAGTTCATGGCTAAGAGGCACTGGCGCAGCTGGATCTGCACCGGCATCACCGGCTTCTAGACGCAAGGATTCATCATTGAAAAGTGTGACACCTTCATCTACGCCTACTACTACACCTGTTTTGATACTTACACCGACTTCCACACCGCCTTCCCATGCTCGTCGCGAAACAGAGAATCAAGATAAAAGGTTTACTTTTTACTTGCGGTTTTTACTTTAAAAATGTTTGCTCTTTATGTTAACATTAGAGATACCTATTTTTTTATAATTTGCTATTTTCCATAACAAAATTTGATCATACAGGAGTTATAAAAGCACTGGCAGTCCAGCCAATGTGCCATCACTGAAGGCATTCTCCAGTTTCACTAGTCAAAGCTCGGAACAACGATTGGCCGCGGAAAGATTGAGAGGCGTCTCTATGGTAGTCTGTCATGACTGCCGCATTATGGTGATACAGATAATTAAGAGTTCAAGAACAACACGAGCTACGATACGTAACAATGTCATTTCGCGACTTACTTTGAACCTTTCGCCAGCCTATGTTTGAATTTTCTCTGAAAAAACGAAGTTCCATGCACGAGATTTCTGTTGGATACAATGGCGCATCTCATTTTCTATTTAACTAATGCGTAACATGCTATTTATGCCAATAAGTGAGGCACGTAGATTAGATTTCTTCTTCTTGTACCGGTGTCTTCTTGTGCTCCTTATGCCATTAATCTCCTATGAATAGTCATGGATATCTCTAAAAAAGCGAGCCCATCAGATGCTACATATTGTGATTGCATTACACGAGATTGAGTACTCAGTACTTTATTGGTTCTAAAATTTATCATTTGATAGTGATGGAATTATTCTATTATTGTCATGTAACTTTGTTTCGAGAAATGAAGTTCTTTCTAAA
Source organism: Bombus vosnesenskii (assembly GCF_011952255.1). Lineage (NCBI taxonomy): Eukaryota > Metazoa > Arthropoda > Insecta > Hymenoptera > Apidae > Bombus > Bombus vosnesenskii. The sequence goes on along the minus strand of NW_022884330.1, from coordinate 1,140,451 downwards.
TAAGTTTGTTCATTTTTTTATGTAGGAACATATTAAACAAAGTAAGTGATTATTTATACAAACTGATTAAAAATTTTGTTTAGAGTCTACAAAGTACGATTTTTTTAATTAAAGTATACAAAGGAAATTAAATCTATGATATATTTGAGCATGAATGGTGGAATTTAAAGGATGAGTCTAGTACGAAATCGGCACAGAGTGGCATTTAATATAGTCTACGTACCTACATTCAGGCTTACATCTAAGTAGATCGTTAATGCATGCAAATTTGAAAATGATATGATTAGAGTCAAGTATTTAATTACGACGGCTAAGGTTCCGTTTGGTTTTCAATAACGGTGAACTATTTTTCGCTTCCCATTTCAATAATTACTAATAATAATAACTGTATTAATAAAAAAAGATAACAAGCTATTGTGCGATTGCATTGCGCATTATGTGCGTTCTCAGTTCATAAAAACTGAGAATCCATGTTTAACCCGATCAGTTATCTCGGGATTTTGAGAATGTGTACATATATGTTCCTTTTGCTCCCACATTGTTGTGAACACTAAATCTAAAAATAATATCACATTTACCGTAAAATTTAGTTGAGAGAAAGAAAATTATCATAAGCGAAAATCAGCGAAGAAAAAGTAAAAATGTTGAGATATTAAATGTAATCTACGTATATGTGCCAGAAACATTGTTTCACGCAATAGTGATCGAATTATAATTAATTCTGATCTATCAAGCTGTGCGATAGTTTCGATTATGCGACTACTAATTCGAATCATTGAAAAATTCTAATTTTCTTCATTATTCGATTCGCTAATGTATTCATGTAACACATAGTTCTTGCGCGATTATAGATTTTATATTTCATATATTGATGATGATTGTGTTTGAAATTCCAAGTGTCTTTACTTTTGTCAGTAATTTTTGTTAATAATCTAATTAAGGCGAGAGGTACGCATACATAAGCACACACATATTATAAACTAGCGAGAGAATCAAATACTCTGACAACCCCGAAGGAAAAGAATGTTATTTTTTTGCGTCCGCGTGACATTAGTTTATTTTAAGAGAATATATTTAATTCGTAGAGTGAGTCAAAGTCGGAGCACAATTGTACTATAAATCCGTTTTAATGGAATTCATTAATTTAAATTCTTTTGTATGATGTTTGTGATATTAATTTATTGCTTTCTATGTCTACTATTTATTATATTTATTTAATTCTGCGAATTAATTAATAGCTGTGTTCCTTTATAATTGTATATATAATTATACACCTATATGTTATATATTTCATATGAACATGCTGTGCAATTTTCATATTTTGTTGCATATTATTATTCGTTGAAATATTTTTTTATTTATATTATTTATATTTATATTATTATTGGTATCAAAACTATGAAGTTTACATTTTCGTTTGCGTTTTAATCTCACGTAAATTAATTATATTGCGACACAAGTTAATAAGCGGAGAAGAGAAAATGAATTTAAAAAATAAAAGAAGAAAATAGTGGCTCTTGTTACGGCCACGTTTATAGAAAATTAGTACAATTAAGTGGCTGTTCGCTTGCACTGGTTAAAGGTGTGCTATTAACGAGGAAATGTACAAATGTAAACCTATGATGGTTCAGAGTACAAACAAAGAATGCGAATTGCACTATGACGATTAAAATGCTGGTACAACGTCTGGCACCGGGTTATATACATAAAAACAGCGTGGTTATAAATTTATTCATACGTGTAAAGTGCATTGGTGGATTTTACAAACGGGTGAATTAGTTTGATTGAGGATGAAGTTTATTTATTTTTTTAATCACACAAGTACTTAGATTTCCCAATAATTTCCAAGCAAAAATCAAAATAAATATAGTTCGTATAGTACTTCAAGAAAAGCAATGTACAATAAACAGATTTTTTCGAAAACCATGTAAAAAAACACCACGACACTTTATGAACAATACGAACATAAAATTCTATTTGTAGAAAATTATTACAATAAAACTAAGCTGAGAAAAACTGCTAAATAACAGAGTCACAATGGTATGACATTATAAGACATAAACGACTTACGTGATGGCAATTGAAAAAGATCGTTTATTATATTAATTTATTGTTTTTTATGTACGATGTATATGTATACCTATAAATAATTAGAAATCTTGTTTTTATGATGAAAGCGACCAAAATACATTCTATTCCGATTCATTACTTAAACCGTTATCTTTCTGAACAAAAGCATTTCTCTTATTTTCTACTTTTATACCAACAATAAGAAATTTTTATTTACATAAATTATATATTACTGAAATATTTTTCATATATAACGACACACCTTGTAAAAAATATAATTTCTTTTAAATATTTTTTATTCGTATTATATATTAATTAATACTAAAATGTAAAATTTTTTAGTTAAAGTGATATTTAAAAAATATAACGGAAATTATTGTATAGATGCTAATTCGTATAATAATATTAATATTTTGGCATTAATTCCTCAAATGATTAAGGTCCCTAAATATTTGAATTAATTATTTAGAATTTTTTCACACAAAAATTTTCGTTTGGAAATAAACAAAAGTTGAAACGTAAATAAATGAACCAAAAATATTAATGAAGAAAATCTAAAATATAGACAAAAGAGATCTAAACGTAAACGGTTTTTACTATCTTTACAATAAAATTTACCAAATCTTTTATGTTATCTTAAGACATCTATTTACATATTAATTGATGCAATATATGTTTATGCTTGTACATATGATACAGAAATAAGGTAATATATACATACGAGTAATACTGATCAATTACAAAGTTTACAATGAATTTATTTAAAAAAATGAAATTCGCGTTAAAAAATGAAATACAATATGGCGAAAATTCCAAGGAAAAATATCATCACAGCCGTTGATTCTATTAATTGCTAGAAATGTAAAATCGTGCAATTATAAAATATCAAAACATTTGTTTAAAACATTAAAATGATTCAAATATATATGAATAAGATATTCCATGCACGATAATAATGTGTTAAAAGATAATACAAATTTTTTAGTATCCGTGCCAAATTTGAATGCCAAAACTTATATCTTAGAAATAACAGAATCCTTTATCTTCAGTATTATGTTGTAACTTCCGTGATGAACTTAAAAAGAAAAGATAAAAATAATCTCATGGTTTGAAAGAAATACTCTTTTATCTGACTTAATACTACTTTTTTAATTTCAGCATTCTTAAATATAGAATACCTTTGTACATACATGTTAAGTAGCTATTGCTGTTTCCGACAGGTAATGCGTTATCGTATAAAGTACGAATTCAGCGTACGTTGCATTGTGACGAAGTATACTTTGCAGATATTTGAAGATGGTTCTGGGTCTCGTAACCGCATCAGAAACTTAAAATTGCTCTGCTCCATCATACCGCTTAGGTGTTGTTTTCCCACAACGCTCACGATCGCCAAATCCGCACTTTAGTCATCACGTACACTGCGCATATTAAACGAATATGATTTTATTTACATTTGAGCGACAAATACACAATGGTTGTTCTATCGAATCGCAATAATACTACATACTCTTATCTATGATTTCAAAGAAACATATCAGTACGAAAATTTATCTTTATATACCTATATGATAAACACAATTTGTATGTTCGATCAAAGTCGATGACACATACTTTTTTTAGCGAAACATGAATCATGTTATTGTACTTATACACAGACGCAACGATCGTAAAATATTTGGCTACAATTGCATAAGAAAATAATATGATAGTAGCTCTTAATTTTTCGAAGATCTATTTCGTGGTAAAATAAGAATCATATTCCTCGTAAAGATTCAAAAACATATATAAAAACATCTGTAAAATGCGAATTATGTACACAATGTAAAATGTTGGTTGTGGAACTATGGTTTTTACTTTTATGCGTTTTCTTGTTCCATACTTCGTTTCATGATATTTAATTTCATGTTAACGTGAAGCAAATAACATATCCGATATTTATTCTAGAAAATCGTTTACAACGAAGTAAGAGATAAAGCTAAAATATGTAAATTCTACCATTTATCTAATTAGATTTCATCACTGCAATAGATTAATAATATTAATCATCAATAGTTATCCTTAAACAACATTCCTGTACAAGATGTTCCATTATATTAAGTGTCCCATGATGAATGAAAACTTTGTCCTTGCACTTAAAAAACTATGTTAACAGAAATGAGTACGAGAGAGCATATAAGAATAAGTTTCTGACTTTCTTTAATAAAAGTTGAGATCAGCATGTACAGGAATATCTTCTAGGTAATAAGAATAAACTCAAAGTTCTACTAATAAATAAATAGTACAGACGTATGTTGAAAAATGTGATGCTTACTGGAAGACGGTATTAGAGTCTGACTATAAGAGATTTATTTTTTTTCACTCTCTTTGATGAGAATTACAAGAATACAGTTGTAATATTTCAATCATTCAAATCATCAATTACACATTATATACAATCACCAATTAAAGACATAAAAACCAATCAAATTATTTTACAAAAAATTATTTTATTAAAATTTTGGCAAAAACCATTCATTGTCATGAAACAAATAAAATAAAATATATTAAAATACAGGGCAACATAAAGAGAAGATTTTACGCACAAGCAACCGCAAATTAATACTGAAAAAATAATCACAGAGAATACAAAATTACAGATTCAGAAATGTTTGCAACTGTATTCATTGATTCTCTCTGCTACATGAATTACCACTTACATTAAAGTGCTGAACAACAAATTCGGTTGCCCGTACGAGGTCTTCCAGCTTTATTTTCAAATTCATGCAATATATCATTTTTGATAAAGACTCCATCCAAAATAATATGTTTATTCGTAATTTGATACTCAGCACTCTGCACGGCCTCTTTTTAATTTATACAGAAACAATTGTTAAACAATGATTAACGTATCAGACAGGTAGCACAGATACGTTGAGGCCCGATGCAGTCATCGTGACAAAACGCGCCACACTGTCGACATATTACCATAGCACCTCGCATATTACATTCGCAGGGAGGTGGTGGATCTCCACCCATGATCATACCAGGTGCTCCGGGTTCGGCGCCACCGCCTCCTCTACCATCAGTGCCCCTTGCTTTCAACGTTACGGCCTGATGCGAACCTTCTCCTGCACTGGCTGGTCTACCACGTACTAGATGCACCCCGACTCCCATTCCCGCGATCTGAGGAGGTAGAGGTGGTGCAGAAGATGCTCTTGGTGCACTGTCTCCAACTCCTGTTCTCTGTACTAGTATATATTGACCTAATCCGCCTGTTGTAGTGGATCCTAATTGTGCTACGGTATTGCTTTCTGGAACCTAAAATGTTGTTTAACAATTAAACTTTTTAACAATTTTTTTTATTTTAAAGCAGTAATTTAAATTCATATCCTTCTCTCATAGGAGGTATAATTGCAATTGGTTGGTCACGAGTAAAAATATATGACGCCCAAGTATTTTTATTAATATATGTAATTTCTTTTATCCTTGTTCTGTTTATTTTCAAACAAGAATCGTTCTGTAAAATAGATCACTTTGATATTTCATTTTGGTTGTTGCTCATTTTAAAAATATCGCGATATTGTTTCTACTACTTTTAGAAACTCAAAACTAGTAAGTAGATTTATTTATTTAGGTACCTGTATGATACAGTGATCATCACAAACCACCCGCAAGATTAGCACTGTACACACAGAAAAATATGAAATAATATATGATGCAATCTTGAGTTTCTACTTTATGTGTGAATATTCCAAACATAGATTGCAAGATTAAATAAACTTTTGAAACATTTAAATTATAATGATACCCCTAATATTTTTCTGTTCTATTTTATTTGTATTTATAAATAAGATTTTGTATTTCCTTTTAATATACTTAGGACCTAAATAAAACTAAATTAGACAAACAATGCACCCTTGTTTTCAGAATAAAATAGGAAAAAAATGTAACATGTAACATGCTACTATCATATAATTTCTACAAGAGGTATGTCATACCTCTGTGGAAGTAGCTTGGCGTGCTGTTGCAAACACGTGTCTTAACATAACTGCTTGCGTTTTATTTTGAGCTTGTTTATTTTGTATCGTCTGTGATGGTTTCTGAGTTTTGACAGTCGTAATTGTACGGCCACCAGATTTATTCGTCGTAAACGCTCCATCACCTCTGGCAAGTAAACTAGGCGGAGGTTTCAAATGAGCCTTCAATTGATCTCTATTTGGTGAACTTTGTATGACCTACAATAGCACAAATACATCTTATTTCACATAAAACAAAAATTAAATTCCAAACTCTTCTAACAAAAGTTAATTTGTTAAAATTACCGCTTGACATATTTGATAGCTGCGTTCTAAGTTAACTGCACCAGGAGGTTCTTTTGTAGTACTACGAGATCGACCTCCTCCTTGTTCTTTATTACTATTTCTGGAACCTCTTTGACTACCTTGATTATTAGAACGCGAAGATCTTGAGGATACAGCGACCGCCGTACCAGGATATTGTTGTTGCTGTATGGTTGCTACAACTTGTCGTGGTTGCGTAGGAGCCGACGCTTGATGTTGAATAACAATAGTATTTTGTGCACGATTTTGTGGTTGTACACCAATCGCGGCCGTTACGGTATTCGGAACTTGATTTTGAGTTACGGTGTTTCTAATATTCCGTGTGGTGCTATTTTGAGTATTTAATTGAACGACTTCTTCTTGCGTTCTCATTATATTCACTTGCGAGGTTGTATTCTGTTGATTCTGAATTTGAGCAGTAATTGGAGATGTGCTATTCAAAGTCGATGTAGTGTTTTGGTCAGAAAAATTTGTTTGTACAAATCTGAAGGACTGCAGTTGTGGAAAGCTAATAATAGGTGGGCTTTGAGACTGAAAATTCTTCATTATACAACTCGTTCCTGGTGTACCGATTGCGAGACCTTCTGACTGAAACGGAGTTCCCTGAACAACTGGTAGTTGAATACAGTTGACTGATTCTACATTAGAATCTGCATTAATAAATTGCTGTGGTGGGTTAGCTGAATCAGTCGAAGTAGGTGTCTCGTTGCATTCGTCCTGAGTGGTTACCGTAATGTTAGCGGCCACAGATCCATCAAGAGCTGCAGCTACTAGTGGCCATGGAACTTGAAGCTCTTCCTGAGTCTTCATAAAATAAAATTAACTTTTTTCAATATAAAGATACATTGTTGATGATTATACATTAAAAAAAAAGGAGATACGAAATTATTTGAAGTTTTTATCAGTACACTTACCCTGTTATTATTGTTAATATTATTAACTGTGGGGTCTACCGACCAACTACATTCTAACATTTCAGAACAAACGTAGTTATTTGCTTCTCGAAGAGCTTCATCTTCGTTTCCACTATTTACATCTTGCTGCTCTCTAGTAACTTCCGACTGCCCCGAGACCACTTGCGTTTCAGTTTCTTCGGCATTATTCGACCCCATTTCCATTCCATCAAGAATAGGGTATATTATTTCTTCAGAACATCCCGAAATCTCTTCGTACACTTCGCGCATTTCTCCCCTTACCTGAAAGAGGTGTATCATATTTGTTTTTTAACAGAACTTGATAATTTTATGTTGTAAATCTTTACAAACAGTATAAATTATCACCTCCAATTCGTGAATACGTTGCAACGTTTCACTGTCGATTTCCATTCCTTCAGGAATTTGCGATTCACCGTCCGTTGGATTCTCATGAGAAACCTGTGTTGCTTCAGTTTGATTGTTATTAATTAACGTAGAATCATCCATAACGATTTCGGTCGGTCTAACTTGCTCGTGCGATGGTGAAGTCTCGAGTATAGTTGTAGTCTCACAGTCAGACATTGGATAAATTTGTTCTTCCGACATTTGAGATATTTCCTGTTTCGAAATTTGCGGTACTTGATCTATGGAAGTTTGAGACGTACATTCTGTTGATAATTGGGACGATGTCTCCCTGGTTGTATGAGGGATTTGTTCTGTTTGTTCACTGGATCTTGGTGAAGTATTCTCTTCAGGTAAGAGTATTCTATTTTCCTCGGATACTTCGAGGATGTGGTTCTCCATTGATTGAAGATTCTTTTCATCTTGAGGTAAATGAATTTCTTCGTCATAATTCGTCGTGTTTGAAATACTTTCTTGACAAACCTGAGTTACTACTTCATTCTCTTCAATTATATCTTGTTTTTCTGGAAGATCAATAATTTTCTCGTCTTCCTCTAATTTATCCTGACGCATTTCAGTATCAGGTATCGTTTCTACAGAATTTATGTTTACAGATTCTATATGTTTTTCATCGATTAATGTATGCGTTGTTTCGTTATATTCTGCTGGTAATAATTCTTGTATTTCTGTTGTTTCATTCAATTCGTCTGAATTATTTATACTAGTTTCAACTTTACAATTATCTTCTTCGACTTTATCTTCAGACATAATAGGACAGGGAGTATCTGATACAGGTGTATCTACATTAGATTCTAAACGAAGTCTTAAACTTGAACGCGTTACAGCTCCGCCAGATCTTGTTTCAGTAATACAGTGAAGACCTGATCTAAGTTTAGGTTCACGTTTCTCACCCCATATGGGTTCAAAATGTTTAACTTTCCATGGATCCAATTTATTCTTATCTCTCTCTGCCTCCATCTTCAATCTTTGTTGATTCTCTGGAGTAAACTCTCCTTCTGCCAAACGTTTACGCCATTCTAAGCAAGCTCGTGCAAAGAATTCATTATTTAATCCAGATGTAGCAGCATCCTGGTAGCAACAGATAAAATAAAAAGTTTTATAAAACAGATATAATTTTAAATATTTCAAAAAAATAAATAAGTAAGATAATAAAGCATTATAAGTTAAGCATTATTAATAAACACATTGTTAAAATTACCTGTCTATCTACAGCCGGTAAAAGTTGTGCAAGTTTCCTTTGATATAAAGGTGGTAAACCTTGAAAGGTATGCCTATTTAAAAGAGCACGTAAACTCGTACTTGCTAAGATACTTGCTGGAGACTCAAGATCTACAAGACCAGCCTCTAGTTGTGCAGTTGCTGATAATCGTTTTGTTGATCGTCTACGTCCAGATTTTAAACTAAATCCTGGCAAGCTTGCTAGGACTTCTCTCATTGTGGCAGCAGGCTCCTCAGTTGCTATATTTGAATAACGTTATACTAACATATATAACAATAAACTAGTAAATCAATGTATATTGAAATTATTAAAATGTTATATCATTTTATTTATTTATTTATTTAAGCTTATGTAAACATAAATTAATATATCTGACTTACTAGTATTAATATGTTGTACATTATTAACAGGAGAAGGAGGATCATTCGGCGGAGGTGGAGGTAGTGGTTTAACGACAATCCTTGGAAGAGTACGAGAATTGCCAGCTGCAATTGTAGTATTTTTTCTACGTCTCTTAGCCTGCTGACGTAGTGCATGTTTAATAACTTTTTTACTGTGCACCATGCTAGAATAGCCAGAGCAACCTGGACTAGTTTCACACCCTTCACCTTTGGCAAGTTCTACATCTGTGTCCATGACAGTACCTATACTGTGAACATCGTTGATTGAAATGCCGGCTAATCGAACATGAACTCACAATAACACTGTGTTCGACCAAAAGCGGATTTTTCACGTTTTATTTCATATTGTAGGAAAAAATTAAAAAAAGCGATTACTCTGATTGGAGAGAAATAAACATTCTTTAGTAGTAGCGCCTTACTGACATTTCGATATAATCAAGGAAACTTGAACGATTTATACAGTATCGTTTAATCCGTGTCATTTAAAGATTTGTGCACGTAGAAAATTCGAATGAATTTACAAATTTCACAGCTTCTTAATCCATTGGCAAAATGCCACTCGGAAAAACTCGCAAAGTTCCGCTTCTATCGGCCATATTGTATTTACATATTTATACCATGAAAGCGCTATCGACATAGAGAGCGCTTCTTAGTTCCAGCAGGTTTCATAAATATCTGTCTATACGTCGTCTATACTAAATTTAATAAATACCACACAATTTTTTCTGATGAATCATAAATTTAAACTTTGACAGATTTTAAAAACACAAATATAAGTACAAGCGAAGTTATCATATGATACCTATATTTAACATGTATGGTTTAAAATAAACGAAAAAAAAATAGATATTTTCAACGATGTAACATAAATAAGAATAACAGAAAGATGAATGTGCTAAAAGCATCTTGCTTTCCACCAAATACTTTTTCACAGGTAATGCAAGTGCACAAATATTTACACACACACACACACACACACATATATTTCACTATAGAAGACCAATAAGAACACATCATTTTAAATTACAAAGAGTAAGATTTTGACTTTTGATTGGATAATACGTAGTATCTTAATAAAAATTTCGTGGATTCTATTAATGAATAATTTAACACATAAATTAATCTTAATCAATTTATTATTTATACGTATGATAACATTTATAAATAACAAACAATACGTTTTACTACTCTAAAATTAAAAAAATATTGTCCGAAAATTTTACCGCCCATTTTGGTTTCATTGTTTCAAAGATTGTAAAAACTACCAATTCGTATTTAATGTTTAGGAATTTTTTAAACGGACATTTTCTCATTCTTCCTGTAATCCAAGATATATTGCATAAAATACATTATTTTGAAAATAAGTCAGTTGCGGAATATATTAAATTTTCGTGCAAAATCGACCTAAGGATTTTTTTCTTATAATTGCTATTCTACATTTCCCGCCAACATGGCAAATATGGCGGAGCTCGTGTCGTTTCCCGCCAAGCCCTCACGGAGCTCTCGTATGGCGCACCTCACTTATATATCAGTATAAATTAATCGTGTTTTTTTGTGGCTTTTCTCAAGTTTTTAGATAAAAATGGGGCAGTCAGATGATGTAGAAGACTCTACTTACAGTAGACATCAAGATTTGTGTCAGAAATTGAATATGGATGCGACTGCTGCATCTGAAGCTTGGAAATCTTATGAGACTATTCGACAAAATTATACTCTTGAGGTATTTTTTGAATTACTCATTACCTTAATCATTTCACATTCTATTCATTGTTTCAGATTAATTACCGTAGTTTCTTCATCTTTGAACTATAAATCGAAAATATGTTTCTTTTACTGTTTATCTACAATATACAAATCGTTTAACTCCCCTGCTCAATGTTTAACGTTATTGAATTCGCGGTTTGTTTTACTCAACCGATTAAAGCGCACCAATTTAAAACAATAAGACTAAATGTTAGTTGCTTATATAAAGTATTTTTATTCAAACACAATAGTTAATTTATAAAAGAACCTGATGTAGAACTACCATAATTTGATCCTCTACTATTTAAAAATTGACACTGATTTTAAATATTATTGCATTCATCAATGTTTTACAATATAATTTACTTTTGTCTACTGTTATTTACAAAATTCTATATCAGATTTATGTGTATATTTTTTAAAAGCAATATGTATACATGTATCTGTGTAATCATACACGCATAGAAATTCCTGTCTGTTTTTTCAGGGTGATCAGTTACATTGGATAGGGTGTGCATTATATGTAGCTTGCCGTAAGTCATCTATACCTACTGTTGGGAAGACTGGTACTAATGTGGAAGGAAATTGTGTTTCATTGACACGTTTATTACAATTGTGTAATCTTCCTTTGATACAGTTTTTTACAAAAAGTAAATCTTGGGCTGACATGGCCAATATGTCGCAAGATTTTCGTTCAAAGATTGAGAAACTTGAAGGAAACTTTGCTGTGTCAATGGTTATATTCAAAAAGTATCAGCCAATCTTTACTGACATATTTAAAGATCCTGTAGATGATATTTCACGGCCACCAAGATCAAGGAGACACAAAGCAATGCCATGTACACCTGCAAGAGTATTTGAATTTTGTTGGACATTATTTATTTGTATAAAGGGTGCATTTCCAGATATCTCTGATGATTTAGTTAATTCTTACCATCTTCTCCTAGTGTGTTGCGATCTTATATATAGCAATGCTTTGTTGGCTAACAGGAAGGACCTATTAAATCCTAATTTTCCTGGTAAATATATGCTGGTTATGTATGCAAGAAGAAATAGATTTTTACTTATATATTTTTTGACAGGTTTACCATCAAATTTTAATGATGAAAATTATATTCCACCACAGACAGCAAATTGTATTGTTAGCTTATTATGTGAACGTCATGAAGCTATTGCTGTCGAAGCTAAAGTAATTAAGGAATATTATCTGAAAAATCATATTAATAAATTGTTCAATGAAAGAGTTCTGCGTGGTGATCAGACAAATTTCTCTGGTATTTTAGAAGCTTTATATTTTGATGGAAATAGCAAAGCTATTAACAGAGTGTATGAACAACATGTACTAAGTGTTGGAGACTTTGATGAAAGGATTTTCTTAGGTAATTTTTTTTTGTTGTTACTCTATATTAACCTTTTTTATAGCTTTTAAACTCGCTTACTACTAAGGAAACAATGCTTGTAAATAAAATAGTGCTCTTAACTGTATGCCTGTATGCTTGTTGTTATACATTTTTGCTTTCATAAACATAGGTTGCTTGTAAATCATAAATTTGAGTAAGATATGGATCTTATTATTTATTTTATCCTATATTAATTAATATAACTTATCATATGTGTATGAAATTACAAATTCAGATAAAATGATATACTATTATTTCTATTTTTGTTTAGAATGTTCATAAATAGCAAATTTTCTTATTTGTATATACAATAATGCTTAAAGCGCAAGCGTGTTTTCTTATGAGTTGAAAAGAACAAGAAATGAAAGAGAATGAGAAGCAAATTCATTCAGTTGATTCTTTTAGTCACTAAATAATAGCTTATTACTTTGACTTATAAAATAATGAAATCAATATACTTATCCTTTTATCACAACATGTAGATTCTTAATGAATCTGTGAAAATTCTCTGGGACATTACTGTAATTATTTGTATAAAACCAGTAAGGTTATTTTATAGATTTGCTTATGTTTTTTTGATTTGCATTTTTTAATAAAGGACAGATAATGAGCTAACAATCTTTATTTTGTCTTTTTGAATAATTTTCATTTCTTGCTGTTAATCAATTTGTGTCTGCTTTATCTTGATTGTGGTATAGCTGATTGGAGAAGAGTGAGATTAAATGGAATATCAAGTTTGGAAATTGTTGGAGAAGATATAACTTATCATGCTAAATTATCTAAACATATTTTCATGAAAGGTAGGTTTATAGTACACCGAAAGCTGCTATAAGAAAGTAATAAGCTTGGTAGTAAATAGCATAAGGCTCTGGCATGAATGCATATAAATTCTAAATTGTTTATAAGACAGCTGTATATAATTTATCCTAAAATACTCGAAAAATGGAATATTAATATGTTACAAATATTATACATAATTTTATTTCATTTCAGGTCATGATGCCAGTAATAACATCGGTTCACCTACACAGATGATGAATGTTGGTGATCTTCATGAACAGTTTCAAATGAAGAAAGAACAATATAGCGGAGTAAGTATTAAAATAATTATATATATGCATTTATCATTTTTATAAACCTTGCAATTTTAAATAAATTTTTATTGTAAAAAAATTGATGTATATTTAATGTTTATAGCAGATACAACACTTAGCTCCACCCACTCCATTAACTGGACGCAGTTACCTCAGACCAAAAGATATTACTAATGTGACACCAGTATCCACTGCAACGCAGAGTGTAATTCGACTCCAAGCTATGTTAGCAGGTCAAACATCACCGAGCGAAAATTTGTTGCAAATCTTAAATAGTTGCTCTCAAGACGTAAAGACGCTCGTCGAGACGAAAGTCAAAGAGCTCGGAGAACTATTTTGCGCCAACTACAACAAAAGTACAAACGCGAATGATACCACGTCAGATTTTGGAAAGATGAGACTTTATTTGGGTCAAACCCTTTTCTATAGACTTCTAGAAATGATTTTAAATGACGAGAAACGCAAGAAACCAAATTATGACGTTACGGTATGTTGATTAGTGATTTAAAATTTTAATAAACTAAATCAGTAGATGAATAATATCTTATCTTGGTATGTTGTAGAATCTTCTCACGAAAGAAATCTTTATTCAGTGCTTATTTGCTTGTTGCTTAGAGATAGTCATTTACTCGTATAAAAGCAACGACAAAATCTTCCCTTGGATTTTGAATGCCTTGAGTTTAGATGCCTACTATTTCTATAAAGTGATAGAAATTATAGTTAGAGCGGAAAATCAATTATCACGCGATGTTGTAAAGCATTTGAATCAAATAGAGGAAAAGATATTAGAATCGCTTGCATGGCAAAGTGATAGTCCTTTGTGGAGTGCCATTCAATCCACGCCTGAAGGTGTACCAAGCTGCGAAGAAGTTTCTTTACCAGGCATGTTGGAAACTGTTGACCCAAATATTCCAGGACAACCCGTATTGAGAAGAATCGCTTTGGACCGTGGTACTCATCACGATGTTCAACAAAGCCCTATTTCCTCTGCTTCAGAAAGATTTCAATCTCCTGTTGCAGCATCTGGTGTAGCTAAGAAACGTCTATTTCCTGACACTAGAATTGGTGGACAAAGCGTCTTACGAGTGACAGGTCAAAGTGTTTTACCATCAAAAGTTTTGACCATTGATGGCAATTCAAGAATACTTCTCTTACCTGAACAAATTACAGTTCCAAGATCATCTAGTGTACAATCTACAGGTACTCCGATGCAAACTGTAGCAGTTAACAGAGAGCCAGCAAAACCAAAACGAACCGGTTCTGTCGCACTATTTTTCAGGAAATTCTATAATCTAGCTAGTGTACGCATGCTAGATTTATGCGGTTCGTTAGAAATAATGGACATCGATTTAAAGAAGAAGATATGGACAATCTTTGAGTACTCTATTAAGGAACGAACAGAATTAATGAAGGACCGTCACTTAGATCAAATTTTAATGTGTGCAATTTACGTCATATGCAAGTTGGCAAAGATGGAGAAGAATTCGTTCACTGAAATTATGCGATGTTACCGATTACAACCACAAGCAGAATCTCACATATATAGATCAGTACTTATAGCTAAAACACCGTCCGGCGAATTACAGAAGAATAATGAAGAGATCGGGCAGAAAGATGTATCCGATAAAGAAACCAATGCGGCACCTCCTACACCTACAAACATGGCTGGGACTTCGCAGAACTTCGGAGAAGAAACACGTGGGGATTTAATTAAATTTTACAATACAGTATACGTACCACAGGTGAAAGAAGTGGCGAATAAGTTGGGACTAGCACGCGGAAGCGTAATGAATCTATCATTAAGTCCACTACCGAAAGGGAAACCTCCCGCGAGTTCACCGGTGAGACGTGTCACCAGTAGTATTATGACACGTACATTAGATCCGAAAGCTATTTCTGCTTCTCCAGCACCACAACTTAGTTATTGCTTTAGTCGTAGTCCTGCTAAGGTAAATTAAAATCGCATATTTCTTATGTAAAATTTTATTGTTAAATCATGTATTATACGTATTTTGTTCTTATTTATAGGATTTGGAGGCTATTAATAAAATGATGATTTCTGTCGACCCGAAAAGATCTGTGGGCAAGCGACTTTTAACGGATGAAACTGACGTGGAGATGTCAGATGGAGGACCATCTCCGATCAAAAAAACAACTACATTTGTTGCGCGTAAATTGGAAAACATAATTGGCGAACGACGTACGCAAAATCAATAAGAGAATTTAATTGAACGTTAAAATAACTTATTGAAAATATGGGTAATGAAAGGAAAACTATTTTTTTGAGACGTCGTTCTCATTGAATAAAAAAAAATTAATTAAAAAATCAAACAAATAGGAACAATCATTTTGAAGTCGAATTTTTGTTTCTTGGCTGTGTGGCTTAAAATAAATGAAATGTTCGCTCGAAATGTTCTCAGGTATGATCATGTTAGAAACAGAGAAAAAGGCCGTGTAATAACTGATCGTACGTAGGAATAGTATAATGTCATATTAGGTAAAGACAGAATTTTATTTCCAGTGCGCTTTTTTTAATTATTTCAATGAATTTAATTGAAAGAAAGTTATTTTAAGCATTGTTTCAAAGGCAATAATTCCGGGATGTAAAAAAGTTAATTTGGGCATTAGATGTAGTTTAATTTTAAATATTATATTTTCGTTGTGTAAGTATTCTATATCACATGTTAATAGAGAAGATACGAAAAACATACAAGGTGGTTGGTAACTGGTGGTACAAGCGGAAAGGGGGTGATTCTACGCAAAAAAAGAAGTCGAAAATATAGAATAAAAAAATTTTTTTTTAATTTTTTTAAAAATCTACAGTGAGATCCATTATAACGAGACGTGATAAAGTATACGCGTACCGAGCGAAAATTCAAAGTCGATTTTCTCGGAAACAAAGCCTCAAACGAAAAATTTTTTATTCTATATTTTCGACTTCTTTTTTCGCGTAGAATCACCCCCTTTCCGCTTGTACCACCAGTTACCAACCACCCTGTATATTACGTGTCTATCAATTGATGATTATGAATGAATCGTTCGATTTTCGTATTATACTGGAAATGATTCTGACTTTTATTGATATCGCTGATCAGTGATATTTTAATCAAGCTATGTACTATCTTTACAATTATATATATTAACTTATATATAATATATGATGAATTTGTAAGAGTTATGGTCATAGACGTTAAAGAAATTTTATTTTACCAGTAGATTTAAACATGCTACAAAAGCAGTCGAGTGCTCGAAGCATGCAAATACGATCTGGGTGATATTTAATTAAATGTATGATCATTTAATGTATACATATATATATTGTTTGATCTTTCGATTATAATAAGTTATTCGCGTGTCTCGGAGATTTCGTTTGTTTCGTGAACTGAGACTTTTCAATTTCCGATCACACCTAACTAGGTGCGTAATGTTAGGATGTAAGCGTTCTTTTTTCTTTTTCTTTTTTCAAATTTTACATTTGATCTCATTAAATTTGTCTTTTTATTGTCAAACAATACATATTAAATTACAGATAATATTATTATTAAGATTAGATCGATATTTAAATGACTTAGGGTTTAAAGGAAAGCTCTCATTTGTCCAAGAAATTTTGCATAAATGCGGAACAAAAAAAAATTTTGTAAAAAATTTGTAAGTAAAAAAACGAGTCGATTATCTCGAAGAGAAGTCGTAACGCGATTGTAATAACAATATTTTCAGTATCGTTATTACGCATGATAGTTTACAGCACAAATAGTGTACTTGAAAAGTTTTCGAACTAGAACAATATAGTTCAGTGAGGAAGAGATCTTGCTTCTCATACACATACGGCAGTTCCTCTAATGACTTCTTTTAGATAAAAAAGAAATTGTAAAGAGTTTTATTGGCATATAATAATTATTAAATAGTTTATGTGTACATAGTATTGTAATTCGAAAGTAAATTAGAAAAATAAAAGGCGAAAATTTTATATGTTACATCTGCTCTAATATTACTGTGAATCTTTATGCAAATTCATATCTTTATAAACACGACTAAGGGGATGGAATTTAATTGGAGATGTGTTTCACCCTCAAAATATTATAACAAATATTTTGAATATTTTACACATTTTTACATATATCGTACATTCTGCAATTTAATTATTTTATTAAAAATTTTTGCATATCAAAAGTATTTTTAAAAATATAAAGAAATTTATAATAATTATTACATTTTTCCTTTTTATTTACAATATTTTTAATCTAATATAATGAACATTAATGACAATTAAAGGTGACTCGATTATGTAAAAGCAAATTAATATTCAGAGATTTATAGGTTAGAAAATTGAAAGATTGATTGCATAACTTTTCTCTAACCTTAGTAATACAAAACAAAAGGTGATTTCACACTAAATCGATTGCTTTTTTCTTTCTCGATATCTGGACTTTTATTCCAAATGGGATATGATGTAGTTCACATGAAACTAGAGGTTTAACTCATCATTTTAAAAATCATTTAAGAAATACAACCTTTTGAATTTTGCGATCTTTGCTCATCTTTGAAAAACTTATATATTTATATTTTTAAAACTTATTTTTTAGTTGGAACATCGAAAACTATGACATTGTAAGCAAAAGAAGTCAATAATTTTGTGTTCCCTAAAATAAAACATAGCCATAAAACTATGTTAAAAAAGTAGGTTATATTTAAATAATAAAGACATCAATTTATTTTCACTGAATTAATTAACAGTTAAAGGATACATAAATGAAATACATAACCTCAATACATTCATAGTAAGTATACAAAGTTTGTTGTAACGGCAATTTGTAATAAATCTAATAATTTTATATTATTTTCATAAAAAGAGTGCTTTTGTATTATATTTAAATTACTTATGTGAAATAATATGTAAATCAATGTTTTAAATACAATATCGTATTGTGTCACGAAAAATACATCTCCACAACAAAATACAAAATATGGAAATATCAACAGTAAAACAAATTTTTCGACGCATTTTTACTGACAGCACAAAATATGATATAGTGAAACAAGCAAAAGTTATGAATAAAATTATGAACAAAAACAAACCAAAAAGGTAGTACACTCTACATTTTCTAAGCAGATGTAGATTTTATTTATTATTTCTTAATCTCCTTTTAACTAAATGGTGATTGTTTTATTTGTAAACAGGGAGTCAATCAATGATAACATAAATCCTTATGCACATGCAACTTCAACAAGTAAACTTTCTATACATACAGTGCGAAGGATGATTGTTCTAAATAAGGTTTTTATGAAGTATATTACAGATTTAATGTCAACTGGAGAGATAGTTCCTGAGATTCTAAATAAGAATATAGAAATTTCTCATGTTAAAGTAACTGCAGATTTTAAATTCATTAATGTATATTGGATAGACAATAATACTGAGAATACTGATATAGTGGAACTTTTGCAAAAATGTGCCTTTCAATTGAGGCATGAATTGTCTCAACTCCGTGTTATAGGGGTTGTACCTCCTATTAAATTTGTCAAATGTAAAGGTATAAGTATTTTAAGGGAAGTAGAACAAAAATTGAAGATTATGGACTTTGGGGAAGATCATGTATCTAGTCCATATCCAGATGCTATACAACAGATCATTACTGCTTCTGAAACTTCTGATGTTAATCAAAATGTTGAGAATGTTGAAAATAATAACTTTAGTATTACTTTGCCAGTAATGAGACATGATGTATTTGGATTAGATCATTTTCGAATTATGTCTCAGGTATATTATGTACATATGTATAATAGCTATGATTATTAATATAATATTTAAGAATATTTCTCTTTTTTGCAGATAAAATCCTCATTAAATAAATCAAAAAAAGTTACGATAAGACAAATAGAAAACATGCCATCCTCGAATTCATATTCTACATCAAATATAAAAAATAGCCCAAATTTTGTAACTAATAGGGAAGAACAGAATGAGTTTAAGCAATTTTTATATCACAGACGAAAAGAACAGAGAAAGAAAATGAAGAAATATCGAGTAGATAATTCTATTTATGATTCTGAAGAACAAAGTGACAATGATGATCTTGGAAACGATTATAATGATTTCACTGAAGACAATTATGATGAAAACATTGATTATTACAAAAAACAGTAAGGACATGATAAACAATAGGGAATTGATAGCATATAAACAGTTAGTATAGCAAATTTGTTTTATACAAACATTAATAAACTAATGTTAATGATATTTATTTTCCCACAGTTCATTTTATTTTATGTTACATTTGTGCATAATGTACAATTCAACTTCCCTCTGTAAGACCCATGTAAGTAACATGACATATTTGCAATATTTGTCCAAATTATTGATCCCATTGACTCGATTTGATTCTGATGATTTATTATATGTTTTGTTTGTGATCAATCTCAAGTATTTAAATAATTCCGCACATGTACTGTTATTCCCTTTTTCAATATTTATTATTTATTTTATCATATCTATAATCATGGCAAGAAATTGAAATTTGTACAAAAATCCAATACTCCAACATTCAACTAGTTTTCGGAAACGTAGGTGGTGGGATAATAAACTTAAACTAAGAATTGAGTACTGTCGTCCTTGAAACAATTCAAGAAATTATAAATTATAAAATTAACAAAGTAAAACATAAATTAGAAATTAAATTGTACAATAATATTAATCAACACGTGATTCTTGTTTGGTATACTGCAGTACATGTATACCTAATCTAAATCACATAAATCATCCAATTCGTCCGAATGGATATTAAAGTCAATAGAGTATGATTTAACAATAAAATTTTATACTAAATTTCAACTAGATCGCGTTTGTGGCGTGTTCAATTCCTGTTCCTGAACGGTTTTAGAGTCAACTTCCTCGTTAGTTAAAATAAGTGAAATTTGTTGTTCATTTATATTTTTAATGTTTGAACGAATATCTGATACTGTTAAATGGGATATCGAATCACTTAGATTGCATGCTTCTAATACATATTTATTGAAAATTTCACTTTTATCAGCATAAACATGATGTCCTGCTCCTGTTATGGCCTATAATCAATCAAAATATACCATTGAAATAACTTAAAATTCATAATTCGTTCTCGAAATTCTTTCTAGATCTTTATATCTTCTTTTTATGTTCTTACCTGAACATTAATGTACGACAATGTTCTAGCTTGTTTAAGTGTTTCCCAAGATGAATTATCGACCCAAGATCGACTACCATATAATAGAGTTATGGGAATATCTGGACTTAGTTTATCCATTCTCCTAACAATAGGATTTTTGGCCCAACCAAAATGTTGCATCATCGCATGAAATGCACTCTCACCACTTTTCATTGGACATGTGAAAATGTAACTTTTACATTTTATATTTAAAAACTCATATATGAAAAATTCGTTCAATGAAGTTAAGAACGTAAGACTTCAAAATCTGTGTGAATTCAAAAATTTTTATTCTATATTTAAAGATTTTAAATACTTACGATGGTGTTTGGGCATTACATTGATGCAAATACTGTGAAATCACAGCAGTGTCATCCTTTAATACAGGTGCAAATTTTTTTACTATATCTGGCCTTGTTTTTTCAATTAACCACTGCCCTAAAAGAAATAACATTTTATATACTATGAAATACTACATATTTTATATAAACATGAATACATATTATATACTACTATATATACCAATAGTACAAAATTTTACATCTCAAAAATTGGCACATGAAAATGTGATAGAATAAGAACTAACCAAATGGACCAGCTACTCTCACTGGCCATAGTGGGTTTAATGGTTCCATTATATATGCTATAACTTTTACCCACATAGGAGCTCTGGAAATTCGTTCTACAGGTCTTTCAGGGAATCCCCAAGGATCAGCAAGAATTAGATGTTTTATTCTTTCAGGGTATTGCATACTATATGATGCTGCAAGGAAACCACCCATTGAATGACCTAACAGCACAAATTTCTCTAACTGCATCTCCCTGCGCCACTCCTCTATGGAACGAACTAGTTGACTCTCAGCTACTTGTGCTTCATTGCTAAAAACAGGACGACTACTTCTACCAAAACCTGGATAACAAGAATTAATTGTTTTACATAAAGCATCAAATACACAAAAACATAATTGTACATTATAGATCAACAAATCAATTTAATACTAATTTGTGATTATATGATCTTATAGGTAAATAAATACAGTGATACCAACTGTCACTCTTTGAAAAATATGCAACATCATTTGTTTCACAAATTATATATAATTCCAAAGTTCAATCTCAGTCATCTATGAGTCATGCATGATAGCTACTGTATTAAAGAACAAAGTATATATCTGAACAGCTTACTTTGAAAAATAATTGGATAAAATTGAAGATTTATATCTATTATATGTAATAAGACTTTTAAGAGATCTATAATTTCCTTCTATTTTTACCTAATATATCAATGGCATACACTGGTCTCTGTGAAGCCAAAGCATCAAGATTTAAACACCATAATGCTACACCTGCCCCTAAACCATGCAACAGAACAATTGGTGTGTTTGGTGATTCTTCATTTAAAGAAATGGTCCATATTTTATCTGATGTTCCTACAACTGGTCCTATGTCCACATACCATCCTCGATATGCAGTTTTCAAACCTACATTGTCAAAATATAGTAATTGTTAAATCAAATAATCATTACCCTATTTGAAATTATCCTGTTAAGTTGTAAATCTACTTTACCGTATAAACATTAAATGAGAAATAAATAATTTAAGTAACTTACAAGAAAGAATTTTTTTCTCAACAGAACGTAACATAGCTGAAGATGAGCCAGACCAGCTAAACCATTCCCAAAACCAGCTAGTGAATAAAAAAAGATTTATTATTCATGAATAAAAAATGTTTTTCATAAATAAACAATAAACTTTACTAAACCTTTCATAAATTTTACATTATATCATGCATTACATATTTATAAAATTACATTTTTATAACAGTATTTTTTACATAAAAACAATATTAATTATTAAAAATAGAATAATAACAAGAAGAATTTTTAATTTAACGAAATTTTTCATGGTACATACCATTGATCACGTATCATTGTATTTTGTTTTTTTTCGATACTGTTACAATGTAGTTTTACAAATGTCACGTTGCAATTTATATGACACTGAACTTGAAAAATTGCCTCATGTTATATAATAAATCCTGACAAGCATGTTAAACGTGAGATCTGTGTAGTTTCAATTTTGAAGACTTGTAATGCGTAAATTACGAAATAAATTACCTACGTGCTTGTACGTAAAATATAACTTGAAATCGGATTAACTACATATTTCTTTGGTTATGATTCTTCGTGCTAAAAGTGTTTGGCGCGTGACCTTGAAATGCAACCCAACATAATATAGTTAATTCTTTGACTTCCATATTCATTTTTCTTTCTATACATCTATGTAATGTTTCAAAATACTTCTATGTGTGCGGTTATCTATAATATAAATCTATTAATTACAACGATAATTTCTATTGCCAACATTGAAACGCGCGTCGAAATTTTTTAACTTAAATCTTGAACACGAAAGATGATGCAATCGTGATAATGAAATTATAATAAATTCTGAACGACGCTGTGTGTTTGATGTCGCCGAAACACATGGAAAAACCAATCAGTTTGAACTAAGAAAAAAATAATAATGTGATTGACAGTCATGAAGGAGGAGATATTTAAAATCGTTTGATTCGTACCTTTTCGATCTGACAATTTCATGATTTGCCATTAGCTTTTACGGTGCTGTCGTTGTTCGAATACGATGATTTCTTTGTAGACAATGTTAGAAAAACAGTGCGTCGACGTAGCCAATTCTATTATCTAGTCTGTGTCGATTCGAGTATACTGTCTGTTGAAGAGCGAAAGAGTGGGAGAATCAGCTGATGTACATATGTGCTGATGTGCTGAAGAATTTGTGGAGTTTCTTCTTTCATGAAATACAAAATACAAGTTTTATCGTTTATTGTTATATGTATATA
Organism: Bombus vosnesenskii; assembly: GCF_011952255.1. NCBI lineage: Eukaryota > Metazoa > Arthropoda > Insecta > Hymenoptera > Apidae > Bombus > Bombus vosnesenskii. The sequence goes on along the minus strand of NW_022884330.1, from coordinate 1,116,830 downwards.
TATAAATTTTTTTTCAAACTACGCAATAATTACTTTATTATCAGCACATTAGTTTTCGAAAGTTCTATTACGATAATAAACAAAGTGTTGCATCTAGCGAATGTAATTTAACCTAAAAACTTTCACGATAACCAACATTAACATGTAGATGTATATATTGTATATTATGAATATTTTAGTTTTTTTTAAAGGAAGAAAGAAACTGATTGTTTGTTTACTAGCATTCGTATTATTCTAGCGCAGTTTATATTATTCGTTATCTTGTAAGTTAGAGAAGTTCATGGCGATTTGATATGAACGATAATTCAATTTTATAATAATTCCCATTAGATAATATTATATCTATATTACTTACAGTTTCTTTTTAACATATATCGTTTTATATTTAAATTCTGGCATATAAATTAATGTGAAACTTACAGAGAATAAAATATATTGGAAATGATAGAATATATCGATTTGTGAAAGACAGCGATTAAAGATAAAAAAAGAATGTCGTATATTGTTGTCGGAAAAGGTATAGAAATAGGTGTTTTATACATTGATAAGAGGAAAAACAGGTTAACATCGATTACATCGATTACACAAAATTAATGGTTAAGATCTTATTTTTGTTTCCAATTAATAATTTAAAATATTTTCAACTTTTGAATAATTAAATTATCCGCATGATTAACATTGGTCTTTATAGTCTCATAAAGTAAATGAAACTAATACTTTATCTTTGTAACACGCAACAAAGTGTAAGCGTAGTACAATGAAGAATACCAGACAAGGCATTTTATAATGATCAGAGAGCTTCTATACACAGGCTCCTGGGTGCTTTTGGCTCTCCCGACAATATGAGCTATTCATCCCAATCAGCACATCCTCATTGCACCCATGCACAATTCTCATTACTCGGTCCTATTGTTTCGGGAATTCAGACTTATACGATAAGTATAGTTTTATACTTGCACTTCTATTAGAAGTAGTATCTATAAAAACATGATAAAACTGGATTAACAAAGTTAAGTGATAAAAAATAATAATTAAAAAAAGAGATATATATGTATATTTGTCGTCCTTTTGTTAACGAAAGATACAACCGATAATATACAATAAGAAAGTCATAAATGATAATGGAAAACGAAGGGAACTGTAAAACACGTTCAATACCACCAGAGCTAGAAATCGATAACTTTGTTAACTGAACTGTAGACCATTATAAATATTTTTCTTAATTGATGTTTATACAGTATTCAAAATATAATTTCATTTTAGGTACAGTAATGTATGTTTCTTGATAATATGTAAACATAGGAAAAAGATTGGTTAGTGAAGGAAAAAAATGAAATGCTCTCGTATAATATCCCCACCCATTTAAAAGAGTAGATCATATTGTTTTCATTTCATTAGATATAGTAAAAGAAATATATAAAGGACATAAGAAAGGTAACAAGTATTTACATTTCGATAAACGTATTCAAAGAAAAATGATTGTGCCTATATCTATATTCGATGTAATGCATAGCGTACGTGGCGCAAGGATACAAGTACAATTCGGGCGTCGTCTGCTGGCACTACTTTCTTGTCTGCCAGTCAGAAAGGAGAATCTCGAATGAAACGAATAATAATTTCCATGCGTAAGACTGCATATTGCATTGAATTGCCATTTCATTAATCCTGAATAAATTATGTCAACTCTAACCCATAGGTAATTTATCTTTAAAATCATAATAGATAATTCATCTTTTGTTCAAGTAAAGACAGTTTTTATTTTCTGAATAAAAATTTTCTACATAATTATATAATAATTCTTACTTTTCATGCTTTTTAAATGTTAATTCTAACCTATTGTAATGGCAAATAATAAAGTAAAAACTTACTTTCATTTTTATTGTTTTTATGTTTATGGTAAAAATGTATCTTTATACTTCATTTTTGTGGGACAATGGCATATGCTTCAAACTAATCGATAATTCACGAATACAATTCGAAGCTTGTTTTCAAATATCGTGAATATATATGCATCGCTCATTCTCCATTGTTCTTTGACGACGCAATTAGCTATCAACGTGAAAGAAACCACTTTTCTTCGACGTATCTGCGTTAGTGATTCACGATACAAAGGCGTACCCCTCAAACTTTATGCCTTTCTGTAGTATCGAATTAATTTCCACGCGTAACTCTCTCTCTCTCTCTCTCTGTCTAACGTTTCAATCGCATTTTCTATTCGAGAAGCGTTCGTTTAATCCTGAATCCGTTATTGGAATAATTAATTGAAATATTTAATTCGCATAATTCCATTTTTAACGATATAGCTCAATTATGCAGATAATTGATTTTATTCATTTTAGCCATCTTCATGTTATATCTACGTTTACATATCTACTAATATTAATCATCGATCCCGTACAAAGTAAGTTATTCGTGACTTTATTGCGAACAGTATAAAAAAAAGCAATCATTTAGATGCCTTATAATCAGGCATAATATACAATATTTCTCAGTAATGACCTCGATACCATGATCAATGAGAACACGAATTTGTTCGTATTTTTTCTTCTATTCGCATGCAACATTATACTACAACAATCTATGATAGATGTAGAGTCTCATAATCAAACATTAGTCATTGTTAGATTATGGTAAATGATATCATGTTGTTTTGTAAAACAGGTTTCGAGTACAATATATAGTTAATGCAAAACGAGGAAGTTCACCTAGAAGATAAAAACATTTATTCAATCTTATCGTTAAAGATCGTTTGTTTAATATGGTTCAATCTTGTCAACTTATTATCATCCATTTATCATTTATCACTGAGCGTTGACTGCCACTCGAATTATATATATTTTGTCCTGTTGGTGTCACAATAAATTGAAATATACTATAACATAAGATTTAATTTTTGAAAAATATTATGTCACATTTGCGCACTTTCTTCTGTCAATGTTACTTGAGTCATTCACATTGTTGACAATTTGCTAGTCCAGAAAATTTATTTTATTTTAATGATTCCAAAAAATTTAGTAACATGGCTCACCAATGACTAGAATACGAATTTTTATACATTTATGGGAAACTTGAAGATGCAAAAATGCACAAATTGCATATAACGTATATAAAATATTCCATAAAACATGTATTATGACGTGCAATAAATCTCTATTTAAATACCATTTTTTTCGTTGTATTCATAAAAATTTGGATTTGCATAAGCATCCTTAGTCTATCGATAACCACCATGGCAGCTAACATGTTAAAAAGGATGCATGACAAGCATTGAATCGATCGATTCGAAAATCGTAGTCGAAGATGCGTGGGTTAATGCAAATTTACCCAGAGGAGGGGAACTACTTTTTAATCGCGAACACCAATGTTCCACGACTCGCGGCACCTGTCATACTATGCGCAATGTAGTTTAACGTAGCGGTGAACGGTGGGACGCGCAGCTATATTCTGATTGGTGGGTTGTAAGGGGCGCGCGGTTGCTAAGCAACGGCAACACCGCGCGCGTCACCGGCCGGCGTAGCCGGCACCAAACGTTCCCTGCCACTGTGGCGGAAAATTGCGCAGAACAACGTTAGCTCTCGTCGGGTGCAAACGTGCTAGCGGTCTTGATTAACGCGGTAGGGATACAGAGAGAGAGAGAGAGACAGGACTCATTGAGGCATTTTCCTTCTTTCTTGCTCCTGTCTGTTTTTTCATTAATTATTAATACAAAGGCAAAAGAACCCTTCGTGGTCGTTCTATTGAAAAAGAAGTTACGCGCTTCTAGCGAGAAAAAGGAGCGATAGAGCTACGTTTTTGAGTAGAGCAAAAGAAATCGAGAGGAAAGATGGCAGAGGACAAGAACGAGACAAGCCCGAGCGCCGAGGGTGAAAAGCCACCTCAGGAAGCGACGCCGTCTAAGCAAGAGAAAGAAGAGCCAAAGGAAGGCAAAGAAGAAGAAAAGAAAGTCGAAGAGAATGGCGACGGTGATAATAAACCGAAGGAGAACGGCGAGGAGAAATCCACGCCAGAGCCGAAGGACATGCGGGCTATTGTACTGAATGGTTTCGGCGGATTGAAAAGTGTCAAGGCTTTGAGGAAGCCCGAGCCCACCCTCGCGGAGGGAGAGGTCCTCATCAGAGTCAAAGCATGGTAAGTTTTATTTTAATCTGTATGCACGTATTTTCGTATTATCTATATATAGTACTAGAATGTGGATTTCATATTTTTGAGAATATCATTAAAAAGGTAGAATGTTAGTGGGAAATTGTTTTATTTATACAGAGCACTATGCTTTGGATATTTTATATAGTTTTATATTATTTTATATATTTTTCATATTACGTACATTCTGCGCAAATTTGTGCCCTCAAATTTCTTATAAACGCATAAAAATCCGCAGTTTATTTGCTACCAATTGATCGAATAGTTTAATAGTCAATTGGTCGAACAGTTTAATGATCCGTACAGTAGTGCTTCTCTAAGTGATAATAGTTGACACTATCTGGCCAATTATTGGATATATTGAGAATATATTTCTTGGAAATTCACCAGAAAGAACACTTGATATATTTGTCTATTCTACATACGTAATACAAAAAGGCTACTCCAAAAAATCACCAATGGTAGACATAATGACGGTTAGCCAACAAAGCAGAATCTTGGTTGGTTAATGTAGTACTACTATATAAAATATGCAATAAAATACGAATAACGCGTCAGTTAATGCTAAAAGTTCTAATCTGACTAAAATTTCATAATTCATAATTCTTCATAGAAGTTTGATAGATTTATAGCAGTAGATTTTTTGCATCGCTTGAATGATTTTTATAAAGTATATATCAAAGAGGTTTGATTTCTTCCTTCTATTTTTTTATGTACTTTTTATTTTTATTCCCTTGGTACAAGTTTACTTTAGTCGTAGATAGTTCCGATGTAAAATCAATAGTCGTATTAACAATTTTTTCATTTTATCGATAAATTCGTGTGAATCGGATGAAAAGTAAAGGAAGTTAATTAAGATTAATGTGACGTTAACGGAATCAAGCGACATTTTGATAGCGTCTCTTATCCTGTTTGAATATAAAGCAGTTAAAGGCCGCTAAATATGGTTGGTTTTACTAACCAGAGACCCGTATTAACACGTATAGAATATCTTTCCTTTATTTCTTTAGTTTTATACCAGTGACTGATAATAATTGTTCGTTATCGAAAAATTTTCAAGTAAACGTAAAGTTTATAATTCATAATACGTATATTATGTAGATACAACTCGCATTACGTTTCGGTAGTTTGTTATTCGTTTCAATCAAGGTGAATCGCCGGGAAGAAAACAAAATAGAAAATATAGTGTCGAGGTTCCGATCTCCTAGCGAACAGACCGTTACAATACCACTGCATCTTTGAAATTTAAGGCGTGGTATCTGCTCCCCGAGACGTTGGTAATTAGAATTTCATTGCTACGTTACGAAGCGGATGAGTAATTTTATAACGGATGCGAAGGAATTTTAATAAAAACATTTAATGGTTTTGCATGCGTACATGTTCCACTCGTTTAGTTTAAAATTATGTCCTAAGTATTTCTCGGCACAAGGTCACTTTAATATACAATCAATTTCTAAACAAGATTTATTCCTTATTCCGATACTAGTTGAATTTCGTTTAATATTTTATACAATATATTATTTATCATTTATTATATGTAAATGAAAAATTAAATAATATTTGGTAAATTTTTTAATGAACATTTTTTAAAAATATAATTCACTTCTAAAATTATTTCTTTCTGTTTTAAAAGCAAGAATGTAAAGAATGCTTTTACAATTGAGTAATTGAAGAATATTTCCGGATTAAGAATAAAATTCATTCGAAAGAAATCCAATACGGTATAAAGAAATCGCTATTTTCTCGAGGAAACAACGTACCTGCATCTAATGAACCGATGTATAGAAAGTTTTGCATCATAGAATATTGTGCACTGAATATTATTAGCAACAATTGTCAGTCGTCAGAACACGATGCAGTCTGTAGGCTAAACAGGCAGTTACATTTATAGAATACTTATCCATGTGTTTAATGTCCGTGTATGCGTCCGCAATATACGAAACGGAGTTTGATAAGCCGTTTAACTGCAACTTTGTTGAGTATCCGGGGGTACAGTTTTGTCTTGTCCATCTATCTTTACAATTCACATTGAGAAGTTCGATCGTGTTGCTATGTACATGTTCGTATGTAAGTGTGCACACATTTTAGTATATATATATATATATACGTACATATGAAAATGAATCGAATAAAATTAAAATGTTATTATGGTTATGGCTATGTATTACATCGGAAGTAGCCAGCCTTTGGAAAACCGCGTCTGATAGTTCTATGTACGATCCATTAATTCGGACGTGGGAAAAAGGATTATTAGATAGGTAACCATGCCATTAATGCATGTACTTAACTACGACATACAAGGGATATTCGGGAATATTTAGTTCCTGCATTACGTTTATACATTATGTGGTACATAGCATTGGTTTGTTCTAGGGAATTGATATACTACAAAAATCATCAATTTTGAAATATTTACAAGAATAATTATTGTGAAAGTAAGTTATTTATTAAGATAATTATTGAACAAAATACTATTTAATAATAACGATATTATAATTCGGAGCAGGATTGTTTTTAATTATTTTGTAATTATGTAGATTTTATTAGAGATTTCCAAAATCTAAGGAATATTGACTTTATTGTAAAAGAGAACAGATTTTTCTTTCGCTAAATAGTTGAATAATTGATAATTTTCTGTTTCAAATCAATTCCTTAAAATATGTTTTTTCTTATCTGTGTCACTCTTCTAACCGATATTATTCACATAAGTGAATTACAATTGCAAAAATCCAAGATTTCGACCACTTTTAATACCCTACAATTTTTTTAATAAATTTCACTTTCTTCGTTACTTACATTTTTAACCCTATTTTCATTCTCCGCGATCGTACTCGTGTCACCGTAGCGTTACAAATGGCGTACGGATATTACGACTAATTTTCAAGCGATAAACCAGCGCTATCTCCCGTACCTTACGATGTATGCTGTAAGGTATTTCAATATTTTTACGATTATGAAAAGACAAAAATGTTTCTATTTTCCTTTCTTTTGTGCAATTATATAAAACACTGAGTTCGTTCGCGAAACTTCGTCTTTTAGAAAGCGTTATATGTTCGTAAAATTCGCACGACCATTTGCGCAGTACTCTAATCAATGATGATGTTATGGAGATGCAAAAGATCTGTTCAACATTTCGAATCCTACTTTCTTTGCTTTCTTTGATTTATTATTACGTATTGTATTTTACGTAAAGCTCTATTCTTAGCCTATAAAGCCTATTTCTCGCAAGAGAAATTATAATATTAACAGTCCACTCGAAACAAGTTTGCTTAAATAATTCAAACGTCAATGTTATTGCCACTTGTCGATATTCGTAAGATTGCTGCTCTGTCAATAGGGAAATTCTGATAACATCCGATGACAATACTTTTTCTTTGCCGAACAATTGAGTAATAAATACTTTACAAACGGATTTTCTGAAAAATTTACTTTTCGTAATTTCGTCGTTCTTTTATTCGACATTATGTGTTTCTCCAATACAAAGTCGCATCCGCTTCTGCACCATGGTAACGAGGATAATGATATTGGGGCTGGTAACGCCTGAAACTCACTGTTCGCTAAATAGTGAAGGTTAGGTATCCAGAATTCTTGACCATGAAAAAATCAGTCCTGAGTATATACGGCTCTTTTTCCTATTTGCAGATAGCTCTAGCTCGTGAAGCGTGTTTCTTTTTCTCTTCTCGAAGTGACCATAGTATGTACATAATATGTAACAGAAAGAGAGAGTAGTAGAGAAGGAAAGCGAATATAGGGGGAGAATCGGATTCGCCAAAGGCGTGCGGACCTTTTCACGCGTGAGTCACGTTTCATAAAAGCGATTGGGATTGATGAGAAAATAGCCCCCATAGAAAGATATCACGCTGCCAATGCTTGCTCGAATGAATTTGTCTGCACGACTACAGACGTTCGTTACACGCTGCTGCTGGCACCCCTGCGTATGCGCGCGACGCGCCCAGAGAAGAGTGCCTCGCTTGAAATCGCTGGGAGAGAAATCCGGGCCACTCTAGGTAATTCGATTGTCTTTAGAAAATGTTTGTCAATGAGTATTATCGAAAGCACTCTTGATTATTTCTTAATGAGCAAATGGATACTCCTTTTGGAGGAACTATAACGAGAACTTATAATACTACGTAATATAAATATATATGTAACAATAATTTCACTCTCCGAGGTAATAAATTAAAAATTGCTTTCGATTAGAGGTTAGAATAAAACACAACGGAAACTGACAAAATTTTCAGTATGAAACAAATTTTCATTTATACGATGCTGACTATAAGAAGAGTTGTTGTTCACATATGCAGCGATTTGGCAAAAGTTTCGTGTTTTAACGATCGTTAAGAATTGTCTAGAAAAATTGAGTACACTAAAGTAATTTGAAAGGGGATGAAAATTGAAAGCGTTCCAAGCGTTGGTCATCAGGTTGGCATGCCTGCGTAGAGAAACGTCTCGTCTCTGACGCGTAGACATTAGTGATTGAGACTCCGGACAATTCAGCTCTCATTTGAAAATTTCCCATCTCCGCAAGCGCCAATGATCGTTAGCTGGCAGCCAACGAGAGGAATTGAAATGCGTATTTGTTGCAGCACAACGAGTATTTGTTAGGAATAATACGAATAATATAAAAGTAAATGTAACGTAGAAAAAATTATTTACAGGCTAGATTATCGGTATTGGTGATTCACTCCAATCATCAACAGTCTATTCGTTAATAAATTTTAAAAACTATATGTAAATATAGTTATGAGTATTGTTATTGTCTATATTTGAATGATGCTCTATCTATAATATTATAAATTACATTCTTTGTTTCATAATTATCTGTTCATTTATTTTTAGCAACAAAATTCTGAAAGCACATAGAAAACGATTTATGTTATATAAAGTTGCGGTATTTAATTTTTAACAATATACATGAAATAATTTACGAGTGGTTCATTAGATGCGGGAAGGGTAAAAATTAGACAGGGTACCCTTCTCGAGAGAAAATGAACAGTTTTATTTTTCCAATTCTTTTTATTTCTTTCAATTACAAGAAACGAAAAATTTGATAGATTAAGGTTAGACGCTTCAAAGAAAAATGTATAGAATCATGAAAGAGGTCAGTTTGGAAGAGATTCTAACAAATAGACTCAATAAATTTTACGACCGTTCTTTCCGTAAATTGTACACGTGAGACTGTCAACAGATAAAGGGGAATAAAACTATGAGAAATTATGGTACGAGGATAGTGATCCCCACTTGCACGTATGAGTCACCGCTATGAAGTTGGGAAATGACTGATTGGCAGTTCATCGGATTTATCCAAATTTCACGGTATTATGTAGAGTATACTTCTAATAACATATATAGCGCCATTTTAAGCCTAGTAATTTTTCTATTTCATAATTTTTTTAATTTATAGCCAATTAAGATTATAGATCTCTTCCTTTTATTTTTCAAAAGTTCTACCCAAATAATTTCACCTAAAACTAGTCTAAAACATTCCTTAAGCTAGCATTTCGAAGAATCGATAACGACATGAAAGAAACTTTTGTCGGTTGTTGTGTTGATCAGTTTTCTACGTTTTTTATTCCACTGCGCTTTCTAAGTACACCAAGTTTCTCTCCGTTGTAAATCGCGATAAAAACGAATTTTACCAATCGTGGGCCGGTATTGCGCTCGATTATGCCAGCGAAAGTTCTAGCGAATCAGTTGAATCAGCGATAAGATAAATTTTATTTACACGCGGCAATTTTTAATGTTTCGATTCGTTCCCTCTTTTCTATATAGAATCCATAGAAGGATTTGTTTTATCTTCTAAATTCTAAGTATTACAATCGGTATCTCAAATACTTGATATAATTTTACATATTACGTGTAACTTGCACAATTTTGCATATGTAAATTTACTATAAACGCATAAACATGTGTAATCTACTACAATTCGACCTGAAAGCATTTCCACGCCTACAATCGTTGCTTTCTCTCAAACTCCGTCAAACATGCTCTCATAATCACGAAAAAGAAAAGCAGAGGGGGAGAGGGAGGGGGGGGAGCAAACTTACAAGCACATACATAAAGGAAATATCCTACTACGTTTGCATTATGCGCGGAAACACGAATAGCAAATAACGTCGTAAATTTCATTAGAGCAGTACTCGAGGTATACAAACTGGTATCGTTCCGCATGAAACTTTTTCTCGCTTTCATCCGTGCTATTTTCCGGTTGAAAATGTTAACACGGTGGATGAACCACGTTTCTGGAGGTGTATACTCTGCATGCGCAAAGCATCGTCGGACAGTGAATTAGTATAACACGATAATTCATCCGCGTGCTTTTCTAAGATGCAATTTTCCACGGTGTGACCGTGCGTGCGCATACCTACGTTACCTATCGTGTTCCAGCCCAAGTTGTGTGTCACAAGTGAAGCGTGTGATTCAGACAGCAACCTCTGTGATCCTCAGTTACACTGCGTATATGCTCATAACCGTTTCACGCGATGAAACGGGGATGATATAGACGTTTTGTCGATACATATTTTAATATCGTTACTTCGTCTTCTATTTTGTGAATGTTCGATAAAGAAAATTCAATACAAATGACAGTATATTGTTTCGAATCCGAAGAACGTTTTATCATATTCTTTGTGCCATCCTACATTCAATTTCAAATACTCTAGTCGTTATATCATTATTAACAGGCTGTATAATATAACTATGCTTGAAAGGTAAATGATAGGGGTAACTTCCAATATTTCAATGTATATCGGAAAATGGGAAATTTCTACGGTTTCGTCATCTAATTAATATTCACACGAAGGGTTGATCCTGACAAACCTTCGCGGAAGAAATCGATCCGTAGCTAGTGCGCCTGGTAAATCAGTTTGAAATTGCGCTTGCTCGCTCTCACGAGTGGATTACAATAAGCAGATTAGAGCGTGTAGTTTCCCCGTGTATAAACCTATTGTTTAAAGTTCGTTACGAGAGAACTCGTGAATCGCTGCTGGACTCGTTCCAGGGTAACCGATTCTTGAAATCGCGTTTTCTTTTTCAAAAAATATTCTCGCCGATATCCAGCCGATCCATAGAGACAACATTCTAAAGACATGAAATTAAAATTGTTTCTAACGTCACGGGCCAGGAATTTCTTATTTTATTCGTAGAATAAAAGTTTTGTAATCAATGTTAAGTTAATTATGACAGGTTTTCATGAAATCACAAATTGTTTTCTAATTCTACTCTTTGATTTTAGATTTCTTTTTCTACATGATATTCTATATATATATAGTCTGCGTAATTAATATTATGGTTAATACATACATTTTAATAAAAGTAAATTTTCTTTCATAAAGTGTACCTACACGGAGACTTTTGTGTATGATAAGTTACAATGACCTGAAATTGTGGGTCAGTGTACGCCTTTTACGCGAATAAGCAGCAGTATACCCAATATTTGTCGATCTAATATTTGAATACCAGTTAAGCAAACGCTACTCGACCTTCCTAATTCCGGCTCTGTGACAGCGTGTTTCCTTTACCATAATTTCTTCTGTTGCTATCGCAAAAGTATTTTAGATTTATTGGAAAATTAGTCCCCTTTCACTCTTACGCGATTGCGTTGTGTAACAATTAAGCATAATAAAAGGAAGAAAAATGGGATTAGGATTGTATGCGTTTAATGATAAAACTAAACATATACAATTTTTGATAATTGAGAAATGTTAGAATGTTAGGTTGACTTAGTAAGATAAAGCCCTCAAATGTTTAAGTAAAGAAAACTTTTATAACCTTTATGTATATATACATATTATGATATATGTATAAAATAGTGAAAGAAAGTTATGCCAATGTGTACTCGCCTTAATACGTTCAAGTACTTATAGGAACACTTAATTTTGCTGTTCAAACGAAACCTCGAAATTAGTCGTGGGCATAACTCACTTTATGTCTCACAATACACAAGACAAAACGTATATTAGATTACACGATAGGAATATATGTATATTCGGTATTTGTACACCAACTTTACCAAGCAACCTTTCAACGTGCTTAATGAAAGGCGCCATTATATCTGACTAACCGGCTTTATCACATTAACGAGGTCTTAATATCGGTGCTATGGGAAACTGAACGGATACCATTCAACAGTCGATATACCGTAATCTCTTCTCCGTGCAAGCCTCATTTCCGTCGGGTTTTACTGACGATTTTTCTGCGCGAGACCCACACAAACACGTCCTATAGGTTAGGTTTAAAAATAACTCTGTCGAACATCTGTTCGTTACATTTCTTCCTTTGTAATAATAAAGTTGTTGATAATTTCTAGAATGTAATAAATACGATCATAATCATAATATATAGGTTTCGAACACCTTATGATCTCTTAACCTCAAAATTTATTACCTTCCTCTATTACAATATATAATACAATATATAATACAATACAATATACAATACAATATATAATAGCTACAATAATTATTAGAAAAATTGACTTCTGTCAATATTATTACTATTATCAATATTTGAGTATAGCAGGTATTGAGCGTTGCAACTTTATCTTAAAGATTTGTTAACTCTCGAAGATATATATTTTACGTAATGATAAGGAGTTAAAGGTAGGATTTTAAACTGAAATAACTTTTATAGACGGTCACAATTTGAGGTGAATCACCTCAAACAAACGTGTATACCTGTGTGAGGCACGCACCGATGGATCCATGGGATGTTCGTATTGATCGAACCACACCCGTATTTTCTACATCCCCTCCCACACACACACAAACGCACAAACACGTACAGACGCAGTGCACACGGATTACGGATGCATGCGCACAAAATTCATGGAACACCATGAACCCCCTACCCCTATTACAGCTGAACCCCACTCTTCAGACTGAACTTCGGGATTCAGCAAATGCTCTTTCAGTCGGATATAAATTATTTTCTACAATATCGATCCGTTTGTATTTTTTTAAAATATTGTCGACAAAAATCATTACTTATTGTCAAAAATAAATTAAAAATTGTACGTTACAATTTCAATTTAAAGCTTTCGTCGAACAATAGGTTATGTCATTTCTACCTTTCCTATCTTTCGAATTCATATCTTTCTTCTCCTCTCAATAATTTCTTAACTTGTAGGGGGATTTGTATTTCGCAGAACATGTAGCTCTTTACTGTCTACTATAGATATTACTGATCGGCAATATACTGCGAAATAATGGTTCTTCTTAAAGGCTGTCAAACACAGTTGCTTTGAAAGTACGTCGGAAAATAGTTCGCAGTTGAACAGAAGCGACACTTCTGTTGACATTCCGTTATTGCCACTCATGAGTCAGAAAAACAATAACAGCTCGCGTTTGGAACCGCAGCTGTTCTTACCGTTTCAATTCTTCGCGTCTACATCTGGTCAGTCATGTACCGGGTGTTCTAATAGATTATACCTATGAAATATTTATAAACGTGCCAATAATAGAAACATTTTTTTAATTTACTACTTTCATTATTCCCTATACAATTAACCTCAAAACAAATATTTTATATTAAATATAGTCAATAATAATTCCCTATACAATATTCCCTATACGATTAACCTCAAAACAAATATTTTATATTAAATATAGTCAATAATAATACAAAAATTAGTAATTTATTTACATTATTCTCGGTAGTTAACCTTCGAATAATCTTTAATGTTATGTAGCCGATAATAGTAAGAAGATTAATAATTTATTTCGGATATCTTTAAAATAAATATCTTTTAAACATCTAGCTGTCCTTGTTTAATTATGAAAATGTTTAATGGTACTATTAATTTTTGACATTAACTCGTGCATTTCTCATGTTCAGGATCAGAGGAAAGTAAGTGTCCCGTGTAATTAGACGTGATGCAGCGTATTCACGGATGATTTACGCGGTGGCACATGATTTCCGCTTTTCCCTTTGTTCGTAATCTTCTATCGCTGGTGGACCATGTCCATTCGTTGTCTATTTAAGCTGGACACATATTGTTCGGATAGAATTTGTTAATCCACTCTCTTATTAAACGTCAGCACACATATATTTCCATTGAATAGATGTTCTTTATAATACGTGCTACCATATGTTAACATATTAGCATTAATGTAATATACAGCTGTTTATAATTAAACTTCCAAAGTATGTAGCATATTGTAGCTTTTGGCTCAAAAACAGGACGTTGAACTTTATCTTCTCTCTTTTTAACCGTCGTTATAAACTGATTTTGTAACACGTAGAGGTCACCAGTTGCAGAAGAAATGATACATACAGTATGCGACGAATTAACCGAACCCCTGGATGCAAACCCGGATCTTTCGTTTCCCGGTGGGCTACTCAAATCAATTGGCCTATTCAGGTCGTGACAAATTCTTTCTCCCTGTCTTTAGTATTCGAAAATGACTATCACCTACAATAGACCTAACTACGTAATTAACCTCGTTCGAATCGTGGACTGGAAACTAAAGTAACCTAAAAAGGTAGATTACCTAATCTAGAAGCAAAAAGTATTCAAGAACAAACGTTACATCCGAAGACTGTAAAGCGAAACGGAAGTGGCTTATCGAATTACTATGTTGGAATTCTTTTGTTTGCTCGACGACTACTCTAATCAATATTCTCGTCGAAAGATGGCCACCACTTGCGGATCAGCACTAACAATAATCCTGTATCAAATTCGAAGAAGTACTTAACAGCAGCGGCAATGGCCGAAATAGAAAAGGAAACAGTAGGGAGTAAAAATTTTGTTCCCCAGTTTCCTGTGTCCTTTGAAAGCAAGACACATTTGGTGTTAGAATGAAGGATCTATTTTCAGTCCTGTGCCCAAGCTATGCCTGGCAGCAAATTAACCTTCCCCTCTTCTGGTCTGGAATAGTATGTATACGCTACTAGTGATATACCACGTTGTATAGTGGAATACAAATGCAGTAAGGCATGCAGAGGGGAGATGACGAACCACGTGAGGGTTTCAATTGTGGACAGGATTGATCTATTTGAAGGAATCGATGGTTAGGCAGGAACTCGTGGGAATGAGGATTGATGGGTGTCCCTCTGATAGCCAGAGTAGAGCTCATGGAAATTGACATTAAGGGCATGAAGGGCAAACCATGTTTTTAGAAATTGCGCTTTAAATATATGCTACTAGGTTTTAATTTATCATGTCAGTGCTTACGGAAGTATTTGAACACTTATAGAAATAAATCTAACTAAATCCATATAAATTTAATAATCTAATAAATTCTTATGAATCTAATATACTGGATAATCGACAATGTAAATAATTTTGGGATCTCTGCGAAACGTATGCTTCTTCTGTAAATACATATCTCGTACATTTTGTCTTCGTACATTTTGTTTTGTTTCGAACTTTACCGATTTAATCTTGACAGTCATATTTTATTGAAATTTCAAAATAGTTTCTATAATACATGTAATATATTCGTAAATATTTTCTATATGTATTGATTTTCATGACTCAAATTGCATATATGTATTGTATCATACAAGAAAGCGTGACTGACAATTGTGATAGTTTTCTAGAATTTTCTCGTAAAGGTCAATTTATTATCCGTTCATTTTATCTTGGCTTCAATTAATTCCCTTCAGAAATGTGGCACATGTTATCGCGGGCTTTAACATTCATCGAGGTCAATGCCTGGTGCATAGAAAAAGCTAGGGAAACCACCCTTTACGAAGCGATTCGTCTTGATCGGGACTCGCGCACATATGGTGGTTGCAACGAAGACGATAAAAAATAACAAAGAGCTTCTGTATCAGTATTCTCGCCCAGTTTGAAAACAATTGATAACTCCATGATGACGGCGGGGTCATCTATCGTGCAAAATAATTATTGCTTGCTGATATGTTTTCCATGCTGTTTCTGTGCCTCGTGTTTTTCCATTCTTTCAACGCGCGATGGTGACCTACAAGAAATCATGACATCTCGTGGGTCGTTCAATTTCAAAAATTTCTTTTACGCTTATAACTGTTAAAATATTTTCTAACTAATATCATTGAAATGTCGATGGAACATTGAATTACAGATTGTTTTGTGCATATTAATTCGAATGTTAAATTACTATTTTTGTATATATGTATGCTAGAAGAATTATCTAGAATAATACTCGTTCATCGTTCGCTGTAGAGAACCCGTAGATAGGTATCATGGTTCATGATCGTTTCGTCGTAATTTAATCGGTTGATATATACAAACGTTGAGGTTAGTTCCTCGATTTGCGCTCAACACAACAACGAAAACAAAGAGTTCCGATTGGAGAGTGACTCGTAAACAAATCGTTGGACGCCTCATACGTCATGAAGACGTCTGATGTATGCTTCATTTAGCCGAAGATTGCCGCAGCCTGTTCTGCGACTAGGTGCGTGTATCCCACTCCTTAAATACTAGTCGTATTTTGACCCTTTGTACCAATAATTACACTACCTACAACGACGCCCCACTATGCCTACCGCACGTCACGTGACCAGCAATATCTTATTCCAGATCTTATTAAGAAGTTGAAATTTACTTCTATTTTGCATAGAAAGTGATGGTTAATTAAAATATTTTTTTTTTTATAAAATCAATGTAGCAGAACGTTTTCAGTTATAGTTTAATAGTTCGTTGCTGATGACGAGTATAGAGTAGACTGGAAATAATCATCGCTATATTTCTTATAAACGCTTAAGGAAGCTGCATGGAAGTCTTAGCAGCGATAATTGGGGGTAATGCGTTCCTACTTAGAAGCATATTAATTGTCATGGGTTAACGTCATACTGACCGTAAGTCCCACGGTGATGACTTAAGAGCAAGAAGACGTCGGTCAATTTTAATTTAATGAGAAGTATTAAAAAGAGTTTCTGAAATTCTATAATGTAACTTACATTGGATCCAATGAAAGTTATCAATGGGCATTGGTAATGAAGGTCATCTCCGATGTAATTGGTAATTTATTTCAATTATTCATCACATTAATGTTTCAGAAAATCGGAAAAATTGGGTAACGTTTTGAAGTATAAAGTCATTAATAGTATTGCATCGATGTTTGATTGGGCATTTATTTATAGCAGATGCAAACGCGTGACCAGATAAACGGCTCACATCTCTCCGTGCGGGAAGATAAATGACGTTCGTTGGAAAGAAATTAGACGAGTAGGATATGTCGAATCGATTCGAACATGCTGTTTTAATTCCCACCCGATGCCACGATGTTGGCTGCTCCTATGAAAGCCAACGCACTACCACCGCTGAGTCTTTTTTAGATTCACGCTTTGTAATTCTAATATTTATTATTATTTATGCAATTACGCCCATGTTAAGCTATCGATGGACTTTCGTTTTCTATTTCTCTATAATCTCCGTCGATTGCTAGCTTTAACGACAAACCTTTGCATTCTTGGATCGATATTCATATTAACGATTTCAGTAAGAAAGAAAGTCTCTTCAAAAATTTCGTCTTGACACTTGCATACACTTAATCGGATTTCGACTGCATACACATGTATACGTATTTACATAAATTAATCTGTCTTATCTGCTAATCCGGATCTTATCTTGAAATTGTCAGTGGAATGTAATTAATCACAAAAGATTTAAAGAAACCAGAAATCTTAAAGTCTTGTAAACTAATTTCTGGGTCTAAAGTTTAAAAGGATTCATTGCTAGACGTGCGAGTATTAACCTAACCAAAACCTGTACGCAGAAATTGCGGTACGAACATGAACATCGTCAGACAGCCGGACTGCACTTTCGCTGCGTGTTGAATCAACTTCACTTTGATATATATATATGTGTGTGTGTATATATCAAGTCACGCGAGATTCGTGCATGCGATTTTGCTTGGAGGTTATGGTTTCGCAGGCGCCTTGATGTCTTCCCTGTCGATCGATTGAACGACCGACGACCACGCTCCTCCTGCAGGTAAACCTATCCGACTGCCATCTATCACGTAACAATACGTAATAGCAATTGAAATGACTGGGCGATACTGCTTCGCATAAACGATATCCAGTCATTTCTTTTTTCTTCTACGTATTTTTTTATACGGGTTCATCCATGTTCATGCGATCTCTTGTTAATACACGGGTCTTGTCACTACGTATATAAATCTCTTACGCTCTTCGTCGTACTTACTCTCTTTTATATTTTCGCTTCTCTTTTATACTTGTCCCTTCACGCACACTTACGCGTGCTTCCTCCCGGTTCAGTGCGTTCTCTCACGGTCTGGTTTGTAGAGGGATCGCGGCGTTCAGAGGACTCGATGGTCGAAAGTCGAGTTGAACTACAGTTCGAGGAACAAAGGTTTAATAACATCAATGATTAATAATACTGATTTAATTAATCAATGGCGATCTATCAATTTTTATTTTGTGGAACTATTTTTACTATATACTTGATAATACGATGGTTAGTATTATCGGTTTTCTCAAGTGCTCGAACAGCTATATGCTTGTTCTCTTTCCAACTTTCTCTCAGTTTCTGCCCTCTCTATTTTCTTCGACTTCTTTGTTTTATGTTTTTACTTCATCGCTCCCTTTTCGTTCGTCCTCCTCGCACTCTCCATCCCTTTCGCTTTCTGTTCCCCTTCGTCCTATGGTCTCCCTTTCTCTGGGTCCTCTAACTGTCTTCTTTTATTCGCGCACATGGTGTGCGTGACCCTGGGGTGCGTTGTTGCATGTCGTCGTCCACGATGGTCGCCGTTCTTCCTCCCGTACAATTGGTCGGTGCCAAGAATGGAGAAAATTATTCCCCTCAATTCCATGCAATTTAGAGGAATTAAGCGATCGCGAATCGTGCCTCACGTAGTAGTCCCGTAACTCCTGGAACCTTTCCCTTTCGCCCTTTGCTGGGAACTCGTTTCATGCTCGATTTTAATATCAGAACGGAACAAATCCGTTTCTGATGGTTAACTGTGTAACATTCATGCAAATGACGCAATCATTGATAATCGAAGCTTTGTAAACTGTCATAACGAGAATTTGAAAATTATAATACATGATTCTATCGTAATATATGATAGACTATTCTGATAATATATATGTTATGTTATTCTATTATTCGTTATGATTTAATGTAAACTAAAATAATTGATTATATATAGGCATCACGAACTAGGTTCTGATATAGAGGCTTGTTTCTATCGATTATAAGAATCTCAAAAGCATTCTGAAAGAATTAACATACTAGTTCACTGATCACGAGTTTCTTGAACTGAATCATGCAACAACTAAAATGCAGGGTACTCTCGTATCTTATCATCCAGTAACTATATTTGGTATTTTGATATTCCCGTTCGATTTAGCGCTGAATTCCATCTTCGGTTGAATTCCGGTATGCGATTCGTGTTACGCTCCAGAAATTGTCTGGCAATTATACAAAAAGCGAAGGAAAATAACTGTTCCTCGTTATGAAATGCAGGGAGGAAATCGTTGGATTGCAAAATTTTATAACTCCTACAAAATTGTCTACGCCTGTACAGCTTTCTAGCGTAATTAATACTTCCGCGCTGAAACAAACGAATATTTGTCAAAACGTATAAACGTGTTACGTACGCACACGTGTAAACGATAAAACGCATTGTTCGAATTAATTTTGAATTATGATGATTATAATTTGCGACTTGCGCAAATATTTGAACATACACAGCAGCCTTTTGTCAATATATTATGTGTACGAAATATTTTGAAATTTCATTAGTACCATAATGAGACTCGATTATTATGATTATATCGGTAAAGTTTCCTGGAATTGTTTATTATATATATTCAAGACAACTTCATACAACAATTCGTATTTTATATTATTTTTTATCAAGTTCATGTTTGCTGCGTATGCCTTGTAACTTCTATGTACATTTTCGGATTGATTCCAAATTTTACCAATATAATCATGATAATGGTTCCGTCACAATGTTTAATAAAATCTTAACATGTATCGTATAGCTCAGATAATATACGTATACATGATAGCTTTCTACGATAAGCTCTCTATATCAAATACCTTCGTGAGTCAATGTATCGAATCAGCATATTTCAAATCTGAATCGTCGAACGATTGAGAACAACAAGCGATAAATCATATGGAATGTAATGGAAGATTAAGCGCCTTTCAGTGAATGAAAATGTTTTGTGTCACGCGATCGGCTTTAAATCACGTACAATTTGTCCGGTTGTCGGTAATAATGACGCATTAAGCAGCATTTTCATTGTACAGAATAAAAAACTATATCATTAGATGTAACTATATATATTCAAAAAGATAATTAGAAGATCACGCATCATAGTCGTCGTGTATAAGTCTTTCCTTAATAATTGACTTCAACTAAATCTTGCTTTTGTTCACTTCATTAGAATAAAATTGTTCGTAGTAGCGATTCTCCTATTACTTCAAACGGTGCAGTTTCGTACTATCTTTTTCTCGTACCATTTCCTTTGTTCCTTTCTTTTAACTTTGTAATATTGACGGGTCAAGTTACACGGAGAAATAAGGTTTTGTTCGTTCAAGCGCGTATATTCGTTTCTTTGCGACGAGACGTTAGTGGATCCGCCATGTTTGTTCTACTCGATAGAATATTTACCCATGATGTCTTTCTGTGTATATGTTCGCCGAAGGATTAACTTGTATCGTTCTGTTTACATAGAAGTATCCACATTGGTTAACGGAAACGGTGCTGCCACTTGTGACGTGGATGTATACTTTTATTTCCAATATTCCTTCGTATCGGATGAGAATCGAAGCATGAAATATGAAATTTATGACTTTTTTTATCGGTTACAGTTCGTTCAATTCATAAATTGAGAAAATGAAGTTGGTCTGGTGAAATCCATTAAATCCGCAACAAAGTGAAACGTAACTCGATGCTATTTCCTTGCTGTCGATAACTTTAGCGGGTGAAATTATTGCGTTTCATGATTCGTTGCGATCAGGCCGCTTTCATCTTGAATGCTGCTTTCATCATAGACGTGAGGCTTTTATCAAATGACATGGAAATAACGTGTATCGATAGAATGAATTCTTCCAAGCAGAAAGGATGTTTCGTTATTGAAGAAACTTCCAAGAATTTAATTGAAATGTCCGATGACTGGTCATGTCAGAATTAGTCGTGAATCTAGTAGAACATAAAATGTACTTTTACTTTTTCTTACATAGAAGGCAAACTCCGACGTAATTTCGACGTGGTCGAGACAAACAAAGAAACGTTTTAGTGACCATTTTTTGTATACATAATCGTATATATAATTACGTATAGAATTGTTGTACGAGATCTGCTTGTATGTTGCGCTTGATAATTCGACCAACAGATTCGCGACTCACTGCAAATTGCAGGAGCATAATACATACATACTATATATGTATAATATACGACATATGTTATTTTGAGGACATGTATTACATTATACTACATCGTAATCGACGACCTGTGCGATTCGTTAGTGTCGACAGTATAATTTGGAGAGTAATTATTTGATTTTAATTATTACGTTTAACTGAAATAATGGAAAATTACTGACTACCAGTTACTAAACTATTGTTACTTTTAGTTCGTTCGATTCTGAATAATTATCTGACAAAAGTAAATTTTTACACACAATTTTTTAGCAGAATAACATTGAACGATATGATTGTTCGACAGAAATTTCCTGGCCCGTTGTTTTAAATATTTTTTATTCAGATAACAATGACAATTTTCTCGTCTATTATCGCTCTTGCGTGATATTTCTCGATTCAAGCACAATGATTCATCGCGCTGGTCATTCCCAGGAAATTATGTGACACACACAGGTCATCGATAAAGCTTTATCATACATCTCGCAATCAGAGAACTCGCTGAAAATTCGTTTCCAGACCAATGACGTCCTAGAAAATAGAGAATGGATGACGAGAAAATGGTAGCGGAGGATTCGATGTTCCCGCGCAATTTGACTCGATTTTTCTCCTACAATTACTTACTTTGGAATTACGTATTTTGGAAATCGACCCAACATCACACTAACATAAAACTTTATAATTCTTTCTTCTCGATCAATCTATATTTTGGAATTTTTTGACATATAGTGGTTTCGACAGGAAGTTTCGATGATTTTCTCGATATCATTTTCGCCGCATTAGATTAGTATTAACTCTAACAATAAGTAACAGCCGAGGCTATGAAAGGCGAGCCATGCGCAAGTGTACTGTTCGCATGCTTAAAATTCCTGTATCCCCGAGTGTATTTGTAGAGAACTGAGTAATCCCCCGCTGATAGGAGGGACAATTGCATTATCCCATTTCCGTTCCAGACAACTGTACAGCAGACCTCTACCACTTCCCATCACTTCCCTTTCTGTATGAACATTCTCCAATCTCTTTCTCCGCGTTACTAAGTGCCATTTCTAATTTTGGCTTTTTCCGAGGCCAAGGACAGCTACGTCTGCGAGGTCAGTCTACCTGGAGATAGTACCAGCTATGTCAAATATTAACCTAAGCTAGGGAGAAATATTGTTTTTTTTCGCTCGCTCCTAAGTCTCTTGAACTACATTTTAACACGAAATTAATATATATAATAGCAAATGTTATCGGAGATCTTGACAAAGAGAAATCAAAGGAATCTTTCGCTCTTATTAAAATGTACATGGCCGCAGTTTCGTAACAAACGAGAGAAACATTCATATTCGAATCCAGTCACGCCAACCGAGTCGATACCAATTCTTTTGCCGCGTACGCTCGTAAAGGATAAAAATAGAGACTGTTCGGAGGGAGAGAGAATTTTTCCAGTTCCGGAGTTCCGGGGAATGATAGTCTCGAGTACGAGTCCCGAGGAGGCGACAGAGCCGCACGTGAATGCACGCGCGTGAGGTGTAATACTACGCCGCCTCTGTCTCTGTGTGAGTGTTGCGCGTCATTAAGCCGCGATCGCATGAACGTTCGAAACAGAAATTATTAGAAACAAACGTCATTCTCGACGGATATTGTTACGGGGAGAGTTAACGAGGAAGAAGTCTCGGCGAGGACTCTGTTGAAAGAATCACATAAAAGACGAGGAAAAATGTAAAGATCGTCTCAAACGATCCGTAGAGAAGTTTCACCATTCGCTTAATACGACTCAACATGAACTGAGAATAAGTAATAAAGTTGATGTAAAAAAGAGGTAAAGGTAACGTAAAAAAAAAAAAATAAATGCAGCCGCGTACGAATACTTTTTGTAGCCACTGTACACGCAGAATAAAGAACAACGTGACTAATATGAACGCGGCTTAAGGGATTTTAAAAGCGGCTGAAATAGAACATTTCAGATGCGTGTGCAGTCCCACGCGACTTGTGCCTCCGTTTCGCCTCGTATAAATACACGTGTGCGGTTACCTTCGAGCTTCTGTTTAACCCTACGTGGCGACTGACAGACGGGGAGGGTAAGTCGAGGCGCCACGACGCCTAGACCGACGCCTGGCGTCGCACGCAACGCACAACCGGTGTCTCTCTCGTGGCGACCACGTCGGGGACCGTGAAACAACGCCGGTACATGCTTTATCAGTGCTTCCTATAGTACTGACGCCGCTCGTTCAGGTTGCTTCCTGGAAAAGCGGCGCGAATACTGCCCACGAATATTTTATCTGCATCGATTGCCGCCTTTCCGACGTTATTACGTGAGAAGCGGACAGGCACGCGTGTCTACGGTACCCGTTACTGCATAATGCGATAAGCTTTGCTAAGTGGTACAGTACTTTTATTCTTTTGTCCCGATGCTATCACAGAATATAACGGCAATGCAGGACAATTGCAGAGAATTTTAGCGACGATGCAGGACTATCGTCTCTTCTTCGGGCGTAATCGTTCGGAATATCGAGGATAAATTTACTATGGTATATAACTATATCTACTAAATATACTTGTCGCGATAAGACAATGATACCTATGAGGAGCTGCACTAAAAATAGATTTACCAAATTAGCCCTCGTTTCTTTTCTTTTCTTCTTTTTTTTTTTTTTTTTTTTTGACTATAGCGTCGGTTTGTCGGAAAGTACTAAAAACTTAAAAACTTATACCTACGTCATACGGTTAATCCATATCATCGATCGTACTCGCGGCTCGTGTTTGCAGAATTGGTTGTTTTACGGAGTGGTAAAAAGAAATGTACAGTGCTAACCATAAGTATTAGGACACTTAGACTGAGGTAGTTTGTTAATGCGTCGAATTATCTTCAACATTGTACCTGTATTAATGCGTACATAGAGTGTTTACATTAATAGCAGGTTTTTTTTAATAAAATGTATTTCTATGTCTTTTCAGTGGATTGAATTTCCAAGATCTGATGGCCAGACAGGGCGCTATCGATTCCCCACCAAAAACTCCTTTCATTATGGGATCCGAGTGCGCAGGTGACATCGAGCAAGTTGGCGAGGGCGTGGAGAACTTTAAAGTAAGTGAACCAAGGAACATCCCAGCCAGAAAACTTTACATCCAGCTTTGTCGGTTGTTTTATCGGCGAACAGTCTTTAAAAAGCAGTTATCTTTAACTTATTCTCAACTCTCAGCGCTCTATCCAAATTCTGCGAACCATCAAATTCAAATCTTCAACGAAGTATCATCACCTTTGCTTATCAACGTCAAACGAAGAATTTCAAACGATTCATCGAAATAATTTCTAAAAATCTTCACGAAGAATTATTTTATCTTATTTTATTTATTTATTTTTCCATAGTCTCTCCCCTTCGAATTCTCACGCACTTCTGATTGCATTTTTCTTTGATTTACGCCCATGGTGTACTTCCAACCACCAACCTTGGAACATCTTTCATGCTTTGAACAAAAGTTTTTTAATAGGTAAATGTTTATCAGCGATTTAATGCTAACCTTATCACACCCGGTCAAGTGACCGTTTGGAAAATTTAATGTAAAATTGCACATTTGTTATTATCGTTGTTCGTCTAACTTTATGTAAATTCTTATATTATCTGATTAATCGATTTCTCAATTTTTGTTAATAACAGGATTTACATAAAGTTAGACGAACAATAGAAATAACAATAAATGTACAATTCTAAATTAAATGTCGAAACCGTTCATGTGACCCAGGTCTGGTAAGGTCAGTGTTAAAACGATATATTTATCTGTGTGTAGCTCTTTTATTCGTGGCATAACAGCGTATAATCTGCATCAACAATCCCCTAAAATATGTATGAAAGGGTGGCTCAAGAATCGCTTGATATGATAATAAATGCAAATTTGTGTTAAGGGGAAAAAAAGAGGCGTGTACTTTCGTTCTTTTCACCTGCAACGTAATATACTCTAGTCTCGATAGTTATTCCTTTGAGCTGGCTCGATTCCTATCGATTTTTCCATGGTTGCCTCCGGACAGAAACGACGTCTAATATTTCCCAGCGACATATCGAGCCAACGCAACGTTGTGTCATGGAAAATATTGTGTCCACTGAGGAAAAAGCGACGCCACGCTTAGGAACGTTATTATACTGTCGAATCATCTTTCTCCCGTGATGGTTTTGCCCCGGACGCCACGTGGTGGTTATCCGTGAAATATCAACCGTTTCAGTTTTTGATTGTCGTATTTAACGAGACGGAGAGAAATTTCTTCCGATAAAGATAACTAGGAGTAGATTGTGGTGACTCGATTGATAGACTGCGGCTGTTGATGCACTTTTGAGAAATTTAAGATTCCAAAAATCTATGTACAACATGCAACGATATGTACGATATTTAAAGTACTTGAACGCTCGTTATATTTAGCAGGCGAAACAAATTTCTATCGATATTCCATTTCTGTAATTACGTTCGTAAAGATATAGAGCAGCATAGACATTTACGATCTATCGATTAAGATACACACGAAGGATTGAGAATTCTAACGCCATAAATTAGCTCACTGATATTTCTCATAAAATGATATTCCGCGTTTATCGTTACCCACGAATCGTTACACTCCTTTAAATTGTAGAAACGTACTCCGACAGAGAATAGAATTGTAATTTAATGGACCGTGAGATTAGAGGGCGATACCTTGACGAGTTGAAATACGCGACTCCCAGACTCCAGATTTGAGAAGCTAGATTCTCAAAAGCTTGACTCAAACCAATATGATTTTCAACCGTTCGATTGTCACTCGGAACGTAAGAAAATGCGTATGTAAGTATTTATTCCTGTTTTACTCGCTTTATGATAAATACACGCAAAGTTACAGTCAGTCATAATTTATATTTTCGTTCTCGTAAGCAAACAGAATTCTTTCTACGAGCTCAACCATTCCTTCGAGTCGGTGAAAAAAGTCAAGAAAAAAAGCCGTCAAAGGAAAAAGGTTTCTCAACGAAAAACGCGTCCGGTGCTCATTATGAAGCAAGAAAAAGCGATCGTTTCACTCTCAGACAGAAAACGTCTGGCGGCAAAGCGGTAGCCCGCCCGAAGGAAAATTCGTTCTCGAAATAGTCGTTCCGCGTTCAGTCCATCGCGTCGTCCTTGAATTTTTCACCCACTAATCTTTCCGCAAGGGTGGAGTCCCACGGTACTCTTCGAGCTGGGTACTCTGGTAGACGCCAGAGGAAAACGCTTCTTTCTCCAAACTCTATTCTTCCTCCTTTCTCTCTGTCTCTCGCATCTTGGGGTGGTCTATTTTCGCGACTCGCGAAACTGCTCGAGGTCACGAGGGGGAGAACCGAGGAGAAGATGCCAGGTTTAAGGCTTTAGGGTCAAATATCCGAGCAGCGCGTGTAAACGACCGGCCAGCCTATACGGCATATACAGGATGTTTCAGAAATATTACCTTGCAATAGGAATAATCTAAATAACGCGTAATACGAGTCAAACTGATCACTTCTCCGCTTCTTTAGAAATTTCCGGTTTCGTTGTTTGGATACGTGGCTGGAATCGAATTTCCACCTTTTGAAACCGGCACAGTTTTGGAGAAATAAATTACACGCGTGAAGTTGTTTGTTATCGAGAAACGAATAAATAAAGCAAACAACGCCAATAAAGTTTCGTTAGTTAGCGCTTTTCTAATGTTCTAATTTTGAAATTGACCGTGCAAAATGTTTTGCGTAATAAATTACGGTATATCTATAGAAATTTCGTATGGTAAATGTTTGGATATTTTCACGAGCCGTCGTTATGCGTAACAGCATACGCACGTAAAATTTCGAAACAAACAAGGAGTATTTATATCTCGAAGAGGAAGATTTTCCAGAGACTAATGTTTATGTAACATTTTCCCTTCCTGAGGGAGAGTAGAATACAGTACCGAAGATTGGCCACCTATTTTTGAAACATCCTGTATAGAGAGTATATACGCGAAAGTGGGAAGCTTTTCGAGATGGAATATTCGAGCACGCAGCGCCCTCTAACCCAGACCTTTCCTTCCCCTCTGGCTCGCTTCCTCGAGTTCTTGGCATTGTTGGGTTTATATGTGGCGATCTTCCCTCTCTCTGTTTTATTCATTTACTCGCTTCTTTATGGGATAATCTGCCTTGCCGCAGGGGTTCTCATTTGAAGATGGTTAATCGCTGTTCGAAGGAATTATCGGGATGCGTTATATCACGCTGTTGCTGCAACGATGGCGGCAAGCGTTATGCCCCTGTGTACAGATATTTGAAGATCGATGACGAAGCGACGCGACCATAATAATTTGTAATACTTGTTTGATCGTGATAGGTTCGTAAAAAGATTTGGAAAATTTAGGAAATATGCTTTGGGGTACGGATACGACGGAGGGTGTAAATAGAGGGAGTTGGAAGTCGATACCTTTTAAATTCGGGGATACGAAGTGGATCCCTATTTCGTTCTGCTGGGGAACAGGGATAACGCGCAATTTTTCGAATCTGAAATTTTTATCAGATCGAATGGAATTGGTTTTCAAATTCAATCGCCGAATTGTTACATAATCTATACGTGTTATGTGCCCTGGGCTTCATACCAATCATTGTAAGAACGTTACATCATTGAAAATCGCGTGAAAGTATCTATAGTATCTATAACCTTCTTTCGTTTTATACGTGTTAATGTATAACTTAATACGATGTATAACCTAACCTGAACCTAACATAAAATCTAACTCTAACTTCAAATTTGTCACAAATGATAGTCACAAACGAGAGATTTTTAAAATATTATGAGATTACACCAAACAGTCGTCGGAAGCATATGTATTAAACATACGTATTAAGCCTTCTGTGTCTTTTACGTTATTTATAACAGAATTGTATTTTTCTATCGTTAGGAAATTTCATAGATTTTTGGAAAATATAAGAGAATCGTTATTGGTACATGTTTAATTTCTTCTGCCAATGCTACAGTTTCGAAAAAAACATTGAAAATCTTTCTGCGGATTGAAAGCAAAGCGAGAGTGAGACGTAGATGTTCAAGGACTGCGGCAGGGTCAATAAAATCGATTTAGAAAAGCGTACGAAGACAGTACTAATTTTAAAGATGAAAAAAAAGAGAGATGGTAATAAAGTTAATGTACAGGAAACATTTGACTACTTATTTTCAGGTGGGCGATCGAGTGGTCGCACTTCCTGATCACAAGGCGTGGGCAGAGCTCGTCTCCGTGCCGGCCACCTCCGTTTTCGCGCTACCAGCCGGGATGAGTTACCTCGATGCAGCGGCAATCACGATGAACTACACTGTTGCTTACATACTGCTGTTCGAACTGGCCAATTTGACGCCTGGAAAGAGTCTCGTGCTTCACAGCGCCGGCGGTGGTGTGGTAAGTCATCTCTTCTCTTTGATGTAGCGATAAAAAGCGCCGCAATTATCTAACGTGAAAAATATTCCAAGAGACAACCGCACTGTGCGTCAAAGACGGAGACGACAGGAGAAAATGATATAAAGAAACATTGTAAAATCTTGCTCTGGAGAATTGAAGATGATCGAATTAATTGTTAGGCTGTTAAAACGTTTTATGCAACCGTTAAGTGATCGTTTGCTACTCGTTAATCATATAGATTGATATAGTTGATACGCGATTATTTGTTGCGCGGTTTACTTGCTTATTTGTACTTAGGTTCCGTTACGTAAAAAGATCGAAGAGAATTATTCACATTTTCTTTCATTGTTAAAGAACTATGTTTGGTTAAACGGTTCAAAAGCTCCTAGTTATCAAATATTTACAGTACTTTTTCAAAGAGAGAGAAAAGAGGGAAAATGTTCTAACGCGTTAGTACGAATAGCATATGTTTCACCTTTTTCCCTATCCTCTTTCGATAACACGATCTGAATTACGAATTAAACTTAGCTAGAATTTTAACCAATTAAAAATATCCCTAGACTAGTTACCAAAGCCTTGCGAATACTGCGACTACCACGATAAAACAAGGGAAATGTAATCGCAACTAACGCTTACGCAAAATCAAAGCTTCTCTTAGAAATGAAATATACAAGTACCTATCACAGCCCTTACCACCAAAGTCAGAACCATCAGACATCTCGTGTCCCTCAACGAAAATCACGAGATACTTCTATCCGAAAATTAAAAGCGTCCTCCCATTGTAAACGTCCCATCTTCAACGTGGTGAAAGGTTTATCCAAAAAATCATTCACCGTGTCTCGTCGTTACTCCTGGGGAGGGAAAATCGCATTTTAGAAAAGCGGAAGGAAGAGGGATAGGATCGCGCGGCAATTACGACCCATCGAGATAGATAGATAGATAGATAGAGAGAGAGAGAGAGAGAGAGAGTCCGCTACACGATGCAAGGTTACTGCCCCTTTCGCGAAGTCTGCTCGAGTCACATCCGTGCAACGCTTTCTCTCTCAATGTCGTCGAAGGAGAAGGCGGGAGCAGCCGACTAGGTACGTCGGGATCAATACGGCTCAACAGGTTACATTCGAAGCTAACTACATCGCCCCCGCGACTCCTACCTCCCCCTCTCCGCATCCCCTCTCTCTCTTAGTCTACTCTACTTCACCCCCCTCTACTCTGCCCTCCACCCCGCGCCACTCATTGGTCTATACGCGTCGCGTAGCATCGTTGGAAGTTGAGACGACGAAAATCTACGGGGGATGCTGCCGCCGCTGGTGCACGGAACGACAGGGGTGTGAGGGTTGCCAAGCAACCCTTCGTTCTCTCATCGACCACCGTGACGGGCCGCGCCCGTCTGAGACCACACCACCACAACTGTTACCACTACCGTCATGCTATCACCGTCAGTACGTGTTGTACGCTGGCTCTTAAGCCCCGTTTGCACGAACGAGTACTGTGGCCAGTTCGATTTTTAGTTGATCGCATTATGAAGGATCATTATTAATGTTATTAACTTTCAGATTCCAAAGGAAAGGAATATCGAGCTAAATCGGTGGCCCTAACTAATTGTAATGTATCTGAGTCTGACGTACATCGCACCGCGGTCTTTCAGTTGTGAGAATTTTTTTACATATTTTGAATACGTAAAATGATTCTGGAAAAACTCAGTGAAATACATGATATGTACAATAGTTGAAATACTTGGTATGTAGTTTCAGAGTATTCAGAGTTCAAACGTGCGTAGAAACGTTAAGGAATTTTTCCACTTGCAATTAGTTTGCAATGCAGTAACCAAAACCGGTATCCTGTTACGATTATGAAAGGCCTCCGTGTGCCAACTTCAGGGTTAATATCGTGGTTTTATTAAAGAACGAACGAATAGATGTAAGTGACAGCGATGTAAATAGAAATTATTGTCTAATAACGTTTAAGGGTGTAAATGTAGAATGTATGATTTGATAAGTGTGGTTCTTTTCTGGCTGTATCGGGAGGATTCTTGGATATACCGATTTCGAACTTATCTTTCGATGACCCTATCCTGATTACCTAATCCCGTCAAACTATCGCATCTCGATTTTAAGTATTTATGTAATGCCGTTTTAATCAGGCAAGAAATTCACTTCTGATAACCAGTTTGAACTCGAATCCCTGCGCGCGTCTTTGTTACGTCATTCTTCGGTTTATCGAAAAATAAAACCCACCGAAACAAAGATTCTTATATCGCTTTAAAGACACAGAAAAATTATTTGTCTTATTGGGTAAATGTTATTTGTTCTTTTACATAGAAAATTCAAACAGCTTAAGGTCATCTGACAAAGAAAAAGCGAAAGAAGAGAGACAGAAATCTGTTCAGATTCGTTATTTCATTAAAACTTGAGATTGTCGACGCGTGCCTCAAATACGCTTTTCCGCGTGTATCATCGTCGGAGAAGGATTTAGGCGAGTCACGTAGACGAGGAAAGCTAGAAAAAGCACTTGACTTGAGAGATTGCATTTCCCGATCACGTCGGACTTTTCCTCTTTCTTCGAACTCGCTGGCGCTACCACACCATATCAGCTCATATTTTCCTTTGCCCTGTATTGCCATCCCCTAGTTACGTATATTCTTGTCGAACTAACTGGTATACTCGCGGCGTTTCGTTCGACTTAACCGCATGAAATATGTTCGTTGCTGTCAATGATGCGTGGAGAATTTCACAGTAGTGGTGGTGGTGGTGGTGGTTTGAGGAAATGTCGTTTGGAACAGATGTGTATTGCGATAACATCGAGAAACTTCTAGAAAGTTTGATCTTCGGGAATCTTTCGATATTATTAGGATGTTTTTACGAGGGGAAATTGATCGATCTGATATTTATA
This sequence comes from Bombus vosnesenskii, assembly GCF_011952255.1. NCBI lineage: Eukaryota > Metazoa > Arthropoda > Insecta > Hymenoptera > Apidae > Bombus > Bombus vosnesenskii. Next base: position 1,085,121 of record NW_022884330.1, on the reverse strand, counting down.
CATGATATATTATACAAATTTTGAACACATTTTGTTTGTTTATTAATCTGCTTACATAAAACTTTTACGACAACCTCTACTCTAAGAAATTGATTCGTATAAACTATCTGAATCTGTTGTGCATTGTTAGCTAGGGAACGAAATATTATTTATTATAAATAGACTGTGGATTTTTATGCATTTAGATGAAAATCTAAAGGCGCCACAAAGCAATATGCAAAAATATGTAAAGTATCCAAAACACTGGTTGTAACGTTTAATACGTGAAATACGATCGTCTTTATTTTTAGTTATATTTATAAAAATATGAAATTGTATAAATATCCGCAGTCTAATTATGAATAATATGATGATAGAAAACGAGATTCCTTCTAAACGGTTGGCAATGTGTTACGTTATGACGTACAATGTAGAGTGGCTTCTTAACATTCTGGCCCTCGTCCGCGCTCTTTCCCTTTTTGCTACCTCTTTTCTTCGATTTTTTCGTTTTCTTAAATTCTTGCTTCTCTTCCCTTCGAACCTATCGTCCTGTCTCTGTTCCTTTCGCCGCGCCACTCGAGGCTCTGGGATTGGTCAACGTTATTGGGTATCGAATTCTCGACAGAACGGTCAGAGTGGAGAGACAAGGAGAAGAGAAGAGAGAAGGGCGGTCAGCTCTCTTGATTCTCGGAAATAATGAATGCTGCTTCTGTTGAGAAAATCTCCAGCAGCTCCGCTTCAATTTTTTCTTCCTCATCGTGTGTCCTGCCCCGGCTGTTCTTTCGCGGTCGCGCAATGAAAAGACTTCAGAAGACGCTTTTTCTGCCTTCTGCCACCATAATGGGATTACGAGTTTGGTGAACACGATACGAACAGCCGGGCAACTAAAAATAATTTAAGCGCGCCCCTGGCCGCCGCTTCTGAAGTTTTTAAAAGATATAACTCGCCGCTATATCCTTTACACCGTGAAAAATTCTCGTACCACGGAGTTAACGAGTTTTGTTCAAGTATGTTAACAGAAAATAAAATTTCCTTTAATGAGAGAAAAGAGGCGATAAGAGATCTCTAGAAGATTAGTGAAACACGATGGCTACGGAATTTAGATGTGACCATTAGAATCGAGAACTTTTAGTCTTGAATAAGGAATGTTGCATTTGAATAATTCTTCGAATCATACGCGGTTTCTGTGTACTTTAGAAAGCTGAAATTTACGCGTATTTGCTATATCCAATCTCAAATTTATCATTTGAACGTACTAATGAAGGATAGTTCCTTTTTCCTATCTTCAGTTATTAGTATTCATTTAATGAATTCTGTTTTAGGGTCAGGCAGTGGTCCAGCTGGCCAAGACCGTGAAAGACGTGACCATCTTTGGTGTGTGCAGTAAATCAAAGCACGAAGCCCTGAAAGCAGCTGGCACCATCGACCACCTCTTGGAACGAGGCACAGACTATAGCAACGAAGTCAGGAAGTGTGTAACGAACTCTATAATTTATCGTTTTTTCCCTTCATGGTGTGTTTATATATCATAGGATTCTTTATCGGCCGTTTCGATTCTCTTTTGTTCTACAGGATCTCCCCAGAGGGCGTAGACATCGTTCTGGATTGCCTTTGCGGCGAAGAATGCAACAAGGGTTACGCTTTGTTGAAACCAATGGGGAAATATATCCTTTATGGATCGAGTAATGTGGTCACCGGAGAGACTAAAAGCTTCTTCTCGGCAGCGCGATCAGTACGTCACAGAAATTTAACTTTATTATTTTTTTCTTCCTCTCTCTGCATCGTTGTACAAGGAGTTATTTCCTCCTTGTAATAGCGGTAACTAATTTATGAATAGGACCAGTAGTTTAATCAGTAAACGCGCTTAATCCAAGAGGTACGAAGTCAAGGAAATTAAGTACTTTTATAAGGATGAGAGGCTTTTTAGAGATCCATTAGGTAATTTAAATATAAATTAGAGAATGAATATTTCAAAATCATTTACTTTTCTCTTTAATAAACCACGATATATACATGTATACTAATAAATGAAATTATTTTAACACAATAATTTCATCCTTATAAAATGTTTGGAAATGTATTTAATCGCAAAACAGACTTGGGCTATCTTATGTATGACAATATATTACATCAATGTTCAAAATCTTTCATGTTTATCATTTTACAGTGGTGGCAGGTAGACAAGGTATCCCCCATCAAACTGTTTGACGAGAATAAAACTCTGTCTGGGTTGAATCTGCGCCACTTGATGTATCAACATGGTAGCCACGCGTTCGTGCGACGAGCAGTAGAACGAGTGTTCGCCTTATGGAACGATGGTCAAATAAAGCCTATGGTAGATTCTACGTGGGCTTTGGAGGACGTCCCGGAAGCCATGCAGAAGATGCATGACCGTAAGAACATTGGTAAGATCGTGCTGGATCCGAGTCTCGAGCCAAAACCGAAGCCAGCCACCCCAGCCAAAGGAAAGACGAAGGATAAAAAGGCGGCCAGCCAAGAAAGCCAAGAGAAAAAAGCGACGAGCGTTGAATCTGAGGAGGGGGAGAAGAAGAAAGAGCCTGAACTGACAAATGGAACATCCGAAGACAAATCCGATAGCGGTAAATAAAAACAGAAAAAAAACGTTCTCTAGCTTGTATCGTTCCTGGAAAAAAAAATTATTTGTCGTTGCGCGCTTTGTTACCCGCAAACGGTAACGAAATATTCAATTGCCCAGTCAAATATTTCGCGCGTCCTTTCGATTGACCGAGCCTCCTTTGTTTGCTTTCAGATTCTAAAGAAAAAGAATCGAGCTGAATTAGCGGCGCTAGCTAATTTTAATATACGTATATACATAAAAATACATATATATATAAAAAATGTAAAACACTGATATCTCCCGTGAAGATCAAGAATTTTGCAGATAAGTACTCTATTATTCCTCACTATCCAGAGATCTACTACGTTTGTTGCGCTATACGACGCTTGATTATTATGTGACGAATATCCGTAAAGTATCATCGTGCTATGCAGATGACGAATTAATTTGGAAAAAGAAAACAAAAAAAGCAAGACAACAAAAACAGAAACGAAAAATAAGGATTTTGAAATATTTAGTTTGTCAAATTCAACCAAAAAAAGAGAAAAGAAGGCTCGTTTCCCCAGAATTCATCTGCATGCCTCTCTCCTCCCGTCTGTTTGCGCTGAAAGAATTCTTCAGTGGAATTCACGAGTGAAAGAGCGGGCGTGAAAATACACGTACAGGTTCATTCATGTATGTGAACCAGAGGGAAACAAAAGTAAAAACAAAACATACAACCAAATATAAGGAAACAATATCAATCTTGACGTGGTCCACAGTAGTTTGCAGAATATAAGAATTATTATTTTTATTTTTTCACACTGACCAAAACATAAGATTCATTTTCATATATGATAGACTAAATGAATCTGGTAGATGCTAGACTTATTGGACGATCTCTTAATAATTTCATACTTCCTTTTTTATTTTTTATTTTTTAAACATCATATTTCGTACTTATCGAATATAAAATGAAATTATACATACGATAAAAAAGACGGGTCGTCTAATGATTCTGCATTGACCAGTAAATTGCTACTTTTATCTACTTACATCGAGAACTATTACTGCTGCAATACATATATACAATATAGGTACATATTATATATATGCAGTGACATTTTACACACTAAAATAGTACCATTTACTGTAATTTAAATAGAGTACGATGGCAATGATAATCTAATCAGCTTTATAAAGAAGGGAAGAAAAATTTATTAGATGAAACCCTGAATATCAAAAGGCTGAAAGAAAACAAACGACTGTGTTACTTTTTACGTGTATCTCCTTCTTATCGAGAACGTGTCTTTTTTTTATTATCGATTGTATGTAACTTAAAGACCACTTTAACAGTAGCCAGCCTAAACGATATAGTTGGATAATAAGCTTGTTGTACACTCTGTGTACCAGGATTCGCTGTATTATTTTAGATAAGTAATTTTTTTTTTAATTTTCACCACTGAAAGTACTGAATCGCCTAACTGCCTAAAAAAAAAAAAAAAAGGAAAAAGAAAATTATTGGTGAATAGCTCAAGAAAAGAAAAAATTAATAACTTTTGCAACGATTCACCAACGATATGCTATCTTTTTTTGTTGTCATGATTTTAATGTTAGAGCTACGATATAAAAAAAGAATATAACGTAGTTTTCAATAGACTTTTTATATATGTATAAACAATGAAATTTTGCTTTAAGCGAATAATTATTTAAATCGATATTTAGAGTTGAACTTTAATGCTCTGTAAAAATGTTTTTAAATTTTTATTGAAATTATCAATTTCTTTTATTTTGTAACGAGATATATTCCATTTTAATTGTGCTTAGGGGAATGAATGACGGTGTGAAACTAATACTTCATTTTCTATGCGTGAATTCTGTGAGAAATTGAGTATCAGTATATTTTAAATAGAAAATTCACAATCGAGATCGAATTTTTCTAGATCTTTAATTATTGTATAATTTAATGTAAGAGATACACGACCGATCTGTCGAATCAAAGACAAATGAATTTCCTAATGGATAATGATGATAATGATGATGAAGATCATGACGATGACGTGAAAACGAGGTTTTTAATAATGTCATGAGGTTGAGCTAATTTATCTAGAATGATGAAACAAACAAGAAAAGAAGTCTAAGAGCAAAAAGGTACATTAAACGAAAAGAAAAGAGAAGAAAATGACTCTGAAAAGAACGAGTAGATGCAGAGTGAAATGCATATCTCTCCGAAACGGTTGGAACAATTTTTACATAGCATCGATTCTGTTAGAATTTGATACTAGCTCTGTATACCGATATATCTATATATGATTAAAAAAAAGATCGCTATTAACGAAAAAAAAGTTACGGACACGGGCGAACTATACATATTATATATATATATAAATATAAATATAAATAAATGAATAAATAATTAATAAAGTAAGTCGATAACATTCTTCGAGTCTATCGGTACGAAGAAGTGTAAGAATTTATAAGAATTATTATTATATTATTATTATTATTAATTATTATTATTAATTATTATTATTACTATTACTACTATTACTGCCGTATCGAGTCTCAGTCCAAGAGTACACTGAATACTGTATCTCAATTTCAAGGACATATACCAATCTCCGCTCTATTAACGAAAAGAAAAAAAGGGAAAAAGATAGAAATAATAATAAAAAAACGAAAAAAAATGATCGTAAAAAGAACGTGGCTGCATATTTTGAGACGTCTTTTGAACACGTATAATAAATATATATATATACATGCTCTCTGATAAAGTTCGACGTGTAACGTAATTATTCTCTATACGAGAAAAACGAATGATATAAAACCACATACACACATAACACACATACACAGGTACCACACGATTTTATCATACATGCGTGACGATACACATCATACTGTATATTTTATGTAAGGCTTTAAATGTTTCATCAAATAACTATTATAATATACCTATATATTTGTATCGATCGTTTTCCCTATCCTGGTCATAATTTAGGTCCGAAATTGTATCTGCGTCTGAAAGTAATTTGTAATTAATGTCCGACGATATTTAACGAAGATCCTTGAAAAAAAATTTTTTTTTAAATGATCCTATTCGTAGTTAGAACTTTACTAGCTAATCTCTACACGGTTCTCACTATGACGATATTCCTTGTTAAAACGCGCAACCAACACACCGTGTTTTCTATTGTTGTGCTGATAATACTAAGGAGGGGAAAGTTAGTCTGTTTTCTCATAAAGTAATCCGTCACTGGGATTTATATCATTACGTATCTGCGTAAGTAAGGAAAGAAATATGTATTGGATAATCATAAAACAGCAATTTATGGGAAATAATTCATGGAATTACGTCGTTAGAAGCCTCGATAGTCGGGCCTTAATTACAGGGACATCCCCTCGGATCTCTGCTTTCCAATTTTGTTCAAAGTCGACGTTTTCTTGCACCGTTTGATGTATTTTGAACGCACGTATCTCTGCGAACGCGTACGACTCTTTCTCATGCGCTTTAAAATCCAGAAAACTGGAACTTCTTGTGATAGAGTTTCAGCGTTCGCCTCCGCCATTGAGAATGGAGTGGATAGAGGAGAATCGGCGTCGTGGAGATCGGACGGTTCATTTGTGATGAAACTCGTGACGCATTCAGCTCAGAAATGTGTACTCGAAACAAACCCTCGTCTCACTGACATCTTTTCAACGGACATTTACCATGCCCAAAATGTTTCATTCGTTTAAACTATCTTCTTTCGGATATAACGTTTACAAATTGGCTTATTAACGAATAGATGGCGAATGTTTGTACAGAACCACGTTTTTATGTCTTAACTTAAGCGAAGATTTGTTTCGTCCATTAAATGTTACAACTAATGCTTTACATTAGATATTTTATATGTTTTTATATTACATTATGTACGTTTTCGCATTTTTCTTTTAAATTTCTCGTAAGAGTATAAATGTTCGCAGTCTATTAATGAAATATATATTTTTTCCTCATTTTCAGTTTTATAAATAATGAAGTTGCCGATAGAGTGGTCAGATGGAAAATATTTCAACGGCATAATGACACATTTCTGCGCTCGTTGTTAGATTGCAATTTTTCAGCTATTGATTCAATGAAGGGTTCACCGAAAGTAGGACCAACAAAATATCATTCCGTTGCCGCGGCGAAGAGAACGCGGTCCATATACATTCTTTTCTCCCTTAACGTTCTTTCGTTTGTCGACACCTGCATCGTGGGAGAAACAGGACCTACAGTTTTGCAACGTGATACATCATATAATTATATGTAAAATTGTAAAATTCGTCTCAAGAGTTCGGGCGAAATGGTCACGTGTTTTCCTTCTCTGCCGCGAGATGCGGCCTTTCTTCGATCCTTTTCGGTCCTACAATTCGTTTCACGAAGGAAAACAGAAATCATTTTTCGCCCGTTCTCCAGAAGCTCGATATATAGATTGTATTTTTGGCTTATTATTGTAAGACTGACTATGTTGCTATATTAAAGATTGCTTCGAAAATAATTGCAGCTGTTTCGAATAATCCAAATCCAAATTTCCACCCAAAACTAACATAGATTTATTCCAGACGTCAGAAGTAAAAAATACAGTATTGAAAGTATGTTATTAAAACAGAGCTGTTACATGTGCAAAATTATTAAAAGCATGGACTTTAACAATATATTTCGGGATCATTGAAATTTTGTAAACAATAATTGAAGGATCTTTTGTAAAATAAAAGATGATGAGTGAAATATCTTTTTACAGTTTTATTTGTATAAAGATTATAAAACTTAAAAATACGTTCAACGCATGTTAAGTGCTATTTTCTTTTCGCTATTGTATAAATATACTTTCGGACGGATTATATGTTTTCGAGCAACCAGTTTCATAAAAAATTGATTTACAAATAATTTAATATGTATTATAATATGTTACCCTTAAATAAAAAGTTATAACTTCATTTAATATGAGAACTTCATGATAAAATACATTCGATAGCTGTATACGCTCGCATGTTAAAACGAGTTAATTAATATTTTATTGTGTTTTATTATAAAGCAGACTTTTTATATACGGTATTAGTAACGTTATATGCGTTATCATATTATTTGAAAATTTGCGACGATACTTTTAAAGACCTTTCATCGTCCAGTAACTCCACTTGTTCTTTTTATTTTATCGAAGCGACTGTTTTACTTAATTACACGAAAAAAAGCAAATACGAATATTAGATTATTGCTTCGTACATGAATAAATTATTAACTAAGTAATTAGGTCGCACATTTTCAAAGTATCAACGATATAACATTTCCTTTTAAAAGACTTACAAATTATTGTATTACCTTATTGTAAGTGCTATATTACTAAAAATAGATCTTTGATGTTCGAACAGACAATTAACTATACAAAAGAATATAAAGTTTCTTTGCAGAGGCAAAATACCTTATTTGAACGAATGCCTTACATACTTTCACATTTCTTCTTTCATGTGAAAAAGTACACGAGCATGTGTTAGAATGACATCCGTATTCATAGATCTTTTTCTCTAGCCTACTATTTACAAATTGCCAACCAATAGCAACTTTTCTTAACCGGAATGTAAATCTTTGATTCATAAATTGATAGTGTTCAAGGGGCATTGCGAAGGCACAATTTATGAGCACAATTTTCAAATTATAATTGTAGAATTTAAATAAAAACTCTTTATAGAAATAGCGATACTTATAATTTCTCTAGTAATAACTTAATGCTAGCACAATTGAAGCTTCACATGTAAGTGGAACAGAAACGTTGCAGCGTACTTTTTAAATAGATCTAGTCAGAAGAGAGAAAGAGAGAGAGAGAAAGAGAGAGCGAAATTCAAGCATAAAATTGTAGAGGTAAATTTAAAAATCTGAATTTTTTAAATTGATTAGAATAAGAAGAAATCATGAATTTTTAATATCCATTTAACTAGACATTATTACTAGAACATGTATAAAGATGTTTTTTTGGTGTATCATACTTACAAAAATTCGATCTCGACTAATTGTAAGTTTCATTTGTACTTAAAAATTCTTTGCCTCCTAGAACACATTGCTCTAACTACGGTTTTAAATTGTTAAACTATACAGAATGAGTCGCGTAAAACAAAACACCTAAATATCTCTGTTAATATTGAAGGTAGAGATGTCAGAAAGGACAGATATACTGTTCAAGGAGAAAAATATGATGAAACTAAAAGGTCTGTTGATTGACGTTTCTTTCAAGATCTGGAAAATATTCAGGTGTTCTATTTTTACATGATGCACCCTGTACATGGAATGTTGAAAACATTCGAATAAATTGACATTCATCGATTAACAACGTGAATAAAAACACACGATATGTTTTAAATTATATAACATATCAAATATTGTAAAGTTAAAAAATGTATAAAAATATGTGTTTTATTAAAATTTCTATACTTCCACGCTAAATATAAATTTCCCACATATGTTAACAAATCACAAATGGACGGTTTCTTTTTTGTAAGTAACTTGATGTAATGTTACAGTAAAAAAAGAGAAAGTATAATTACAAATAAGGATAACTGGAACTTCATCTTATAAATTAATTATTTTTACTCCCGTGTACCTGTATTTTCAGGTACTGTTCCAGTTGTGCACCAGACTTAAGGACGGATATAAGAATAAAAGTCGAGAAAAGATGACAATATAACGTAAAATATAAAATCGAGAATATTCACCCTTCTCTTTCCGTTTTTCTGTTAAATCATCATATGTTATATATGAGAATTAACCCACACTAAACTCCTGTGTTCGAAAATATCTTGTCACAACAACGAGAACAGAAATTGCAAGCAGACAACCTGTTGGTGTGGCCAACATCGTGGCGGTATTATAAATCGGACAGTAAGGACACTGGGAACTACCGCAAACTTCGCAAATATTTAGCGTATAAGTCGGTAGAGCATCAAATATAGTTTCGTTGAAACGCTCTAAAAAAATATAATGAGTAACGAATAAAAAATGATTGCTTCTTGTAAAAACATTAATATTATTTAATTATGTGTATTTACCTGGAGCATAATAGTCGTAAATTCTGATAGGAAGATACCGTGACATATTTGCAACCGGGAACCATCTTTCTATCGTGAAATTTACACACGTTTCTTCTTGGTCCAAATAATCGAAATAAAAGAGCACTTTCTTTTCATGGAATCGTGCTCTCTGAAGATTTCTTACTTGTTTCGATTGAATATACCTATCCAAAGTTTGTTGTTGGATTATATAACCTGTTGGAATAGCTACATCCAACACTGCCATTCCAGAACGAGAAGATTCGTTCGTATTTATCCACCTGCGAAAAAGAGCTGGTAAATTTTATGTAAAGACTGAAAGAATAAATTACAGTATTTATATATCAATATTATACCTCTGACAACTGAGATATGATATGTGAGACTGATTTCTGCCATGGAAATTTGCTCTCGTTACCAGGTCGAAAGATTTAACAGGCGGCTGTGTTTGGAATTTTGCGATATCCACATTGTATTGTACTGACATTTGAAGAATTGCATATCCAGCACCTTTTGCTTGTACTTTTACTGTTCCCCATGCTTCAGGTATCTATGATAATGAAATAGAAATTAAATAGAATAAGAAATATATTAATTTTTCAAATATGGACCTACCTCTATAGTCTGAAGCCTTGCAAGATTATTGTCATTGACAAATAGTGTTTTAGTCTGTCCTGGAAGAGCTGTGGCTTCTACAGTAACAGCCAGTGAACTAACATCTCGAATTCTCGATCTGACCGTATAATCCATTAACGCTTTCATCGCCCAGGCAGTGTCTTGTGTCGAGGCCCAACCACCGTCGGTTAATCTCTGAGAATTCAACCATTTTACTATGGGTTCTAACATTATCTCTTGTCGAGCAACGTGCACCAAAAGAGCATACGCAGTGGTTTCGATATTTTCTGAGTCGTACATGTATGGTAAACGTGGAAGGAGGAATGGTTTCTGATTTTCCAGTTTGTAAGGAGGAAGAGGTACTGATTCTCTGCCCCAATAAGTTAATCCTCCTTCTCTACGGGCGTGTCTAGATAAAATATTAAAAGCTTGTCCTGCAGTAGAAGCTTTTGCCAATAGCAGAGCATACGATACTATCGCTATCTCGTAAGGCTTCCCTCGTACTTCTAATAATTTCAAATTTCTCTCCAACCACTTGATTGCACCAGCAGCACTTACAGCAACTTGAGTTCCTAGACCCTCAGGCAAATCTTTCACACTTTGTAATGTGATTAGAACGTGAGCTGTAAGACTGATATTTCTATGTGTTATTATATCATCGTCGTAATTTAGAGAGCTGTTCATCTTGCGATCAGGCATCCATGTAACTTCATAGAACGATCCTTCAGGTGTTTGATATTTCAATAACCAAGACACAGCCTGTGCTATTACTTCAGGGTCAATGTAAAGATAATTTTCCCACTCGTAGAAGCGTGCTTCTTGCAAAACACGAGCACAATATGCTGTTAACCAAACGCTTGGTGACGATTGGTTCCAATCGCTACGGAATAAGCTGAACGATCCATCGGGATTCATAAACGAAAGTTGTCTCTGATAGCCAATATTCATGTAATAGAAACTTTGTTTCTCTTGCGTTCTATTACGTTGATTAAGTAAACGCATATACATTGTCGTGTATAAATTAGCAGCGAAACTGAACATATTTTGTTCTGCACAATCCATAGGGAGATTCATGAGACTTGTGGCGTTAACAGGCATCGTCGGAAAAATTGGTCCAACGACATCTCCGACCAAACTTATCACAGCCTTATTTGATCCAAATACGTAGTAACGATTTTCGTCGTAGGGTATAATAGGTGTTTCCGTAATGTTCACGTGCATGTATTGGAACACATATGCACGATTACTAAGATCGAGCAGGATAGATTGATGTCTGTGCTGAGGAAGGCCATCAGCTTCTACGTGCAACGTACGCGTAACCGAATCCCTTCCGATTACGGTAGTGGCATAGATGTGTACTTTGATATCTCCAAGCCTTATCGGTACAATAGGTAGATAAACAATAGAAGCATCTTGAGCAGGGATCCAAATAAAGAACTGGTGTTCACCAAAAGATGTACGAGGCTTGTACGATTGTACAATACCATTATCTTCAACGTGAACGAATTTATAATCCTTGGAACCAGTTAAAACTACTACAGCTTCTATATTATTGCGTAGGTAATTGAAAACGGAGACGCGGATACCAATTTGTTCTCCTTGTTTACTATGAGTAGGCATTTCCACATTAATATAGAATGGCAAGATACCCATATATGCAATGGCTTTTGGCAGCATTCCAAAGCCCATACTTGGAGACATACCAAACGCTGTAACCATCCACAGAACTGGTCTTCTTGGAACGTCTATATTGAAAATGTATCTACCATGAGGACCAATATTGATATCTTTCCATAACCATACGTTTTCGTATTGTCTCTGTAACCTGTTAAACCGCCACTTTCTAAACTGTACAATGTCTGTGACATTTCTGCGCTCGCAGCCTACTTCATCAGTGCCATCATCGCAATCGTATACACCATCGCATTTTTTGTCTAGTCTATAACATCTTCCAGAGAGGCATTCCCCATATCCTTGAGTTGTGTTACAGTTATCAGGTCTTCGGTAAATAATGGCGTCTGTGAAGGCTACTAATCCAACGTATTCGAACGTTCTATTGACGTCTATACCAAAGGTTGAAGAAGGGAAGTAAACAACTTCATCCGGATCACCTTCATGGTACAACCAAGTGTGGGCATGAGTTCCATTCGTCTCTTCGTCGAAATGTGCCATTTTTGATATAACATTGGCGTAAGTCAATTCATTTCCTGCTTGCATCGTGAAGAAAGATCTATCTATACCTGAAAGAGCGACGTACGCTCCTGGTTCTCCGTAAATGGCTACTTCGACATTCTCACCTGTTCTAGATTTTTTATTGTTGATGAATACAGTGAAATTATTGCGTGAAATGCCATTTACAGAGAAGGTTAAAGAGTCTGCTACTACATTGCCATATTGCCCAACATGATATACGACTGCAGTTGCAACGGGAGCCATTTCCGCACTTAAAGGAACGGCGATCGTTTTTATGTTATGTTGCATATTGTCTTGTCCAGTTAAAAGTATTGTACCTTTTGCCATAATGAGATAGTTGAAAGTATCAATATAGAAATTAGTTTGAACATGGAATATCATGTATTCTCCAACTTTAGGTTTTTCTGTGGACGTTGAGATTTTTATGTGCTGTTGATTCGGCGATTCGTGAGCCAATAACAATAATTCAGTTTGCGTTCTGTAGCCTTCTCCATCGGTAAGATAAGCAAACACTTTCATAGAAGAGATATCATTGAGAATTTGCTGTGCTTGATTCGAATTATGGTCAAGTCCAAGTTGTTTTCTTAAATCGATTCTGGTAGACCAAATACCTTCATTGTCTGCCGAATGTTTTAGATATTGAGTTTCTAGCGTTCTATGACCACCTGTTCTCATTTCGATATCCGCGCGAATTTCCATTACAGCCCCTTTTAATTGCGTTGGTCTCAATACTGAATTATCATGAAACGACGCCACTAAATTCAAGGTAAATGGCATTGCTGGCTTAAAAACTTGCGGTGATCCGCCCAAAAATCGAACTTTTGAGGTAGAGTTATATATTCGGGCTGTGGAGTAACCTGTAATTATTTCGTCTAGAAATCTTTCACCAACCGTTGCAGTCACAGTGATCTCCACTCCGCTCGCAGTAGGTACAAAACTTAGCAATTCTGACATTGGATATCGGAAGTGATAAGTTCCATTAAAAAATCTCAATACAGGAACCTTATTATTCAAATAATTTGAAACTTTCAACCACGCTGGATAATACTCATCAAAATAAAAATATCTTTCTGCAGATTCAGAATCAGATTCTGTATATGCTCTATCTAGTGATCTAATGCGTGCTTTTAGAGTTAAGTTTCCCCTCACTGGTGCACCACTAGTATAATTTGCTTGGACTATACCATTTATATATTGATCATTATCAAAAAAGAATGCAGGCATTGTTACATTAACTTCGAAACGTGTTTGATAGTATTCCTCAACTAGGAAAGTTTTCTCTTCTACCTGGCTTTGTGCTATCACTTGTATAATCCATTCTCCAAAAACTGGTTGATCAGAAAGCTGGTATGATAAAGATACTGTTCCCAAATTGCTCTGTCTGCTTAACCATCTTCTCATTACTCTCCTATATGGATCTAACATGTACACATCTATAGGATTATTAAATGCTTTGAGTTCAGTATCTATGGGTATAGTTCTAAATCGCACAGTTTCTCCTTGCATATATACAGGTTTGTCCAATTGAATAAATATAGTCATTGATCTTTGTGAAAATGTAAGTTTGGTCTCATTTAAAAATGCTTGGCCACCAGTTAGACTATTATATGTTCCTTCTACTCTCAATCTGTATTCCCCATTAACAGACGTAGATGGCAATCCCATCATTAGAGTTTCTGGTATGCCTTCCTTTACTTCTTGAAAATCTGCAGCTACCTCCACTCCATTTCTTTGAATGGACGAACGTACTATGATTGGAATTGGGCTATATAAGACATTTACATCTACACGGTAGATCTGCCCTGGTCTAACCATTCGAGATGCGACCACAAAGTAGGTACTGCCAAAAAAAAAAGTATTTCAGAATTGCTATTTTGTTGTTACATTTCTGATTCATTTTGCTTTTATATATTCAATTTTTATATTTTGAATTATATTGAACATTATTGATATTAAAAAGTATCATTTATGATACACCACATGCATATTGTTTATCTCCAATCATATATATTTTATTGCCTAATTATTATATGTAAAACTTACGCCTCTTTTATTATAATACTGTCAGTTGGATTTCCAGAACCTCGTAAACCAAATCCAGCCTGATCTCTATCATCGAATCGATTCCAAGGAGAGCGCGTCGATTCAGTCGATTCTTGCGAGAACTGACTATTCCCGTAAGCGAAGGTTAATATCAAAATCCAGATCCACATTTTCTACAATATACGACAATTAACGATATATGACAATTTACAACAATTGATACAGTTTACTTCATGAAAAAAACGGAGCTAAGAAAGAAAATGTTGTGTTATGTATCATGATTAAAACTAGCGGTCAACGCCCAAAATACACATTTAAGATAACTGGTATTTCATTTTAATTTACCTTGGATGAATAATTTTTTCTAATCAAATCCAATCGTCACTGACACACATCTACGCAAAATTTCAAAAACCTTCTTTTTAAATATTAAACTTATCGTGTGTTTGAAAAAATTTCATGATTAGGAGTGGTCACTTATACTATTACATATACCTCACAAACACTGAATGTATTTGGTTGGGCACTCGGCACTCGACACTCAACACTCGGCACAGAAAGTAAGTTACTCACTTATACCTTACCCCTTACTCTGTCTAGAAACTGAGGTAGTCCACAGAGTGGGGATAGAACAGTGGGGAGCAAAGTCACCAACGCGCGGCTGTTGAATTGGCGCCATACTAATGGAGGGGCTTCAAAGCATACCGAGAGGATCAACAGGGAAAAATACATTTTTCTGTCTTTACTGTGGCCATGTGGCCATATATTTGTAACTTATGTGATCCGATAATCTTGTTGCATTTTATTCCTTAAAGCACTAAAAATTATTAAAATCTCCTTTGATCATTTATTTAAATTTGTTGTATAATTAACAAAATATATAATAATAATACTAAAAAATTTTTCATCAATCCTTTTACAATATTTATTTTCTTTTTACATTTTTTTCTATAAAATATGTACCTAGTTTTAGTTACATTTTGTTAATTTAGTCCCCTCATTTTTATTAAATAAAATGATTGCTACTTTTGTCCAGAACAAATATTACCAGCGCATCCAATATTGATACACGCTCTATGTTTTGCAGCAAATTTCGTATTGACGAAGACATCAGGCTTTTCTTCGACTAGTTTTTTGAACCCTCTCCGTCTTGCTCTATCGGCATCAAACGGAATTTCTTCAACGTATATATCCGGTATTTTCAACGGATAATTCGGGGGAATTATATTTAGAGGATATCCGTCTCTTTGTGATAATTCTTTACAAACTAATACTAAAGCAGCTATATTTACTGGTCTCGGAGGAGTATCCAATTCACTTTCCTCGAATATTTTTTCAGGCAAACAGAATTTTGTGCCCGTCTCTGCGGCTCTTCTTTCACTCTCATCCGGATATGGTACTTTTGTACATAAAAATTCATTAAACGAACCCGTATTCTTAAATAATAATTTCTTCTCAACAATAGAAAATGGATTGATCGTATATGTCCCGAAACATATCATTCTGAAGAAAATACTTATGTAACCAGTTGGTTTGTATTCCTCGTCCACGAGACCAAAAGTGTTTTTTATCTCATATGCTTTTGGTAAGTGAAATAGGTCGTTGTCTGGCATCATCACGTGGTCACAAAGGCAACCTGGTATTGGGATTACTGAATTTCCTAATGGATCCTTTAATACTTCCTCGGGGCAAATAACGATCTCTCTGATTTTGTATACATCCAGTAACAATGGTTTCGATCGCATTTTTTCAACCAGTTCGCCAGGATTCCTTGTGAACAGGTATACTTTACCGACGTTGAAGTTCACAGTATGCATCCCCTGCCCGCGAATTATTTCCTTCGGTCTATCCGGTTTGGTCAAGAGGAAGTTACTTTGAAAGATTCGAAACAATGGCATGTCGATAAATTGTAGATCGACGCCTAATTCATTCGGCGAAATTTTCTGCAATTTCTCGGCGTACAAGGTAACAGAATCGACGAAGACTTCTAGGATGTATAGCTTCTTATCTTTTACAGAAATGCAGGCTTTGAGATTCGCGTTCATGTTAAATTTGGAAAATATTTTATTTTCATGAAAGAAGTAGCACGAAAGTTAATTAACGGGATAGTTTCGAATTTATTTAAAATTTTCTACATAAAATCAGCTAAAATGTTTGCTTGTGTGTTAATGTTTCGATTAAAAAATGATGAAAACAATTGAACTGAAAAATTGATAATTCGCCACGTTTTATGTTATATTTCCATGATTAACACAAGCACATTCAGTTATTATGTACAATCATTATAAACATAATCGGTGATAATATATTTTACATCAAACTGATATTTGTCATAATTATTTTCATGCAATGCTTTATATTTATCCTTCTCTATCTATTGGTTCCTTGATTTCGAATGGATTGTTGTGTATTTTAATATGGAAAATATATAACACGTGTATAAAACATGTATATATTATATGATATGATATGATTACATTATACATGTGTATATAATATGTATATAACATGTGTTAAATTTCTACCCACTGCACTCAAATTCTGATACTTGCAATGATAATACATGAAATGAAATATATTGTTATCATTTCATGAATTATTATACATAAATGCATTTTTGCATTCATGCGTAAAAAAATATGTTGTAGACGATACCAGGTAATGAAAAATTAAAAATTATATTAATTATTGTATATTAAAATTTTTACATTATAAATTTTAACTAAGAAACAAAACATATTGACATAATAAAGTAAGATTTTAAATATGAGCAATACAAATGATAATATTATCTTTGATTGTATATGAAAAATTGTGTCTTAAATTTTTCCTAAGCATTTGAGCAGGTTATTTTTTCTAATTTCATTATCAAAAATAAAAAATATTCTTGGATTATATATTTTTGCCATATAAAACATATTTATCTAAAATATATGGGTATCCCTTTCCCTATTTGATCGTGATGGAGTAGAACTAAATATATTTTTCATGTTCTCTCTCCACTCGGGTAGACGAAGTTCATCGTCACTCATTAAAATTCGATCTCCCCAGTAAGCCTTTTGCTTAGTCGGAGTAGTGCTACAACTATCAGTAACATTCGCTGTATTGCTCATACTGCAAGTTTGATAACCAGTGTCTTGTATAGAATTCGAAACACTCTGCTGACCAGAAATACCTAGCATCGCGTTAGTCTGTTGGATCATACAACTTTCGTTTGTACTCGTCTTGTACAATTTAAACGTGTTGGTAGCATTACTGTATTTAACATCAAATTCTGTAGTTTTGTTTTCGCAATTATGCTCAACGTGAATTGAGTTCTTTGCTAGGACTTTTATTTTTGTATGGGTATCATCTTGAGTACTCGCAGATTCGCTTTGTAAATTTAAAAGATCACCTGCCTTTTCGTCTGCATTTATTTTGCTAAGAGATTCATCTAAAAGATATATCATGTAAGTATTATAAACAATAACATTATTTTAGTAGTATTTTAGTAAAGGATAATTAAATATTAAATATTATTGATGTGGGTGAAATAATTACCTAAAGAGTAATTGTTTGATAGATCTTTAAGTTGCATATTAGATCGATCTATACTCATGTCCATACTGAAGTTCAGTCGAGCAACCGAATGAGATCGAGATTCCCCGCTTTCATACGACATGTGATTTACTGTACTGTGTATGGGAGATATACTAGGATGCGATAAATTTCCTGTGTCTATTTGCGACGCGTTGTAATGACAATTTTCATTTGGCGAGCACTAGAAGGAAAGAATTTGATAATTTTTGACTTCAAAACTCACATGTGTAATGTGTGTAAGATAGATAAAGATAATTAAAAAAGCTGTAATTTACCTTCAATGATGTACCATGAATTAACATTCCACTTTGTGGAGGACTGGAAGATAATACTAAAGATCCATCCATTTTTACTGGCGACGATAAAGAGATTGAAGAATCTTCTTCATTATCTACACAATCATCAAGATTAGAGAATAACTTCCGTCTTAAAGAGTTGTTACTCGAATTTGCATCGTCACTCTCAACATTTTGCTCCTAAAACAAAATAGGAGACGTTTAAAGGCGGAGATTTAATATTTAAGTAGTTTAAATGATGACTTTAGCTTTGTATTTACTTGAATGAATGTAAGGTAAGGTTTTAACATTTCCATAACATGAGCTGGCAATTCAGATGGAAATGTTAATACTGTTTGACTCCATCCTAAAGCAATTAAAATCAAAATTAAACTATGAAAAATATTCCTTGATTAATTATAATAAATACCATCTTTTTTCAATTTGGAAGATTCTGAATTCAGTTCACTCGAACCCTTTATATGAGTATCTACATTAACTATTGTTCTATTCTCTTTCTTCTTTATCTCCCATGGGCTTGGAATTATTTCATTTTTATTAAAAAATTGATCAATAGCTGCTTGAGCTTTTATTTCAATCTCTGGGTCTACACAATGTATTTGTTGCATAGGAAATTCTTCTATTTTCGCTGGCTGTATTAATGCCAACTCATCCACACTCCATGCAAAGTCTGGTGATTGATGAGATGGATTTGAAACCTAAGAATGTTATTAGCAGTTACACATAATCATTAGGAAATAATATAAAAAATGATTCTATTAAATCATTTTATAAATAAACTAAATCTTTGGTTTTAATAAAAAATTTAGAAAATTACCTTACTGAACACAGTTGGACTAATCACAGATAAATGCAGTCTATTAGTTAAATCAGTCTCAAATGGATTCCTTGCTATAAATTTTGTTAAACCTGAAGGGGGTGTAATGTGATTTGGAAGCACATTAAAGGAATTTATATTACTTCGATATGTTGTGTGCTTTGAACTTGTATTATACTGCTTTACAGGAGTTTTATAAATCACAGGACTCTTGGTTGACAAATTTTCACATTCGTTTCCATTCTTAATTGGTGTTGTCCACTTTAAATGCTCCATTCCAATATACCTATAATTATTCATTAAATTCAATTTGTACTTAAATTATTTTTCACTATTATGAAATTATTGTTACGAAACATGTTTTTTTTTATAATACGTATAATACGGAAACAATATTTTTATTTATAAAAGACATTTAGAAATTATTTGATAAACTTACTTATGTTAGTTTCTATCTTTTAACGTCTTTTTCAAGCTCGTTCTTCTAATTTCTGACTACAAGAACGTACAAATGGTACAAATATTTTATAGACTTCTCTTGTCGAAATATTAGATTTAATTTACGTATTCCGATTTTTACATTATAATAATATTACCCTAATTCGTAAACTTGTATACAGTTTGAATTATTTTAAAACGTACATAATCAACAGTCATGGATAATGTAAGTATATACTAGAAGATAACCGAAGTATAAACGTTGAATACCAAGAATAGTTTGATAATTTCAATTAAATTACTATGCTCTGTCCATGGACTTATCTGAAGACACGTAATCCCTACCTAACCCCAATCTAGGGGAAATAGGTTACATTCATAAGTCAGATTATTCTTGACATCATTGCAGGAATTCTGTTAGTCTGCATTGTGTTAAATCACCTTCGTGAAATACGTATATATACAAATTTGAAGATTTTTTATTGTATTTAATTAAAGTGTTTTAATTTGTGTTAAATCCCTAGAATATTTATCACCAAACTAGTGAAATAAATTTGGGAACCATCATCTTAAAGAAATTACAATGGTTTGTTCTATTTCATGTTTAAATGTTCTGTACAAATCATTTAATAATAATAATAGTAATATTAATGTAATAATAATATGTTAACATATTTTATTTCGTATTGTATTTGTGATACATATAATGAAATTAATTAGTACTTGAAAAAATTATACATAATAAACAAACGTAACCTATAGAACTACAGACTTTGTTGATTGTTTGACAAATGATCAACTACAATATTGAAAAAATCCTGATTTTAATATTAGCAAATATTAGTAATGAATGTGAAGTGATATAATCGTTGATGTCAATATTTATCTGGTAAACTTGTTGTAAGTCTCACACTACATGCTATAATGCTATTAATGTAATTTGCAATTAGTAGAAGTAGAATATTAGATAAAGATTTGTATTAAAAAGGTCTCAATACATAATTATTGTGGAATAAATTTTACTATTTTAAACGTATCAAAGATAAAAATTTTGTTATAAACATATTATTTATTTCTAATGTGATGTTTGAAATAGTTATAATTTATGCATTATTTTTAAGTTAAAAATAATATATCACTTATTATATTCTTTTGTATATACTTTTTCTGATATTTTAAAGAGTGGAGTAAAAATGGTTGCTGGCCCTACAGAACATGGCATACAAGCTGATGTAATATTTGTGATTGAAGGAACAGCTGTTAATGGAGCTTATCTTAATGATTTGAAAACAAATTATCTTACTCCTACACTTGAGTAAGTTATGTTTTCTATATTAGATCATATTGAGTATTTTTTATTTTGTTTATAGATGCTTATTAATTTAAGACATTATATTATATAGGTATTTCAGTCAAGGTGGTATTGAAGATAGAGAATATGTTTCTGAGGTAAAATAATGATATTAACCATTTTTATAATATTTCTTACCTTTTTAATTTCTTTGTTCTTATATTTAATAATAAAAATCATTTTTTAGCAAAATAGTACAACGTTATATGGAATAGTAGTATATCATGCTGCTGATTGTTTACCAGCACCATGTACAGAGACTTTTGGACCATATGCAAATCCTCATAAATTACTCCTTGTATTAGAAAAACTAGAGTATGTAAAAAATGTATCAGATTTTTAATTAATGAACTTTTAATCTTATTAATGAACATTGCTGATATTCTTGTTTGAATAGAATGGTTGGAGGGAAGGGGGAATGTTTTGCCAATATTGGAGAAGGACTTGCAACTGGACTTCAATGTTTTGAAGATCTACAATTAAGACGTGAACCAAATACAGCATCGCAGAAGCATTGTATTTTGATTTGCAATTCTCCTCCATATCAAACAGTCATACAAGAATCATATAAATTTGCTGGACACACTATAGAACAGTTGGCTTCCCTCTATCAAGAAGTATATTGCAATTAATTGTGTGAATAGAAGTCGTCATTTAAGCCTATATAAAAAAATCATTTTTTTTCTTTCAGAGGAATATTAATCTTTCCATATTATCACCTAGAAAAATACCTGCCTTATTTAAATTATTTGAAAAAGCGGGAGGAGATTTACAATCGTCACAAACCAAAAATTACGCTAAAGATCCACGACATTTGGTCCTCTTACGTAATTATAATTTAAAAGAAAGACCTGTCAGTCCAACAATTGGTGGAGCTGTTCATACTACACCAGGTACTGCTGCACAGATTCCATTGAGCCCATTGCAGAGTAATGACAGTCCAAATACAAATCAAGTGCAACAGAATATTGCACAACCAACTCAACCTCAAGGTCCTCCATTTAGAGGTCAAACTCCTCAAAATATCGCTTCAGTTCATCAAACAGTAGTACCAATGGCTGCTGCGATGAACGCTGGTCGACCTCCTTATAATCCCCCAATATCCGCTCCGCCAACTTATCATCCTAATGTAACAAGAGCAGGTCACCCTAGATGGAGACCTTTCGTGACACCAGGGGCAACAGGTCCAGCAAATACGCAAAGTAGTGCTTTAATAGCGCAATTAAATCAACCACCTCCTTCAATTGGGCTCAATGTAACTCCATTTGGACAAAGAATGGATGGTAAAAGTGATAGTACTTTGTAAAGTTTTATTACTTATCCTTGTTTCAAAAGTTAATGTGTTAATGTATATTTTATATCTTTAGTGACAAATAGCAATGTTATGGCTGCAAATGCACAACAGCAACAGCAGCAGCAACAACAACAGCAGCAGCAGCAATTAACTCAACAACAGCTAAGATTAACAATGCAATTACAACAACAACAGCAAAATGTCCAGCAACAGGCTCAAATGCCAATAACAGCTCAACCAACGCACGGACAAGCAGGACCGCAACTCACAGTATCCTGCGTGAGCCAATCTATGCCAACTCAAGTACCACAAACAGTTACAGCTTCGCAGACACAGGCACCTGTATCGTCGGTTACTCAACAACAGCAAGTAACGCACTCTCAGACACAGGTATTTTAAGTTGCTTAAATTATTTATAAGGAGAGACTGTTTTAATGTTGTAATGTTCGAATGTTGATTTTGAAACGAAAGGAAAAGATATGAATCACATTAATATAACTGTTTTAAAGGGTAATGTAACAGGTGGTACAGTAGGACCAGGACCACAAATTAGTACACCACGTGAGAGACAAACGATATGGCAAGGTATTATTGAATGGGTTGAAAAAGCTAAAACAACTCCAGATGCACCAAAACAAACTAGGCATCTTCCATGTCAAGTTTCCGCAAATTCCAAAGATGGAGATCCAGAATTGTAAGTTTTTGTGGATGTTAATAATCATAAATTGTTATAAATCAATACATTAATATATTATAGGAAAGCTGATACGTGGCCTCAGAAATTAATTATGCAGTTGATGCCCAAGCAGTTAATAGGAAATATTGGTGGAACATATTTGAAAAATTCCAAGTCCGTTTTGTTTCATCCTACACCTTGCGAAGCGTTAGAATCGTTAACAAAAGTTATGAATTCGGGATTTGTTAGTATATTACACTATATCTTTTCAGTACAATAAAATGAAAAAAATATCTTTAATTACTGATAAAAAAATATTTCAGGCAGGTTGTGTTCATTTCACATTCTTGCAAGCAGCTTGTGATATAAAAGTACTTATCCTCCTCTACACGGCTGAAAGAAGAACCTATTTGGGATTTATTCCAAATGATCAAACAGGTTTCGTAGATCGTCTTCGAAAAGTGATTCAGCAACAAAAAACATCGCATGCTTCTATGAGACAAGGACAAGTAAGTAAAAATTTATACTCTAAGGTATATTAAATGTTTCTTGATATATTTACAAATATAATTACTATATCAGGCTGGAGCTGCTCAAGGAAACGCAATAGCTGGCACAATGCCTACTACAGGTACTTCTCAAGGAGGTATACTTATGTCACAAACAAATACTATAGCTATGGGAGGAGGCCAAATAACTCAGAACGTAGTTTCTACAAATGCTCCACAACAAACATTAACTTCATCTGCTGGCCCTCAGAATCAAATAAACATGCAGGTAAGGTTTACCACATGTATACAATGAAGTAAAATGGATTTAAAACATATATAATTAGCTTTATATATAGATAATATATTTAAAGAATTATGAGTTAGAAACAAATGCTATCTATATAGATATACACAGATATCAAAATGAAAATAAACCATTCTTTTTATTGATAGAGTGGTGGTATTACTGGTCCCCAAGTGGCTCCAGCTTCTGGTACGATGATAGGACAACAAAGACCACCATTTGATGACATAGAAATAGCTAGGCAACAAAATTTATTAAAAATTCAACAACTACGGCAAACGTTAGAAGCTGCGCAGCAACAGGAGGCGCAATATAAGTCACAACTGGAAGTAAATGTAAGCCAATAAATATAACAACAAAATACGGAAAAAAACAAAACACATATTAAAATAAATTTCACAGAATTCATATAATATAATTAACTTTATAGATTCAACAGAATCTAGAAGTAGCACAGCAACAGGAAATGCAATATAAACAACAGTTGGAGGTGAACTGTTTTTTAGAAGTTATCATACATTCTGTTGTATAGCTTCGCACAAATAGGGAAACGAAATAAACGAATAAAATTTGTTACAGGCTCAACAAGCCCAAAGAGCACTAAATCCTGCCGCTATGACGAATCAGCAAGCAAATGCTCCAAGGTTGATGAGGCCTGTCCCGAATATAGGTCTTAGGCATTTATTGCAACAAGTATGGATTATCATGTTCATTATCATAATTATGAATTGGTAATTGTATATCAGAGTTAAATTATATCTGCAATTAAAAATAATTTGGATTTTGTAGCCACAACCGCCATATAGACAGGTACTTGGATTACAGCAACAAATGGTTCCTAGAGGGCAAATGGCGACAAGAGCTATGGCTCCTGGTAATCCACAAAATCAGCAATTCGAGGACGTCTCTAATTATGATTTCCTTGGATAGATAATTTAAATAAATATTTTTTTTATGGAAATTCTACTGTAAATATTCGATTAGAATAAATTGCACATCGAAAAATACAAGAGCATTTTAATGGTCTTTACTTCCAATATAAATTTTATAATATTTATGTATTTCTAAATATATACACGCATATAACAAAACAATTTATAAAATATACATATTCATCTTTATACGAAAAAGAGAAGTTACTACATATATATTAGGATCGATAAATTAAATTAAAATATTGAAATATTCTTTTATTACTTTAAAATTTTTATCTATATCAAAATTTTTAAAAGCATGTGGTAAGAAACAGCAAGGTTATGCATCGTTTCATTAATTCCGTAACACGTGGAAACCTGTTGCTTGAAAGATCAGAAAATAAAATACACTCTATTTGTATATATTGTATATATTGTATATATGTTGTAAATGAAATATCGTTAATAGCAAGTAACTTTACTTTCAACTATTATTTCGACGATATTTAATACTACATAATTTAACTTAAAGTTCTATTGTGCAATTCGATTATTTTATTTGCGTTTAAAATATTTTTGACAATAATATTCTTCCATAGAACTTTATACCCTTGTTTCCTTTTGTTACATGTTTACGAAAATGTATTTTTCTTTTTGTTTATAGCTAGTACGATAACGTCTGTTTTGTAAAACATGACGTAAATATAATCCAAATATTATTATTAGTTTCGTTTAAAGATTTTAAATGGTATCAATGTCTATATTTCATAATCGAAAATATTCAAAAGTATTTAATTTTAATTTATTTTTAACAATAAAAAATACAATTGAAATATATAATTTCAGTAGA
Source organism: Bombus vosnesenskii (assembly GCF_011952255.1). Taxonomy (NCBI): domain Eukaryota; kingdom Metazoa; phylum Arthropoda; class Insecta; order Hymenoptera; family Apidae; genus Bombus; species Bombus vosnesenskii. The sequence continues at coordinate 1,059,665 of NW_022884330.1, read as the reverse complement.
AACAGAGAATACTATATTGAGTAACATGCTCTTTTGACCTCAACTCATATTTTTGATATTATTGTTATGATACAAGCATACTATTTTGCAATTATTACACTGATAAATTGAGATAATTCAGTGACTCGCTTGCCAGTTCACTCTAGGGGGTCTTAATAATTGTAATTAATTATCAGTTTAATATATCATATTATATTGTCACGTTTACTACTCTTATCCTTTTGTATTGTGTTTTTTAATTCTTTTATGTACTTTATCATTTTGTAATTCTCAGTTTTTAGATCATGGATATTATAAGGTTCTACAAAGTACCTGGTTTAAAGTCAGGTCAATTTAAAAGCAAATTTAACAGTCTTGTTCAAATAACAAATCTGATTAGTGGTTTGGAAACTGAATTGTGTTACTATATTGAAGTTAAAGAACCTCTGAGTGAAGAAGAATTGGCAATCTTAAAATGGATTTTAACTCCTCCTTTGGAATCACAAAGTTTGAAGAATTCCAGTGCATTTGATAAAAAATTAAATAACTGCTTTATTATTGAAATTGGACCAAGGTAAGATAAATGATAAAAAACTAACTATTTAACAATAATATTTAAAATTGAAATTAATTAATTTTTATGTTGTTACAGATTGAATTTTTCTACAGCATTTTGTAGCAATGCTGTATCAATTTGTAGATCTGTGTATTTAGACAAAGTAACAAGAATTGAAGCAGCAACTAGATACTGTATTAAATACAATGGAGTAATTGATAAAGAAATTGAAGATGCTGTGTGTAAATAGAATAGTATTTATTGAATATAAGAAATATACATCTCTTACATTTGTTTCTTTATTTAGATAACAGATGTACTGCATGACAAGATGACTGAATGTAGATATATGAAACCAATAGAAACTTTTGATCATGGATTTAGACCAGAAAATTGGTTTGAAGTTAATGTCTTGGGAGATGGAAGAATAGCATTAGAAAAAGTAAATTCGAAACTGGGTATGTATTCAAAATGAAATATAATAAAAGATAATAGGTAACTTAAATATCATTTTCAATATTATTTGAACATTTTATTTAGGTTTAGCATTTGACAATTGGGACTTAGATTTTTACACAGATCTATTTCTTAATAAATTAAAGCGCAATCCAACTAGTGTGGAGTGCTTTGATTTAGCACAATCTAATAGTGAACACAGTCGTCACTGGTTTTTCAAAGGTCAAATGATTGTTGATGGTGAAAAGATGAAACAATCTTTAATTGATATGATTATGGAGACACAAAAATATTCCAATCCAAACAATACGATTAAATTTAGTGATAATAGTAGCGCAATTAAGGGCTTTCAAACAAAAGTTCTACGGCCAATGAAGACTTACACATGTAGTCCTTTCTGTTTGGAAAATGTAGATCAAGATTTGATATTCACTGCAGAGACTCATAATTTCCCAACTGGGGTTGCTCCATTTAGGTAAATAATTTAGAAATTTCATATAATGTACTTCACTCTATGATATGTTTCATAAATATTATTTTAATTTACAGTGGAGCTACAACTGGAACTGGAGGAAGACTGAGAGATATTCAAGGAATTGGTAGGGGAGGATATTACATTGCTGGAACGGCCGGTTATTCCGTTGGTAATTTGCATATTCCAGGTTTGTACTTTATATAGCTTATTTACTTTTATAAAAATAGAAAAACGTCTTCATTAAATTGTCAATCTCTTTCTTAGGCTATAATTTACCATGGGAGGAAAAGAATCTACAATATCCCAACAATATGGCTTCTCCATTAGAAATTATAATTGAAGCCAGCAATGGAGCATCCGATTATGGCAATAAATTTGGAGAACCAGTCATATCTGGTTTTGCTCGTTCATTCGGTATGACGGATGAAGTTGGTGTGCGACGTGAATGGATTAAACCCATAATGTTTAGTGGAGGATTGGGTACCATGGATGCCAATATGTCTCAAAAAATTTTGCCACAGAAAGGTGAGTAGAAAATAAAATTTAAATGGTTTTTTTGTACAATGACATTAAAAGAAAAATGAAAAATTTTTGTATATCAGGTATGGAAGTCATTAAAATTGGTGGTCCTGTTTATAGAATAGGCGTAGGAGGTGGTTCAGCTAGTTCTATTGAGGTAATTTTATATTCCAAAGAATAATGTAACTGATTAATATACATTCTTAATGATCCATTAAAAATTACGAAATCTATTATTTTGTTAGGTGCAAGGTGATAATAAATCAGAATTAGATTTCGGAGCCGTACAAAGAGGTGATCCTGAGATGGAACAAAAATTGAATAGAGTTGTTCGTGCTTGCACTGAGATGGGACAGCAAAACCCAATACTTAGTATACATGATCAAGGAGCTGGAGGCAATGGTAAATAAACATTCTTAGAAGATCAGGATATAATTAGATCGTATATTATAATGTTGAATCATTAACTGTTTGAAATTACATTAGGCAACGTTCTAAAAGAATTAGTAGAACCAACGGGTGCAGTAATCTTCACAAAGAAATTTGACTTAGGCGATCCAAGCATTAGTACATTGGAATTATGGGGTGCCGAATATCAAGAAAACGACGCAATTCTTTGCAAATCAGAAAGCAGTAATTTACTTAACGAAATAGCAGCGCGAGAAAAGTGTCCCATAAATTTTGTAGGGATTGTCACAGGAAATGGGAAAATCATTCTTTCAGAAGAGGATAATTGTGATTCATCGAAATATCTAAATGAGAATTACGAATATAAATCGAGGCACCCAGTCGAGTTAGATTTAGAATTAGTACTTGGAAAAATGCCTCAAAAGGTGAACATGGAAATATAATAAAATAAATTAAATATAATAATGTTTAAGTAATAATCTTTTTGTACTTTTATAGTCTTTTAATCTGCAAAGACAAGTAACTCAGTTACCTGCTATCAAGTTGCCCGTAAATCTAACTGTACAAGGTATCTTAGAAAGAGTCCTACGATTGCCTTCAGTAGCAAGCAAACGATATTTAACTAACAAAGTTGATCGTTGTGTTACTGGACTAATTGCACAACAGCAATGCGTTGGTCCTCTGCATACTCCCCTTGCCAATGTTGCTGTGACAGCAATATCTCATTTCTCTACGGTAAAAAATATAAAAAATAAACAAATAAGAAAAATAAAATCAATCAAAGTTAAACAAAAATGCAGCAAACGTAATATTATGTGTTTTATCCTACAGGTTGGTATAGCAACTTCTATCGGAGAACAACCGATAAAAGGCCTCGTAAATCCAGCAGCTGGAGCCCGTATGACTGTAGCAGAAGCGTTGAGTAACTTAGTTTTTGCACAGATTTCAAATATACAGGTAATTTATGAGTATGTATTAATTTAATAAATTTTTATTCTTAGTATAACTTATTTTTATATATTTAGGACGTTAAATGCAGCGGAAATTGGATGTGGGCTGCTAAATTACCCGGAGAAGGTGCAGCTTTATATGATGCATGTTCTGCTATGTGTTCAATTATGAATGAATTAGGAATCGCAATTGATGGAGGAAAGGATTCTCTTAGCATGGCTGCACGAATTGGGGAGGATGTCGTCAAAGCGCCTGGTACACTTGTGATTTCTTGCTATGCTCCTTGTCCCGACATACGACAAGTAAGTTGAAATTACTTTTACTTTTCTATTTAATGTTATTTTCTATTATATTTTTATTATAGGTTGTAACACCCGATTTAAAAGCTCCTGCAGCTGGAAAAAATGGTTACATATTATTTTTAGATTTATCAAATGGAAAAAGTCGAATTGGTGGCACAGCTTTGGCTCAGGTTTATAAATCCCTCGGAAACGAAGTTCCAGATGTACAACGCGTTGACATGTTAAAGAATGCTTTCAAAGCTATTCAACAATTAATTGCAGGTGACTTAATAACTAAAGTAATTTATGAAATTTATTCTTTTATTTCAATGGAGGAAATTACTAGTATTTGAAATATTTTTCACTACAACAGAGGGAAAAGTACTAGCAGGTCATGATATTAGCGATGGTGGACTTATTACATGCCTGCTTGAAATGTGCTTTGCTGGTATATCTGGAATGAACGTGAATATTTCTCATAAATCAGGATCTCCTATTGAAATTTTATTCACCGAAGAAGTAGGATGGATACTAGAAATTGATTCAATAAATTACAATTATGTTTTGGAAGTATTTAACCAGTTTGATGTTCCTGTATATTTAATTGGACGATCGGAAGGATTTGGATTGTCATCGAAAGCATGTATTTTATACATTGCGTAAATTTACAAAATTATGTTTATGTAATAGATATTTTATGTCCTTAGATAAAAGTTCAAGTACAAGAGAAGATTTTTCTGGAATCAACAGTATTACCGCTAATGAGTCTATGGGAAGAGACGAGTTATCAATTAGAATGTCGACAAACGAATGTTGAATGTGCACTTCAAGAATTCAGTGGATTACAAGATAGAACTGCACCATGCTATAAATTAACATTTAATCCTGACGTTAGATCTACGGCAATTTACAAACATTTATCTTGTTAGTAAAGATTTAATTCGATGTAAAATCTAAAAATTGCTGGATCGTATTTATATTTGTTTGCCATTTTTTCAGCAAACATTCCAGTTGCTGTAATAAGAGAGGAAGGCATAAATGGTGATAGAGAAATGGCAGCATCTTTGATAGATGCGGGTTTCGAAGTTTGGGATGTTACAATGCAAGACTTGTTAAAAGATAAAGTCACATTCGATAGATTCAGAGGAGTTGTATTCCCTGGTGGTTTTAGCTATGCAGGTAAATTATTAATAGATTAATTTTTGTTTTACAAAATGGAAACGAATAAAAATTAATTTAAATTTATTTCAGATGTTTTGGGTTCTGCTAAAGGATGGGCTGCGAGTCTTTTATTCCATCCATCTCTTCAAAAACAATTAAAATCATTTATTTCTCGAAAAGATACGTTTAGTTTAGGAGTTTGCAATGGATGCCAATTAATGTCTTTGTTAGGATTGATAGGAAATGAAGACGGTACTATTGCATCATTAAAAGAACATGTTTATAAAATTATTAAATACAATTAACGTTTTTAATTGCTTTTTTGTGTTGCAGATGATACTAAAGAACCAGATATTTTTCTAAGTCATAATGTATCGGAAAGATTCGAATGTCGGTGGAGTACTGTTAGAATTGATAAATCGCCATCGATTATGTTAAATGGAATGGAAAATAGTGTCTTAGGTGTATGGGTCGCTCACGGTGAAGGAAGGTTTACGTTTAGAAATAATGAGGTTTTACAGAAACTAAAGGAAAGTCATTGCTTGGCTATTAAATATACTGATGATTATGGTAATCCAACCGAACGATATCCACTTAATCCTAATGGAAGTACAGGTATTATTTGATTAAATACTTCTCTTAGATTATATAATATTAAAAATAGGGGTTAGCTACATAACATGATTCGTCTTTAAAATCTTTCATGGAGTTTGTCTTTTTATAAATCTACAAAGATACTTTAATTTTGCCTTATATACAACTATTCATTTGCAAATAATACAAAAAAATAATAATAACGAAATTTTATCTGGTTATATACAATTAATCCTGTGATCTATATAATATTTATGATTAATTACAGAGGGTATTGCTGGTATCTGCTCTGCGAATGGACGACACTTAGCAATGATGCCACATCCTGAACGCTGTTCACAAATATGGCAATGGCCTTGGAAACCCTCTAATTGGGAATATACTATTTCGCCATGGCAACGCATTTTCGACAATGCATACGCGTGGTGTGTAACAAAAGATTGAGACAATAACTTTTTTTTATAATATCTTGCATTAATGCAGTCACTGTGTAAATAATGTAATCATATATTTTCTAAATAATCTATATCACGTTGTTTAACAAATCATAGAGTATTACAGATTACAAAATTCTTTATTTCCTACTTTCTTAACAAAGTATGGTAACGTTCTTTTATCAAATATTACAAAAAGAGAAGTAAATTACAGATTAAATTCGTTAACGCTTAGTTCGTATTATTTAAATGAGTTCTGTCTAACCTTGAACAATTGATTTGATGGCGTAAATTGCGAAAATTGATTTGTGGAGAAAATATCCTCTAAGTGTAAATCGCACCGTAATATCACAACTCCAGAAGGATTAACTTTGACTTTTATTTTTGTTTGCGGCGTTAAAATGCCATAATTCACATCTTCATATAGATCCTACAAATATGAATGGTTACCTTTAACATTTTATTACAAACGGTCAAGCGAAAATTTGTATTAAATTTTTGTAATTACATACCTCTACATTATATCCTCCAGGATATTGTAATCCGAGTTCTTTTAATGTAACGGACACATCAGACGGCGTACCATCCGTTCTTCTGTTTACGAACGCTATGGCGTAAGAGTAGTAATTCTGATAAACGGGAGTTATAGGTCTTGCCCAAATTTCAATACCTTTGTGCTGAAATTATAATAAAGTTCACATACATTCGAGTTTGGTGTCAATTATTCACATAAGAAATGAATTTACTAACTTTATAAATTCGTCGACCCTGTATACCTAACGGGTCTTGATCTACAGCAATGATTTTCCTATTTTGTAAAATAGCTTTGTACTCGGGCCTAATTGTTCGTAGATCAACGGACATTAATAGAGGCGCCGCTAATATTGCCCATAACGCCATTTGCGTTTTGCTCTGCTCATAACTTAGTCCAAAATTTCCAATAATTAACATATCAGGATCATTCCAATGGCCAGGACCAGCATTTGGTACAATTGCATCTTGATTATTTCCATAATAATCTATTATGGTCTCTAAACTATTCCACGAATCTTGTATATCATCAAAATTTCTCCATAAATTACAATGTTCTGTTATAGCAGTGAAATTTGGCTAAAATTTTGTGCAACTTAGAATTTTATAGCTTTCAGTCTACGATGATATTATATCAGTACCAACCTGCATGCCAGCATAAATTTGATAAACTGGCCAACTGCAGGAATATACCATTGGCCGACCAGTTTGGTTTAAATAGAATCCAAATTCAGGATATCCTATAATTTTTCATGAATTATAAAGTTAGATCTCTTTCAATAAACATGTAATTATTGATGTTTTAATTATACCTCTATCCATTTCTGAAGGATGTGAATAACATCCATCTAATTTTACATAATCAACATCCCATGATGCAAAAGTAAGAGCATCAGTTTCTAAGTACCCCAATATTCCAGGATATCCAGCACACGTGTAGTTACCAAAATCCTCATAAATTCCAAACTTAAGACCTTTTGAATGAATCTATATAACAGAAATACATAACAATAAGTTTGTAATTCTTGTGGCAAAAAGTTGAATGGTATATTAAAACTTACATAATTTGCAAGATTTTTCATACCATACGGGAATCTTTGCCTATCTGGCACCAGCTGACCATTAACACTTCTATCTTTTTCCAGCCAGCAATCATCAACATTGATATATTCATATCCAACTTCTGCATAGCCTTCTGCTACAACAATGTCTGCCATTGTACGAAAGAGCCGATCACTATAAAGTATAAAAATATATTCCTCAAAATTTTAAACAGATTCATTTCTGTTAAATTGTAATTTGCAATTCATTATATCTTAAAATATGCTTCACTTGTAATATATTAATCTTTTGTTACTAATAAAACTCCTTGGACTAAGATACAGATTTATATAATGGTTATAACATAGCTCTAAGTTAAGTTATTAAGAATCATTCTTAAGGTCAGATAACGATGAATCATATTTAATATCTTGCAATTTATTCTAATTGGTATCTTGTGAATTGAATAACTATAATTTCATGATTTCAGTATTTCCACCTTTGAATATTTTCAATATGATATTTATCTTTTTTTAAATGTTCTATTATTATTGATGTTGAATAGTTTAATAATGAATATAATAATAAACAAATTACTATAGATTTAAGAAAAAATATACAACTTTGAAAGTGTATTTGATATTATAAATAAACACATTACACAACAAAACAATTTAAATGTATATTAAATTAAAAATTCTTCATATGTATGTCTATAAATACAAAGAAGCTAAAAATTCCAATAAAATATTTTTGACATACGTTTTTTGTGACCAAAAGCATTTCAAAATGCAAAAGTATTATTGCATTATATTTACATAAATAATGAATAATATTTTATATTCAAAACAACATTAAAACAAAAAGAAAAGTTTCAATGTTTGTATATTTACAATCCAAAAAGAATTCATAAGACACTTATAGATCATATTTCATATTTTTTCTTGCTACCATTAACAATTAGAGTTTGTAATATTAATCTGTAGACATAAAGCTATATAACAAAGATGCTAATGAAGTTTCACTTTATCTTTAAGAATCACATTATAATGTTAAATATCATTCAGATAGAGAGTAGATAATGCTCCAGTGTATAACATACTCACAAATATTAATTGAAACAGGCTTGCGAAATTCAATTAAAAAAAATGTGCAGAAATAAACAAAAAAGAGCAACGCTTACCTGATACAATTATCTGGATCATTTTTGCAGTCTGTGTTACACCTGAATCGTTCCCAGGCAAGCCAGCCCATGGGCGGTGTTTTCACCAGACCATTTTCAAGGGCCAATGTCAAATCTGCCACTGACACAATCAAACACCATATCCATATAATCTGCGACATTCTGCAAAAACGAACACGTTTCTTTCTAACTATTTGAAAAGAAAAACTTTCCACCAATTTTTATAAAACACCAAACACTAAATTATCACTGATTTTATGACTCCGGTAGCATAATGCTTGGAAAATCTCGAATAATTTAACAAAAAGAAGAAACACCGTCGGAGTCTAAGTAGCAAAAAGATCTGATCATTAGGAGCAAAGCAGCATCGCCATCCACATCCTGCACGGCTGTTTGCAGACTGATCTGATATAAGACCTCCAAGCCAGGAGTACTTTCACCCAATGCCCCATTTCATTTTTACACACAATCACCGCGTGCTTCAGTAGTGTGAACATTGATTTCCTTTCGTACACATAACGAGGCGGCTTCGTATACTAACGCATTAAATCGCCGTTGTAACTATTACAGTGCAATTACGCCTAGCAAAGACAATCGTAGCTATTTTATGTCGCGAATCTCCTTCATTTTTGATTACCTCGAGCGATCGTTGTACTTTGCAAGTGCTATATGTAAGTTTCATGAGGATGAACTACATGATGCTGTTACGACTTTACAGTGGGGACACTATGATTCGGCACTCGGCAGCTTTATAGTTTTAACACGTTCCATGCCGCCATGAACGGCTGTCAGACGTCAATATTTCTAGCGCATGTAAAACAATTGACGGAATGTATCTTCGATGGTACACGTGGATTAATTTGAATAGTGCGACATTCAACATATTTAATAACAGAATTGTGTGAATGCGTGTACTGTATCCTTAAAAATATGTATGATGAAGTTATCAAATTATATCGCATAGCATTGTTGTTGCAATAAGATTGCCTCGCTTGTTTGTACCAGTCTTTAATCTTTCGGTGCACATATTCTATAAATTCCTTTCAACTGAAAATATTTGATTTTCAATTACAAATTATTGTTATATTGAATTGAAGGATGTATTTTTCGAGATATTTTAATGGGAAAAATCTATTTTGTGGAAACATGATAAGAAGTAAAGAGAAAAATAGTTGTTACGTAATAATCTGGTGATTAAACGGATGAATGGTTATTAACTTCGAGCCTCGAAGTTCGAGGAAGCTGACAAACGTTCATTCGAGAATTACAGCGGTTTACGACACTAGGAATGTTCGTATACGAGTTGCATACGCGAATATAAACTTGACATTTCAGTGACTGAGAGGGATAACGAGTAACGAGACATATTGGATTCCAATATAAGGCGGACGCTTGGAACGTGCAACTTTAAGATTCGAGATTATTAGCTTGGAGAATATGTGAAAATGTTACAAAAATGAAACATAAAAAGATGTTGTAAAGATTATATAAAAAAAAATTGTTTGCCTTGTATGTATCTACAAAGAAATGTCATGTAGTTTTTTATCTATTATTTATTTTTTAATCATCGTGCAAGATAATCTTTTATGAAAAGCAAAAATGTGTTTAAAAAGTGATGGAGGCGTTATTTGGAGCCCAATTCTTAGTATCCACCGGTTTTACGGCAACTGGCAACGTAACTTTCCATACTTTCATTTTGATTATTTAATCGAATGGAAAAATCAATAGTAATAAGATGAATTCAGATATCCTTTTATCGACTGATGATATTGTAGTGATATCGATTTAAAAATATTTTCTAATTAAAATTCTGTAAACAAGAATATGAAGTAAAATAATGATCCTAAAAATTCTAATATTGCGAACGAAAAGAAAATTGTAAATAAAAAAATTATATGAAAATATGGATGCTTTTACAATCGTAATAAATCGATAACAGGATTGATTTTTAATACATATTCAAATGATAATCAGTTTATAAATCTTTTTAAGAGATTTTGATGATATATTAAATTTCTTCTTATTAAGTAAATAGTTGGATTGTTATTATATAACCATTATTATATGTGATCTAAATAAACTCGATTTAATAAACTCAATCAATAAAATCTTTGGCGTTTATTATTGATACTTATTATGTCATTTATATTATGTGTATCTTTGAAATCCATAGGATTACTGAATAACGATCTCAAAAGGAGCTTTTAATATTCGCCTTGGTATCTTTCACTTCACACACTTACTCGTTATAGCACAATGATTTTGACACAAAACGCATGTTTAGACACCGCGTATCGTTTATATACCTGGGAATTTGTATCGATAAGACAAATTCACACAAACAATTGTTTCGCTATCGCATAATTTGTCATATTTTGTAGATAACAAATTTTTCTATCGTGCTGCTATTTATTTCTTACAAAACGATAACGATAAGAATAATATTTGAATTTGTTTTGTTTCATTCATATAGCAAAGAAATTATATTTATTTTTAAACTTTTCTAAATATATATCGAGAGGTTGATAAATCATTGCAAACACAATACGCGGTAGTTTATCAAAGTGAGAAAAATAATACCATAGATGTTAAAACAATAAAACTTCGCATACTACATTCCTTTGCGTATTATACACATTCTGTATATTTTTGCTTTTTTAAGTTCCCCATAAATGTGTAAAAATCCGTAGTCTAACAATAATATTTTTCAAATTATTGGATGATTACGCGAGCGAGATTCGAATGTGGCGCCGCGGCGCGTCACACCCCCAAATTATTTATTGTCCATCTCACTCGCGCTATGCCTTTCTTTGTTTAACCTCTTCCTTGTTCCCGTTCGGTCGTTCCCAACCCCCAACAATCCCGCAGCCACCGTCTAACGCGGGGCTGCTGGAGGGACAGTCGGTTTTACCTTGTAAACGAAAACGTGCTCGCCGCACTCCGGTCGCGCAAATTTTTCTCGTGTCGCGTGTCGAACGTCAATCGAACCGCTTATCAAACGGTTCATCGGTTTAATCCTGCCGATGCGACATGTCATGTGAGTAACTCGTCGCGCGTTTCTGACGTGTTATGGCGTGGAAGTGGTGGCGAACCATTGCAGTGGCATCGTTCTCGTCCGACGACACCGGGATATATTACCGCATTGACGATCAACTGTGTTGAGCCTCCATGGGAACATGAAGATACCACCCCTGTCATGACCCAGGTACGCGTACATCTTCTGATTTTTCATCCTTTGTCAATGTATGCCGTTGCTTGCCAGATTTCGTAACAAGGGTTGCGTTTTATTTCGTTAGGTGCTTTTCTTTTTTGCGATTCGATGCTACATTGCAAATATATCAGGTATACAAGCTTCATTAAACGATTAATAAAATGTTTCGAAATCTAAGATCGACGTTGATTAATTTGGTTTTCGATGGATGTCACAGTGACGTTTCAAATGTCATGTTGACAGATTTAACGAAGAAATGTGTTTTAAAAAGGTATTCAGTTAATCTTTAGATTATAAAAATCCATGGTATTTTAGGTTAGCTAATTTAAAGAAACTTTTTATGGTTAGTAATTATATGTAGATCGTGTGGTAGGATGCATCTGCAATCTGTTGGTGCATCACATAGTGTATAGGGGCATCTAGGAAGTGTTTCACGAGATCAGTGACTCAGGGATGGTGTGTTTCTGTCTATTATTTTTGTTGAATTCGAGCAATAGTCGGAGCTCGATGTTGTGCGTTATCGTAAAGGGGCTGGGCGTTCTTTTGAATGGTAGATTTCGGTGCCATTGACGCGCAAGGAACTCGGACAAATCGCATGAATGGGTAATGGCGGCACCCCAGGACAATAATTTTAGGTAGTGACATAAGTACGTATAGCGCTGCGATCGTTCCATTGATCTGTGTTACATCGAAGTCCACATTTCCTGAGTCTAGTAAAACGTTTTGCAAATTTCCATTTCGCTTTACAATCTATGTATGGTTCGACTTTATGCTCGATTAAAATAATGCAAACTTTTTTACGATTTTATAAAGTTATACCGACAGTATATCAATATCGAAGTAAGAATAAAATAGTTACTGTTTCAGGTTATATTTGTGCTTTTCCATCGTCCAAAGATTTCTTAAGTTTGGAAGAATTATGAAAAAGTTGTTAATGCACAAGAATTTTCCGTTTCAATTGCTTTGCCGAAGTTTCTCTTGAATTTTTTCGTTTGTTGAAACGAGCGCGAGATTGGGACGTGAAAATTCGTAGCCGGTTTAACAATTACTATCGGTCAATTTGTCAACTGCGTAAAAGTTGGTCGCATTTGCTTGCAGTCATGAGCGTCCACCTTGAATTACTTTTTATTACAGTGCTGCGCGTGTGTGATGTACGTAGCACACGTATGACGTATGACTTTAACGTGGTACGTAATTCCTGTATACTACGCGAACCATGTAAATTATTCAGAAGTAAAAGTAGCTTAAATATGGACGTATCGTTCATACTGGCAGAGTAATAGCGACCGTTCAACATGAACCGAACGATATTCTTTTACGCAGTAATTCAACAATTATATAAAATTCTTCTTCGTATCCGTATACTAACAATCTATTTAACTTGCGGAATATGCATTAAGAGGTTCGCCCTGAGTATTCTTGCAAAAGAATCTGCTATTCATTTTTTTCTATCATGATCCGGTTCTGTTCTACACTTTTTCCATGGATGATTTTGCTATGTTCGTATGTATGATACGTATTAAAATTCGAACTGTGGCGTTTCTGTATAATCGAATATGGAGAAAAATACTTGATAGCTGGACAAATAAGCGGCGTTATGCGCGATGACGTTCTTCGTTCGTAGCCCATTTCGGCTCACTATTTACCATATTTTATCTAGGGCGGCGCGGGTAAATCGATACGCGCTACTTTCATTCATGGCTGCTTCCCCTCACACGGTTAGCACGTTGCCTCTGCGTACCGCCACTGACGAGCAACCTCCACAACCCCTTATCCCCACTATCAGTGCCACCACCACTATTTTGCCCATTAGTGGCTATCTCTGTTGCAGTGATTCTCAAATTCCTTCTCCTTTCTTGGTAGAATTCCTTCTCCTTGGCGCTTGATGACGTCATGGAATTTAGTCCTACGCTGTACTTATATATACGTATATATTCATGTATAGAAAGACCAACGTATTGAAATCGACGATTATAAGTATACAGAAAAGTTGATAATTTTTTTTATAAATAAACTAATCTATTGTATATGCTATTATTCAATTAATTTATATACTGTCGTGCATTTATAAGAAAACTATCAGCTTCTTTATATTACTCGTAGCTTATCATAATTATAAATTAACGAATTTCTAAGAGATAATTATATATTTCAAAATCGGATTTAAAACGATTTTTAAAATTTGAATGCTTAAACATTTGAATGATCATTTGAAGATTCAAAAATGGAATAATTATTATGGAAAGTGAATTTAAAAGTTGTTTCGTGGAAATGAAATTGGAAAACAAAGGCACATCGTCTCTTCAGAATTTAATGGAAGTGTCTTATGATTTTCACGAAGCCGATTCGGTCGGTTTGAAAATGCAACTTTGTTAACAAGCTGTTAGAGCGAAGCCAGCGAATCGGGTCATTACCGCGCGGTAATTTGTCAAATTACCTTTACGAACCAGGCGTGCTATGGATCGTAACGTTTCGCACATAAACTTTTAGTCTTTGCTATGTTAAGTGCACGTAATTCGTAGATTTTCACGGGCAATTTTCTTCAAGAAGAAATTAGAAACAAACCTCCGAGTCGACTAGAAATTAGATTAACTTTGAAAGTTCGAGCAATCGGAGATTCAGATGTTCGATTACTTGGGAATTCCAAAAATTTGATAATTCGTGAACCGAAAATTTATGAAACCAAAAATTTCCGAGATTTAAGAGCTAAAAGATTTCAAGATTCAACGATTGAGATTATCCAAATTTTGTTGAAGTAAAAAATTTAAAAATTTGCGAATTGAAAAATTTAGTAATTTGAAAGTTAAAGAATTTGAGATTTGAATGTCTCTCTAATTTTTGTAACCTTCTTCTAGACAGAAATTCTCTATACATAAATTCTGTGAATAAATTGTCTTTAAGCAATAATTCTCTGTCAATGGAAATTTTCTTTGGTAGCGTCCCATCGTGACGATTCCTAGTCACGAGCCTGTTTAATATTATTCGAAGGTATTCAGAGAATCAGACGGGCGGACAGTACGATCGAGATTATAGATTACATTTGCAGATTCTATTTGCATACTAGGTTAAGAAGGGCTTCTGTTAGTCTGTGTTCAATATCGTATCACGACTGAAAAGAATTATCCTTCGGTAGGAAATCTCGTTCTCTTCGATTGTCTCTTCTCTTACTTTTTTTCTTTGCGTTTATCGTTTATCCGAACGATATACGTAACAGGTAGCTTTCAATAGGGCTAGGCATTTAAACATCAGCTTTCAACTGAAACGTAGCGCAGAGAAATAAGAGGTACTTATAATGCTAATGGAATAATCCGATGCTTCTTCGCGAATTAGATTAAATCCGAGATTCCAAGTATTTCGAGTGTTCTCGTTAATCCCTTATTCTCTGTATCGATGTTCGAATAATTTAGTAGGTCGTTTACGAGCCAAATTATAAATAATTCTTGGCGATCAATATTTAACGATATTAATTATTTACTCTAATCGATCATATATTAACTTAATAATTATAATATAATTAGCAAGCGTGTAAATTAACTTTTTAATTCACTCTAGTTTTAGTAATTATTTGTAGTTCAAATATCGTTTCGTCTTATTTTTAGTTTCGCTTGCATAATTTCACGCGAGATAGCCGAATATAATAGAGATTATTTTTTTAATTAAGTTTATATTACCTGATTTATAAAAGGAATTTCATTTCGTTTAAAATTAGTAAATTGCTAGTTTTTCACCAATTCGTATAGTAACGTAATGAGTAATAAAAGTGAATTGATAGTTGTATCCGTTCGGTAAAGTACAAAGTAGCAAGTTGAGAATCAACGTTCTGCTACCATGTTGATATCACTACCACGTTCACCACCTACGGGATCATCCTCGTTGGCGCATGGTTGCAAGAACTTTCCAGTACCACCTCCGCTACCATCGCTACTAACGATGAAGGTGATGATCTCGTGATTTCGAAGCTTGATTCTCTCGTATACAATTTTCAATCGCTTCCGACAGTTTATTAACGATAAAAACACATTATTCAAACGTGTAGCATATTTTAGTCGGATTATAGGTAAAATATATCAATAGAAAAATTAATCCAGAAAATCAGATTATCATCTAGTATTATTTATCGATACAGTAAAATTATAGAACGCTGCCAAACTCTCAACGACGAATTCGTCAAGCTGCCTTACTACTCACTCTTTGCGATATTATTTTCGAATGATTAGAAAGTCTGTAATATCCGCACATCGTACTGACACATGTATATTATAAAACGAATAACAGACATAGTTCCAGATATAGCGAAAGAAATACGAAGAAAGACAGTGTTTCATTTCCATCTGAATAAACCTTTTGAGACTTATACATATGCATCGAGCTTTTGTTTAACCGAGGCCACGTACGTGTACGATATTTCTCTCGCAGATATCAAAACATTTTCCAATATCATCTGTCTTCTCCGACGCTTATAAAATACACTCTGAACAGATAAAAACGAAACATAAGAGAAATAATTATTCCTTGCCTTGATCCTCCTATGTTTCCCATATTTCTTATCTGCCAATTACGCGTTTAATAACTTTTTCTTCTACTTCTCGTCTCGTATTGAACAACGATAAGACGTCTAATTTCACTTGTGTCTAACGTTATTACGCTTTTTAATCGTCACATTTTTAAGAGATATTGACATTTAAGAGATCGCTGCGGTCAGTTTGATGCTCCTTCAAAGAGTTCAAATAAATAATATGGTTACGTATGGACGAACAACGTGTCTTCTGTAACGAACGTAATCTTCTCTAGGGATTGATATGAGTCATGCCAGGAAGTTGGCTCGAAGCCATCGCTATACACCATATCGCATCGCCGGGCTACCCCCACTATTCGCTATCGTCACCACGTCACTGCTGACGCCCCTTTACACCCTCGCAGCCGAGTATTTCAATCGTTCGTGGCTGGCTGAGTCTTCCACCCACCCATTCTCCCACCCTTCGCTCACCCTTGCCCTGACCCTTCTTCGTCTCTGTTTCCTCGTCATCGGATTACCACCCTCTATTTCCCTCTCTCTCTCTCTCTCTCTCTCTCTTATACGTTAGCTATCCCCTTCTCTGACTCAGTCGTACACGCGATTCACCAACGCTCTCTGTCTTTCTATTTTTAGAACAGCCCGCGCGGAATAAACGGCCCCATAACCACCCTGTTCTCGCTGGCTGCACGGGGGTAGAATCGACCGTTGAAACTTTGATTTTACTTCTACGGAAGTTTAGTAGTTGAATTATTGGGGCGGATCAGTTAAGCGAGGGGAAAAAGCAACGATCGAGATATAACGAACTTGAACTACTTAGGGTAGAATTCCAGTTACAGCGGAATCCGCTTATTACGATCGCTCTGGCATTTCTTGCAACTCTCGATAAGAGCAACCGGCTGATAACACAGAAATACACGGAATACACAGAGGATGGAAAGTTTCCATTGTCGAGTTCGATTTATTACCAACGATTACGATATCTGTACAATTTGTATCTTTCGCGAAAATAATATAACAAATTTATTTGAGAAAGGTATCAAGTCGCAACTCCTACGCGTTGTAACTGCTGAATGTAATTCAGCAATGTAATGTTACAACGCATTTCGAAGTTCGTCGCTCCGTGTAACGTGTGAAAGTTACGAGATAAGATAAGAAAGGTATGAATTTGCTGCGAACTCTTGTCCTTTCTCTCTTATCTATTGCTCAAGTGTCATGCTCGATATCAGCAGCCGTAGTTTGATTACAACAGGCGGATTGTTTTTATCTGTTTTCACTTCTAATTTCGCTTTTACCTAATTTTAACTAATTTCCTTTTGGGATCCACTCATTATCATAATAATAGGCGATTAACGACGTTATCCGTGATTATCACAACCAGATGACCAGTTCACTGATTCTTCCCACTGTCTGTAATTTGTTGTTGTTATAGCAAACGATAAGCCAAGTTTCGTTTCAACAAATAGAATTCGTGTCTTTCGTGTTGGTATCTTGGAGTTCGTATTTTGTGAATGAACGACGCGTGGGAAAGGTGTTCCGTTAAGGTTGGTCAGGTTTCTTTAATCTGATCTCCTGGTTTCCGTAAGAGCAAGAACCACGTGCGAGGGCAAGATACGGTCAGATTATAGCAATTAGCAATATAGCAATTTGAATCGAATATTCAAACTCCAGAACGAGATGACGTTATCAAACAATTTTCGTATTTCGGTTGTTAATTGTGATTCGTTTCTACCGAAGTGATAACGATTTATTATAATATTACTGGAAATAAGAATCCCTGGCTGAAAAATATCTTACCGAAAGAAATCGCACGCAGAAAGACAAATTTGTTTCTCAGTGCGCATCACGCATACTTTTGAACTAACTTCTTCATGAAAGCAATCGTATCGAGCGTTGCATCTTGTTACTCGCACATCTGTATTTACATTGGAAGGGGGGCGGATCTGGTGGGTAGTTTGCAATTCCGAATCGATTTTATCGTATCGCTATAATAACAGTACGTGCGTGCGTGAATCAGTTATAAATATAGAGTTGCCGTGTTCAAAGATTTCTCGAATGACCCTCGTGTTATATGTTAGCTGCGTTCCTCCTTCTTTTCCTTTTTCTATTCTCGTAGGGCCATTGCGTGGGTGTAACATTCGAGGGCGTAATACGTTCGTAATATATTGCAGAGGGGGTGTTGGAAAAGAAAGACACGATAGAACACGAAATTAAGGATAATAAATGTGAAACGATCCGTTTATCAAATTTATCAAGTTTAGTCAACTATACATGATTCGCAGGATTTGTCTGACTTAAAGAAAAAAGAAAAAAAGAAAAATGTATTGCCATTCACCACGAAAAAGAAAAGAAAGAAACCAACCTTTCCATCCAGGATGTACTTCCGTTTACAGGAGATAGGTTTTATAAAGCTACAATATTTCATTTTTTCGGTCGTTTATTCAGTCGCGATCACGAGTCGAACCCAGTTGCAGACTTTAATCTCGTCTTGAAACGCTCTCCTATTGTGCCTGGTGGGTCCGATTAGAAAGGATACTAGACTTTTTTCCTGTCGATTCAATATGCTCGCGGCCACGATGAAAATCTGATTGCGAGGCTCACCGTGTATCTAGTTGCAGCAGTGTCACCGCTTCCGTCTTTTCATACTTTCTATCGTATCATCTCGTTTCGTGGTTTTCGTCTACAGCTTGGAACAAGTACGCCGTGATGTCGAATCGAACGTAAAATTAACCATCGTCGGTTGGAACTGGGTAATTTTGGGGAGGAAAAGGGGACCATTAAGGAGGATGATCATCGTTAATGATTGGATTTACCAGACAGGAAATTGAGATTATCGGGAATAGATTAGATTGCTTTGTCGAATTGTTCCTCGATCACTTTCTACTTTACAGTCTCCGTTGGTTGAAATTGAAGTTACCGATCGATTTAGTCAATTAATTAATTTAATTAGCCACCGATCAAGTTATCGATGTAGTTCCCGTTGCCTTTCCGTATTTCCATTATTATTATATTATTTTATTTTTCATTCTCAGCTAGCGAAGCATTCATGCAGAAACTCGTAGATCAACGAGTGATTAAATATAGATATTTTTATTTTTTATTCTACCAGCTCGGAGAATTATTTTTTAATACTCAGTTTTACATCTCGCATATTTTTGAATTTTTGATTAAGCGTCCAGACAAATGAAATTCGATAAAAAATCGTGGAAATTCGTTTCTAAAGCAAATCGGCGAGTAATAAAATTGATAAACAAGCTGAGTGGAAAGTACTTAAGAGTAAAATTTCCAATTCCACGGTACGATCTCTCGTTCCTGCCTCGCAATTAATTTTCTACCGAGCATCCAGACTAATTAAATTTAATTATTAATCGTGGGAAATGAGTTTCAAAATTCGTTTCTAAATAAATTCGACGATCAGATAGTCGCTATTCGTGAACTAGGAGAGATAGAGGGAGAACGATCGGACTATATCGTAACTACGGTCTGAGAGTGGAGAACAGTAGAACACGAGCGTTCGTGATCAGCCACATTGAAAGTGCCTCGCCTATAAAGGTCAATTCTCCTGCTTTGAAATTAATATCTTGAGCGAAGAAACGTAGCTCGTTGGCCCATAAAGCCAGCCTTTTTTCGAGCAATTTCAACATTCAGTCAAAGGCAACCTACATACCTCTGTACAATTTCAAAGTGAAATTTTCTTGTTTCGCTTGTTTGTCGCTTGACTCGGCTATACAGAGTTTCACGATTTCAAAGTGGCTTCGAGGAACAAAGTGAAGGAAGACAATGGGCACTGCCATATTTGGGACGTTGAATATCTGAAAAATCTGGTCGGAGAAAGACGTATAGATTGCTAGGAATTTTGTTACGCAACGAACATATCGGATCGTGAATTAATTTTGTATTATGATTTGCTACCAAATCTCGACTCTTTAGTACGTATAGTAATGTATAAGTAATGCCAGATTTGATTAGATAGTCAATCATTAGGCAATTTAACTAGATAGAAAATTATTCGTTTATTTCCTATGAAAGTATTGGTATTTATTTTGTACGAAAGATCGAAGCCACGTTATTTTTATTCGACACTGAAAATACAGCAAAATTGTTCTCTAAATCGGTCGGTTTATATTCTTTGTTATTTTATTACACCATCAGAAAATTAAATAACATTATCTGTGATACTGATAAAATCGCTTCGACGTCAAAGCTTACACGTTGAATCGGAACGAACGAATTGGCAGGAATTTAAGATAGCGAGCGTCTAAAATTTCAGTCACATCGCGTGAGTCATTAGTCGTTCTTGTAAAATGTACAATCTTCAATTCACCTCGCTAGTTCATGCTGTAATTTGCCATCTCGCTATACGTACATAGTATGAACCACTATAGAATATGAAGTCTCATTAGTTAGTTTCATCGCTCGTTTACCAATGGAGAAAGTGATGTTACGAGCGATTACTCTTCTTTATGCCATCGAACCGTACAAGACAGGGTTTGCTACAATCTGCCAGTTAACGCACGTTAAAGACGATAATTAAGATCGTTCGAGTAACAGCTTCTCGAGTTGTACGAAGACGAGGTTCATCCTTTGCGAGGAATACAAATTGTACTGCAATCGTTCCAACGTTTCAATAGATATGTTTTATGAACGAAAGCAAATCCGATGTTACAAATATGGGAAATTACGCGTATAAGAATCGTATAATCTGCTCATATAATCCAAAATGCTGGAAGTTATCATTCGAGCGTTATTAAAATCGTTGTACAATATTTTAGATTTTAGATCGAGGTCGAACGCGTTGCGTTACATTCGTGATTGTCTCGTAATTGGAGGAGTTTTCAACATTTGAAGGTCGTCATTATGCTTCATTTCTCTTTTTTCATTTAATATGGAATCGCGTGATTTTCTGTACGTGCAACGGCAGGAAAGACAAAAACAAGGCCCGTGCAATCAAGGTTATTCTGCCAATTAAGTAATTGCTCGTGATTTCGTTAAGCTTAATCTGTCCCTCGTACGATTATCAGCAAACAATCTTGGCTGGATAGTGCAGAAACTCCACACCGTATTTGTGCATTTATATTTCCAAATACAGACAAGATACTAATCTTAAAAATGAAATCGCAACCAGATATTTAACATTTAAAAGTGCAACAGTTCGAAAAAGTTAAAGAGAGTCGTTAACGATTTTCCATTATATTTATCTCAGGCACGCGTGCTTCACTTTTCGAAATTGCCTTTTACAGTTCATTTTTCTAAATAAAAAAATAAATAAATAAATAAGAAAAAGATAAATCGGTCGACAATGTTCTTTGATCCTACTTTATCTGTACACGTGTACGTTTAAAGTTCCCGAGTCTCTTCCTACAGTTCTCTTTCACAAGCAACGTAAGACAAAGAAAATCAGAAAATATCGCGACGATACCAACGCTATATAACATCGTGTACGCCTAATATTCCCGAAGAAGCAGAATCGATCCCAAAACATCGATCCTTGAACGTTATATAGGCCGAGGACATTCTTTTCCGAGAACGAAAGCAGTTTTTAGAGAGCGATCTATTCTTGCGCGTGAGCCGAATAGCGCCAGAGAAATTGTAATAATCTGCCGCCAAGTGTACCGACTGAAACAAAAAGGAGGCTCTACATCAATCGTGCAACGTTAAAGCAACTGCGTTTCAACGTTAGAAATAGCAGCGGGTATTTTTCAAGGTTCAAAACCGTTCCTCGTTGTTCCATCGATAAACGCCAACTAAATTAATTCGAGTGACTCTCATCCTACGCGGTTTTTATTTTTCCTTCTTTTTTTTTTTTTTAGCATAACGAGTTATGACACGTGGAAAATGTCATGATCGAAATGTCCACCGGTATTTTTTTTCTGCCCCACGGTCGGTTAAGATCATTTTTCTGAGAAATTCCATCCTTTGTCCTTCGTCCAACGTGTTTTCGCGTTTCTTCGCCGCGGTTTATTAATAGTTGTAACGTCCACCGTGAAGTTTTTGTCGCACCACTCACGCAGACGACGTTGAAAAACATAGCGGACGTGGATCTCGTTTGGTGCATCGATGCATTCTTGAAGATTTGAGGGGGCAGCCTGACGCGTACAGTTCATCTTGACATTGAATTTCAATCAGCCTGGATCGTTGGCGAATTTGGAAATTTCAATTTCAATGTTTTGCCTCGCGTGTGCTTATTTGGATATTTTTACTGAAATATTTAACATCGAACGTGTAAATCGGAGGATTTCGACTCTTTAAACTTTGCATTTTAAACGTCGATTAATCGAAATAAATGAGACTTGTTCCTCCATTCGACTGTATATTTCGTAAAATGTGCCAATGTAACGTACGTTTATTCTAACGTTGCCAAATTTTAACAGAATTCCAGACGAGTCGCGCGTTACGTAAGAAATGGAAAGAGGGGAAGCTTTAATGAAGATTTCGTCTTATCTATCTATCGTGTTTTGAAATTTATTGCAAAAGATTAAACGAGATTTAGTACGGATTTTACAAGTCTGTTTTTAATGCAAATGAGAGAAAAAGATGTTACGACCTGACGAAAGAAACGGCTACTCACAGGCACGTGTTTCTCTTTTCCATATTTAAGTTGATGCTGTTAAATAACGATCAACCGTCTGCAGGATTCTGTATCAATGTTTGCAACACGCCTTAAAAATTCCAATGTATATCGTAATTTAGAAATTCAAAGTCGAAGATTTGAATTTAATTCCGATTCATTCGAATTGTAAAAAGTTATGTTTCCAGCCAACGTATACTATTTTCAATAAGAAGATATTTTCTAAAGAGCTGTCTCTCTCTAATTAATTCTGTTACTAGTCATTAGACGAAATACGAAGGAGCAAGAATGCACATAATCTGCAGAAATACATGAAATATCCGAGATAAATCACTCGTTACAATATCTACACACAATAAGTGACAAAAACTTGTATCTATGTTCGATCTCTTTAGCTACGTTTATGAAAATATGAAATTGCGTAAACATTTGTAATCTCCTAATCCGCGATATCCAGCACTTAGATTAACATTCACGTATCGAAGCTTCAGAGGCTATAGTTTATATAAACAGAAAGAAATAATCAAGCTTCTTACGAAATTATTTTCTCCAGCGTAAAAAGATTAGATACTGTATCTAGCATGTTGCAAATTAGAAACGATGCACGAAGTATACCGTCATCTTTAGCAAATCTCATCTTCGTCGTCAGCCTTCGAAGTCAGCCGTAAATACACCGTTGTCAACCATAAAAATCCTACAAAGGAGGACGAAAACATCAGCGTCCGATCTTTTGTGACCCACTTGGTGGTGTCCTTGCACCTGCGATGGAATGTGGGTCGAGTCGAGCGCCTCGTCTGGATCCCTTCGAAATTCAATTGCCATTCGTTATTCCTCGGCTAATAACTATCCTACACGATGATTTCTTGTAGCCTCACCTCAGACGAAACCAAGATCGAGGAAACGGAACGAAAAAAAAAAAAAGGAAAAAGGGAGGATCAGGCTATCACTTCCCGCTGGGCCACCGCTTTACACCACGTTCACGGGTTCAACATACGTACTAATAATTTGTCGTCCTCTCAGAATTTTCAATTCTGCGTTCGTGCCTCGAAAAGAAGAAAATATTTATTTATTTTTTCGACCTGACAGCCTGGAAAAAGGAATTGGCTTACGTATACGCGTACGTAACTGCCATTCATTTCCATGTGGATCTTAGCGGGTGCAAACATCTATCCACACTCTTACCCCATACATATATATCCTCTCTTACACCTGGTGCTACAAGTTAAATATATATCCTTATTTCTGTTCATCTATATACGTTATTTTTTCACCTAATCTGTCGTATACTATCATACATCTACCTTCGGCTTACAATTAGTTCCTTGCCTATCTGCAGAATCTTCTTCCAGAATCCTGGCATTCTCGTAACGATAATAAAAGTAAGTGATTTCTATGATTTCTTTTTCAGGCTGACTACTAGTTACGCGGGGTCATTGGACTTTCTTGCAACGTAGATAGTGCCGAATACAAATCTAATTTCTTTATTTCACTCATTTATTTCGTTTATCGTATGTTATACAACTTCTGTGATCATCTTTGACGATGTAATCATCGTTGGCATGCTGCACAGCATCTGCCACATCAGAGGCATCGGAATGCAAAATTTAAGAAATTTCACGAAGATATTTACGTCCCGAAAAAGTTCTACTCCCATGTAACCAGTGACTGATGCAAAAAAAAAAGGTCTAGAAAAATCTCTTGCTGTTGTTACACGAGAATTCCCTCTTTGAGCAGCCTCTTATCATCGTTTCAATTTTTTACAAGCATAACGCGTGCACGCGTTCCGAGATGCTAACATTCCTGAAAGGGTTCACTTGCTGTTTACCGTTTGTTCAGCTGCTCGTTCAGGTTTCTAGAACTGGAATCTGATTCCACGTTTCTCGCGTTTCGATGCAATTATTCCATCTGCCGATACACTGGGTGACCGTGCTTACAAGCGAAAGTCCAGTCCATTCTTCGCTTGTAGTTCGTTCGAGACGCTCCACCGCCCTCGTCATTCTCGTTCTCTCCTTTCCCACACCTCGCATTCGCCTTGCCTGCGGTGCATGTTTGTTTATTTAAACGAAAAGCAGAATAAATGCCTTTGCTGTATGAGACGACAAAGCAGGAGAAAGTTACTGTTAACATATGCACATATGTTACATATGGGTTTAAAGATACGGATACAGGCATAAGAATAAGTTAAGGTATACTTCCAGCGAGTGTTTTATGGCTTCTAAGGGGACTAAGGTTCGTCCAGGTAGATTTACCGTCGCGTGGGAGGAGTTGGTACGATTTAGCACACGATTAGAGCAATTAAAATAACTATAAGTTGCGCGGCCTTGATTACATATAATTAGATAACGGATTGTTACGCATTCTTAGGTAATTTAAAGATGTAAATATGTAGAAAATTCGCGTGACTGTGACTATAGAAATTATTAGCGTTGCGCCTCCGACCAGTAGAATAACAATTAGTCTGTGGACATTTATAGGAAATAAAAGGTAATAAGGATACCAAACAAAGCACGGAATATGCAAAAATACGTGAGACATTGAAAATAAATTGGTGCTTATAATATCTATATAAATGCATTTATGTAAATTTTACAAAATATCTGCAGTCTAATGATTATATGTATTTCTTTTTATTATTTTGAAATATGTACAGTGCTGTCTTGTTAGTAAATGGCCACGGGACGTGACCTTATCTGGCCAATTATAGAGGGAGATATTTCTAGGAAATTCCAAGTATTTCTCTCTTCTGGTGCGGTTCACGGTATACCTTCACCCTCTTGCACGTTAATTTACAAACCAATATCAGAATGTTAACAAGCTGATAAATTACACAACTACGTTTCTCTTAAATTTTATAATTTCATATCAAACCTTCTCGACCAGGTAACTCGTAAAAATCACTATCCCTGTCAGTAAATTTGATAGCGTCTTAATAGAGAATCTGCTAATACCAATGAAATATTGCTATTATTAAATCGATCGTGCAAAGAAGCTCCGATATATCTTTTCATTCGACGTACATAATTTCGAAGGACGCTTTCACAAAATTTATTTCAAGAACAAACGGGGATAGAGACAGACAAAATCTTGGCCAATGTTTAACTCAGCGTTAACGTACTATGCTGTGTATCCAGTGTGGACGAATCCTTAATGGAACGGAGGTCCTTCGATTTTGCACCATGCAAACTCAATTTGTTCGCCATATACCGGCTGACCTAGTTCAATGGTTACTCGGATTATGCGATATGATATGTACATGCGTATAACAGTTCGTAGAAGTATACGCCCAGTTTGAAGAGAATGAGAATATCGAGCCAGAGAGAGAGAGAGAAAGAGAGAGAGAGAACTTACAATTTCTAATAAAGATTTTCGACGAAAAGATGGGCTAACGACGAGCCAAGGATGTCGTTGAAGATTCCTCTTGATCTTGTTAATCCTGTTACGATTTATTAATCTCTGTAATATATATATATATATTTCGATTTATCTGTGATCAGTAAACAAGAAAGCTTTGTAATATTTTAAGAAGACGTCTAACATTTACGTTGAGACGCGAGATCATGCGTGTCAATAGAAAAAGATAATTGGATCGAAATCGTAATAAAATTTCTGTTTTAAGAGAGAAGAGAATTTCTTGTAACTTCATGGTGATCCTTAATACCTTAGGTGTTCTAATAAAAAGAAGCGAGATCGAGACAAAAGAAAGACTTTGCAGAGCTACATACAGCGTACAGCTTAACATAGTTTAACAGTTTAGTACGGTATCTGCTATAGAAAGTATTCGAGCTGGAAGAAATTGATCAGAGTTGTTGATTGATATTTAAAGAAAGGTATAGCGATTAAATTGAAGGATATCGTTTCATTTTACTGTGGCGTTGTAATTAACCGCGTCTCGTGAAACTGAAAGAAATCGCAAGATCGTGGGTGAAAGTGGCGTCGATTCTTGCGACTGTTGCGTGAACAAGCGGCCGATCGGTGAGGACAAGTCTGCTGCTCTCAAAGGTTCCTTCGTTGCATAACTTTGTAACGATCATTTACGATTACGTTTATAGTTGGACGAACGAAATCGTCCATATTTCGTTACGATTTATTTTCACGTACGCTTTCGCTTGCCGCGTATAAATCTTCTCTCTTTTTTTTTTTTTTTTTATTCAATCTAACTCTTTCACTTTGTTCCATTAACTTAAATTTTCATCCAGTTTTTTTTTATTTCGTTTTATAAATCCAATACATAACGTAACATATGTTGTTTCATATTGTCTGATCTATTGTTTTATTTTATTAACCTAACGTTTAATCTCCATTTTATGCGACCATTTCGATTTTCAATTCGGTTCTTTCATTCTATATCGTTGATTCAATTTCTGATCTAGTTCCATCGGTTTGT
This sequence comes from Bombus vosnesenskii, assembly GCF_011952255.1. Lineage (NCBI taxonomy): Eukaryota > Metazoa > Arthropoda > Insecta > Hymenoptera > Apidae > Bombus > Bombus vosnesenskii. The sequence continues at coordinate 1,032,420 of NW_022884330.1, read as the reverse complement.
TTTATATTATATTCGCAGGCGCTCACGTACAATTACGTCTTCTCATGACCTATATCTGGTTGACGTAAAATTACGTCATTCTATAAGACAGTAGAAAGATGTAAGGCAGGCAATGGGCAATTGGTAACCCGTACGAGCAATAAGATCCTCATCATGAACAATGGTATCGTAGTGGGGCAATCTGTGAGTGTAGAAACCACAGATCCCGTTGAAATAACAAGATGGCCCAGAAATGGAACGCGATGAGATGACAAACGTCAAACCTATAGAGATATTACAGATTCCTCGATATTTTTCGTTTTCCCTACAAGAATGCAACGTTGTAGATCGATGCAGATCGTAAAGATCGATGAAAGGTAAATTGATGATGATTTATGAAAATTCAAAAAAAAAAAAAGAACAGGTATACTTACACAAGTAATAAATTTGAAGAAAATACTTGTCTACGACGAGGAATTAATTTACATAAATTATGACGAAATGATTTGGTGGTGATATTTGAACTAAACTATACATAGATAGGAACCGATTCGAAAATACACAGTTTAGATAGAAATACATTAGAATTAGATAATCTTTTTTTCTTTTTCTTTTTTCAATTTGAAACAATAGCTAGTTACGATAACGTTTGTGATTTGTATCCCTTTGTTAATAAGACTCGGTTAAAGGCGACATAAAGTGAAACTTATTTCTCGAAGCATTCTAGTTGTCAACTATTTTGGCGCCGTAAAATGGTAGCGTCTTCGAGGGTAGTGGCGTTACGACGCTTTAACGCTGCTAATAAAGTAAACTTAACGATTCCATAGCGCTTTAACGCCTGTACACTGTGATTCACTTAGAACGCGCATAATTCAGCCGCCGTGAAGGAATATTTTACTATCGCTTAATCGCGTCGAGTGTGCCGTGATTTATCGTCTGTTAAAATTGTTGCCGCTTCGCTCGACCGAGGAAAAAAGTCTAAACACGAAGAATATTAATTTTGGTCACCTTGAATCAGCGTCGATTCAAAGGCAGCAGAAAAAGCAGAAGAAAAAATGAAACAAGGAGCGACGAATCGATTCGTTTACAGGGTGACTCAGGAGATGAAAACCTTTCGAGAAAATTAGTTTGTTTTTTCAGAAAAATAATCTCGAATCGTAAATTATTTCAGCAATAATTTAGTATCGTTAAACGGACAATTTGTAAATATTTATACAAATTCGCGAATATTTATACAAATTCGCATTAAAGAGACGAAGCTTGAACAGAGATTCCTTGGAAGATCTCTTCCTGTGAATTTTTTGGAACGTTTCTGTCGTAGATATAATTTCAGAATCTGCTGCATGATCTTTTTGCTAATAGAAAACACCGGAAGGTTCTCGCGTTTTGAGTGTTTTGCGAACTTCGAACGATCTTGAAATGTTCATTAATTTGATCACAAAGAATGTGCTATGTACTTTGAAACGTCTTGTATAGCTAAAAATATTCTTCCGACTGCAGCAGACTGTTAGCCAAACATCAACGTCTCGTCTGTCCAATTAACGAAAGGAAGGAACAGAAAAAAGTTGACAGAATCGATCTCTGAAAGAATAAATTTACACAATACATAGAAACACATTACCGGTTAAATTATTTAATTGCCAAATCACGTTGATCCAATAGTTTTTTTCCAGTCGGTAAATAATACCTCTAGTCACAAAATTGAAAATTAAATACCGTGAGTCAATATTAGGCTGATCCTTATTCTTGCGCATGCAAATATGGCGCAAAGTATTCTGAATACAGATATTACGACTTACAAAATCCAGAAATAGCGAATAAATTATCACGAATAAGATATTGGCAACGCTAGTAATAAGACGTATCTTATTATATTCATTACATATAATATGCACAGAGAAGCACAGAACAAGCAAGCAAACTCGAACGAACTAATAATATTCCATACGATCGTTGGAAACCACTTTAACGTTAGCTACGAATGTTTAGTCAAGAAACAGTTAATTATCTGAACCGTATTCGTTCTAATTGCACGAAAGATTTTGAATTATCGTATAAATATCATTGATAAGAAAAATTCGAGTTAAATCGTTGGAGCATCGATTGAAAAATTGCCGAACGACTGAAAAAGTGATCGGAGTAAAACGATAAATGGAAAACCGTAGGAAGGAGAAGAAAATCCGTCTCGACGTTGTGTAAATTGTAATTAGGTTAAAGTTGCAAGTCGGAGGCGTCTATTGCGTTGGAACTGGGACTCGATCGACGAAGGACGTCTATAGAAAAACGGGTAAAAAGGACCTCGATACAACTCCGTCGCGTAAATAGGTGACAAACTTGAAACTCGTCGGTGAAATCGTTCGGAAGAGACATACCATCTCGAAACGGATCTCCGCGAGATTTCATCGATCATTTTACCGCCCTATATTTTTCTACAATTTCTACAATTTCTCACGATCGTTAACATTCGCAGAATCTTTCAGCTTTATCTCTTCGTGGACGTTGAATCGTCGAGAAACCCGAGAGACTCTGTTTCCGCGATGTGAATTATGGATTATGCTATAGTTACTTCTTCGTCGTAATAATTGTTAAGAATCGTAATCGATTCTCTCTCGTTCTGAAGTTTAAATTTCTCTGAGGAAATTTCGAATGTCCTACTTCTATTCTTCGCTTAATTTGATTGATTTATTTAACCGCGGCAGGAAAAACCACTTTGCTATCTTTAGTACAGAGGATAAAAGTATAAGTTTCAAGACAAACCAAACGCAAAAATTCAGTAAGCGTGTTACAGAGTGTTTTAACGAACCGATGGTTCAGCGTTAGAAGGAATAGCTGTGCGATTTACGCAATTAAAATAGCCATATGTTATACAGTTGTTGTTCAGAATGAAGCAAATTGTAATTCCTTGGACTTCTAGAAGCAGCGTTTAGAGGAAACAGCTGAATCACGTCAGGTCAAGGTATTACGCCCTTGAATATCTTACAATCGAGCAAGATATCAAACATCATCCTTCTACTGCTCAGTGGCTGAAGGTTCAAGTTGCTAAGAACAACGTCATAAATGTGAGAAAAAGGAGGTGCGGGACAGCCACGATGTTCAGCAGTGTGTTTCAGGAATTTATATATTATAGTGTTATAATATAATATAAATATAATACATTTATATTAATATATAGATATTTAATTATTTTATTTATCAATTATTATTTACTAATATTAATTATTTATATTATATAATATAACTATAATAAAACTTCTTTGTTTCGACAGCTTTTAAGAATCTCGATAATTGCAATTTTTGTGCGAAATCCAATTACTTTAAGTGAAATAAATATTCGAATAATTTTATTTATCATAGGAAATTCATCTTATTTAACCGTGTTCCGACGTACAAACAGATTCGTTCTCTATAAAGAAAATAATCGGAGAATTACACCGTCGATCTTGAAATCGTGTTTCAACGTGGAGCGCGTGCCTGAAACGTTTTCCGCGCTATCTTGCTCCTATCTTCTCCTTTCTCCTCGACACTTTCACTATCACTTGCAACAGCTGCGAATTCTAGCTTACCCTAGGTATTTCTATTCACTGCCTCCGGACGTAATACGCGTCGTCGTTGCCGACGAGCCATTACGCACGCCTTTTGTCACAAGGAAACTTTTCAACGCGTTGCTTCTCCATAGCTGATCGACGTATAGAAACCTTACAATTATTGGCTTGGCAACTAAGTGATTGCGGATTTTGTCATTATCATCCAGTGACAAAGGCCGCAATCACTTAGTTGCCAACTCAATACATATCTCCGCTAAGATTGCTCGTGAATTTCATTCGAAGATTACTTACGTCACGTTTAATATATAAATCCCGTTATGGAATTATTTAAGTAGGTTACATTTACGTGAAATTCACGTGGAATTTACGTGGAATTACGTGGTCTCATCGGCGAGTTGTAATTTATTTCACGAACAACGTCCGTCCAGAAATCATTTCGTCGTATCGTGACGGTGAAAGCGTAAATGGAGTAAAAGCGGTTTTTCTTTCAAACGCTCGGGCTATCGTAGTGAGGATCGAAGCTCGAAGCGGATTGGAGGATCGTGCATGGAAATTGCGTGCGTGTTTCGGCCGAGAGTGGCCAATACAGCGTGCGACGTTGGTCCAACGTGCGTCGTTAAATTAGTTAAACTAGCGCACCAAAATTAACCCGGTTATGTGAAAGAGGATATCGAATAAATTCAACGCGCAGCCGCGTATTGGTGGCGTCAGTATATGCGCGTATGTGTGTGTGATAGGATGTATCAGTATACGTGCGTTAGTGACACAGAGCGGTGAGGAAGAGAGGAGAAGAGGAAGAATATCATGAATGAAGAACGGAGAAAGGCACACGATCACAGGCGAGTTAAACAAAAAGTAGAGGGGAAATAATCGAGAAATAAGATTAAGAAAAGGAAACGATCGAGTGGAAACTAGTTAATAAAGCTAGCTGATAAAAAATAATAGAAGATTTTACGGCGAAAAACGCGAAATCGATAAGAAAAAGAGAGTGAAATGGGAGCGACTAGGATAAAAGGAAATGTTAAGGTAAAGATCCTATAGTAACCGGTTATGTTTTGTAATAAAGCCATAATTTAGTAGAGTACTGGCAGAACAAGCCCCGGAGATTGAAACAAAAAGGGCGTCGCAAGATGAAATGGACAAAAACGAGAACGAATAAAAAGTGTAATAGAGAAGCGGACACGCGTAAGGCGAAACAGGGAGTTTAGTTGATGAAATGGACAGAAGTAAGAGAGATTCATAAAGCGTAATGGTGGAACAACCGCGCAGGGTGGGAGAGGAAAATTCTGTTGATTGGATAGGTCACGGAAATATAAGATTACAAGCAGTGGCTGAAACCGGGGACGGTTGAACCCCAAGGTACTGTATTTGCTGGAATAAACTGGAATGAGGAGGAAGGTGACATACAGAGAATAGCAGAGTAATATTTTACTTGATAGAGCAGAGTGTGAGCTAGGAAAAGCTGCCCATAGAGGATAACAAAGAACTAGGAGCACCAGAAAGGAAGTTCGTGTACCAGAATCAGAAGAACTGTAGAGAGTGACAAGTAATCGCAGAAGCTGGAAGAAGATTTCGAAAAAGAGAATTTCCTTACTAGTAGACGTTTCTCGCAAAGGCTAACAAGAAATCGACAAGACAAAGAAGAAAGAAATTTTGTAACAATTGACAGAATTTCGGTGCTGGAAACAGACAGTTCGACCACTGCATTATATGCTTGAAAATAAGAAGGAAAATCGCGTAGACGTGTCAAGACGAAGAACGAAAGATTCTATTTCTACGGACGGCTTGAAAAAGACAGTTCGATTACTGCTGTATGTTTCAGAGTAAGAAGAAAAATCGCATAGATGTCAAGACGAAGGAAGAAGGATTTTATATCTAGAGAAACACAGTTTCGATTACTACTGCGTCCTGCAAAGTGAGAACGGTCTGTATAAAGAGTAACGTACGGAAAATCAGGAAAACTGAAAAAAAGGAAGATCTTGATATAACATATTGTTGGTGCAACGAGAGATTCATTGTTGGTACAACAGAGAATCGTTCAGCTCTGTTCCATGCGAAGCTCCATTTTTCAGCATGTGTCTGCACAGGACCACGATGTCTCCGATAAAGAGGGGCAGAGACGCGTAAAGCAGAAGCTGGCCGTGGGTTGGAAAGAGATCGAGTATAGGCGGCAGTGAGAGAGACAGAGAGAGCAGATAGATAGAGGGAGAGAGAGAGAGAGAGAGAGTGAATAGCGCGGTCGAAGCGAGGGAGCGACAGAAAAGCAGAGAAACGAGGCCTCCTCCGTTCCCTTTGAAGGCTTGCTACCACCTGCTACCACCGCCGCCTCTATCGGTGGCTGTCTGTACAGAGAACAAGCGGGGGCGGCGGTGCAGCGTCACGAATGGAGAGCAGTGACGCTGTTCACGGTTCCACGGATTGATCCTGCCGTTCCCTGTTCTTGGAAACGGGCAAGTCGAGGAGAACTCGAGGAGAAGCAAAGTGTGTACCGTTTACCTTTCACGGCGGATTTTTGTGATCCGTGCACTCGTGGTGCGCCGCTGCATCGATTCCGGGGATCTGCCTCTCTGATTACACGCCGACAGTGTAACCGGCGGTTTCGCCAACCACCGATAACGTTTCCGTACGTCAGAGATCCGATCTGCCCGTTATTTCGTGCAGAGTATGAGCAAAGGAACGATTCGTTGGACGAGGCAGCCTCCTTTCGATCGGTTTGTCGTTGACGTCGAAACAGGAAGATAGGCGACCGTGAAATCAAAGACGGACGATTCTGGAGCGTGAAGTTGTAAAATATATTTCCATATATGGTAGCGGATAGGAGCAAATAGTAGCAAGGGGAAACAGATTCCAAGGAAGAGTCGTAGAAACGAGAAACTGGAAGGATTAAATAGACGCTGAGATGATAAGAAGAAACAATAGCTACGGTGAGAGACAAGTATAAAAAGAATGATAAAAGACAAAAGATTGTAGGGTGAGGATGAGTTATAAAAAGAAGGAAATATGAAAAGATTAAGTAGAAGCAACCGTAGTAAAAATAAGTGGATTCTAGAGGGAGAAGATGCTGTGAAAAGAAGGAGGCAATTGTAATAGAAGATAAAAGATCGTAGAGGAGCCGTGGCAAACTTATGATTTAGTAGAATACTAGTGAAAGAAACGCGAAGATTGAAATAAAAGGGGACTTCGAAGATGAAACGGAGCAAAATGAGAAGGGAATCCATAAAGTGTAATAAAGAAGCGCGGGGATTAAAGAGAAGAGTTTTTAGTTGATGAAATGATATCATACGTGTTCAATAAGGACACCGTTGAGTTGGATAAAAATCGGATTAGATTTTTCACTTGCTTGGATAAGAATTTATCTCTGTTCGATTTTAGAATCGAGACGTTGTTTGATGTTTAATGACATCTGTTCGTCGAACTGTCGACCGAATCAGCGGATGGGTCTGTTTGAACGTTCCACAGACTTTGATCGATGTGCAGACAGTAAAATGCGAATTTATCGGTACGCGATAAGGAGATGAAAATACTCGATGTTGATCAAATATCGGGATGTTTGTATCGAACTTTTGTAAATAGTGGATTCTTACGATGATTACATTAGGTTAGCGACGAACCTCTGACGAAGATTTTACTGAACATTTAAAATATTGGATGAATGGAAACGCAGACCAATTAAAAATCGTCTGGAAGATGATTGTCTTTTAATTTAAACCTTAACTTTAAAAAAAAAAGAATTGTTAGGATCATGAATTTACTATCAACTATGAAACAATTACGAACTATTTCATTTATAAAAAGCCTTTAACGAAGATTCCATTAAACGTTTAAAAGATCAAAGGACGCGATATCAGCGTGTCTTCGATCGATTCATTTTCTCTAAAGCGCATGAAAAGGAAAGAAAAATTCACGAAATTTATAAAGAGTTAACTGAACATTCGTAACACCAAAGCCCCTTTAAAAATCAATTCAAAGTCGTGAAAAATCTATTAAAGAAAGGTCGCTAATTCCAAGCGATCATTCGTTGCAGGTGCTAAAACATAGGATAAAAGAAAAGAAGAAAATACGCGAGATTAAGAACAATAGAATTTTTCGAAGAAAGAAGATTTTCAAAACGATCGCCTACTCATCGATGGGGAAGAGCGTCGTCGACCTGATGATGTTCCTGGACGTCTGCCAGCTGTACCTTCAAACGAAACGGAAGTCGCGGAACTTGTGCACGCTTTGGGCCATCGTCACGTTCATTCGCACGGAAGACACCGGTGAATTTCTACGTTGGTGCCGAGCGTACACAGTTCCTTATCTACGTTACAGGGACAACTATGTCAGTTCTAGCGCCAAAGAAAAGCAGAGGGTCGATAAACTGATTCTGAAGGTTCTGCAAGAGTTGTTCTATTGCGGATGCATACCACCATCCGATATCGGTCTATGAATGAAATTTTCTCACACATATTTATAAAAATGTTCTACCGTACATGGTGGATTATTTTAACGAAGATTTTCCTGCTCGGTATCTTCTTCTTGGAGATGTAAGTGTGTACGTTTGTTAATAGCCATTTTCCCCGAATTTTTCTGTTTTACGAATTTTACCAATGATCAAACTCTAAATAAGAATCGCGAATCCAGAGAAAGAGAGAGAGAAAGAGAATGAACAGGTAAAATGTTCACGAAGGAATCGTTACAGGATGATTATTATTTTATTGGTGGTAGTTTGCAACGTCTTTGTATCGCATCGTCCACGATAGACTCATTTAGACCCTTTTTGATTAAACTGTGAATGGAATTATTTCATATCGGTTACTTAAGACCACTCCTTTTTTTAATCAATGTACGCTTACGAATTTTCCTAAGTATAATTATTCAAAGACTGCTACGTATCTTAACAAATATATACATAGATGCATAATCGTTTCATAATATTTCATAAATGAGAAACGTAGTGCTCAAGAAGGCAGGATAGTTGAGATTGTGTTCGATGCACGGAGAGCGTCGAAGAGCAGTGTCGCTCTCGATTTTAATCCCTCTGGAGGATCGATCTACCTGTGGATTGCTCTTTCAATTCGACGTTTCTCCCTTCTCAGCTGTTATTCTTTTCTTGCGTCGTTCTTCACGTGCTCGTGGCTCGTACAGCCACGAGCGGACGCGTCTTGCAGAATTCCTCTTTCGTTAATGGAAAGACCACTCGACCTGTTTGTGTCGTCCATGTTGACAACGAACGTCGACGACGACCATTTCGACGAGGGTCCTCCACCGTTGCCAGGAACAGAAGCTTTAGAAACGTTGCTCGAAGGAGAAGAAGTTATTGTTCGATGGTCGAGCGTGGTAAGTTTTCACTAGTGGCGCATTCACGCGAAATACGAGAGGAACAGGCTTAGCATGTCTTGTGCAATTATGCGGTATTTCTGGCTCATAAATGGCCACAACGATTTCAATTAGGTTTATTATATCAGATTTATATTAGATTCGATTATTGGATTCTGAAATACTTGGTCCTTTCGTAGTTCTATATTTTACCTGATAAATATCATCGATGTGACGTTTACGATACTCGATTACATTTATTACAAGCACCGTATCGGTATCGATAGAAATACCAATAACGATTAAATATTATAATTCGCAATTATATATATAATTAACTAACAATTATATATACATAATTATAAGTTGAGGTTTTATATCTCAGAATAGAGAGACCAAACGCGTGGATGAACGTATTATAGAAATTCTTTATTCAGAAATGTTAGAACTTAGAATTTCCAGTGGTTTCTATCCTATGTGATAATACATTGATAGATGGATTTATTATAGTGGATTAAACAGAAAACGATGATTGTTTAACTTGGACTTAATACAGTAGCGTGATATGACAACTCTCGGTTAACGATTCTTGACTCCTGTCTCTTCCGGTGGCTAAGTGAACGATCAACGGCTGCGTTGCCGAAATATATCGATTAAAGTTTTCCGATCCTTTCAGCTTGTCGCCATTTGCGCTTTATCGTCGATATTGTCTGTATGTCGGCGATCTTTCCGCGGTACTATTGGGTTGGCAACTAAGTGATCGCGGATTTTGTCAACACCACCTAATGACAAAATCCTCAATCGCTTAGTTGCCGACCCAATACAACGGAGGAACAGCTGCAAAGAGAATCGTCGTGCCAAAAACTAAACACTAGAGAAGACGTAGAGTTTCCCTAGAAGTGAGACCCACTTGAACAGATACGATTCACGAATAACGTTCAGGTATAAAGTATTTGAACTATAACCGAGTTATTAGAGTCTCGAAGAATCTTTGGAAGCTATTAATTATTGTTACGAGTATTACGTTAATTGCTCGCCTTTCGTTAAACGAAGTACTCTAATTGCCTCGTATTCCTCTTTTCTTCGAATTCAAACACCTCTATACAAACTTGATTGAACGTTCGCCTAAAGTTTACATGGCCGTTTATTCGAAAGAAAGTACAATTAATCTCCACTGCGATCTAATCTTCACAATGAGATCTGCTACGTTATTTCTATATAGCTGTCGTAATAAATTTAGCTGTTTTGTTGTCCGATTCGCGATCGCAGAAAATGTTACCACGCTAAGATATTTAGATGGAGACATTGCTGCAATTACGAAATCTAGAATACAGTTTCACGATCGTTCCAATCGTCGTCCTTCCTTTGGACAAACTAATATTGCACGCCTGGGGAAACTCATAGGAAAAAACAGCGTTGATTGATCGATGGATTGACGTATATGGAGCATTTCTCTTTGGACGCGATAAAACCCGTTCGTATTCACAGGCAGATATACTCTCGGTATCTCGGTTTCCCTCCCGTACCTTTTGTTCGGTTTGTCAAACAGCCAATTATAGATAGTCCGATCGATTTTTCAAATCAACACTCTGACGCGTTGATGATGATTCCGTTCGACGAAGTTGATTGGTAGAGAGCCGAAGAGTAAGACGATTTTATCGCCTGTCTTCTCTCCGCTTCTCTTCCCTCTTTTCCTCTACACATTTATGGAAAATTTAAAACCACGAAAGAACACGTAATACCGTTTATCGTTGCATCGATTATTAGTAATTTTCTCGATTCTTGATTTACGACTAGACAGGATTTGAATAAAGTTCCATCCATCGGTAGCGGCGCTATGGAACGCGTAACTAAGCAAAGTCCTTGTCATACGATTCATCGATTCTCGATCATCGTCAAACCGAGGAAACTAAGGAGGAAAATAAATAAAAAAGCAGAAAATAATACACGAGGCTATAGTAACAGGCGCAATGTCGCACGTAGCGAAGAACGTCACTGCACGCGATCACGTGGCAATATCAATTTCGAGCGTGGATATCAGTTTGGAACGTACGTTTAGTCGAACATCTCCTCTTCTCTTTTTCAATGTCCAAAGCTATTGTTTCGAACTGGATTCGCGACAGCTGTCGACCGATAATCTCGTGCGTGCAGCTCAGTTGTACTGGTCAATACGCGATTCATTAGGATGTAGGCCAACCAGCGACGATTAATTAGGTCGAACGTGCTACCTGTAGATTCTGGCCCGGTGTGTTCCGCCAAAACGCTCCACCGACTATTCCCAATTTCACGGTTTTCAATTTTTGCGAAGCGACGATCGGAATAGAATCGCTTTTTAACACGGTTGCAACAGTCGAAAAGTTTAACGACCATAATGGGCGTATTTTTATTCTCGTTTCGTCATTCTATGATTTATGTGAATATTTCGTTGCAGTTCGTTGGAAAGGTGAACGCGTTTTGGTTACATCAAAAAGTAAGATCGATTAGGCTTTGACCGTGGAGGTGAACGAAAGTCGAGGACAGATATGTTCACGGATGATTTTCCTTGAATTCGATGAAAGAGCTTGGAGGCTCGGCGTTTAAAAATATCTTAGGTCCTCTTAAGGATGAACCTCCGGTGAAACATACACGGAATACGGAAGTATTTGGAGCTGTTATTTTAGCGTTAACGGAAGTACTTGCAGACGACTATTTTTAACCCTCCTTTGCGTCGTTCTTTTTAAAAAAACGCGCCTCTAGACTCTTGCTGGCATTTTTAAACTTTAAAGCCTTTTAAACTTTAACCTTTCCGCCGGCTCTGCCGCTTCACCGCGGAATATTTTATACGTTACGTTGCGTTTCTGTATTACGTTTTAATCGGCAATCTATCGGAAATTTCAATTGTACGTAATAGGAAGCGTTTAATTTGATAAAAAAAAAAAAAAAAAAAGAAGAATTTAATCGTCCTTGGATTCTCATGTGAAACGATTTCCATGCAGAAGATTATACGAATATTTTACGAAGATTATACGAACATATTTTTTCATATGTTCAATTGTTTCAGAGGCACGGTAAACTCCAGTAAAATCGCGTTTTCCGAAAGTAACGTGTTCCAAGCGATCGTCGCTATGTCGACTTTTATTTTCTACGTTTTATCGAATAGGACAATATTTTAAAAACAAATAACGTATATACGAAGTTGATTAAAAAAAAACATGTTATTCATGTATGTAAAGAATGTTGTATTTCATTGAAATTTAATAAAAATGTAATTATACAAATCCACGTATTGTGTTCATGAAGATTCTTTTTAATTGAAAAATACTTTTACGATCTTCGTTATCAGTCATCGTCGGAATCGTCGCAAATCGCGTTGCAACGTCTTCGTTTTCATGCAAGTAAATATTCATTTTCAATCGTTGAATCACGTTCGATCTTTTCAACGAATCTGTTGCTTTGTTACGCGTATTTGCCGCGTTATATCATATTCGCGTTGCAAAAACTCGCGTTATACGACGGTTTACTGTATTTGCAATAAATTCCTTACGAGATATTCCTCGTACAGCACCGACGATCTACGATACGCGACTAAGTAATCAAGTTTAAGCGGATTAATAATTCATTTCCATGCGATTCAATTATCAATTGAACCTTTCTAAATATAACTTGAAACGATGATGTTGATATCACGATTGTTTACGAGTCTATCGATATATCAAAGAGAGAAATATTCGCCACGAAATCACGAGGGGAAAGACGTAAGATACGAGAATTTATTGGGAATAAGAGTGGTCGAAGGATGTTAATAAACATCAACGATTTCCTCACAACTTATCGAGGTGGAACCGTGTAGGGAGCGCTTGGTAAATGAAAGTGACGAGAAAGTACGAAACCGGTACCTTTGAAAACCGGAATCCATCGTCGGCCGCCGATTATGGAATATCAATGGATGACCAAATAAAATTAAAGCCGTGCTTCGCACGACTGCAGCACTGAAAACGAAAGCGATTCCACTAGGAGGATTCGAAAAAACTGGGAGATTCGTAGCTGGACAACAGAGGAATGTTTATTATAAATTAACAGAAAAGACAGTACGATAAACACAATATTGCAACACTCTCACAAAATCGAATATAATATCGCGCTTCACGAATTCGCTTATCACTATTTCTACGTCACAGCAACACGATGAACTTCTCTCGACCACGATTAATTCAACTCTGACAGCATTACCACGCTCATTTTTCCCTCAACAAACCTTGGTAACGCTCACAACACTCCTTGACAACATTAACATACCTTAACAACGTTTATAAACAATCAGCCACGTCTTTCACTAACGTCACACCATCGCAAAATTGTATCTTCTTTGTTCGGGACGAAAATTCCGACGAAACGTTCGATCAACGAGATCAAACTTCATTTCTTTTCCTAAACAAAAATTCCCGTGGAAAATATCCTTAGAATATTTAGAGGCGTGGCGAGATACGCGTAGCTGTCCTGCGCTCGAATAATTTAAACCGATCCTTTGTTTCCATTCATCGTAGGTGATAAGACGGAAGACAATGCGACGCGGAGGATAGTTTTGGCGAATAAACGGAACGAGCAAGTGAAAATGCACCGTGACACGAGTCGAGAAACCCGCTGCGCAGAGTTTCCGAGCTTCCGTGTTATGAGAAACTGTCGCGTTATTGTTAACGTGGGACGACAATGATAAATTTCGTACAGAATCGTCGCGTGACCTTGCGTAGGTCTTTTATCAGATTAAAAAAAAAACGCAGAGGATTAGCGAGGTAAAATTAATTGCAGCGGTTTTGGGTTGTGTAATTCCAGTTCCATCGTAATTAGAAATCAGGATCAGTTTTATTTACCGGCGGTTATCCGGTCGCTGCCAGTGACTGTACAGACCGTTTCAAAACAAGCGTAACGTGAAACGACAAGTAGAAAACCACGGCAAGAGCAAACAGTCCCTCGACTTTTGCTGTTTCCTTCACTCTGTCTCGTTTAATATCGATCTACATATTTTTTCAATTTGAATTCACAGCTTATAAATTGTTGAGGTTATTCGATGTGTAAACACGTGGATAAATTGCAAGGCAGAAAATATATTTAAATAGAAGCGTAATTATAAGTAAGGATACAATTTGAGCTGGTCCAGATCCGCACGCTAGTGTCGCGTAATTTTTAGGGTTGGTTGATGAGAATAAAAATAGCTGAGTCGTAACACAACTATTAACTTTGTTTTAATTAAGCTTTATTATGAATTCAGCAATCACAATGTAACACACACTGAATTAACATAAATCACAATTCACTCCAACCACGTTATGTAAGACTTAGTTACAACGATACGTTAAGTACGCCACTTATAAGGGTAGAGACCGGTATAGATATGTTGACTATTCTAAGGATATAGAATAAGTGAGCTTTTCTGGCAATACTATGTCTGAGGAAGGCTAGGGGTGGGTGTGTCTAAGGACACGGGACTATCGGATTTGTTGATGACAATTTTGGTTAAGGAAGTGAGGGCAGTAGACACCGTCTCCGATTGGATAATAAGACGGTTGGTGGACCAGGAAGGGTTTTAGCCGCCCTCGCGAGAAAGTTGCTAACGGAACATACCAGATGCGAAGAAAATCAACTTTCTAAGCTAACACGTGGTAGACAATAAACGTAAAGGGAAATCTAAGACAGGAAATACTCGCTTGGTCCGAAGGACCTTAACTATGAAAATGCCAAGACCCCTGGTGGGTAATTAAGACTATTGAGGGTGCGCACCAAGGATATGCAGACAACTGGGTGTCATCCTGTCCGTGGTGTGTGGCCTGATCTCTGATGTGAATTGACGTTACACTAGCTGTGTTACCCGATAACTAAAAACCCCGAAGCCAACGTCGCCTGTCTACCGTTTATGGTCTGACTTCGTCGCAGTCTTTTGTCTACGCGCTGTCGATGGCTTCGGTGCTTGAGAAAACTAAAAAGACCAGACGTAGAGTTTTCTTATAAGTGGTGTGACCACTTCAACATAAATAATATAATTGTAATAATATAATAATCTCGCTATAATAATAAATAAATAAATACTCGCCCTATATACAGAGATATTTTCAATGGATTTCAAGTAGAAGCGTTGTAGGTTTAGTCTCAATTTAGTCTTTTCGTACAACGACAAAATTCCTTGCACTCTGTCAAGTTCAAGTAAAGATATTTTACTGTGAAATTTATGTTCGCCCTTATGGATCGATAACGAGTGACGATTTTGTTTGCAGTTTCGCGGACACGCGTGTGGATGAGGGTAAACCATCTTAGCGAGAGGGATGTCTGAAAGCGACGGAGAGCAAGTAGCTCGGTCGGTGGCCTTGGAGCAAGCCTACGTCCACGAAGTTTACGAGCAATGCGCCGAAAAAACGGTCCAGAGTCGACACTGGCCACGAATCTATCAATTTCTCGAAGAATTGGAACCGGGAGCCCTTGTTTGCGATATTGGTAACTTCACCGACTTTTCACACATCGTATAGTCTCCTTTGAACGAAGATATTAACATTTACCGTGTACAGGGTGTCCTACAGCTTTGTCGGTATAGTCTATGTACACGATAGAAGAAAAAATGTTATTATCGTAATCGCTGTGGTCGCTTAAACGTGTCGCTCAAAGATTCATTGAATGGTCGTATTTAGTAAACGAAGCAGGTTACAAGAAGCTCGGAGAAAAGTGAATAGAGAACGGTATATGGAAATAAACCGTTCGATTGAATTAAAATGAGATTCTGGCACAGACAAAATCGGTAGGAAGAAAAGAATGGGAAGTCAAATAAAAGAAGTAGCACGATGTACAAACGAAGAGGAACCGTGTCAGGTACGTGAGAGAAAAAAGTCAGGATCCTTCGAGCACATGCTAAAAGACTGCTCGATGTACGGTGAATCAAGGCCAGAGGTACCCAGGAATAAAAACAACAGGCGAATCACGAAAGCGAGCATCGAAGAGGATGTAAGAAGATTCCACTGCTTCGTACAAAGCGCAACGAGAATTTTTATTTCTAAACTTTCATTTAGGACAATGTGATATTAATTACGCTGTACCAAAGAAAGATTGTTACCTATACATTTTTTCTTTTCTTTTTTTTTAGGAAGATTGTATAATTTGAATAACAAGTACAAGCATAACACGCACGAGGTGTTTCCTTATGAAAAGATAGGAACAAAACATGGAAGAAAATTTGTTCGTTTAAGCCTTAGTTCGAATATTTATCAAGTATACTTGACTGTGGCAAAATACGAAAGGAAAAGCAACGAACTTGTGGTTACCACGCTATAAGACAATACTGGGACACCCTGTACAATTTACATACATAATTTAATCAAAATATTCTAAGATTTTTGTATCGGAAACGAACAATTTAATCTAGCTGCTCGTTGATCTCACGAGTCGATTCGCAGATTTTTCAGTCTTACCATAGCCGCGCCCCATGGAATATACACATACACACACGCGCGTGCACAGCCCATTTATAGACGCGTGTCTTTATTCCTTCCTTTGGCCGCTTTTTCCCCGCCTCTTAACTCCGGCTACTTGCGCTTTCACATGATCAATTGACCTCCGCACGGATGTATCAACGCGAGTTCGTGTAAATCACGTACAGGTAACGCGTACGCTTGTCTAAGTTCAAATGCAATGTGGTCGAACGATATGTCGCGTAGCCACCTTTGAAATACCGTGGGATACGTTCTCCTTGGATTACACAAACTCATCGACCAGCGAACTTTGAGGCCGGGTTCGCGTACCGTGTTCCGCTTCTGAACCGCTTTTCGTTCATCGTTTCAACTACCGGTTTCACTCGTCGAATTAGTCATCGGTTTTCCGGTCTGTTTCTTACAGGCCGATCAGCTGATCGCATTACCAAACCGGAATTCCTAGCAAAACCTTTGATTTCGCTGGTAATTATATTGCGGATTTTCCTGCAATTTCGTATTTTTCTTAATTAAAGAAACTAGCGCGTAGATTCATTTCGTTGATCATATAGATTCGCAGAGAACGTAGTTCACTCTGAATATTTTCCCTGTCTTTGCATGGTACGCGTATTTTTTTACGTTCTCAAATCTGCCGTTTTACGTACGTTTTTACGTTCTCAAATCTGCCGTAAATGCAGTAAAATCCCCGCGGTTCACTCGTGATCAATTTAATTTTATTTTCTTGCTGCCGCGCTCCTAGAATCTGTACGTTCCGAATCTTATTTCCGTTTCAGCGAGCGGCAGGACTCGATACTTTAAGGGAAACTTCGTGTAAAGCTTGCCATAAAATTGATACACGCGTGTCGGTAATGACCCGTTCCATTTGTGTTCCATGTTAGGAAATTTCGTAGCGATAAAAACACACGTTTAATCGCAAACGACTGAAAGAACGCAGCTGCAGATACGTTTATTTGTGAAACTTTATTAGACATCGTTAGCTAACGAGTCGATCGCTCTTATTCAGGTTGTGGCAACGGGAAGTACCTGAACGTTAATCACAGCATCTTTAAGGTAGGAGTGGACCGGTGCAAGCGTTTCACGGATATCGCGCGTGAGAAGGAAAATGAGGTGAATATATCACTTTAGAAAATATAAATATCGAGAGTACATAAAATGGAACTGCAGTCTAATACCGGAAACAAACTCTCTAACGACCTGATTAAGCTCTAATCATAACGAACGTTATTAATTGTATCCGGGATAGGTCATCTCGCGATTATTATAATGTCTTTCTAATTAAATTCTATCCTACAACTGTACGTAATAATATTGACAACAAGCGAAAAACTAATATCATTGTCGCTAATAGACTGTGTCTATGAGGCATTTGAATTTTCGCAGAAATGTAAAAGAGAACGCGCGTAGTGTTTAGAAAATAGGCGAGATATTAATTCGTCGTTTACATTGCAGGTATTGATCTGCGATAATCTAGCTCTGCCGTTTCGAGATGAGAGTTTCGACGCGGTCCTCTCGATCGCCGTGGTGCATCACTTTGCCACAACAGAGAGGCGGGTTCACGCGTTGAAAGAACTCGCAAGAGTATTGCGGATCGGCGGTCGACTGGTTATATCGGTATGGGCTATGGAACAAAAACACAGGAGGGTAAATAAAACGTAACAAATCAAATATTTGTATTGTATTGTGTTCGTTTATCGTATCGAGGCATACGTACCTGTTACAATCTCTTGTGTACGCTTCCTGCATCTTGCTCCTATTAGGTTGACCCAAACAACTGTTGTATTACTACGAAATGGATCATATGTGATTCAATAAAATAATATAATTTGAATAGTAAGAGAACATTTTGTTCTATTACTAGAAAATGGATAATACATAATTGAATAAAATAATGTAAAAGAAAGAATGTCGTGCATCTATTATTTCCTTGTAAAAGGAAAGAAACTTTGGGACACCCTAATATATTAGTTTATTCCTTAGAGCCAACTCTTAACTCGTTACGCTATTTATCCAAATGTATATCTATATTCTGTGTTTTAATTTACTATACAGATTAGTATGTGTCTTCTACGTGGTCAGTCTTTGGTATTTCATCCCTGTTCATCCCCCTTTTGGTTTCTCTATTCGTTCATGCAGTGAACTGGTAACTTCGTGTAATGAATAAAATATTGCTTCAAAATAAATAAAATAACGGAGATAGAAAATCAAACGAAACATTGGACGTAGGAAGGTAAATAATTCTTAACTATTTCTCATTAAAAAAAAAAAAGAGAAAAATTACAAAGGGGCAAAATAATGCGATGCTATAATATTCCATGTGTAAATTTTATTTTATATTATTTCTTCGTATTTTTATTTTCATTTCAAAGTCCCGTATACCATCTGTTTCAATTTATTTTTTGTTTTACGTTTCAAGTTAAAAGCAGATATTTAGTGACACAAAAAGCTTCAAATGTATGGAATTGTGTATAGCACGTGGAGCGTGTAAACGCGCTTAAACTTCGGATTACAAGCTATTCGAAGGATTTGCGGATATATAGGCTATTCGATTCAGCTTAAAAATGTCGTCATCCGATACGATTGAATTCAAACGGTATTCGAACATGCCTATGAAATACACCCACGCCAAGCATGACGGTCAATCGATACGATTATTCCAATGCACATAGTCAAGGTAAACCGTTCGAATCTATCGCTATTAAATCTATTTTCCAGTCCAATCTTTCGTGCACGTACTTTGTTCATTTGGTTATGAAGCTTTTTAATTACCAACGCTGGATATCCTTTTATAATTACTTCTATCTTTATTAATATCCCTTATCCCTATTAATACTTTTACAGAGTGACCATATTAGCAATTTCTAATAAATTTAACCTTTAAAGGCTAGCCATGGGTAAAACTTCACCCCAAGTAAATTTTATCTCAACCACTGCAAGTAATAACTTTCTCTACTTTTGACCTACAATATAAAAGAAACGTATCAGGTTGAAATTTCACTTATAATAGCATAAACGCGATTTCCTTTGACGATAACTTTCAAGGTGAAAGATACGTATCTTAATAAATAGTAGCGAGTAAAAAATATGAATATTAATAAAAAAAAATTCGTTCTTTTTGTTTGCAGTTCGAGTCTCAAGACGTGTTGGTACCATGGCCGAAAGCTTACTGCATGAACTCGGTGACAAATAGGTCGAAACGTTCGAGCGCGCCACACGCCACTGAATTATATTACAATCAGAACGCTCAAAAATTCCCATCTTCCAAAAGGTATCTAATCGATTCAACGATCCAAAGAGGCTAAAGGAAGAACGCGCATTGCGCTCAACTTAATTCGTCTCTTCATATTTTAGTACTTCTGTGCACAAGCTGAGTCGTTTACGTCACGTTGATCGCTGTTTTACGCTTCCGAAATATCCGCCAAAATTACTCTGACATATTCGTCCAATCCGTTGTACAATCGATCTTAAATCAGAAGATGTAAAAGATCTTTCAGGAAAAATAAAAATTCCTAGAATCGAGAAAATTCACGAGCGAAGGTTCGCTCGGAATGTAAACGATCCAGGTTGCCACGAGTTAATTATTCGAAAACTTTGACAGTGCTGCCAGATTGGTAATTTACGAAAATTGCATCTCCATCGTCTACCCTAGTCTTCCTCTCTTCTTCCGCTTTCCAGAGCCAACATGGTAACCTCGATAATTACTGCTAATGGGATTCTTGTTTCAGGAACAGCCAACGAAAATGCAAAAGCAAGAGCTATTGGATCGACCCGATATTCAGCCCATCACCGTCAACCAGCAGCCTATCCAGCCCGAACGAGACCTGCTACAGTTTTTTCCGTCGCGCTTTGCAGGTAACATAATCTACGTACCACGTTCGTGGCTGGAAACTTGGCTGCCGGAAGAGATATAAATTTCGTTGATTAGAACAGACTGCAAGATGTTCGTGCAAATTCATATTTTTATAAGTACAATCAAAGCAACAAAATATACGGCAAAGAGTAATTCGTCTATTATTGTAACGAATATGTTCTATATTTGGAATATTTCTTGTATTAGATAAAAGCCACTTGTCTACTACTACTATACCGAGAACCTGTGAAAAGATGAAACGAAAGAAAAATGTATATTTCGCAGAAGAGCATCAAAGATGATGGGGTCCAACTTTCCAGCCACGCATTACGCTCACGTTTCCTTGAACAGTTCCCAGTTGTCACGTGTTATACAATCGCGTGCAAACGCTGAGATTGTTTCTCCTTCTCGTTTTCTGTATTCCTTTTTCGCCTGTTTTTTTTTTCTTTAAACTTTCCGCCTGCATGTTGTTGCGACACGATAATTTCTAGTAATAGGTGGCTAAATTGTTGCCAGGCCTTATCGATTCCGCGCGCAACCGTAACGATGCTCGGTACCGAAAAAAGTAGGCTAACTGCTTGCAGAATACGCTTCGAATGTAATTGGAACGGGCAAAATGCAGCGAAGATCGTTTGTCAGCGGGATGCCCGAGTAATTTTGCCTCTCGTTGTTTCCTCGTGGATGTTGGATAATCGATTGAACGAAATCTTAGGAAGGAATCTTTAAGGCGACTGTCTTCTTGTAATTTGGAAACCTCGAGCATTCCTGTTTCCTTGTTTTTTGAAAATCAGACGAACGATTCAGAATTGTAAATTTAATTAGTATCTCGTTTATTGAGATACGACGTTTCATGACATCTTTTCTCTTTTTATAGATAAGTCATTTCTGAGTGACCTGGGAAAGCCACTGACTTGAGAAACGCTATATTGAACGCTTTACAAACGGCTTTGTCTAATATACGCATCTGCTCATAAATATTAGAACATCATCGTACAAGACTCGATAGCCAAGCTAAATTGTTAACTGGAATTTCTGTTTTTTTTAGAAATTAGCAGGAAGTAGACGTGGATCTGGCAATCGACCTTGGTTTCTTGACAGTTGGCAGAGTGGCAGTGGGAAGAATCGCAAAGACTACGAGCAAGAAGAACCACCGGACGTGGACGAACTGCCCATCGAGTTACGCCGCGTAGAGGATGTTAACGTGACATTGAACAAACAGTCAGACTCTCTGAGTATTAAATCTAAGAGTCTGGGTGATATTTTGGAGATTCAGCGACTGGACCTTGTACGATCTAGATCCAGTATTCCTGGTTTGTGCTCCGTGTTGACGTCCGAATTGAATTTGGACGGGGAATCGAGGACGTCATCGTCGATGAGTGGCTCGAAGCCACGGCTAGTCAAGCAGAAGACTCACCTCGTGGACGACACCGGTTTGGAACATCCTGATAACACTGCCATTCAAGAAATATCTAAGGACATTCCAGACTTTCAGGTTCTAACCTATTTTCAGTTCTTATCGTATCAAGCTTTGATATTTTAATTTAAATTATATAGAAAAAGTACAATTACGCAAATTTAGCTTAGCTATAAATTAATTTTTGTAGATTTCGAATTTTAACTACTGGCTAGAACATTAATATCTTTGTTTCGTTCGACACTCAGATAACACCTGGTCATAATTCGAAGCGGGGAAGCATCCTGAAACAGAGCTCGATGAACGAGGAACTAATGTCTATCGATAGGCTAGAAGAGAAAGAAAGGGTACGAAGGAACATAATGAAACAGGCGTCCCTGAACGAGGACATTATCTGCAAAGGGAAAACCTTCGAATCCCTTAGAGACTCTCTCTATTCCGTAAACGCGACGAAGAGATTTCAACTATTGAAAAGTGGCCTTACGAACAAGATTAAACAATCCACGACTAACATCGAGGTATCCGGTATATCGATCAAGAACGGATTCGTGAAGATCTTACAAGGATGGAAATCCACGGAAAATGAAACGAATACAACTAATACGTCGACCGACGAAGCGTCTAAGATGATGTACAATGACTCGAAGGTTCAGTCTGTAACTGTGCCGAAAAGAGAGACAGAAGTGATCGAAAGGCGTTTGTCTCGCGAGGACGGTTCGGATTCGTCGAAAGACAGTAGTTTGCAAAGCGACACAAGCGTCGATTCCGAGGACAGTTTCGCATCCGTGATTTACGTGCCAAAGCAGGACGCACAGCCAACGATAGAGGCTATTATTCCAGCCTCCAGTGGTCATCAGCTGGGAAGCATCTCAGCGCCCCCTTCACCACGCGTCAAACATCCTCCTGATACATCTAACTCAAGATTGAAGGTCATTACCATATCCCCATTGCTCAAACAGTTCTCAGCTACTAGCAAGTCTCTACCTCCACCTAGTCCACCTGGCCTATCCCCTTGTACTTTAAACCCCGTATTTAGCAGGCCATTCTTTGGTTCAACCACAGTCGCCAACCAGCAACAGGTATCTGGAGACAATACTGTTAACACAAAGAGGACGGAGGTTTTGAACAATGGCTGTCATCAAACAATCAATGGAGACTTGCAGGGTAATAAAAGGAATATCGAAAGTGAGATTTGTGGCAGGACTAATTTCTGCGAAGAGAAGAAACCTAGCTTGCAGTCTATACGCGCTTATAGATCTATGACTGAGAGTGTGGAGATTGAGGAACCGAAAACTGACAAGGACACTGCTCCACTTTTACCTACTGTTGATGATAGTCCTGACGTGTCTTTGCACGAGAAAAGTACCTTTGAAGTCAATAAGGAGGAAGAGAATCGTAAGGCCAGACTAAATCAGATCAAGGAATTGCTGAAACAGAAGCCTGGTTTTGCAACTCGAACCAAACCGTCGTTTCCTCTGGTTAGAAGAGCTTCGACGACAGCTAGTGGTCGTTTGGAGGCTGTTACCAAAGTTCTACCACGGTTGCTTTCGTTGGAATTATTCAATCCTGAGACTGATGATCTGGATAGCGATTCCAGTGGAGTGTCGTCGCCGGATTCGGTAGGTTCTGTGATTAGCGTAATCTCTGATGAGAAATACATGGCTAAGAAGGATAATACTAAGTCAGAGTGTACCGAATCCGAAGTGCTAGATAGCTCGGCTGAAAACGTGTCTGATCCCAGTGATGCGACGGCTGATGAATCATCAGGGTACGTGGCTGATTCCAAGGAGGATGAAACGAAGACAACAGGAGACAGTAGTTCGTCTCAGTCTTCTAGACTTCTAGAAGCTGCAGCTAACGTCGCCAATTCTCTGGAGGATACTGTGGAGACGGTCATCACAAAAACGCACACTAAATCGTACTCGACGCAAATAGCACAACAGGAAAGCGTTGAAAGTTCAGCTAGTAGCGAAACAAGAGTCAGAACGAAGTCGGATATTCAATTGCCAAAAGTGGAGGATACGTGGAACGAAGAATGTCGCAAGCATCTGATAGACTTTACCGAAAAGCTTAGTGAAAACTTGATGCATGAGTTGGACGAAAACAAGAACGATCAGAAAATTTTAGATAAACCATTCCTATCGAGGAAAGACTTGGACAAACGCAACTTTGAACACCTACCTCCTTACGACATTCCATCGTCGATATCTACCAAGTCGAAATACAACGATTTATCCAACACGATCGCATGGCTGAGTAACACCAATAATGGTTTCCATGAAGAAATGCATAGGAGCACTTCAGACGACATAATGGATTTCGTGATGGTCTCCAATACCGGGGAATTCATGAACGAGAAAGACACATCCTCTTTGGACAAACAATCTTCGGAGAAACCTTATCTAAGAAGCGCAAACTCCATAGAGTCTAGCGATATTGGCGAGTCCATCGATAATACGATCAGTTTCAGCGACGGAAGCCACGCGGAGTCCACTGGACGATTGTGCAGCAGCATGATGTCGCTATTATCAAACACCAACGAATACCCTAAATCATACGCTGAGAAACGAAGACTCCAATTACAAAGGAGGTCCGCCTCCGAGGAGACGCCACCTAGGTATCCGGACAATAGCAAACGCAGCACCGATTGTCTGGTAACCACGACAGGAAGTAACGATTCCCTGACCGGATCATCGTCCCAGGAATCTTTACCGTCCGATCGCGGAGGTGGCGCCATTACTTATCATCAGTACTATCACGTGTTCAGGGAGGGCGAGCTGGACCAACTGATCAACAAATACGTGGAGAACTTGCATATTATCTCGTCTTACTATGATCACGCGAGCTGGTGCATCGTCGCGGAAAAGGTGCAGGTCTGGACTATATGACTCGAGGCGGACGCCCCTGTCCCGTTTTCACGCGGAGCGTCGCGCCTCGTGCGTCGCCACGCCGCCGGTTAGATCGCTTATCGGGCAAGGATAATCAGTTCGTGAAGCTCGCTGAAACTTCGTGAAATGCTTCTCGATTCATTTTACGCGGGCACACGCGTTACGATGAAGAGTAGGCTAATTTCTTTATTATTAAAAGCAAGAGGTATGGTTGGTAGCTAATGAAAATACGTATACAATACTTAAATGAATTTATTATCGCTTTTCTTATTGTTTAGATCGAAAGTGATTACATTAGCTAGCCATGAGTTATGGTCGAGTCCAGATAAGCGAGTCACAAGTATATTAGAATTTTAAAATTGATTTGGAAGACTATGAGAAGACTGGATTTTAACCAAAAGAAACGAAGTATAACTTCTAAGCACAGATTTTTGTTTCGGCCAGTTAATCTATTTTTCATCTCAAATCTTACTCCTATCGAGGCATTGTGTATGACTTACATTGAAGAAGAGTATTTTGCTATTTCGAAGTTAAAGTTAATTATATGATGAATTCTATTGATCTGCAATTGATACCATTAGCTATCTACCAGAAACAAGATAGGTTAGGGCAAGATGTTAGATAAAGCGAGTTATAAAAGATTTGGAACGAGGTGTAAATATGTAAAATAAAAAGAAAAAAAGATACGTTTCCGACGTAAGCGCACAGATCGGTAAACAAAGGATAATTCATCAGATAAGCAACACTACTAGAATAGCGATTTGTATCATTCGTCTAAGTGCTTGACCAAATGTTTCTTCTTTACTTGTTGGTTCATTGTTTTATCATTGGAAAAAAAGTCTCCATTCTAGTCTCGAGTTTCGATTACGTGATAATATGTAGCTTTAGTTTAAGAGTTAGATCTGTGGTTCCTAATCTTTTCATCGTTCAACTCGTCGGCCACTTGTGATCATTCTCCCATAAAAACGGACGCTATCTTTTCCGTTGCATTCAATCTCTATAGTTCGACTATAATTCCATTGTAGGCAGCAGCGTTGCTGTTATCTCTTGATTTATCTCTGATCATCCTTCTCTCTATTCAGTATTTTTTGTTTTTAGTATGATTTTATTTAATTTTTTGTATAAGTTCTTTTTCCTATAATATTATGGTAATAAAAGATTCTATTTATTTCTTTTTATAAATAAATTAAGTGTAACGTGTTTAGAGTTTTTTAATGCTATTATTTATTGTCATGTCAATATAAAAAGAGAAAGGTGAAACAACGGCGGTAGGGAGAACTGCCCGACCTTGAACATACCAAGAACTGTTCTCTAGTATAGTCATTCAATTTTCGTCACTCTTTCAGACGTGTAATGTTATCAGGAAGTCTTTCGCTGAATTTCATCTGTCTACAATTTCATAGTTCGGCTATTCTTTTTCCCCTAAGAATGGCATAAAAGATACTTCTGTGACGGAACATTTAATTATAGAATGTAATAATAAGTAGGCGCGTTCTAGTAAGGTTAGGAAAATGAAATACAATTATTCCGCCACGATAGTAATTCTCTTATGTCGTTCTTAATTTAAAAATAAACAAAAAAAAAAAAAGAAAAAAAGATATGCGACAATTGCAACAATCATGGGAGACTTTCTTTTTACAATAACGTAAATAATGTAAATAACGACGATTCTCGTTTGACAAGTATTTAAGTATTCACTTCCAGGTATAAGAAACGACGCTTCAATAACGTTCATTTGCCACGCATGTCTCGTAGATAGCGACAAGTTCGTATTATGAAAACCGAGAGTTTAGGGTAATAAATTGTATAGGAACTGCTGTTCCAAAGTAAACGGATGTTATTGCGTTATTACCACGAGGAAATTCAGCTGACGAAACAGGAAGATACGCTGCTTAAAGTTATTGGAGAGTCATCCACTTTGATGCTTAGAAAGCTATTGGACGTTTAGTGAAAATCTGCGACTATTATGGGAACGGTATTATAATTTCGTCGTCGACATTTACTTATTTTTGACACATTAGAGAAGCCTAACTCTGTTTAAGACTGTTCTCGGGAACAAATTAATACCTTCATTTTTGAATTTATATAAAATTATATAATTTATGTAAATTATTTTCAGGAATGCTATTACATATGATATTAATGGTATTACAGTGAATTAATTAGTTGTTTCAAACATTTAAAATATGCATATATCGATCATCGTGATATTTAATATCTTAAATATTACAAAATGTAAATATTTAAAACGCATGGTAAAAGTGAGACACCCTGTACATAGAAGCTAGTTCAAGATCTTTTTGTGGATAGGATTGCTCCAATTACTTCAAGCAGAATGTTTACTCTTTAAAGTAACAGACTATACAGAAAAGATACGGTTTGTAAGTTTCAATTGTAAACAAATGAGAACAAATTGGATGAATATATTCGAAAGTGAAATTAAAGGAAAAACACGTACAACAGATGGTTCCGGTTCACTACAATTTGATATCAAGAAAGTCTAAGAATTTCGATAAAATTACGAGAATTTATCGTGAATGAGATGCTAATTATTAGAAAGTTACACAAAATACATACGTAGTTACTCATCGAGATTGAAATCGAATTTCGCTAAGGTGAAATCTACTTTATCGACAGAAGATGTAAAAAAATTGTATAAAACAGGACCAAAGTTCAAAATATAGAATACGTTTGTTATTGGCATCGTAAATCGGAGTACAAAGTATTGTATGTTCAACAAATAGAAGACTCTCCGACGACTTCGAATTCACTAGATTCAAAAGGGTAAAAAAAAAATGGGAAGCGAGAAACATCTCGGAATTCTGTGCATTTGTAATACCGCAATAACTATCGGACCATTCGAAAAAGAATATACCACGAGATAGCAGAACAACAGTTGACCCTTTATTTAGGAAAATTAGCGAAATCTAACCTTCATGATTCCTTGCTTTTTCAAGGATATTCACGACGGGACACGACTTCTAGAAACCAAAAGATTTTTCGCGACTTTTAGGGAAAAGTGTCGCGAAAGTTCATCCATAGATGCGTTACATTACGGAACAATTAGTAAGGAACAAATAAACGGGTTAAAATATCTCGACCCTACGATACGACCGGACTGTATATTCCATATATGCATATATTTAACAAAAACAGTACTGACTGCGAAAACCTTATAGCTAAAAGGAACAAAAAAAAAAAGAAGAGAAGAAAGAAAAAATATACATATACATACACGTAGTTCGTGAAGTTGTTGACTTAACGTCAAACCAATTTACAAAAACGTTAAAAACCGTAGATATCATATAGTGGTATATATGATCGCGCACGTACGAAAAGGATTAAATAATTCTTTAAAAAAAAGTAAAGTTTTACGGATCCAGTGATATTATATTTCACATGTTATGACGAGCATACTTTGCTACACTTTTTTTTGTAAATATCTTACTGAAAATACAAAACCAATACATATATACATAAATACGTGTATACATATATATATCGGCAATCTTCTTACAATTTTGTGAATGTTATCGTGAAAGGTACTGTCTTTAAATGTTAAACAATGCTCAGTCATTCTTTTATTAAATATATTCTTCTCTTTGTTAGGAAACCATTTCATCGATAGGTTCACTTTGATTGTTCCTTGTATAAAGTTTGTATAATTGTAAATTGCCTTTTATTAACTATATTAAAACTGAATTTTATTGTCACAGTTAATGTTACGATTCTCAATACTTAAATGAAAAAAAGAAGCGTACAAAGATATTGTTTTGAAAGATGCGACATTTGGTGACACTAGCGCCATCACGGATCATAACTAGTGAAGCACAATCGATAAAATCGGAATTCTACGTAATTCGCGATTTTAATCGAAAGCCTAATTGTTGCTCACCTATGTTACGAACGTTCACGTTCATTTCCAGCAGTTATATGACGCGTTCTTTTTTGTTCTTCTTTTCCATAATATAGTTGTAATATTTTATTTCTAAGTTTAACCAACATAATGTACGATCCATATAGAAATGATATGCAAAAATAGATCTCGAAAGCGAATGGTCAAGTACATGAAGTAAGGTTGTAAAAAGGGACAGTTAAATCAATAATTGAAATGCGGATATGCAAATTCTAAAGAAAAGTGAAGTTTCTTTTTCATCCATTAAATATTATGGCAAGTATTTTATTTTGAATGTTTTATATATTTTTGCAACTTTAAATTTTCCATAAATGTATAAACATTCGTAATTTAATAGTAATAGCTATTATAGATTGAACATGTGCGAATTATTGTTTCTAACTTATCGAAAGAGAATTCTATATACAAAATATTCGTATTTACCACGATCTTTAGTTAATATTTTCATATGTGCGTATAGTCTTCCTCAATATTATTATTACGTTATTATGCTCGAGCGATCAATTTCCGTAACGGAAATTTCTTCGGTTCGATCGAATCAAAAATATCGATATATTCGCACATGTCTACCAGTAGATAAGAAATGATTTTAGGTTTTCTATTTGTAATTCCAGCGCAGATTAAAGAACGAACAAAAAAGAATACGAAGAAAACTGTCAGATTATAATGCTGCATCTAGAGAAGGCTGTGTTTGACATAGCTTAAATCTGTATATATGTTACGTGCATGTATATGATATACATACACGCATACCAGTGCGTACACAAAAAGAACATTGCGTACAAAGGAGAAAAACATACATAATGCACAGATTACACACCGTATATAAGGTCTAATAATCCCACACTTATATAGTGAATATTTAAAAGGAAAAAATGAATTGTTCTTCGCGCATATTTATTCCCCTTCCATCCAACGAGAAGTGTATAATTATTATTGCGATAATAACATGAGGTTCAGTGTTGCATACAACTTTCTATTACATTATAGCATCTGGCGCATTATTCCAGTAAATACTACGAATCAGTCTGAAAACTTTCCTTTGGTATCCTGGAAACAAGGAACAAATACGTATTTTCTATTGATACGATTTTCTTTTCAATTTGTTCGTTTCTTTTTTACTTCCTTTGTTTTATTTTCGATTATAAGATCAGTGCAAGATATACCATACTTAAATCGTACTTTTAAGACAAAGAGCAGTTTGTTTCTTGTATCCTTGTTCCATTTGAAGCTTCTCAGATCGATTCTGATTAATACGCATTATAAAATTGTACTCGATGAAAATGATAACTATAGAAATGATGTTATTTACGACAGATCCGTAATTGCGTACCATGAAAGAACCACAGTTAGTAGTAGATGTACTCAAAGCGAATTAAAATTCCTGTTTTGTTTCCTCTCGATCATTTCCGTTTATCTGCACGAATATCAGGGTAATAACCTCACTACGTGAATTTTTCAACGGACGTCGATGAATATAATGGCAATGAACTTAAAATGATTTCTCGATTACATCCTCTCGCATGATTCAATGTAATGTTGCTTGTGGAAAATAGTTTTTCCGCCAAAAGTTACTGATGTTTAACCAACAAACATTTTAAGCTCATGTAAGACATTCAACTATATATAAGCGAAACAGATCCATCCCCGATATTACGAACTTGCAAATGTTTTATTTTATTTAATACTTACTGTCATCTTATTATTAAACACCTATTATCTAATTACAATACTTCGTGTGACTATCGAAGTGTTAACGATGGGTGCGAATTTTTGAAAGCGTTTAATTCTAAGTGAACATAACGGGGAACGTTACAAGACATTTCTTCGGTAATTACGATTCTAGCTTGGGGTACGTTATGTTTGGGCGGTACCTCTGAGATGTTTAAAAAGATATTGACAATATATATACATGTGATTGACAGAAGGTTCCATCACAATTTTGTAAACTACATCGTATTTCTATAGGGTTTACCATTTGGAGAATGTAGGAAGTATAAAAGGGCGCGCGAATTTAATTAATTGCATCGAATTTAATCATTGAATCAGAGAAAGAGAAAAACGATAAATTAACAGTTTTAATAACACGAATAATAAGCTAGTTTTAATAACACGAATAAAACAGTTTATTGTAACTGTTTTAATTTTCAAAATGATTAATAATTGGGAAAGCTGCATGTAACTCGAAAAATTCGCGTGCCCACGAAATGTCCTTGTTCTTCCGCTTTAGTAATATCGTATAAAATAGTGTTTTCCTTTCTTTTCTCTTTTTTCTTTTGTCTCTCAATAACACCGTAAGTACATGCGGTCCAGTTACACGTTGCATAAATACGTTTATTGAAACTTTCTATAACGATACCGAATTATCGATTCAGTGCACTTCGATCAATTAATTAAACGTTCGTATTCATTTTGAACGTCTAGCTAGGCCATGTTCGAAACCAGACCAGACTACTATTTTATACCTGTATTTCACGATCAAGATATTAAAATCATTATCCAATGCGCATTATTATGTGTATGTACATTTTGTTTAATAGAGATAATATTTCATATTTCTCACAGAATTATTGACTATGATACCCTTTGGAAATGAATACTACTCCAGGCGATTTTGAAAAATATTAATCCGTTTTGTGAGTTTTTAAATATTTTCAGTAGTAATACAGAAAAATTATTTTAATTGCTTTAATTTAGTTTAATTTGCCAAATTGTTTTAATTTATTTAAAATGGACTGTTTTCAATCTCTCTGACCGGTTGTTTTTAATAGTAGTTTTTAGAGGTAAGTTATAATGTTTAATTACTTATATCAGCAAGGTATTAAAGAATGCATTTTAATTATGTCTTTCGTTTATTTATAATTACCAATAGTTTTAATTGTTGTTAATATTTTCATTATTAAGCGATTTACTGTATGTATATATATATATATATATGCGTGTATGTGTGTGTGTTATCCACATATTTAATACATCATTGCACAATCTTGTTTCACTGCATTTCTATCAACAAATTTGTTAATACATAATACAGATTACGTTGTTGTAGTTAATACAATTTATAAATAAATTTTATTAATACGGTTATTATGCCTGTGAACAATATATAATTTTTACTATTACATAATTATCAAAAGTAGATATATTATGAGGCACTGAAAGATTAAGTTTTGATAAAAGCAGTGAACGAACTTATTTATTGTACTCCTTTTGAATATGCGAGCATATAATTTATATGCTGTTTTTTTTCATATAAAAACTGCTAACATATTTCCTTTATTTACTTTTACGGTAAGTGTACAATATTTCCTAAAAAAATGAAAGCGTATATGTACATGTACGTAAATTACAAATTTCCCAAGTAAATCTATGTACATGCATTTATCAAAATATAATAAGTAAGTATCTTATCATAATATATTTGATAAGCATTTTAAGTATAAGTTATCCACTTTACAAAATTATCCTGTGCAAATAAAATATGCACAGAAACTTCAAGATACCATCTTAAAGTCCTTTCATTTTTCTTTCTTTTTTTATAAAAAAAGTAACAATACAGATTAATACATAACGAAGTTATATGCCTCTGTTTCTTCATCATTCATATTTCATGAATTCATAATTGTTTTAAGCGATAGAAATATAACATTCTTCTTATTTTTTATAAATCAATTATTTAAGTGAACGGATTGAAAAACAAGTGCTATGATGAAACATTCATATCTCTAACTAAAATCGTAAAGCAATCCTAAAATTAATGCTTATAAAACCAATTCTTTCCTTTACATCTTTTATACATTTGTCATCTATATAGAAGTGTGTTCTTATTCACGTCTTAAATTTTCAAGCCTAGCTTGCAGATCTGCATCCGCATCTGTCAAATTTCCACCTTCGTCATTCCCTGTCGCAGTCGCAACTGGTTGCTTGGAATTTGATACATTTAATGAACCGGATGCTTGAGGTAAACCTGACAATTGATCTGTCAATTGGAGACCCAATTCGTCCAAAACTTGCGACACAATGGCATCACTGTATAAACAGTATAAATACAATTGAAATATTCAACGAACAAAAGTGAATACTTTTTAGAGATACAAATATTTTTATTTAGAAATTGCAAAAATACCTTTCCTCTTCATCACCCTCATCTTCCATCGCGTCATCAATAGCATCATTCATAATTTCCTCTTTCATATCCATTATTTCTGACTGCTTTTCAAACTCTTGTAATATTTTTTGTATTTGAGGAAGATTTAATTGTCTGTACAATCACACAATTTTCATGTATAGCAAGCAATAAAAAATTCTTTCTAATTCTAATTTTAAATGAACAGGACAAGTACTCACTTGTTCATATTTTGCATGGCTCTTGTGACTCCCTTCATTGCTTGTGCCATTGTGTTTTGTGAACGCAATGTTTGAATCTTTAAAGAAACTGCTTGGATATTTGCTTTCATCAACATAAATTTTTTCACATAACGTCTAGTTCTTACAAGATCTTTAGCCATAATCTTCACTGCATCCTATCAAAAAGTAAATAAATATCACCCAATAGTATACAAAACAAATTCAAACAAGATCAGATTACCATTTGCCCATCTTTAGCAAGTTTCTTTATATCCACAATGATCTTTTTTTCTTGTTGTTCCATCCTCATTCTCTCTCTGTCAAGATCTCGCATAGCTTTGTTTAAAGCTCTCTGATTTTTCCTGAGCATCTCCTCAGGAGTAATACGTTTCCCAAATAACCACTCCATGATTACAGTAGAAATACTATTGCAACTTCACCTACTAAAATTAATATTGATGCATAAATCATAATGAAAGGTTATGATTACCTTTGAGCAAAAATAAGAATAATTAATATTTGAGAAAAAAAGACATAATTATAGAAATAATTGATAGAAGATGATTAACTTTCAAAGAATCGATTATATATAGACATACAGAGAAAATATATTAATATTTATCTTATAAAACAACAGCTTTTAATGCAAAAATTACCTAATTATATTAGAGACTATCTCGGAAGATATGAATAAAGAAAATTATAATAGAATGCTTGATCGTTTGAAAATGACGTTTTATAGGTTAGGAAGTTTATATCAAGATCAGGAGTTTGATTTGACAGACTGAATGAGTCACAAAATAATAAGTCACAGGTCAAATATTGTTACAAAAACTACTGCATATAACTGTGTATTACAGATCATTTTGACTCTGACATTTTAGTTTTTCTTAAAGTATAAGAGATAATATAACGTTATCATGATATATCGCACGAATATCGTATGAATATGGCTATATGGAATTTACGCATCACTTCGCTTCGTAACGATACCATAGAATTACAAATATATGTAAACAATCTACGTATATTAAAATATAACCGCATGCAACTTACAAGACTGACTTTAGAATGTTAATTTGACAATTATTAATGTTATCATAAAGAAATTTTTTATTTTTATCCTTGCATTTTACTAATAATACTGTAAATTGTAAATTAATTTTTTTTAATCAAAAATAAAATATGTGGTATTTAAAGACTGTGCAAAATTAAAAATTTATTTAGGAAAAATTGTGGAATTTTCCTTGGTACTTTAATAGTTTTAAAATTGTTTTAAGTAGTTTTAATCTAATTCGTGAAACATAATGTATCAATATAATTATGTGAAAGAAATAAAATTCCAAGTTTATAATTAATCGAGTTAAACTGTTTCATAAACTAATGAAGTTGAAAAATATACAGGATGGCGCAGCTAAATGAGATCATACCTGATCAGTGATCATGTACATATTGCGTTGATAACTTCACTTTACATTATAAAAAAAGTATTATTATGTGTCTGCTTATACTCTTTATCTTAATTATTGTTTAGAAACCGCAACTTTATTTCTAACTGAAAAGAAACGAAGTTATAAAATAAAAATAGTTAATTTAAAACATAATGTAACAATTATCAAAATATTTTGAAATGAATATCATGTCATGCGTACAGTGTCGCATATTAAGCATCTCCAAATGTATGATGTCAGAATCTCTTAGTTAAAGTTAATAATATTTTCTTGTAGAAACAAGTATAGAGATAAAATATTCTACAAAAATGAAGACGGCTTTAATGGTGGCTGAAAAACCATCTTTGGCAGCTTCGTTAGCCAATATTTTAAGTAATGGTCGGTGTACATCTCGAAAAGGTAGGTTATGTTTTTTTGAAATTTAATACATAGATATAATTTTATGATAAATATTATAAATTAAAAAGATAAAATTTACAATACCATGATTCATAGATACCTGTATTTCATAATGCACATTTTAATAAAAAAAAAATTTAGGTTTAAATGGATCTTGTTCAATACACGAATGGATAGGTCAATTCAGGTCTGAAAATATAAATTTTAAAATGACCTCTGTCTTTGGTCATGTTATGACATTAGATTTTATTGGCAAATATAATAACTGGGACAAGGTTGATCCTGTAAGTAAAAAATGTTTAGTCTTGCCATTATATTTTATTATATTATTTTATTGTATTAGTAACATACTACTTGTTATGTTTAAGGCAGAGTTATTTTCATGCCCAACTGAAAAGAAGGAAGCAGTTCCTAGATTGAAAATTCCTTTCCTTTTAGCTAAGGAAGGAGCTCATTGTGATTATTTAATATTATGGCTAGATTGTGACAAAGAAGGTGAAAATATCTGTTTTGAAGTTATACATGCAGTCCAGCAAGGAATGAATAGGAGACTAAATCCAAATGTAAGTTTGCTTAATTTTAATCTAATTATTCATATTAATTTAATGAAACTTTATAAATTTTATATGTGTTACAGGATATTTGGAGAGCAAGATTTTCTGCTATTACGGAGAAGGACATAAAAGCTGCATTGGCAAACCTGGTAAGGCCAAATGAAAATGAAGCAAAGAGTGTTGATGCTCGACAAGAAATAGATCTACGAATTGGTTGTGCTTTTACAAGGTTCCAGACAAAATTTTTTCAGGTAGAATGATATTAAAGCAGTTTTTACTGTTCATATTATATATTAATTTAATATTTCTTTTTTTTTTTCATAGGGTAAATATGGAGATTTAGATGTGTCTCTTATTTCCTATGGTCCTTGTCAAACACCAACGTTAGGATTTTGTGTGCAAAGGCATGATGAAATTCAAACATTCAAGCCAGATCCTTACTGGGTTCTACAGGTATAGTATTAAAATAAGTGTCTTATCTTGGCTTATAACTTTCCCTTATATGTCAGAATATAATTCCTCTGAGGAAGAAGATAAACTTGAATGTATTGAAGGTTACAGTTAAATCATCCGATGGTCAAGACATTATTTTGAGTTGGAGCCGCGTGCGATCTTTTGACAAGGAGATAGCAAATATGTTTCTGAGTCACGTGAAAGAGTATGATCAAGCAACGTAAGTTTTAGATATTTGTATGTACGAATATTTCGTGTTAATATTAAAATAATGTAACAATGTTTATCCAATTAATTATTATAGGGTTATAAGCGTAGAAAGTACAGAAAAGACGAAATCGCGCCCTATAGCTTTAAATACAGTAGAGTTAATGAGAATAGCAAGTTCGGGTTTAGGAATGGGTCCCCATCACGCTATGCAGATTGCAGAACGTCTTTATACTCAAGGATACATAAGTTATCCTCGAACTGAGACAACATTATACCCAGAAAATTTCGATTTGCTGTAAGTCAAAAGCAACTTCAAAATTTATTTATATTTTACTTATATGTATGCAAAAGTATCTATATTTAGTGCAGCATTGAAGCAACAGCAGAACAATCCCGATTGGGGCGATCAGGTTCGTAAAATATTAGCAACGGGTATTAATAGACCGAAAAAAGGGCTCAATGTTGGAGACCACCCTCCTATTACTCCAATGAAACATGCTACTCGAAACGATCTCGATGGTGATACATGGAGATTATATGATTATATAACTCGACATTTTATAGCCACGGTAAATATGTATTGCTAATTGTATATCTTATATATAAATTTTTATTTACTTTAGAGAGTTTAAATATTTAATATCTTGCAGCTGGCTCACGATTGTAAATATTTGAGTACCACGGTTAAATTTGAAATAGGAATGGAAGTATTTACGGCGAATGGTCATAGTTCAATAGATCCTGGATATACTAACATACTTACATGGCAAGCACTTGGAAGCAACGATACTTTACCCAGATTTACACCGGGTGAAAAAGTTAATATACAAGAGGTAGTAAATGTAGAAAATGAAGAGTGCAAATACTTTAATCAAATAATTTATAACTGTGTTTTATAATTTTTGTAGATGAAGTTAGTCGAATGTTATACACAACCCCCAGATTATTTGACAGAATCTGAATTAATATCACTTATGGAAAAACACGGTATTGGAACTGATGCCTCTATTCCAGTACATATAAACAATATATGTATGCGAAATTATGTTAATGTAACAACTGGTAGAAAATTAGTACCGACATCTTTAGGAATTGTGTTAGTTCACGGATATCAAAAAGTATGTAGCTTTTTACATATATAAGGAATAATAAGTTACTTCTAGTAATATGTTTGTATTAATATTAGATAGATCCTGAGCTAGTTCTACCTACGATGAGATCCGCGGTAGAGGAGCAATTAAATCTAATAGCTTTAGGTAGAGCAGATTTTCACGCTGTGTTACAACATACCGTTGAAATTTTCAAGCAAAAATTTCATTATTTTGTAAAAAGTATCGAAGCGATGGATCAGTTGTTTGAAGTTTCATTTTCTCCTCTTTCTGCGTCAGGAAAAGCTCATTCCAGGTATATTTTACATTCCAGTAAATATATATGATTACTTAAATATTTATTTTTTTCTTTTATTGACAATACTTTCTTATATTCAGATGTGGAAAGTGTCGACGTTACATGAAATATATACAAACAAAACCGTCGAGAATGCACTGCGCACATTGTAACGAAACGTACAATCTCCCACAAAATGGGAATATTCGAATTTATAAAGAATTAAAGTGTCCATTAGACGATTTCGAATTGCTCTCATGGTCCACTGGTGCACGGGGAAAAAGTTATACATTTTGTCCATATTGTTACAATAATCCCCCATTTAGGTAATTTTATTCTTGCGAACAAATAGGATATAGAGAACACATTCAATCTCGTATTATTTAAATACGTACTAACTATTGCATGAATCATGAATTCCAGAGATATGAAAAAGGGAATGAGTGGTTGCAATTCTTGCACACACCCGACCTGTCCACATGGCATGAATTCTAATGGTTTATCGAGTTGTTTAGAGTGTAATGCCGGTATACTCGTCCTCGATCCTTCGGCTGCACCAAAATGGAAACTTGTGTGCAATCGTTGTGACGTTATTATTCATTTATTCGAAAATGCTCACAAAGTGACGGTTGATACGGAGGTGTGCGACTGTGGGGCTCAATTAGTTACCGTAGAGTATAAGCAGGTAAAGAATAATCAACCTTAAACGTTACATTCTAATTGGAAAAGACATTTATATTCGAAGAATATTAAAATGAATTTTTCTTTTGTTTAAATGATAGGAAAAAAGCAAGCTTCCCAATGAAGCTACGGAGATGACTGGTTGCGTTTTTTGCACACCAGCTTTCATGGCTCTTGTGGAAAAGCATCGTGCAGTCGCCTCAAAACCGGTTACAACTCGTGGCCGTGGTCACGCTAAAGGTCGTAGTCGGGGTAAACCCCGTCCACCGAAAGATAAGATGGCACAATTGGCTGCGTATTTTGTATAATTGATTCCATTTGTAAATGAAGTACATAGATGACACTAATCCCTCCCTATTCACATTTTGACACCTTCAATATATCCCGAAAATAAATCGAACTCTATTTACTACCTCAACGACTCATACATTATGTTACTTTTTTTTTATAATCTTTACGCATTTTACAAATACGACATGATTTACATTACCACACAACAGTATTATGTTTCGGATAACAGATATTACGAAAGTAAAAATTTATGTTCTTATGAAAAACAATATATATATTCGTGTTATTGAGTGTTGAAAACTTTTTAGACATTTTATTTATCCATGGAGGGAAACTAATTGAAATTATCGATTGCTGTCGCTGCATGTTTTGATGTATAACGTAGAGAGGGCATACCATACATTTTTTATGAGTCTTTAGTAAAAAATCAAAAACAAAATAAATTATTATATAGAAAATACAAAAATAATGTATAAAAAGTACGTAAAGATTATTAAACAAGCATTGAACAAAATTATGCTTCCATCTATAAACATTTTCAAATTTCGCAATTTATGGTATCTATTGCCTATACTCACATATTGTATCTTATCTTTTGATAGCAGTTAGCCCTTTTATATTTGATTTTATTCGGTTGTATATAATTTAAATTTCATTCCTTGAACATTATTTACTATATTCGGCAGAAAGAAATACGTACAACGTAACTCCTTGTTTTCCTTTAAATCTATTAAATCCACTTATGAATACTTTTTACGTATTTAATAAAATCTTTAACGCGTTGAGTACGCTTTTATATATAAATGCATACAAATCCTCGACCTATTAATTATATATTCTCCGAAGAAATACCACGCGGTATACGATCTTCCTCTTTCTATTCTGCCATCACCAGGTCAACATCCGACCATCGAGACATTCTCAATCGCCTACTCAATCACCCTGAATTTAAAAGAGACGAAATAAAAGAAGAAAATCGATCGGATCTCTATATACGGGAGATCACGAAGTGCCGATTGCCGCGAGTCTATTACAACTCGAACAGTATCGGTAGCGGCATTTTACGGAGAAAGTTGATTGGCTCGAGGCGGCGAACGCAGTGATGGTGGGGGAAGCGCTTCCAACAAGAGGGCGGATTGGTTCAGTTACGCACGTACCCGCGCTGTCAGTCGGTAAACGTACGCCGTGCTGTACGGTTTATTCGTTTGTAATTCGGTCCTGGGGCAAGTGTTCGCGCGTGTTATCCGTTTCGCGAGCTTAAACACAACTAACGTAAGCTCCTCAACACGCCGCGCGTACTTACGCTTCTCTGTATGCCGTGTCGTTGTGTCCGTCTTTTCGCGCGTCGAGGGGATCGTGGTCCCAATGTGATAAATGTAATAATGCAGTCTGACAAATATAATGCAGTGAAGTGAAACGTGTCCTGGGCGCGGCGACTCCGGCAGAAGGAAGGAAGAGAAGCCTAGTAGAAGCTGGCCGGCATGTGCACGCAGTCCAGCCGCGGCATCACCACTGCTGCTGTCATATTGGCGATGTTCCTCTGCCGGATTTGCTCCGCCGAGGAACAGCCAGGTTCCTCTAGTGGACCCGGTCTCCTGGAATCTTGCAACGTCACTGCCGACGGACGGGAGTTCTCCTGCCGCGGGGCTGGATTCCTGTCCATCCTGGAGCCTCTCGATGTCACTGTACTTCCATCCACAGTCAATCTTACTAAACTGTGAGTATATACACAATACACATGGCATATGAATAAAAGAAATATAAGAGTTTTGCGAAGGGACAATTTTAAAATTCGGTACCTTGTCAACCACTTTCAGATCAAGACTGCATTGCCATTTGACTTTGAGACTGGTTAGTGAAAGTATTTGAACACTTAAT
The DNA here is from genome assembly GCF_011952255.1 of Bombus vosnesenskii. Taxonomy (NCBI): domain Eukaryota; kingdom Metazoa; phylum Arthropoda; class Insecta; order Hymenoptera; family Apidae; genus Bombus; species Bombus vosnesenskii. The sequence continues at coordinate 992,441 of NW_022884330.1, read as the reverse complement.
CATAGAGAACTGTTATGTGTATATTGCGTGTGTTATATTGGACAAATCTGAAACAAATTTGAAATTCTACATAGAAACTATAAGATATTTAGTGCAAGCATATATTTTGCAACGGTCATAAAAGTATTTATATAACACACGTAATACATATATGAAAGTTTTACTATGGCAAATGTTTATACACTTTCGTAAGTTACTGTACGGGTATTTGCATTGAAAAGTTGAAAGAAATTTTTTTTACGTAAATCACATTTAGGTTATTATTTCGCCGTAAAATAACTATAATAGATGATGCAATTATTCGTACAATTCTTTTTGAAATCAGTTTATAATTTATAATCATTTATATGTTTAATTTGTTAACCGAAGAGGACGAATTAAGTCGTTATTCTAATTGTAAATAAATAATCTCCTTTGTTCAGACAAATCTACGAAGGAAGCAATATTGTATAAAATCTGCTCTTAACCAGGTTTTCGACGCAAATATGCTATTGCGGCATGTCTTCTCGCGTATCATTATTTTGACAACGATATATTTCGAAGCGTATCGAACTCGAACGATGCTTCCAAGATCGTGTTTCGCTGTTGTTTCCTTTTTCGTTGCGTCTCTTTCGTTCGCGCGGCTTTTCGAGTAGTGTGGTCGCGCGGTTGCACGGAGGTCCTTCGAACTTTTGCCTTGAGAGTTTGAAAGGTTTGACATCGGATGAGGCGCTGAGACCTTGACGCGTTAACATTTTGAGTAATTGCCAAGAGCGGTTTAAGGACTTTAATTTAAAATTCACGTTTAGAAACTGATATTAATTGATATCATTGGGTCCTTTGGAATCGTAACAATTTAGTATTACATCAATTTTAGAATTTCTAACTTCACGCAATTATATAATTAATATCTATCACGGAGAATGTAAGGTATAAAATTAAATTAAATACACCAAACTTCAGTAATCTAATACGATAAGTTGAATTACGATAAATTGAAATAAATTAAATGAAAATATAGGTTATGCGAATGTACTTTGAAACAATTACCACGTGACTGGTCGAGAAGCGCGCAATTATTCAAATGTCCAAACTATCTGTCAAAACTAAAACGTATCTTTCCAACTCCACTCTCTTCTCGAAACCACTCCCTTTATTCACGTGTTTTCGTGCAGCTAGTATCAAGTTTCAAAACAACAATTTGCCAACCGTCACGTGTCGTTATTAATTTTTCCTTTTTACTCTCGGCGCTTAAAATAGAGATGTCGCCATTGTCGTCGCATCTAGTATTTATCTGCACTTTACTTGTACTGTGCATACAACATATTCTTATAATTTTATATTAACCTGTTAATCTGAAATGACACGTTTCTATACGAGGCATAATCGAGAAAATTAATCGCATCTTTGAATACGGATGGGATTCGTACAAGGCGATCAGAAACGAAAGAATGAAAAAAGTGACATTTGCAGTTTGGTTGCGCGCAGGAAGCGAGAGAAAAACGAACAACGAGGTAATTGGAACTTTTTTCTGGCCTGGATTCCATCCGAAAGTATTCTTCGGGACAAGTTGGTCGTAGTTTTCCGTGTGTACAGTCGGAAACGTCTGTTCGTCTGACTTGCTACGCTGCATACTACTACGCGAGTCTATTTCCGTTTCGTCTGTTCGATCGTTATTGCTTCCATACTTTCATATTACAATTATTACTTCCATTATTGAAACTGTTCATTTAAGATTCCTTTGAGACATTTACCAAAGTAGTATTTTCGTAGACTGAATCTAATTGTAGCTATTGAGTATTATCGAAATGTTCGTGGAAGATATTTCTGGGAAAGATAAGTAAATTAAAATTGTAATGGAACTGGCTGCAAGCTGACCTAGAACGCCACCGGAAGTGGAAGAAAATATAACTGTGCAGGAAATAGCGCACTAAAATGTCGATTTTATAGAGTGCATCGTAAATTACGTTACCATCAAAATAACCGACTCTTATCTACTATGTGGTTACTAAATCTTTGATCCAACAACTAAAAATTATTATTTACTGCCGACCAGGATAACTTAAAATTCACAGTGTCGCATAATTCTTGTCCTATATTTTCCTTCTCTACTCTTTGTAAATTATTAACGAATTTTTAACATTTAACCTCTAATTGATCGATCAAGTAACCTCTTCTACTCTATCCCTATATATTGTGTTTTGTAATTTGTTTTCTAGGTAAATCGTGTATAGAATAAAATTAAGTTGAATTCAGAGATTTCATCAAACTTTTAAGATACGGTAGAGGATAAAATAATAAAAATGGAACTGTGCAGAAGTAAAGATGCAAGGAAAATCAGGACAAGGTAAATGCACTTCGTCAGAAATCTAATATAAAATTCCCGGTACGGTAAACTACTTTGCAGAAAATCACTGTCAGGATGAAAACCTGCGAGAATAAGAATTCCCGGCAACGAACATCGGGATGACGTTAAGTCTCCAATCAACACGATCGAGGGAAAGGGCTTTCAACAGGCTTGTAGTGATTATGTTATTCAGAGATAATATTGGTCGATCGAAAAAGTGGAAAGTGAAGCGGTTCAGGGAAGTTTCTTAATCGGGCAGTTGCGTTAGCTAAATTAAAGCTTCATGCCGTGCATGCTTCTCATCGGTCACGCGAAGTTAGGCTCGCGTGTTGCGTGTGACCGCGGAATAACTTAGACGGGTACACGGCAAACAAATAAGGCTACAATAATTTCAATCTATTATGGAATCTCGGCGAAAATGAATTATAACGTTATTAAATCATCGTGATGCTTAATGTTCTTAAACAAAAACATATCTTATACTATATTTACTATATATACTATACTATATTTACTATATTTTATCACAGGAGGATGATTCTTTGATACTCGTTTTGTTAAAAGCTCTTTTAATATTCTAATAATTTTATGATCTAAATTTAGTTAAATCGTAAATATTAAGCTACGTAGAGAGTTTGTTTACGTTTTCTTGAAAGGACAACTGTTACCACTAGACTGCAGATTCTCATGCGTTCATGAACAATTTGGAGATACACAAATGCACAGAATATACATAACATACAGACACGTAAAAAATGTTAGTACGTATAGCGTTCTTCATATATATATATATTTAATGGATAAAACAATTTTTTATCCATATTACAGTTTTTCAATGATATCCGTAAAGATGTGAATATAGAATTTGCACAAATATCTGCAGCCTGGTCGTTACTTTTATACGTAGACCACGAAACAGGAACATGATAACTTATCATTGATAAGTCACGTTTCTTATTTCTTTATTTTACATACATACATATACATATATGTATATATGTATATAGATTTTGAGAAATGTTTCAAATTGTATACCTAATCAGCATCTTCGTGCCTCGTTATAGGATCGGTGAAATCTCAAAGCGTTTTATACAATATGTACATCAAGATTTTCTTTGGCTAAATGTTGCAATACCTTGGCGAGTCACCGTAGATGTGACATAACGACGTTTGATGATCTTGTGAAAAAAAGTTAGTAAAACTTTAGTAAAGGTATAAATTCAACCTAATTATATAGCTGAATACACCGTGCATCGTATACTTGTCGTCATAATGCATCGAGGCAACGAGTGCTCTAGCCATAAAAGTCTGTCTTTAGGAGGTAAGATAAAACGAAGGAGAAATATAAACGAGAGAGAGAGAGAGAAAAGGGAAAGAGAGGAGAGGAGGAAAAGCAGCAGCGTGGAGCATTAAAAACGTCGTCCCGGTGGAGAGCCATAAAAATGAAATCGCACGGTACAATGACGAACGCTTCCAAGAATACAGGAACGTGGCATCAAAGGCGCGGGATAGCATCTTCTAAAGGCAAAAGGTATGAAGTATAATCCGTACAAGTACGGCTGATGATCGCCGACCTACATAGCTAGACGTTGATCCTTCTCGACTCGAAGACAGTCGATATTTTATAGATCGTGGTTTAGGATCAAGGAAACGGCGAGGAATCGAGGAAATGAGGAGTCGAAGCAACCGAACTCGGCATTCACCGAGTGCCAATTCTTGCAGAAACTAAGGGATATTCTACGGTTCGTCCACGTTCGTTCGATCAACATTTTCGTTTGTGTGCTCTTCAAGGAGGAAGTCGTGGCCAAATTAAAAAAGGGACTGCGAAATTCGCATTCTTCTCCAAATGCGAATTTTTCCGAGAACCAAACGGTGTACGTTCGTCTACGATTTGTTCTCTCGTCTATCTGTCCGCGTTTGCCCAAAATTTTCGAAAATTACGTGTGTTACACAACGAAAGAAACTTTTCGGACGATCTAATGTTAACCCCCGCTATTATATTACATAGCATCACCGTATAGTATCGTTGTACAGGGTTCTAACATTTATTTTCTTATTTGTACTAAACGTCGTGTATCTTAGGTTCGAATGTCTATTGATGGACCATGATTAACAGATTTTCATACATTTATGGGAAATTTGATAGTGCGTCACTTTAGAAAATCTACACAGCGTGAGGAAATATATGAGATGCCGGAAGTACGACGCTTTCTGTATTAGTTGATCGATGAAACAATTTTCTACCGAGTTTCTATCTGTTTAATTATATTCTCAAAAACGTGAATTTGCATAAAAATCCGCTGTCGATTTAGAAATTCGATAGATTCAAGATAGAGTCCTGAAGAATATTTTCCTATTCTTCGCTTTCTTCGAGATGTATATTCCTGTTTCCTCGAAGTTCTTCTCGCGGAACATAGTGTACCATTATATCTGTTTTCAACTTTCGTTTTTTCTCTAGCGGAGTAGAATTTCCCATGCGACTTTCCACGATGAGATCTTCGTTTTAGACAGAGTCTCGGCGAATCTCTCTCTTTCTCTCTTTGGTTTTGTTTAAGACCGTTTTTATAAAAGTTTTCTCTACAAAGGTAAAAAGCGAAAGAAGTTTTCTCCAGGCACAGCGTTACCGGAGAGACAGGATTAGTTCATTAGGAGTTTTTCCCGCGGGCGAAACGAGTGTCTAAAGTCACTTTTTTCCTCCACGACTTTTTATCGCGTCTCCTCTTTTCACGAACAGCGACGAGGAATTTTCTAAAATAAAATTTCTAAGCAACCTTCTTGCCATCGTCTTTCGGCTCCTTTCCTTTCCTATTTTCTTTCTTTGTCGTTTTAACGAAACGACTTTCCTTCTCTAAAAAGTTTTCGAAGGTTCCTTCCTTTCGCCGTGATTTTTTCTTCCACCGCGATCTTCTTACCACGACCGTAACTTTCTTCACAATGATTTGATCTTCTTTCAATTTCGCGATATTCTTCTTTTCCTTCCCCCGCCCCCTTTTTTTCTTTTCACCAAGGAAGTCGGTTGCAGGAAAAGGCCAGAGGAATAGAAGGCGATAGCACGGAGAAGAGGCCACTTGAAAAGCGAAGCAATTTATCTTCCTTCGTCTGTGGAATCGCAGTTGATTAATCGACGCAGGTCGTCGAGATTAATTCGCGCTCTACCCAGGAAACCGGAGCTGGAAATTATCGCCAATTATTGATTGTCAGCAGTCGGTAAATCGACGGAGAAACAATGCCATACCTATTTCTGTATCTAGCTCTGATATAGCGATTCTATAGCTGCAGTTGTCATAAAGAAAATACAAAGATCACGTCTTTTAACCGTGCATCGTATTTTTGTATTATGGCCAGATGTATCGTGATCAATAATATTCAGAATTTTTTCATTTTCCTCGTATTCTTCTTTAAATCTCGTTTCGTCTAAATGTTAAAAAATCTTAAAAAATCAAGTAACGCGTAGTGTTAAAAATTGCTCCATAGCGATATCATCTAACGACGAATTCAACGTATTTTCAGGCATTTTTTTAAACAGTAAAAAATATAAAAAAGACTGCATGCACTCGAAGCTTAAGAAGCTTGCATTTTGAAGAGGAAAAATTTATATTATAATATATACAAATAAACAAACACGTGTACTAAGTATCCTTTACTCGAATAATACGACAGTATTTCGCTTGCGAGGACTTTGTGGCTCCACTGGCGTCTGCGGATTACCAGTTAAGAATCGTTGCATTAACTTCGTATCCTCTAGTTTATTTCGTTTCGTTATCCTAAAATTTATCAGCCAAGGCGTCTGTACGTTTGTACGCTATAGCACTGTGCGCGAGTATACGTTCCCTTGTTAATAATTCCTTGTTCTTATGCCAGTCTTTGGCACTACGTTCCAGTTGCTGGCAAAGTTCTAATTAATTCGTAAAGTTCTTTAAAGTTCTCTAATTTACGCGTTCTTTAAGAAATCTGTCAATCGAACCATCTTTTGTGAAACTTCCATGGATAATCAGAGGAGTTAGAAGTTGATAGAGCAGAAATTCCTCAAAGTGCACGTTAAGAGCGTAGCCTTTACTTTCACATAAAATCGACCTGATCAACGTCGATCGTCGTTTCTTCGTGCCATTTCTCTGAATCTGTGTCCTTCAACTACGAACCTTTAGAATCCAGTCCTTAAGCGACTTTTACGCTCTTCCGTACACCGAACAGAGTCGAACAAACTCGTCGCTGGATCCAATAAAATTTCACTGTCCACGGTATCTTTCCCCATCCTTCGTCCCCGTGGAAACTCCAAATGCAAAATCTCCACTGTGTAAGCACCGACCAGCCAAACGTTTCTCTTAAATCTTCGAATAATCGATTTCGCAATTTGTCACCGGAATAACTGGTAACTGTGAAGATCAAGAAAAACTCGCAAAAAAAAAAAGAGAGAGAGAGAGAAAAGTGTTACATAAATTTCCAACGAGGGAAAAACCCCCTGGCTGGCAATCGTTCCGCGATCAACAGTTGCTCCATTTATTACGTAAAGACGGTTCTACATCGGCTCTTTCAACGACCGATATCTCGGCGTGCAGTTAGGCGCCGATTAATCTCGTTCGCGCTGCACGAAAAATAAATCAGCGCCGTTTTTAAAAGAGAGAAAGAGAGAGAGAGAGCGCGCTCGGTATACGCCGCCGCAGTGCACGCTTTTACATCGATGAGAATTATTTATAGAAAATGAGAAGCAGGTTCGAAAAGCACAGCGTCGAAGGCAATGCCGTTTCATTCATCCTTTCGTCGAACGGACGTGAATCTTTTGCTCCGTTAATTACTTCCATTTAGTAGAGCTGTTCGTTCTAATTATAACGCGCTCCTCTTCCTTCTTTTCACTTTTCCTCTTCCTCTTTCTCTTTCTCTTTCCGCTTCCGTTCTTCTTTCTCTCTTCCTTTTTTCTTTTTTTTTCTTTGGTCAACTAATGGAAGGTAAATAAGAAGCTCGGACGAGTTACGAAAGCGGAGAGACATTTGTGCGGATCGTCTCGTTCGTAATGCAACTGTTACGCGTTTCGTTATTTATTTTTCTTATTAGAACAGCGCAAATACGCTTGCCACGATCGCTCCGGCAATTGCAATTTCTCGTAAGGAAAATCGGCTGAGAACGTTGCACAGAGGATGAGAAATCTTCATCGTCGGTTCATCGCAAACCATTCTCATGTTTGCGCGTTTCTTGCGAACTTTTCTAAACTATGCGATATCTGTTTGGCAAACTTGTCGAGCGTTATCCGTCCTTCGCTTGGCGCTTATTAGCTGCTGAATACAATTCTCATAGTTACGATGCTTGTCGAAGTTCGCTGATCTGTGTAACGCGCGATAGATGAAGCATACGCTTCCACCAAGTCGCTAGGGATTCTTGTGTTTGTGTAAAATTTCACATTGTTTGTTTAAAGTTAAAACTGCGCTCTTCGTTCTCTTCCTTTCGTTCGAATTATTGGATTGGCAACTAAGCGATTGCGGATTTTGTCATTAGGTGGTATTGACACCAACACGTACTTACCTTCTTCTTGCTGATTACGTATTCTGAAACATCGTGTATGTACGTTATACAGGGTGGTTGGTAACTGGTGGTACGAGCGGAAAGGGGGTGATTCTACGCGAAAAAAGAAGTGGAAAATATAGAATAAAAATTTTTCCTTCGAGGCTTTGTTCTCGAGAAAATCGACTTTGAATTTTCGGTCGGTACGCGTGCACTTCATCGCGTCTCGTTGTAACGGATCTCACTGTGGATCGTTGTCTCGATTGACGTTATTTTTTTAATTTTTTAATTTTTATTCCATATTTTCGACTTCTTTCGGCTACCACCAGTTACCAACCACTCTGTATATATTTTTATTTATTTATATTTATTGTTGCTTTGCAGTTGTTTTGGGAAATAAATGCGCTCTTACTTGTCAACGACTGAGATCCGAAGTAACAGTTGCTTTAAATACTTTTTGAGCGAGTGATTGAGCGGAAATTCAGTCTCATTTAAATGGAAACCAGTTATCGATGAATCCGAAAGAAACTTTCCAAAAAATAGTAATTTTCGATTGTTCCGATTGCGGATAACCATTATGAAGGATTAAAATGTTTTTTGGCTACCAATAAACGTTATCGACGACAGGAATTTCATTTCGGTTGCCAGTAATCGATATAAATGACCGGGATTTTTTCTGCTTCCCGGTGACCATTATCGATGGCCCGAATTTTGTTTTCGTTACCGATAACCATTATCGATGGCGAAGAATTTGTCTCTGGTTACCGCTGACCAATATAGACGACAAACATTTTTTTCTGACTACGTTCGATCGTCGTTAACGGTACTGATAATTGATATTCGTCGACAACACAGGAAAACTTGTATATTTTATTGAGCAAAAAATCGCCATGAAGATATAAAAAAAAAGGATAAAATCAAAAATATAGTTTAGTACAATATTTTTACTACGAACACTATACGACAATATTTTTCACTTATAAATTATACCTATCTATAATAAGTATTAACTTATTGTAAATAAACAGCCATGTCACTGCGCCACGCCAGAAAAATTACTGAAAATTCTCAACGCGAGAATTGATTGTAATTTCAACAAATAAATAAAAAAAAAAAAAAATTCCTCTTTTCATACATTTTCATAGCATCTGCTCGATAACATATACAAGTTTCATAGTTAATTCTTTTTATATCGTAAATAAGTATATATACTAATTCTAAGTAACGTTAACAACAATCGACAATATGCAGGAAAAATGTCTATCACCGATAACGGTTACCGGCAACGAAAAAACACAAAATTCGTTTATATCGGTTACAGTACGGTAACTAAAATCAAATTTCCCTCGTCGATAACGATTATCCGTAATCGTTTTGAAAAATTGTAATCGTTCGTAAAGACTATCACGGGTAACCAAAATTGTTTGATCAACCATACTAACTCTCGTACCGTAACATTGAGCATTTCTCTTGCAACAGCTATCTAGGTATCCGGACAATAAAATACTCGGATTAAAGGACTTGTACAAGCAGATACGAGGTTCCCTAGTAGAAACGAACGAAGAACACGGTTCTCTATCAGTCGATCAATCTCCAAAATTCGCTCTGCACATCCAGCAACTTGTAACTTTGGAAAATCTCACGCGTAATATTTATCGAGTTACGACAATAGGAACAACGATATTCAGTTGATGGTCGAGCTGATATTAAGAACGTGAGCGAACGTTAAAGGAAAACGTTAAAGGAATACGGAAAAAATGGAAGAACGAAAGGAGGAAAAATGGTACTCGCCGTTTCCGGTTAGTTGGTCGTTAGGATTCTCGCGTTGCACATGTATTTTCACGCCGGCGACAACTTTTTATTCGCCAACGACTTTCACGCTCAAGTGGCTGCTCCAGGTCGTGGAGTTCGCGTCGATTCACGACGCGGAAACGAATCTCGTGCAACGTTTCGGGTCAACAGCTCGTTCGCCTAAAATTGGACCTGAAGACGGAGACCCGTTTCCTCGATAGGAAGCTGCGAGGGTTCGTTAATTGGCCGAACGTGTTCGTTTGCGACAACACGCAATCCCACGGATAATCCGGGGTAGTTTCTCAATTCTTTCGTCGTTGAATATTCATCGAGTTTGTAGGAAACAATTCGTCGTTCGACGATCGTCCACGATGAAGGTACATTTCTGCTGACTTTTCGTTAATTGCGAATAATCGCCACATTCGACGTTGATAGATGAAGATCGTAGCGTCGTAGAATTAGGAGAAGTTTAGCGAAAAGCGAAGACCGCGGAGGAGAGACGCGATAAGTCAGATTCTCTGTTCTTTACAGGGCAGTGGTCCTGAAATACGAAATTACCATTTTTTAACTATTTTACGCGAGAATGTGCTTCGGCTCGCAGTGGAACGTCGCGTGGATTTTTCACATTATTATTAGCTCGCTCTGTACTTGTGTAAGCGAAATACGAAAATATGTAAATCGAACAGGCGTACGTGCATCTCGTATTAGTAGGAATCGTCCTGTTCCAAAGTCGCGTTACCGTTAGCTTCGTGGTAATCGATTAAATGTATATTCGCAGAGAGCGCAACGTTAGCCGTGGAAACGATGGGAAAAAGAAAAAAAGATCGCTCGACCGAAGCATCCAATTTACAAATGAAAGTCTCGAAATTAAACATCGCAAAATTTTCGCAAACACCGGAAGATGGGATAAGAGTGAGAAAAATTTCGCCAAAACTCCTCCGCAACTTCTTCTCGACCTCTTCTCGAATCTTCTCCGATCGAAGACTTGGAACATCCTCTTAAATACGACGATACGCGAAGAACAAAGGAGGAAATTTTCCAAAGTTCATTCAGCCGATAGTTTCCAAGAATATCCGGGAGAAAATAATGTTTATGAATAGCGGCAGCGATCGAACGAAAAACACTGACACCGGTGGGCAATCATCGGGGAGAAGTGGCGTTTCGAGCGCAGCGAGCGTGACCCAAGAAAAGTGATGTATCCGGTACAGATGTGACACGAATATTTCCGGATTACCGGCTCTCGATCGTCCGAGAGTCGCTCGACACGCCGAGATTCTTTCTCGTCGGGATCGATCCCTCTCTCCCCGACCATTTTATCAAGGGTGACAAGCCTCAAAGCGAAACGAAAATTCATTTGGCAAACGTCTGCGCGCGTTTCTCGCGGTCTTGCAATTTTTCTTTCTCTCTCTCTCTCTCCCCCCTCTTTGTTCCTCTTCGTCTCTTTCTTTCTTCTGGTTTCTTTTTTCCCTTCGCTTTTACCCCGTTTTTCTCTCGTGCACGATGGAATCTCGATAACCAGAGACGACGTTCGCTCTGACCTATATCGCGACTCGTCACCCCGATGGAATCTGGCGCAGAACGCTCGATTTCGAAGGAAATTCACTCTCGTAGGATCGCGTTCATTCATTAAGGTATTTGTAGCGCGACAATATCAAAAGTAAAACGTCGAGGAGCAGAGAAAGAGAGAGAGAGAGAGCGCAGAATTCCTCTAAGAAGAAATTCCTTGGCCGTTCGTATTTCCTACGCGCGTGCACTGACAAACACGTCGCGTTACAACGTGCACGTCGCTGCTTGGCATTGATAGCGTTACGAATAATTTCGAATTTGCTTCTACCGAATCAAGAAACAGGTCTACGTTACGTTTCCATTTTTACCTGTTGAAATTTGCTGTATTTATAATTCCGTGGGTTTTGCGTCATATGGCCAAATTACCACTTACACCGCTATCAAGCTGGCCTTAGTTCTCCACCAACGTTCGCTCATCCTTGGTTGTATCGCTACAAGTAGAAGGTTTCGTAGCGCTTTGGCGAATAGCGGTCGAACCTCTGCTATAAAATTTACGTGGCCACTGTCAATGCCAAGCAGCGACGTGCGATCGCGAGAAGCAGATACGGTAACGAAATTTTCGTTAGACGAAAGCGAAGCAACTGCGTTCTTCGACGTTGGTTCCTTTGCGCTGAGAATGAAGAATCGTGTCCAGAAATGGCGTAAAGATAATCATTCTCGAATATCTCGTAAAAATATCTTCTTGTCGTTACATGCGCCTCTTCAGGATAGTTTAACTCTGAGAAGCTGAGAAGATTTCTTTTCGTACGATCGTAAATACGTTGTTTCGTTGTATGACACCTTGTATTCAAAATTTTGCTATCTCTTCGTACTCAGACTTTCGTTATTTAGTTTCGTTGGTCGGTTTTATGCGATATCTCCAACTTGGTTCAACAGGAATGTCTATAAGTATGCATGGTAGTACATGTCTCAGGGTATATTGAGTTTCCAGCCTTATGTCGTCTGACATTTGAGTTCTGGAATTTGTTATATAGGTCAATACTGTCCACGTACGCTGTACGTACGTGATATTTAATTTAGCTACGAGTAGGTATCGGCGTGGACGTACGTGATCTTTACTTGATTGGTAAATAACGTATCGTCGAGCAAGTGTTTCGACGAATTTAGTCGCTACGTTACCGAACGACTCGAGGTTTGAATATAATCGACGAATGAGAAATCTCTGACCGATCTTAGGAATTGCGTAACTTTCTGAGAAATTTACAGTTAATGTAACTCGAAGCAATTTTACTTATCATAGTTTTACATAATCTCTACTCCACTTACGGTTGACCTAATTTCATCACCATCTTTGCGATTAAATACTTGTTACGTAAACCTGCTGAATTTCTTTAAATAACATTCTAGATAAATAGTTAAGAATAACAAACAGAATAAAAATACATGCAATTACGATACACAATTGTAAATATAATTCAAAACGCAGTTGTTAATTAATCGTCTAAAAGACACTAGCCTCTAACGGGAACGATAAATTCTTCGGTATGAAGAATCGTTAAGAGAAAATCATAAGAATTTAAATCAGAAGAACGCGTACGCTATCGGATACGAGACTTGTAATGAAAAGAAAAGAGATTCGATCGCGTAAAAGAAGAAGGAAAGTTGCGAGTACAACGTAACGAAAGTTTCGTATCTAATAAAATGAAATAAAATGAAATGGAAGGAAATAAAATGAAAGAACACGTTGTAATAGAATATAAAAGACGTCGTTCGTTTGACGAACTGCTTTTCCGATCAAACAACGAATAAAATATTCTTCCAGTTCGTTGGAGTGTCGATCGCGCAAACTCTCGTTCTCCGCTTGCCCAACGAAGCGCACGAGTGACTGTAATCGAAGAAACAATAATCTCGAGACTCGGCTTTTACTTTCCCCTCACGATATACGTAGTCGTGCTGCTTTACAATATGAGCAATGGAGATGAGAGCAGAGAATAAAAAAAAATCGTATCTCGTTGTAGCCGAGAGGCGAAATTTATACGGGGGATCGTAATAAAATTTCTTTAAAAAATATTCCTTTTCCGTGGAGGTAAATGGGTCGAATTTGGCAACGGTCGCTGGAATTACTTTCACAATAACGTCATGTACACGCGATCCACGTCATGGACGTGACCGGCGTGATTAATAGTCCTTCACCGTTCCTTTTAGATGTTTACGCTCGTCTATCGACCATCTGGCCATAATAATAAATAATCTGAATATCAGTGGGCATTTTTTTTATTTATTTCGATTGATCGACGAGCCGATTCACGAACCATTAGCCCTTTCGTTGTGATCGATATACAGGGTGGTTGGTAACAAGCTGGAAGGGGGTGATTCTACGCGAAAAAAGAAGTCGAAAATATGGAATAAAAATTTAAAAAATTTAAAAAATAACATCAATCGAGACAACGATCCACAGTGAGATCCGTTATAACGAGACGCGATAAAGTGCACGCGTACCGACCGAAAATTCAAAGTCGATTTTCTCGAAAACAAAGCCTCGAAGGAAAAATTTTTATTCTATATTTTCCACTTCTTTTTTCGCGTAGAATCACCCCCTTTCCGCTCGTACCACCAGTTACCAACCACCCTGTATATTCAGAAATATTTAGACACGTAGCGCAGTGACTATAATAGCCTTTTACATACAGTGAAAGTACAAAGTTGGGTGACTATAGTCACCTCTGTAGTATATCATAAATCGTCTGTATTAAATGATTACTGTCATCTTCGTTATACAACAACCACTGGACACCGAACGACTATAACGATATTTTTATGCAGCGAAAGCACGCGGTTGAACGACAATAGTCAGCTCCGATATATTACGAATCGACTGTGTTAAATGATTACGATCATCTTTATTGTACAAGACACACTCGAGACTGAATGCCTTTAATCGTCTTTTTATGCAGTGAAAGCACCTGGTTGAATAAAAATAGTCAGCTCCGCTATAATACGAATCGACTGTGTTAAATGATTACGGTCATCTTTATTATACAAGATACACTCGAGACTGAATGTACAATCTATAATCATTTTTTTTATGCAGAGAAAGCTCGTGGTTTAATAACAATAGTCAGCTCCAGTATATTACGAATCGTGCACGTTAAATGGAAGTTGATCGACTATAGTCACCTTTAGCAATAAAAGGGTTAAAAATGAGACAGCGTTTCTTTCTCTTTAATAAAAGGGCGAAGTGACATGCTTATTTAAAGGTATCGGATTGAAACTTTCTCGGACAGTAACAAAGTGATTCGAATACCAGCGGTGAGGGCGTGACTGGAATATCAAACGATCGTTTTGCACTCTCCTCTTTTCACTAGGGTCGTCCGGGATGAAACGTAAGATCTTTAGAGTTTGAATCGGGTTTGAGTTAAACGATTTTTTATTTTCTATTCCGAGCTATCGCTCCCCTTCTTTCTTTCAATTTTTCCTCCCCTGCTCTTTTGTTAGAGCAGATTGGCAACGTTCGTAAGTATCGTTTGGTCGTAGCACGTTCGATGCAGTTTGAGAGTTTGCCGAGAGTTCGATAAGCAGGGGAAAAAAGAATTTTCTTCCTCCCTTTTCCTTTCTCTCGGTCAAATTAATGGGACTTTTAAGTATTTCCCTCTGCCGTGGTACGTTTGACATTGAGTTTGAAATTAATCGGCGAGGGAGAAGAAAAACGATCGTCGATCCTGCGTTCACGAAAGAGACGTATCGATCGATGCCTATCAACTGTCGTCGACGAAAAATTAACGCGAGGCGACGTTAATGAGTTTTGGCTTTCGCCCGTGAAAACTTCCAATGCCACGTCACTGCTACTTACCTGGCCACATGATTCATCCACATCGTATAAATAATCTTCTTACAAGGTTGTAACGTCTCTCTTCGCAGACAAGCGAATAATAATTAACGCAATTTTCTGTCCGCTTGTAAATATCGGAAACTTTAAAGGCACACGGTACGAGCAAGTTAGCGTTAGGAGATCAGCCTCGAAGATTCGTCAAGCGACGAATGGTATCGTTACGATTAGACGTTAGACGATTAAACATTAAAACTCGAAATTCGACCAAAATTGCTTTTCTTCCGTAATCGTCGACCTCGTTTTGTACAATTTTTTACGAATTTTTACGTATCGTTCGATACAACGGTGTCGATCTGGTGAAAATGACCGGTTCTACGATTTTATAAACGTGCCAAGCCTCCTTCAGCGATCACTGTGCCAGATGTATAATACATTTCGTCCAATAAAAACGTACCACGTACCGTGGAATTCCTTTTGCAAGAAAGTAATAAATCGATAAATATAAAAGTATTATTACGTATTTTCTAAACACCGATGGTTCTGACCGATTTTGAAAGAAATAGCCTCGTCTCGACAGTCGATAGTTCAGGTGTTAGCCTGTCCATTCAAGAAGAAAGTACCAGTGCGTTTCGAGTATCTGTGATATTATCGCGAAATTGTAAATTATCGTAAAATTCAACTTTTCATCGTGCACAGATCGTCCCACTGGCCACTGCGACCAGCCCAATACGCGTCTAAGAAATCACGCGACGCTTCGTGGATCCTCTAATTCGTCCATCCGACGCGAAACCGATCTCCAGTAGATAGAGGAACTCCTGGCCAGACCCATTGCCCGTTGTCATACGGTAGCTTTTATATCACCGCGAAAGTTTTCGAGTATTATCGTGAAAAACGACCGGTCATAAACAGAAGACGGATCACTCGGTCCCTGTCCTGGTGAATTCTATCCTCCTCCTTCTCCTCCTCCTCCTCCTCTTCTCAGACATTTTCCAACTGCTGTTACGCGTTTTTCTCTCTTGCACGATACGCGTAATCTAATATCTTGATCGTATGGCGTAATACGGAGGACCAGAATGGTTCTACCCGGTGTAATATAAGGGTCGTTATCGAGCGAACGTTGACAGTAAATTTAGAAGTCGGAACAGAATGGCGCATTAATTCTCGTGAGTAGGTTTTTTTTTTTTTAATTGTTCGATCCAGACACGCGCTTTCTCTGCACCCGGGTTTATTTCTCCTTAGATCCATATCGTAAATCACGCGATACTAAATTTACAGCGGGCTAACCCGAAACACGATAAATTCACAGTTAGATAAATCACAGACTTAAGAATCTAATATTAAATGCCTGGTCGATTTCGTAGAAATACTCGTTAAATCGTTGGGCTATGAATCGAATCGTTCGAGCTTCGTCGTTATTCCACACATTTTCATTAACGTTCATACTCGTTGTTTGGGAATATAATATCTCGCGCGAACGAGACGATCGTTGTTAGAAAAGTTGTTCCACGTTCCGCAGAATATATTGCGTCTGTTTACGAGTAGCGCGAATTATCCTTCGTCGAGATTGTCCAGAAGATTTATTTTATTTATAGGATAGTGTAGATCTGACGTAAAACACTTCTTAGATAGAACAGCGTAGATTTTCCTTCGTTCTACGTAAAACTCTTTTTTTTTTCTTTTAAATAGATTGGTAGAAATCCTCGTTCATTTTGTATGAAACTTTTCTTAGATAGAATAGTATAGATTTCCATTCGTGTTACGCAAGACTATTGTTTTTAAATAAAATAGCGTACAATTGTTCGTTCGTTTTGTGTACAACTTTTTCGATAGAATAGCGTAGATGTTCATTCATGGCACAATAGCGTACGTTGAAACGAGTTCAGTGATCAGCCACGTAAGGTCATTCGAACGTAACACATCGTCTTAAATTAGCGAGATCTCGAGTAGTTGTGTCATGCAAATCGCGGGTCATTCACTAGCGAAACCCGCGTGATTCTCGTATACGCTGGAATTAGATCGCTCGTTTATTGACCGTGAATCGTTCTATCATATTGACGAAGATAATAATAATAATATTTCAAAGCATCGAGGATAAATAATAACGTAATAAATAAATAACGTACGACGAACTGAAGGATGGTTCCCCTGATAAATCATGAAACTAACGTAACATTTGCATTAACGAATTAAAGTAACGTCGTATTAAAATCCAGGCAAGAAACACGACGAAATTTATGAAACGATCTATTCTCTAAAGCCTTTCAACAGTCAAAGCGACGAACTTGTGTTAATTCTTTTTATTTTATTAGATACAGTCGGATTAGGAATAGATGATTCACTCGCGTGATTTTCCTTACAGTCTTCGTATTGATCTCTGTAAGTTTGAATTTTCTATTTGAATCTTAATCGATTCATATAGAAGAAAAAAAACATATTTTTCAACAAGGAATCGATTTTGAATTTCACGGAGTTGTGGCCGTGTACAGGATGAATTCGACGATCTACTACACTGTGACTTCGGGACGACCTGGAATTCGGAAATTTCGCTTCCACCAAACGAAACAACATCGAGAAAGTTTATCGATACAGCGTGTTTACCTACAGGTTTTCCACGGTGTCGACAAATATTAAACTAAAAGGGAACGAGTAAAGCGAATATCTTTCAAAAATGATAGCCGACTACGCAAGAATAAAAGAGCAAAAAAAGAAAAGATACACGCGTTCTGCTAATTGTCGGAGATACGAGGTACTATACACGTTCAGATATTTTCAAGTAACTGATATCCTTGCCGAATTTACAGATATGTAACGTTTAAAAATAACGTAGTCGCGTACGCGCGCCGATTAAAAATTCTCTCAATGGCGATTATTATACGTTCTGTAAGTACCGTGAACGTTCGATTACGGCACTTTTAAACGTCGTTTGTCGCCGCAAGTTCGATAACTATATCGGTTGCTTGAAATTATCCGAACGTGTACCTCGTATCTTGCTGAATGAAACTAAAGCATAAAGTTTATGTCCTGCCTTTTTTTTTTATCTTCCGAGGTTAGCGTGATCGGGTATCGTTTTCTTTTAAATTCTTGTTTCATTCAATATACGGCGACGATCAGTCCGTGAATGGTTTAAATATCACTTGATACAGAAATATTATACCGACAATGGGCTTTCTGCTCGTGTCTTTTCTCCCTTCGCAGAAAATCATCGCCCCGTTCGACTCAAGCTACGATAACATAATGAAAAGCGGATGGAAAATCGGTATAGTCCTCGAGCCGGATAAACTACCCTCCAGCGATCGATCGTTCGAACACAGTAGGGGAATCATTTCCCTTTTACTGCAGTAAGCTCGTAAAAAAGACGGTGGCTGCATTATTTGTGGAACAACGCGACATACGGGAGAGAGAAAGAGCCAAAAAAGACCGAGATAAACCTATGATGAAAAGTAGCGAGACGACTACGATTGGAATAACGATGACACCCGCCTCCGTTCCGCCTCCGAATGACCGATCCCTCGTCGTTCCCGGCTCCTCTTGTTCCTCGCTGTTCTCCTCTTTTTTTATTTTCGACCCAGTCGGAAAAAATTGCGATCGATAAAAGCCATTTTTCGAGAACGTTGTATCTAACGTACCGTTTTTATTGCCAAGCGTAGCAATTACCATTTTCGTGGAAATATCGCCGCTCAACGTAAAAATTCTTCTAGGATTATCCGACAACGATTCCACGTTTATTTCGATTATTTTCCACATTGTCCGCGAAGTATTTCGTCGAAGTACTTCGACGACGTAGCGTTATCATAGCGTTTTTTGAAATTCAATTAACTGCTGAAGCAGGCGTTTAAAGAGATGACGAGGAAGATAAATTGTCAGAGAAAGAGCAGCTAGTTCCGCGTAAACGCGTCTCTCGTTACGACAAACTCCTATCCGTGGCTCACCGCTGCTCCACGCTACACGAGACGCGCGAAAGAAAAGTTGTCCGAGCATTCGCCATCCATTTCTCTCCCCCGATCCGAGAAACTAGGATTCTCTCTTGCAAACGATCCCCTCCGCGAAACTTCCTCTTGAAAAAGTCATCGAACATTCCCATTGAACGCAAACAGCCTTCCTGTCCTCTTCGTGAAACTCCGCGAAACCTTTTCTTGGGAGCTAAAAAACTTTCATTACCGAGGCAAAGATGCTGGAAGAAAGGCAAACCTCGCAAAGAGTTCACGTTCTTTCTTCTCTCTTCCTTTTTCTTTCTTTCTTCTTCTTTATTCGAGCGACGTTCAGTCGACGCGAAAAATCAATGCATCCTTTTCGTTCTGCTTCGTTTTCGACGAGTCTCATCTCGAGCTTGCGTCGGATGGATCGATGTTTGCTTAGCCGAGCGTGAAACAGGTCGGATAAGAAGAGCCGACAGAATGATTAATTGGCGGCGATTATGAAAACGTACGATCATGGGGGCCGAGTCTTTTGAAATTCATAAACGTCGTTGTTCTTCGTGTCCGGCCGTCGTCCGAACGAAAAACAGCCGTTGACGAGGAAGCATTACGAAGGAAAGTTTTCGGATCGGGCAATCGCTGGCTGCGTGTTACGCGAAATATTCGTCTTTTGCCTTTCTTCCTTCTCTCGCGAGCCCTGTCAGTAATAACATTCTCAAATAAAACAGTCATTTCGTTGCAACTTGATTCTATATTGTAACAGCCACGCGTACTCCGTGTTCGACGAGTATACTCGTCATCGCTTACTTCTCGCGACACGTTTTAGGTACACGTTTTTCAAAGTTTTCAAAGAACTCGCGACAAACAACTGGTTAAACCGTGGAATCGCGTACATATCGTAGTATCGTAGACAAATGGCTAGGAGATATTGGATGGACCATAAACAATGTCGCGAGAAAGGCGAAGTGCCGACTGGTCCATCAATTTGTCGTCGGTCCTTCAGTCGAACAGTTACTCTGAGAAAGGACCTACGTGACCCTGGCCTTTGAAAAGACAAAGGGATGCTAAGCTAAGGGAAGACAAAGGGAGAAAGACGAATTAACGATCAGTGTGAGTTGAGAAGTCAAAGTGTTGTGAGCGTTGGAACCGTGATGACGAGAGTTGTAAATTAATTATTTACTTGTCTTACTTATAGCACATTACTGTATTTAGTCCACGTTAAATAATCATCGTTTCCTGTTCAATCAACGCCTGTTTAATCCACCTTAAATAAATAAATAATAAAATCCTACAATATGAATTCCCAACCAAGCGTATACGTCAGAGTTGCGCTCGGTTACGATTCGTTGAACAAAAGGATTCGGAGAGTGTACCCGGCTTATTTCGCAAGTTTTTCTCGTCGATTAGCATAAAGATCCGATAAAACTCGATACTGCTCGATTCTTTGCATTCCATCTAACCTAGATTCGGCTTCGTGCTTGATTTTGGGCACGTTGTTTCCAGCGGAGGTGGCTTTTCCGTTCTACCATCTTAGCGTAATGAGCGTGACGAACGGGGTTAATCGCGCTATTAAACGCCAGGCAGCGAAACAACGTGCAAAAGTGGCGTAAATGTATGTTATTGTTTTGTCAAGCTACGAGACCGTATTAGAATAGATAGAGGAAGTGCAGCGCATTTGGAACGCTGTTGGTAATTTCGAATACCAAACTACCTAAAAGGCTACTAACTTTATCCAACTCGTGACACCGCAAACGATAAGAGCGAACGATCTGTTAACCAAAGACATTGGCCGACGAATCGTAACTTTGATATTTCTTGAACTGAATCTGCAGCAAAAGGCCAACTTATGGTAAATTAAAAATAAAAGAAAATAACGATTTCGTTAGGGTAACGCAGATGTAATTCGGAACAGCGATGTTCCAATTTACCTTCGCTGTATAAGTTCAACCAGTTAACTGCGGAATTTAGTTTCAGAAATTTCTCGTGTAAATAAATATAAACGACGACGTGTATACTCGTCAAACGTTAACTGATTAAAAAACGAGATGATAATAAAATTACTTTCTCCTACGATTTAATCGGACACAAAAATCGCACAACGTAGGAACTAGACTTGATAAGTATCAGTTCTAGGTCTTCAAATTTACTTGCGGTAGATACAGGTGTAACTTTTGCGCTCATTAACCAGTACATTCACAGTGTACTCACGAATTTCACAAGAAACACTGCACTCTTCGTCCCTTCTGTCCTCGTAATTTTTTTTTTATTTATTTATTTAAATTTTACAATTTGTCCAGTAGGACATTTCCTCGTAATTCGCATCGCGAAAGAGGCCTACAACATCCTCCTCGGTAGGTTTCTCTTCGGAATTCCGAATTCATAACGTTAAAACGAAACATTAAAAGCCTACAATTTCACGTCACAGTTTGTACTCTCGAGAGTAGTAGGAAAAAATTGTTCACGAAGCCGTAGAATTAATGCACGAACGGATAGATTATGCGATTTATTAACTTTGTAGTACTGACAATTATCTTAATCAGTTAGCTGTTTTTGACGAGTATATTCGTCATGAGGAAACGGCAATATTTTGTAATTTTTCGATCGGACCAGAGTTTCATATACTTTTTGCTTTTCGCTGTTACCGAAAGTTTGAAACGTCCAAGTTTATTCATTTCCCGTATAATATAAATAAATATAAATAAAACGCGGTTTTATTCGTTCTTCCATCCTCTGCCATAATTTTTTACTCGTCTTAAGCAAACTGATATTCCAAATATGCAGCATTTTCTTCATTATCGTAGAAGACTGCTTCGTAAATTAGAAGCACAGAGGGAAGCTTCATAATTCGGAGAAGAATGGTTTATCATACTCGAATTCCTTCGAAGTTTTCGCTTTTGCTACTGAAAAATTCTGTGAAATATTTTTCCATTAAACACACCGACCAACTATGGGGAACAGCGAGTAATTCCAACATAGAAATTCTTCGACGATTCCAATCAAAAACTCTAAGATCCTTGATAGATGCACCTTGGGACCATCGGATTTGTTGGTGACGATTTTGGCTAAGAGACTGAGGGAAATAGGCTTCGTTGTTAATTGGTTAAACGAAGGTTGGTGGACTAGGAAGGGTCTTAGCCGCCCTCGAGAGAAAGTGGTTAGTGGGAGGAAAGTTGCATCGTGCGTGAGAAAAACTAACTTTCCCTTGTCAAGCCGTAGTAGACAATGGTCTTTAGAAATGATTCGGAAAACAGATGTTTGTCTGAAAGACCTTAGCTCGCAAGTTACTGGCATTTATGACGGGTCCTTAAGAATATTGAGGTACGCAGCGAGGATGAGCGGACATCTGGTTCCCGTCTGGTCCGCGGTGTGTGGCCTGGTCTAGGTAGAGTGTCGCCCCACGTAACAATTGATAATCTGATAATCGGTAACGCGTGTGTGTATGAAGTCATCGGATTTGTATCGCCTCGGATAAAATTCGATTCGTTTGAAATCCGACGTTATGGGATTTCTATTCACTTCGTTGGGCTCCAGCAACCATTCACGATATCCCTCTTTTTCTCCGCGCTCTCGTAAAACATCACTTTTGTTCCACTTCCATCTAAGATTTCGTACGATCGATCCAGCTTAACCAACGGGAATTCGTCTCACGATTTAAGCAATTTTCATATTATCCGCGCGATCTCCCCGATCTAATAAAACTTCGCTCCGCTTTCGGTTTTTCAGCAATTTCGACGGCAGACGCCTTGCTCGGCGCAGACACGCGTGTACGCTTCGAAAAGATTCGTATCGCGAACTTAGAATCGACGAAATCGAATTCTCTGGAATGCCGGAAATGAAGTAAAGAAAGATCCGCAGGAAGTTTCATCCTGTTAAATAATATCTTTGTCTTGCATAAGTTTGGCAGAATTCGCGGATGCGCCTGCGTAAGTTAACTCGATCGATGTGTGGAAACACGCAGGCCACACGGAAACCACACGGAACAACGGAGCTTCGCTTTCTTTTGCGTTTCTTTTTCTTTTTTTTTTCTTTTTAATATTCGCTTTTTAATTGGTGCTTTTCAACGTTGTTCTTCGTTCGACGTTCGATTAAGAAATAGAGAAAATGGAAGAAGAAGGCACATAGCGTTTTAAATTCGTAAAAACATTTGAGCATGTGCGAACATCCTTTACGAATATATCACAAGCGTTATATGGAACATTTTGAAATTTTCTTAGCACCGCAACGAGATCCGGCTGTCGTGATTGTATCGATATAGTTTGGAACAAATCTGAAAATGTACTTAGGAGGTGCGCAACAAGATATTTATATATTGTACGAGTGTAGCAAGTATACAGTATGTTTCCAGCGACTGGGACGAGCCATATAGCGTTAAAACGGTAGAACATAGGCATTTTCATTAGGAAAACTCGAACGGTTTCGAGTGATACGTCACGTGGCGCACGTGTTTTTTTCCGAAAGTGGAAGCGTTTCAAAGATTTCGAGATCATCTCTATTTTCTTATACGTTATTTTACATACTATTCGACGCATTTCTTCGTTCTCTGCCAAGATCTATCGACTTCAGTGGTGGTCAAAGTATCGATGAAAAAAACCATCGGAGATTTGCTCGTTCTTTTGCTTCGTTTTGGAGAAAATCGAGGGAAAAGGAACAAAAATCTTGTCTTAGCTTATTTATTTACATCTATTTATTCGTCTTGCCATCGATTATTACTATTATTTATAATAATATATTATTAATTATAAAATAGTCGTCTAAAGCAGTCATTGTTAGACGTAACGCTCGCATTGCTGCGACAGATCAGAATTTCGAACGACGATAAGACGAATAATTCGCGATTCTCTTCAAAATTTATCAAAAACCAGCAAATCTCTCCCTGTTTATTTTTCTATTTCTCTCTCTCTCTCTCTCTCTCTCTCTCTTCTTAGTTTATCGCCTTCTACACGCGGTTCTAAAGTTCCGACATTTAAATCGGAGACACCCTGTATATACTTTCAGATTGAGCTGAAATTTTTCCAACAGCAGTAGTCGCGTCCCGTTGCGTAGCGCCGATAAAATTTCAAGATGCTTCACCTAGCGAGCACGATATTATCCACGTTGTATTTCATTTTCTGTATCTTCCTCACGTTGTGTCTTCCATGGTAACCGTTGGAGAATACTTTCGCCAGATACCGTCAAGCTTCGAATACCATGGAAATTAGCGAAAATACCGGCGTTGCTTCTAGCAGCCAGGACACTAAGCGCATAAATCGTCGAGTCACGCGTCAGCCATTTAAACAGACGGATACACTCGAACAGTCATTCTATATCCGTGGTGTTCAAGTGGCTGCGTGCTCGATATCGGCGAATTTATGCGGCCGTTAAGGGGTAACCAGCACGTAATTGATACTATACCGAGGATAATATGACCACCGTTCGTTGGAAAATCACTTTACGGCCGTGTAAAACGAACGATATTTAAAACGACGAGCGACAGAATTTTCGCAGATTTGATGTTGCCGCGCGAGAGGCTTACGCTTCGCCGAATTGTATCCAGCTTGCAGGTCGCCGTAAAACACGGTGATTGGATACGCAACGAGGGGGATGGCGTACAAACGTAATTGTATGGAAATTTCTGCGAATTCTTATTTTTCCTACCCTATGCTCGCCATACGATTTTCACGCTTACTCTACGATATCTCTTTCGAGCAACGATTACGTTAGGTTGTCCCAAAGCTTTCTTTCGTTTTGTAAAGGAAATGTTAGTTGCATAACATTTTCTCTTTTGTTGAACTTATTATTATTATTATTTTAAAATTTATTATCATTTCATTGAATCATGCGGTGACCATTTTCTTCTATTACCCTGTTCCGTTTACGTTTCACAGATTAGGTTGTCGGATGAAGCAACTGCGCGCAGATAGCGAAAGACACTTTTGGGACAAGCTAATAGTATAAATTATATTCGTACAATTTTCATTACAATTGACAGTAGCAGCGCGCGAGCTTTGGTAAAGTGACTCAAAATCGACGAGATGCTAATAGCCAAATTGCAGATGTTTACGCGTATTTTTGACCTGGGGGTTTTTTTAATTCCCAGTTCCAAAAGTCTGCAAAATGCGTGTTATGATATAATACGTAGAAGCGTGTGAAATAATCAAAGTACAGCAAACTTATATTTAGTGGATAGAAGGAAATTTGTATCCTTGTTTTATCCTAAATTTTAATCCTTCGAGAAATCCGCATCGAACGCGTTGAACATTTCCTCGTATCGTTGAAGGTAACGAAGATATCGTTCTCTGACAGAAAACCGAAATTTCTATCGAAATTGCTGCACGCTCGTGCGTCACGACGTATCGTACGACGAGATACGTAAAAATTCGTTGGACCGACAATTGGCACGACGAAACGACGAAATACAACTGGTTTTGAGACACCCGGTATGTAGAGGGTGTCTAGAGGAGCGCACCGAAGTAGAATCGGTCTGTCGTAAACTCGGCGCGTCTGTCCTGTCTCGTGAGGTGGGTGTGAAATTGGGAAGGCAGCTAAGCAGAGGAGAGGATTCGTCAGGAACGTTTGACGACGGTTCACGCTTGAAAATACAGAACGTACGTGACGGCGGCTAATAAATTTTCAGTTTTACGGGTCCGTACTATTTGCATTTCTTTCTTCGTTCCATTACCCGTCTTCTCCTTTCTCTTTATTTTCCTGACTTTATATCTACGTTATATAACAGGGCCGGGATAAACGACACTAAGGACAAAAAGAAAAATTACAAACAATTCCCCTTATCGTTATCGAATATCTCGGCTAATCCGACCATCGAATTGCCATACATACGCTTTGTGTTATGCAAGTTCCATTTTTGTCGCGGATAACAGACCAACGAATAACGCGTTGGACGTAACTTCGTTAGATTTTCTGTTACTTATGTCGCTCGTAATCCGGCTGTTGTGTAATAATTACAAAAAGCAGGGAACAAACACGACGAACAGTTCTACTCTTCTATTCCTCTGCTTGAAACGACAGGCTAACACGATCATTTCACTTCACTCGTCACTTTAACAATATATTTAATAGTATGTATCGATACAGGTGTTTGTATTCATTGTACCATTCGTTGGATTGTTGCAGAGACCTAACGAGCAACAACATAACAGACATTCCAGCCCGTGCCTTCCATCGAATTTTCAATCTTGAAGTGTTGTAAGTACAGAGAGGAAATGATAGATTTCCCTTATACATATGTATATATATCTGATACATATTATTAGACACGTGCACTATTGCAATATATATATTTGTTGAAAATGACAAGGTAAGCTCGTGCTCGCCATCCAAATGCAGATGCGCTAGTTACAATAAATAGTAACTAGAAGCTAGTTCCAGATACAATCGACAGATTTAATCGATAGGTTCGAGATGTTCTTTCGATTTTATCCCTAGTCCATGTAAGAAAGTGCGATAAAGGTTTTTCGACTCAGAACGGTGTGGTGGATTTATCCAAAGAATAAAATAATAGCTATTGTGATCCTACCTCTGAATACAGAAATAACAACAATATTTATACCTTAATTGCAATAATCTTGTCCTAATTGCAATAGTGTACGTATCTAATACTATGTGTCAGACTGCCCCAAAAGTGTCTTTCTTTTACAAATATGTCTTTTGCAACAATGCACCTTTCTACAAACGAAGCCTAATCTATCAAATGCTGTGATTTTTGTCTTATTGGGTTGGCAACTAAGTGATTGCGGATTTTGTCATTAGCTAGCAATGGGTTGGGTTGGGTTGCCAACCCAATAAAAGAACAAATGTGGTGCATCTATTATTTCTTTACGAAACGAAAGAAACTTTTGGGTGAACATAATATACCGAAAACTATCAAGCGCCAATAATTATCTAATTATTATTTTATTCGATAAGTTACGATAATCAGCAAATACGTGCATCATCATACGAACAATAAATGTAACGCCTAATTTCTTTGAAACGCTGAAACAACGCAGACATTGTCCATTTACGATTGTTAGAACGATAGAACAAATCTATTTAATGGGAATGCAACGATCGATATACAACGCTTCTAGAATAGAGTCGTTACAATCAAACGTATCCGCTAGAGTAAGTGAACTCTACTGGACTGGTGCGCGTCGTTAGACAAAAGAAACGAAAGTTCACGTAAGAACGATAATAAAAGAACAATTCGCTAGATAGGTCAAGAATACGAATATATCCGCCGTTTACCCGACAACAATTTTGTCGCTTGTTTTTTTCACACATTTTTAAACGTATTTTACTGTCTTTTCCAGATTACTTCGACGAAATCATTTGCACACGATCGCCGACGATGCATTTACGAACTTAACGAGCCTTCGAGTATTGTGAGTGTTCCACAAATCGCACCAAAAATTCTTGCAAAAAAAGAAAAAGAAAGAGAGAAAAAGCAAAACGAAAAAGAAAGATTACTCTGTGTTCGTAAGAGAATTTATCGCTCGAATAATAAAAAGAAAAAAGACGGAGACCGGATGATCCGTTATGTGCTAAAAAAAAAAAAAAAAAAAAGAGAGAAAAGATAAAAAGGGATCACGTGTAGTGTCCGCGGATCTTTTTTAAAGTTGTAATTCTCTGTCTGCTTTGTAGGGAGCTCGATGACAATTATTTAACAAAAATTCCGACCGCGATCGTTAAGCTCTCTGGCCTTGAAGACCTGTAAGTGTGCATCGATTAAGTAAAATGTAATTTGACAACTTTTTTTTACATTCTATGAATACTACTTCCTTATCGAGCCGCGTCTCCTTCGACCGGATAGTTATATCATCGCGATTTTATCTCCATAATGAGAGATTTCCCGTTTTCTTAACGAAAATTGTTCGCCTAATCGTACCAACCATTATCACTCTGCATTGCTGGGAAATCTTATCGGGGCCGCACCTTGAGATTTAAATTGAACAATAAAAAGACTTCTAAACTTTTTCATCTAACTTCCTGCTTTATCTTTTGTCTCGTTTTTTAACTGAAAGTTTGTTACTGCGGCGAACAAACTTCCCTTCGCAAAGGAAAATAGGACAAAGAAAATGTCGTGTTTTAATAAAAAAAGAGAGGAAAAAGCGAATCAACGAAACTCGTTTCTCATCGGTGAAAAGAAAATAAAGAATCGTAATTTATCTGGAAGTCAGAACCGAAGAATGCTGGAACAAAAATTCAATGTATGTACTATCGGTAATGTCACGCGCAAAATTTCCAAAATTCATCCGAAACTAAAAAAACGATCAAAGCGATTTATGCAGAGTGATCATGATCGTTATGATTCCGTGGAATATCCTTTTCTTCGATCTTTCTGCTTTTCTATTGCCGATGTATGGTTAAGAAGATAATGACAAAATTTTAAAAATTGCTGAAACAAGCGAAACCGCGAAAGAGAGATCGACGCCGGTCCTTTTGTTTTCCGTTTTCACCGAAGGGAAGGAAGCCAAGAAAGTCGTATTCGTGTATGTTCCGTCGGTTCCGTAGGTCCCTGTCGAACAACCGGATCGAAACACTGGAGGAACACGTTTTTCAGCGTGTCACTAATCTATTGTCGCTCGATCTACGCGGAAATCCGATCAAGGAAATACACGGCAACACCTTCCGCAATCTATACAAGCTCCGTAAATTGTGAGTATAGATCTTTCTCGAGACGATTTGTCAGCTGTTAACCAGTTAGCCGTTGCGACTACTTTGGAAACTTTGAAAAGCGTGCACCTAAAACGTGTCGCAAAAAATAAACGATGACAACTATACTCGTTATAATATAGAATTAAGATGTTTTATTCTTTAATTTTATTACCGACAGAGCTCGTCATAACACAAAATATTGCCGTTTCTTCACGACGAGTATACTCGTCAAAAACAGCTAACTGTACTTAAAAGTAAATAAATCTTATAGCGATTCTTGTGGTCAGACACGAAGATCGGACTCTTTTCCATCAGAGATCTCATAATTATAATAATAGATTCGGGGAATAATTGGACTATTGATATACAAGAAAATAAGTATCTATATTTTTAAAAACATCCGCGTATTGTCGGTAAAGAAGATAATTAAATTTGTTTCTCAAAGGGGAAGGACAATGAAAGAGAAAGAATTAAATGAATTTAAAAAATTACATTTGGTATACGTGTGGGACAACGTGTTTGAGAAATAAATACAGATACAAATTTAGAAAACAAAATTTGCTGGAACTTCAACTTTCGACCATGTATTATAAAAGAAAATTAGAAATTTGATATACTTCAAAACGAAGTTAAGTCGAAAGCTTTTATATTATGCTTTAACAATGTAAATAGAAAATATTTCCTTTGGATCAATATCATGCGAATTTCCAAGTCGAGAATAACTAAGGTCTAAATCTGCCAGTTTATCGCTAAATAGAATCCAAGTCTATTAAAAGAAATGTAACGTAGAAATTATTTTCTAGGATTCTTTCGAATCTGAAAGAATTACGGATATTCCCGAATCTAAATGGGACAAAATCGCTGGAGGTATTGAGGTTAGATCGAGCACAAGTGACGAGCGTTCCAACAAGTCTGTGCGAGCAGTGTCCAAAATTGAAAAGTCTGTAAGTGGATTTCGATTGTAACGCGAATGATTAATGCAAATAAACGTACGACAGGATGTAGAATATCAAAGACTGAAGTATAAATTCACCGTGGTAGTTTAATGCGGTTGAGGCAGCATTCTATTATAACGAATTAATTGCACGTCGATATAACTTGATTAATGGCAAATTAAATTATAATACGATGAGAAATTGATGAAGTTAAACTGGCGTATAAATTCGTTGTGCCGCATCAAACTGTCTGGTACGCATACATCGATATGGAAGAAATTACCATAACATAAAGTTATAATAATAAATTATAATAAAATTGTGTTATGGTAATTTATTTCATATCGATTTAGTCCGAGGTATCTTAAACGAGATTCCACTATAATGGATTGCCGTACTAATGTAAAGTGGGTAGAATATCAATCGATTCAAAATAAAATCAGATTCTATGGATAATTAATTCGTAATTCGACCTTGCACCGAATTCTCCCTTTATAAAAATCGTTCGATTGTTTATTTCAAAAATGTTATTTCTTCCCCTATCGAGATTGTTTATTTATTGAAATTTATTTTGACCGTTTCCAGCGACATGAAATCGAATTTTCTAACGGAGATGCCAAATTTACGAAATTGCAGCGAACTGAGGGTTCTGTAAGTATTGAGAAAGCAATAATTAAGTAGTTGGGTAAATACGAGGTTCGCAAAATTAAATATTTATTTTATACATAAAAAGGAAACATCTCTCTTTCCAGGGATTTGGCCAGTAACGTGATTCCTTCATTGCCAGATGAGCCGTTTAAAGGTCTGAACATGTTACACGACCTGCTTCTGTCGAACAACAAGCTGCAAGTGATCCCAAGCGACGCGTTCGTCGGGTTGTCAAGGTTGCAGGTGTTGTAAGTGTCGTCTCTCGCAATTAATCCCGTGTAGGTAGTTCACCGTTATCGTCTTGAAAAAGAGGACTTTATGTTTCAGGGATCTAGAGAGCAATTACATCGAATATATTCATCCAGATGCGTTTAAAGAGACGAAACATTTAGAGGATTTGTGAGTGTCGAAGGAAACCGCATTTTTACTTTAAAAACCATGACTGTATTCTATCTTCTATATACAATTCTATGTATAATTATATAGAGTAAATAGTAATCGAAGAGCAGAGTAAAAATTTTGTTAAATTTATCCTTTCTTTCGTGATTTATTATATGAAAAAGAAAATTAAACTAAACGTAGGAAATTTCAAGTAAAAGCAGGGTCTTTAATTTTCTATAATTTTATTCTTTTTTAACACATTTCCTTAGTAGTATTTATTGGCTTGTTATTACACGTTATACATTTATTTTGTATTTTTTAAATTTCAGAAATCTCGGGAATAACGTATTTCCAGCACTGCCAACATTAGGACTGTCAGGTCTGTTACATCTTAAGACGTTCAACAACCCAGCATTAAGAGAATTCCCGGCTCCCGAAAGGTTTCCACGTGTGCAAACGATGGTACTGTCGTACGCTTATCACTGTTGCTCGTTCTTGTCGGTCGAAGTGGAGGATCCGGTGACCAAGTCCTCCGTTCAAGAGTCGATCCTGTTCCCAACTGACAACGATTTTGATATGATCCTCTGGAACTCGAGCTTTACCGATATCTGGCCACAGCTTAGTAAGTAGCTCAATCGACTGATTCCCCGGTTGAGATCCTTCGAGCTTTCATAGTCTGGATCCTTCAAGTTGATACTGTTCGACATTTCCTTTTGTTCTATATTTATCATTATTCTTTCAAGAAATCCTTTTATCTTTCTATCGACATTTCAATTTTTTTTTAAGATATTCGACAGAAAAATTATAAATACAAATCTATATACAAATAGATTATATTTACCGTTCTTTTTTAAAACTTATATAAGTTTATAATTGAATTAAAAATTTATTTTTTTCTATTTTCTAGTTCCTTCTTGCCCTTTTTGTCATCTCTGTATTTTTTATCACGGTTGCAATCTGTGTATTTTTGCACCTTCAAATATAAACACATATAAATATGTTTGAACTGCATCAATTGAAGATTCCTTTGATTACTTTACTCATTGCCACTAATCATCTTATCATGACACCTCTCACAACAGTATCAAAATACTTCACTAACAGATGAAGAAAGTAACAAGTTTTCGGAGATCGCCACCGTATTAGAACATTGTAACGGAAATGATGAAGATATCTACATCAATCTTGTAGTAATAAATGAATCGTAACAGCGAAACAATTCTATCCTGTTAAAAACTTAGCTTGTTACATTTTAGTTTATGAGTCGACCGACACTGAAATGCTGCAAAGCGCAAGCCGCATAAATTCATTTACGTTGTTTAAGACTGTTTCAGTGAAAATTCAAGCTGTACAAGTTTTGAGAACATTCCCAACAATCCACATGCGAACACCGTTTTTCCACATGGATAAACAAATTTCGACATTCGAGAATTAAACACTTCAAAGATAGAAATAAAGTATTCCACTTGAAACAAATTACATGATGTTTCGACTATCATCTATGGCGAATCTAAAATTCATTTTACAATTAACAAGGTTAAAATTGATGGATAAATTTTCCATTTTTCTGTACTTTCTCTTTTTAACTCTTTGATATCAATCTTTCTATTGCTCAGAAATATTAATAAGAAACATAAATAATTATTATGTAATAAACTTTCCACCTATAATTAACTGCTATTAATACAGCGTATTTCTTTGTACATATTATTAACATTTTGTTTCAATGAACGTAAGAATATCTTGTAAAGCTCAAAAACATATACTCAAGCGAAACTACAATATACTCTATTTTAAATTCGCCATTAATTGAAGGTTCTCAGAGAATCGTTAAAAAAGGCATAAGTTCACGACAACACACATTCTGCTACGCGAGAAATCATCCAAATATCTCTCTTCGATCATCGATTCGTTCAAATCAAATAAAAAAAAAAAAAAATGAAAAAAACGACTTTGCAGCACTGAAGTGATGACGTGTTCTAGATAACATGACCGACAAATTTGGCTCGCAAATAAATGAACTTTGGGCTAACTTTGGTTCAGATTTTACGTACCCTGGTAACCTGCCCTCATACGTTGAGGATTATTTTGAAGAGCAGAACAGCCGAGCTACCCAACCAGCTCGAACACTGCCTTCTCACGTACAGTGCCTACCTCAACCTGGTAATTCTATCACAAGCTCCTTTTCAGACATTCGAGAACTTTTTAATCACAGTATTACAAAAAGTCTGAAATATTTCGCGATTTACAGGTCCTTTTCTACCCTGCCAGGATCTCTTCGACTGGTGGACTCTACGTTGTGGTGTATGGGTAGTATTTCTGCTCGCCATGCTTGGGAATGGAACTGTAGCATTCGTGTTAATATTCTCCAGGAGCAAGATGGATGTCCCACGATTTCTCGTTTGCAACCTTGCAGCAGCAGACCTTTTTATGGGCATTTATCTAGGTTCGGTTAAAAAAAAAAATACTGTAAAGAATGTAAAAATATCGTTCTATGACGTAAAATCATTTTCTACTTAAGATCACTGTGTATAGTATCTCTTCACTACGCCATCTGTGTAGCTTATTATTTCTACGCTATCTTCTTTTTCAATTCAAATTTATAGTTTCAAATATATATGTTACAATTTTAGGTCTTTTGGCGGTGGTGGACGCTTCTACCCTAGGAGAATTCCGGATGTATGCCATACCATGGCAAACTTCTGCTGGATGCCAGTTAGCCGGCTTTCTAGGTGTTTTCAGTTCTGAGTTAAGCGTGTATACGTTAGCAGTTATTACTCTAGAAAGGCACTACGCCATAATACATGCCATGCACCTGAACAAGAGACTTTCTCTCAAACACGCTGGTTATGTAATGATTGCTGGCTGGGGTTTTGCTTTGTCGATGGCAAGTTTACCCCTAGTCGGTGTATCAGATTACAGAAAGTTCGCTATATGCTTACCATTCGAGACCAATGGAAACGCGGCGTTGGCGTACGTGACCTTTCTCATGCTGATCAATGGCGTTGCGTTTCTCATATTAATGGGATGCTATCTGAAGATGTATTGCGCGATCAGAGGCTCCCAAGCGTGGAACTCAAATGATTCTCGAATTGCTAAGCGGATGGCTCTGCTGGTGTTCACCGACTTCGTCTGCTGGGCCCCCATAGCGTTCTTCTCGCTGACTGCCACGTTTGGGTTGCAGCTGGTGTCGCTCGAACATGCGAAAATATTCGCCGTGTTCGTACTGCCATTAAACTCCTGTTGTAACCCGTTTTTATACGCCATCTTGACCAAACAGTTCAAGAAAGATTGCGTACTTATTTGCAAGGCGATCGAGGAGTCCAGGGTGACCAGGGGGATCGGCAGATGCCGGCATAGCTCCAACTTCAGCAACAGGCAGACCCCTGTAAATACGAATAGCCTGGTAGATAGGTCGTCGCGAGAGAATCAGGCACCGTGCGCCTGTAATTCAAGATTACTTGAAACTAGCCAGTGTTCTGGTTATCGACGATGGGGCACCAGGATACTGTGGCCATGTGCCAGGGACACCAGGCCTAGACACGCACGTAGCGACCAGTACGCTTATCAAATCGCGGAGATCCAACAGAAGCAACATAAACGAGCCTCGTCGGTGTCCTCCAGTGAAAATTTCTCTTCGTCTAGATCGGATTCCTGGAGACAAACTCATCATTGCGGTATTCCATTGAGGTTATTGGATCCTAAACGAAGAGCTTCTTCGTGGTTGATCACCAGGAAACCGTCGCAAGAATCGAACCTCAGTTCCTCCAGGAACGATTCCTCCGGTTCTGCTACTACTGCCAGCACCAGCACCTGGAGAATTTCAAGGTCTAGTGCATCTTTAGAGATTAATGCGAGGAACACGCCTAGGCCAACTAGGTCAAAGCCACGACTTACCCGTCAGCTGGCCATCCAGGAGCCTGAACCACCCGGATCACCAAGCAGATTAGCCGTCAGGCTCCTCGCAACCATACCCTCCGCGGCAGAAACCAGTGACCAGCAAGATGACGACAATACGCCGCAAAATTGAACGATCTTGCACACACTTCAGTTTGTTAGAGATTATAGTCGGTTGTAATAGAGTAAAGACATGGGTCACGTTGCTCCCGAACGGTTTCAGTATTAAGTGTTCTCTAAGAGGTATGTGAGGAAGGAGAGAATCACTCCGTACATTGACGATTCTCGTTGTTGCATGTTTGAGGTGATTTGAGCGAAGAAAAAATTGACAATTTAGTAGATTCTTCTTTCAACGTTTGTGATTAAATACGGTGTTTATGTAATATACGTATATATATAATATTGTTTAAAAATATTACGTCTTTATTTTTTGTTTTCTTCTGGATTGTTTCTTTGGTAAGGAGTCTTTTATATTGAAAGATCTGCAAGACGTTGAAAGAGGAAGAATATAACTATACTTTTATTCTCTTTATACAATTATTTATGCTAATTTCAGTAGAAGAGCGAACGATGTCGTAGATCGTTTGGACTAGTGGAAGAAACAGGATCAATCTACCTTTATTGACCGTCCGTTACACGTGCACGTAGGCAATTGCACCAAGTGCAACCGGTGAATACAATAGTCATATTCGTTAGATACTGCCAAGGATTTTTAACATGTTGACTGTCAAAGGAATTTTATACTTTTTACGAACATTGCATAAAATGATATTTCGTTTATACCAATATAAAAAGAAAATAAAGATACAACAGCAGAGAATTTGCTATAATATTTTTCATATGTAATATTTATTTCTATGTATAAGTGTAATCTGAAAATTTATCACGTATTATAAAGTTTCACCAAAAAAAATTTCCAAGACAGGCAACGTGTTTATTTAATAGTATAACATACTAATTTAATTTGACAGAAGAATTCAAACATATGGAGAAACGTGTCAATTTCATTGGGTTTTCTACCATAAGAAGAGTTGTAACTTCAAATCCATGACGATGAACTCAACGTTCTACTATAGTTTTCAATTAAAATTAGAGCGTTGAACTATTTATTGATAACTTAAAAATAGGGCACACAGTATTCTTTCTTCTTCTCTTTTTTCTTTTTTTTTTTTTGTGGAAAATTATTCGACTCAATAGGAACTCGAATGCTTCTTTATTCGTTGTTCAAAAGAAAATCTGTTTATCGCGAAATCAGTATTTCAAATCCATTGTTCGATTGTTAATAAGTATGCTTGTGTTTTCATAAGACTGATGGTTTATACAATTTGTCCTATAATTCTGGATTTCTAGTTGAAAATCTGAACACGTAATACGATTTCTAATCAAGTATCATGATACCAGTGACGAAATATCTAACGATTAATTTATTTGTTAATATCCAAGTTGGTCGATAAATTCTCAAATAAGTTGGATTACATTGAAATTTGAATGTACTCAATGAATAAATCCTTTTTATGTAAAAACATCTTTGTAGGGCAGGAAAATTGATCTTAGCCTGAGTCATGTAGCAGTATACAACTATTTGAGAATTTATAGATTAACTTGAAGCCAATGTATCCATTGCTGTGATCGTTAATCACAAAGATGAACGACCATAGATTTGTGCAGTTATAGTTAGTTGATCGTTAGGTCACAGTTAGACCATTCTAGCCTAAAGACTATTATAAGATCGTTACGGCGTGTGCAGATGTTTATACATGGTTTTAAATTAATGACAAAGATATTCGCTAGTATTAGTTACCGGACTTAATTGTTGATGAGTGTGTTATTTCGTTCTTCGCGCAATTGTTTCCATGTTTAATGCCGTTTGAGACCTTCAGATTGTATTTCTTGCCTTTTTGGGAGGATATTCTATAGTTACATCCAGTTTTATCAAATAGGCAGTACCTTTTAGACTTTTAATAAAACTTAGGAAAGAGAGAATAGAAATTAATAAAGAAATTATAAAATAATCTTATATATATTGTATTATACATTATATATAAAATAATTATTCGTAAGAAAAAAAACAACACACTTGATCACTGCAACCTGATAAAACTATTTGGACTATAGACTTTAACATATTGTTTCAGAGAAAAACTAGAATTTACATCTGAAAATCTTGAACTGTACAAACTGTATGAACCTAAGCCACAGAAGGCTACAAATTCTAATTTGCTGCAACCATGTCTAATTTTGTCGGCAGTCAACATTGGTGTAACACCGATGGAAAACATGTTTTGCGTGTGTGTCCGGTCCAAACTATTTAATAACGTTTTTCTAATAAAATAGCGCATTACGACCAACTGAGTTGTTGCATTGTGTTACCCTGGAAAAAGAGAGAGAGGGATAGAGAGAAGATTCAATAAGACTAAAAAAAGAAAAGAAGAAACAGAAATTAGCTGGGAGCTTCAGGCTTTTATGAAATTTCTTTATTTTTGATCAATTTCTCTATCACGTTACAAGGAAGACCTATCTCGCCATTAAAACAGGCGAACAATATAATAGTAACATAGTAGGAATAATTTACATGTTTATGTAAAATAAATCCAAGTTCGAATAGCCCGCGCTTCCCGCGCCGGCGCGTAAATACCTCGCCAGCTGGAAACATGTGACTTTAAGTCGAATTATTGTTAAATCGAATTATTGTCATACTTTATGGTACAAGGATAAAAATGAAACGTCACATCAATTAATATCCTAAATATTAACCTTTAATGAACATTTAATTATTGCTTTATAACGGCAAATTAGCTTGGTATACATTTCAGGTACTTTATTTAAATATTGAAAACGTTAAAATATGTGTTCTAATGGGATCTTTTAATATGTAAAAAGTAGTTACGTCTCAGAATTATATTTTATAAATATTTTAAAATCCATTAGGACCAAGAAGTGTTTGATTTATAAAATTACGAAGAAGCAGATCAAGAATTCTAAAGCAGTTGCAGGTCATTCCCTTTCGAAAGATTATGTCATTGAAGACAGGATATAGAGGCTAAGCATAATGTACAGTTCGAGTCTCATATTTTCAACTGGTAGTATATGTAACTTATGAAGTAACGCGTACCTTTGAACTATACACGTATTCTTCCTTTTCGCATCTCTTGCATTCTATCGTTCACTCTTCGTCTCTACCAATAATTAGTAAACTGGAGTCAGATTTCAGTATCAAGCGATATAACATATAACAAGATATACACAATCTTAAAAACTGTCCTTTATAAACATCACTCGTAATTATAAAATACATTTTGATCTGAAGTGTCCTAAGAAATTCTACGCACTGTGACGACCTTTTAACGGGTCCATTAAGTACCAGCATTTGTATGTGTTATGTTGCTTGAAACCTCCGTTTTCCCTAGAGTTTTGACAACGACTTCGTCACGTTTCATTACGCTTGTTTCAAAATTCTTCCTCGTTTTCTTTCTCTTTCTAAATTCGATCGTTTCAGAATTTATATGTTTTTTTGGATAATTTCGACTCTTATACCACGATGAGAAGCTCCTTAGCTTTTTCACAACTTCTATCGCCATAATTCGGTGCTAATGACAAATGTAACGTCTCAAACGATTCGTTTGATATCAATAATATTAAACACAGGAAAAGGGGACAAACGAAATTAATTAATACGGAACACCAGGGGAACAGATAACATAACGTTCCTGAGAAACTTATATCAAATTATTTTTTAAACGCTCGCTTTCCGACATATTGTTGCTGGGCTATCATATGAGGTAAGAAAGATTGCAGATTACCACTTGTATCATAGTACACACGCATACCACGTACGTCAGAAGAATTGACGAAAAATCGAAGAGAGAAAAACAGCCAGACTCTACCACTCAAGCTAACAATAAGTCAGTGTATACAACATACTTTTATTTTCAACTATAAAGTACACATATTCACAGTACTTCGCTTTTAAGAATCTTCTAAGATATTCTCATCGTTTTAATCGCTACTATCTTTCCAACAAGTTATTACGAATTCTCAACAGCTATTAATTATTTGTAGGAATGGTTAACGTTATATTACGTTCGCTTAAGAACTACATAGAACAGTCCGAAGAGAACGAGAAGACTATTGAAAGGGGCACATATGATACATAGAATATTCACAACCTGGCAAACCATCTTAAAGCTGGTACTTAATGGGTCGATCACGAAGTAACACGTTAAAACGAAGCTGACACATTTTATTCTCACAGAAATTGTTAGTGATCGATGATGTATCTGCATAGTTCTCGACGACTCTGCGTTCGTCCGGGTCTCTTGGAACGGAAACGTTGGAAGGAGAAGCCAACGAACTTAGTCGTATTACATCTTTCAATTATCATTCTATAAATTCATGCGAATAAATCGTTCTACGATCGCGTAAATCGTGCTCGATATTGCAACAGACGAGAAGAGAATCACGCCTTACAAGGACGGTACACGATTTTTCGGACGGCCTGTGATTTCTTTTCCCAGTCGAGAAAGGTTCCCAGGTTTCACGCAGGGAATACAATTTATAGTTTGCACGAGAAGAACGTCGCAAAGAGCTAGTTAAAATTGACCTTTGCTTTTATTCCGTATGTCAGCTCTTACGATAAATCATACAACCATAAAGATGTCACGCGGTTTGATCAACGACTTAAATCGTGGGAGTGAGCTTCTTTCTTCTTTCTTGTTTCTTTTCATTTGGAGAACATAGCATCCCCGACAAAGGGAAACATGATTTATACATCAGATATTAACAATATTTCTTTTTCAGTTCTGCTGGGGAACACGAGTGTCACACGTGTTACATATTGCTATTGCAAGATTTTCTCACTTATTAATTCATTGCAGTCTTAAGTTTTTAATCGAACGTAATGCATCGTATACCTATAGGAAAATTGATTTCATTCGAAGATGAAACCTTTTCGCGGAACAATCGGATACAAGCTAAAGAAGAAAGATATTTTTGAAAAAACTTTTCTGCTGTAGAAGACTGCAGATGAATCAACGGATACACACTTTCTCAAATTTAACGCTACGTTTACCTAGCAGTTTCGTTATCTACATCTTTAAATATCGAAAAAGTGTGCCCTGAATAGAGTTTGGACCATTTTCTCTCAAGCATTTTAACAACGATACTACTGTAATGATAAAGTTGGCAGATTTGTATAATTGGTAAACAGTGTGTTACGATAAAATTGATACAATTATACGGCTGTATTTTTACATATACGGAAGCCCTCGCAAGCTGTGATATCTCGTTCGAGATAAAAGTTTGTTTAAATACTTAACTACGACAATCTTCCCTGATGCTACTATTCTATAATACTATGATTGAGCCTAGAAGAACGTTCCAACTATCGATGCTTGCAACTATACCTCTTCTTATTTTTCACGTAACGCTACATAACGTTAATCGAACTTGGTCCATTGAACGTCAGATCGCTTCGCTTATTGCTCTCTTATAATACGTCCCTAAGTAACTCGTCCAGAGGGTCGCGCGATGTCTGTTCAAACGTGTGTATCTCTACAGATAGAGAGATGCCCCCGAAAAACACACTCGTGATCGTACTCATAATTAGTACGTTGTCGTGATCAGAAAAAGAAACTGAGACTAACCCTGAGATACAAATGTGTCAGTTTGCCAGTTAGGAGAGGAGCGAAGTAAGCGTCATCTGGAACAATAAGCTGGCAAGAGGAATGCGCGTCGCGTGAAAGGGAAAAGGAATAAGGGCGAAACAAAAGGAAGATTTTCCAGGATACACGTAGAAAAACCGCAAAATAGCGAACGAAATCCACTGCTCTTGAGTCAGGGTAAAGATGCACAACAAAATAAATATTAAAAACATCGGGTAGCACAAGAGAGAAGATCAAGCGAAAGTGGTCGATTAATCGTGCAGGCATTTTGGAAGAACAAGTGAAACAAAAAGGACAATAAGCGTTTGTTCAAACTCTCCGTGGTCTAGGTTCTCTCGAATTTTCATCTTCCTCAATTTCTAGACGTTCGCGTATTTCAATGACCTTCAAATTGTTAAGCTTCCAAGTTTTCAGCTTCTCGAACCTCCTAACTCTCGAATTTTCCGATTTCACGTGCCAATTACGAACGTAACTTTTGCTAATTAGAATTCGTGTCGAGCGCATCATTAAATTTCCAAGATAGAATTCCTCTTCGATTATGGAGAAACCGGCGCACGGAAAGTTAATCGACGCGAGGGCGATGACACTTATCAAAATTGTCTGTAACAGTAGCTTCGCATATTCATGTGATAATGGTCGATTTAATACTCGAGTTTAAATCTTATCGCACTATCCTTCTTTACATGGTATAAGTTTCAGAGAGTTCCAGCCTCACCGCTTTTAAGCTTCTACGTTTATATGTACACGGACATACTTGTGTGTGCATGTGTGTGTGTGTACATAATGTATATACGTACATATACAGTGTATATACATAAAATGAGAAAAATATGATAAGAAAGGAAGAAACCACTTCGTCCTGTATTGTATGTTCGTTGCCACGCGCGACAACTGTAGAGAATTATGCGTAATACGAGGAAGCGATAATAAGTTAATTCTACAGTCTGACCAAAAACAGTCAGTCACTTAAGGTCACTTTCTTAATTATAAATCATCGTACCCTTTCCTCCTTGCTAAACCTCTATCTCGATAATTTTTCAACGCTGTTACAAAGGGAGCTAGATAGTGCTTTCCATTCCGTACTAATAATATTCTAAGCTTTCAGATTTCTAGATAATCCGTGTAATAGCCTTCTCCACTATTATAATGATGAACGTAAATTTAGCGATGAACGAAATTCTAAAGTATATGAAACAATAGAGATTATTCGATGGCCTTGAACGACTAATTGATTTCAGGCAGACCATAATCGTTTAAACATTAGAAGGTGTCGCAATATTATGAACGAGTCGTTTGAAAAAAGAAGAAGAAAAGAAGAATAAACGGCGCACAAATTGAATAAAAAACGCGACGATAA
The DNA here is from genome assembly GCF_011952255.1 of Bombus vosnesenskii. Classification (NCBI taxonomy): domain Eukaryota; kingdom Metazoa; phylum Arthropoda; class Insecta; order Hymenoptera; family Apidae; genus Bombus; species Bombus vosnesenskii. The sequence goes on along the minus strand of NW_022884330.1, from coordinate 951,071 downwards.
AACGTCACGATTTATGTACTCTTTTATGATTCATGGAAGACTGCAAATAATTTGAACTAGAGATTCTCTATATGGTACAAGGCAAGCACAAAAGTCGGTTTTTATGCTAGTTCCCTTCCTCTCTCTCCTTTGAGATTCGTGAGCTTTATTCGTAGTGTTAAACCTAGTAATACTTGCAAACATTATCGTGTAAAGTCACGTATAGGAAGAAAAACAGAGACGTCTTAATGATTATTGCTTTTCAACGATATTCTATTTACAAATCTTCATGAACCTCGAAGGATGAGTGTCCTAAATCTCTTTATGATTATTTGTTATTATGTCATTCCACAAGTATGAATTTTATCAAACAAGGAACTAATATTATGGTTGACTGCGATTAGGTGAACAATTTTACTTCTAAAAAATGAGAATTACCCAAAATTCACATACTTTGGAAAATACTTGAAATCTGATCAACTGCAAATCCTCTTTCAGTTGTTATTTGTGTTTTTATTGTGTTTATTTGTATTTAATTGTGTTCTTAAGAAGATAATATTAAAAACGCTACCTCACTCGTGGGATGACTTAATAGTTAAAGATATTTTAGGTATTCTCTTATCTTATTATCGCCTATTTCAGAACAGAGCTCTGCTCCTTACAGATATACCAAATTCAACAATGGAATCTGATATTCGTGCTATTTAACCGAACGCGATTAAATGGAAGATATCGTCATTAAATTTCGCAAGTTTTTCAAGAAATGAAGACACATTTGGATAAAGAAGGGTATAATAACTCAGCGTAATACGAAGAAAGATAGAGGGCAATTGTAATTTGCAAAAAGCAAAGTAAAGATAAAAAATGATAAAGTGTGTGAGATCGCGATATTTAAGTGTATATTAAGAAATCAAATAGGAAGGCGAAGAGGAAGAATTTGTGCTGGACCTGTACTGTAGGGGCCAAAAAAACAATGAATACGAAAAATAAAAGGGAGAAAAGACAAAAGAAAACAGAAAGAAGATTTACATTTAACGACTACCACTAGTTCATCGATTGAAAAAGAAACAAAAAAAAAGAAAGGAACGAAAGCTTCAGCACGCTAGAATTTCGTGTTTTTGCGCAAGAGAAACAAGTCACGATGGATCTAGGAATGAGCGATCGCTTTTCTTTTTCTTTAAATAAAAATCTATGTTGGAATTATAATACCGGACTCGTGAATTATAGTCAAGAAATGAAGAACTTGTTAAAGCAGATACGACAGAAACTTCTTTCTTAGTAGATTTCGCTTAATGATTACTTAGGCCGAGTATCGTCATGGAGAAACATCGGAGGAACATACATTTTTATAAATTGTAATCGATTATGAAATCATTCTAGAACTTCATTCATTGTTTTACTGGCGTTCGAAATAATTTTAAGAATGAAAATGCACGAAAGAATAGGAATGGACCAAGTAAAGTATTTCCACTGCTTCAAAGAAGAGGTCAATACGTTGTTAGAGATTGTAAAATATCGTGTTCATTGTAGCTGTTCAAAGATCAATTTTCACTATCATAACTTACTACAAAACTTAATCCAAAGACAATTTATATTTATTATAAATATTTAAAATTGAGATTCTTTTATTTCAGAGAGACTAATCGAAAAGTGAACAGCTGCTGGATACTATTCAGTGGAGTACAAAGGCGAAATTAAAGGAACGTTCCAGCGAAAAAGAAGCTCAATTTAAATTACAATGAATGAGACAGAGAGCTGTCGGTATACAATTCTACCTGAAATTGAAAAGGAGGTACACGGGTATAGAGAAAAGATCGCCCATCCCTGAGCCAAAATATTGTCGTGATTAAAGAATTTCGCGAGGTTAAAAATCTAGCTGTCTAAATTGGACGTCGCTTGATGATGTCTGGTTGCGAACAGAACGAAGATTTGGCAGAACAGGAGACACAGCAGGGCACCAAAAACATTCTACACGACAGTAGCAGAGCGGAACATCGCTTCTAACTCTCAGAATTATCTATCTCTCCATCGTTGGCCGTTAGGTATGTTTTTCTCGTTTTCTTAGACTTACTTAACTAACGCTTCTTTAAACCGTGACACTACTATTATTGTGTAATTAATCAGACACTGGCATAATCAATTTCGTTATGCGTCAAGCTCATACTGTACAATTCCTTAACAAAATCCCTTCCTTATGCTTGTATCATACATTAATGTACAGATTGCAAAGAGGCAGCTACGTTTCTCAAAATCTAATAAGATTTGAACGTTCGTAGCTGCGTTTGTTTGCGATATGTATACTACAAGGAGCTTCGACACCAATTACATACAGTACCTAGAAACTACCGAAACTGGATTGACTAAGTAACTAACCCCTAAGTCGTATTTGAATGCTCTTCCATCGAGAGTTTACTGAAGAGTAAGTACCATTTCCATAATTCATACGATACTTTCTAATTTCCCCTGTTTTTCTACGTGCCTTCTGCAATACAGTAATACACGATGGAAGCTCTCAAACTCGTACAATCAATTTCAATAGCATTGGGCTTGTATAGAAGCGAGATTAAATGCCAACATCCGATTTGATGCAGACCAAAGGGTCAACGAAGGGAAGTCATCGATGTTCCGCCAAACTATACCTGTCCCTCTATTTGCGTGTACAGATAATGTGTGTCTGTATGTACGTATACGTATATGTACCGGCTGTATCTAATCGCTAATTAATGATCAACCGGTTCGCGGAGACAAGTCGTTTTCATCATGTTTTAAGTGCACGTTGCGGCTCGTAATGACACAATTAATCGATCGCAGGTGAGTTAGCGTTAAGTAAGAACGTTACAACACAGATATATAGTGTATGTTATGTTGACTAGCGGGCTTCATAACGTGACCTTGGTCTTGTTCCTCCTGAACGTGAACAGCATCTTCCGGCGTCGTTTTTTCGACTCGTCGTTGTCCGTGGTCGAGTTCGAGTCCGTCGATAACGTTTCGTCGTCCACCGTTGACTGTTGTTGCGGCTCCTTCAGCGCTTTCCTGCCACTGCTCGATATGCTCGTCGTTGTCGTGGAGTTGATGCTGGTGGTACTCGCGGTCGTCGCGAACGTTGGACCAATTTTTTGCTGCCCTGATCGATCTTGGCTCGACGAATCCAACGAATTCTCTGAATAAGACGATTTCGACAGGAATGGTGAGGTAGTCTTGTTCTCGACGGCGACAGGCATGCTCGTGTCTTGACTGTGGGAACGCATGATGTTGGACTTCTCTTTGCTGGATGCTCTGACGGGCTCGACGGGCCCATCGCCGACGGTGAAATGTACAACGTTACTCTCTGGTGGTGTATCCTTCCCGGTTTCACTGCTGGACGAGTCTGGAGGAACCGACGACTCCTTCCACATTAGGCTGTCTAGTGTACCTGTAGATTAAGATTGAACTTTGTTATGCTTTGTATGTATCTGCGGTGGCTTTTCATTTTATGATAGCCTTTTATTTCTGCAAGGGATTTTAGTACGAGTGATTGATACATTAGAATCACAGATTCTTGAAGATTATAAAAATTTGTTTGAAAATATGTAAGGTTTTAGGAATCTATTTGCTCGGTATTGGAATTGAGTTCATCAAAGTTGATGGAGAATGGATGGGCTAACCTGAAAGTGCATTTGAATCTTTAGTAAAACTGATTGGAAATTGGAATAGAACTAATTGTTATATGTATGAATAGATTAACGTTAATGTAGGTCAGGAACCAAAGAAACTGAGATTTTCTTGGAAAAATGTATTCCAATATCAGTTTCTTTGGTGCCTGTGGGATATTGATTTACTGATACCATTGGTATTTCGATGAAGATATATTGAAATAACTGTAGATACTATTTTTATTCGGCCAATTGTAATTTTCATGCACTAATTAGTTAGAACTGCTTTCGACAAACAGTGTCAGAGGTCAGTTCCATGCAGAATCCAGTTTGTGGAAGGAAGAAGAGAAACAAACAACACAATGGATGATACTCTTTTATATTCCACAGTAAATAATATAAATTTTGTCGCGATGCTTTACTGTCTCGCAAACATTAGTAGAATAACGAAGAAATCGTTATTTAAAAAGCGCAATGCATGAAAATTCACGATCTATGCGATAAAATTTATGTTTGTTCCTAAGAAGACTCTTCAAATTCGTGTCACATCAATTCTGAGAAAACTTTACATGCTCCTCAGATGCCATACTTTACCAGAGAACGCAGCTTGGTCCCTTGTTCTAGCGAAAACAAAACACACAAAATCCTTCATAAATTTTTTTTTTACAGACAATCAAACATTTTATGAGTTTCTTGTTGAAAATTCTATTTTCATAGTGTTCCATATAAAAACGACGAAGTCAGAAGAATACAATAAATAGAGAAAAACGTCAATTCTTTATTGCTTCAACTGGGAAAGATATCTTTGTGTTCCTGTTTAAAGAAAATATTCTCTAATGACTTCTCTAGACTCAGTTATTTTAACAGCAATAATTCATAAATCTCATTGGTACATTTTTGGCGCATTTCAATAGGTATGTATAGCATTTAAGACTTACAAACTACTAAGGAGTTAACATACTAAAGCGTCTAACTTGAAACTTCGGTTTGCAGGTAACAAAGACAATCATATACAGACTGTTGTACAGATTGCAGTACAGCGTATCATTGTGCCAAATATGTAATTTTAATTCAAGTGAGTCACTCGTGAGTCGTACAATGTTAACTAGATTATTTGAAAGACAAAATAGACAAAAATAGAAAGACAAGATAGGAACTTGAAACATTCATAGAAACACGGCAAAATTTATACGAGTCCAGGAACGGATCATTTAATTTCAGGAACTAGCGTAGTTAACGTCGCTCGGCAAGAAGATTGAAATTAAAATTACATACTCGGTTAAGTAATTGGTCATCTTGAAACGTCTCATCGCAACTTAGATCATACAAACGAGGCTTGTACACGTCGGTTTCTCGCAAGTTGCTTGATTTATTAATTACGACATTTGAATCGCACACAATAAAATGTCGAGAGGGAGACATAACGTATGCATTGCAACAATCAGACAAACAATGTACAGATCCTCCGCTTCTCGTCTCTTAATGTACAATAATGCACACGTTTGCCTATGTGCATTATATGCGGATACATATACGTATATAGCTCAATGCCGTTGATATGCTCGAGTTTATAATAGAAGGAAGAAAAGAGCCGTTTCGATTGTCACGTCTTTCGCATGAAATCAAACCGATTCGAGAATATATTTATTACGCGTCGTGGTGTAAATACGTGTATTGCACCTACGAGTTAAGTCCTCGGACGTATATAATCGTATCTAATTTTAATTGATTCTAATCTTAACCATGACGCGGATCTCCCAGGAAATAAAATTTATTTCTTGGCATCATATTAGGAACCAGGAATCCTCGATCATTCGAGCTTTTCCTAATCCCTAGTCGCAGCCAAAGGTTTCCACGCTTAAGGCCACACTACTCCCACCAATTGATATAACACGATGATCTCTGCGTTTATTCTTCAACTATTTACCTCTTTAATCTCTAAAGAGGTTCCAAGACACCAATACTAGTAACATACGCCCAAACAATTATCCAACTCTTAAAAAATACACTGTAACATACAATTACGCAATTACCCAAAATTTTAGAGAATGTTTACTCCAAGATTTCGGATAATTGATTGCTTAATCATTAAGCGTGCTCCACAAAAAGATCTGAGGACTTATAGGTACTACAGTTTCAGGTATAATTATAGTTCAGAAGTTGATGGAAGTTCATTTTTTGCTACAAGAAATATCTGTATAACGGACAGTCGAGTATCAAGAAAACAATTTTGCTCTTTCTTAGATCTTAAAGAGCTGAACAGAAACGAGAAATCAGACGAAGGAAGTAGCGACGCCACCTCGTGGTAAAGTGATCTTGAACGACCGAAATCTTCCGCTCGGATTATAGTACAGCATAGATATGATGTATTTAATCGCCGGTTATAGCTTCAGCTAGCGAGCGATAATCGCGACGGGGAAAAAATTTGAAATTGCACACGACACGTAAGAAAACTTCCAGCGATGTAAACACGATCGTCGAATTCAGATAGGATGCTGTGCTAGCTTCTAATTCGAACTATTAATACGAAGATTGTTGTGCAACGCATTACTGCGGGACCTGGCAAAATTGAAACGTGCTCTTGGCGAAATAAGAAAACGCATCGACGATCGGTCGATTCTCATGAAATAACCGGGAAATCGTAAATGAAAAATTTCTACTTTGGTTTAACGTTTTAATAGGATTAAGCGATATATTATATTTTCGTATAGTAATATAATAGGTGATCGATCATCGAAACTTATTAAATAAAGTGATAATTAGATAGTTATCACGCTTGGCACTTGGTCGTCTTCGATATATTGCTACTAGATACGAAGGAACGAACTAGAAGGCTTATTATACTTGATGGAGCTTGGATCGTTGGACTGCGGATATGTACACACGTATAGGAAATTTAAAGCTGCGAGAATATACAGAACATATGGAAATATACATAACATATATTTGGAGTACTCGTTATGATATTTAGTAGGTGATTAGAATTTAAATGAGACATTCGATACGACTTGTTAATTTTGTTCATAAATACATTCCCAGTCCAACGATCGTATGCCTTGGATAGACGAAGAATCGAAGTCGTAGTTGCGACACAAATTAACCTTTGCAAAATGACCATTAAGCGAATTAATCATTGCTGTCATTGAGTAGATGTTCCCTAGTTTTTCAAGGAAGAAACTTACATATTACACAGAATAGCGTCTCAAGAAACGTATAAAATTCTTTCCTGAATTTTTTCAAAGTAAATTAATATTTATTTTCTGACCTCTTCGATTTTCTTCATGGCTCAGATTTTCATTTCCTTTATACTTAAATAAAAATTTCTTACGAGAAAAGAAAAAACTAAAAAATTTGTATTTTGTATGTGGAAGAAAAATGACATTATTCGTAAAAATATCACATGCTTCTGATGTTTTCACATACACATCTTTGTAAAGATTCTGGCCTTGTTCGTTCATTCGACACATCATGAAAATTTTTGTACAAAAATATGTCATGTTCTTTCATCAAATTGTTATCCTAACGTTTCATAATCTGTACGAGCAGGTAGTTGTAAAAAAGCAACTCCATATAATTGTACTGACAATACACTGTTCTTTGAATTATACTATAATATAATGTGTGTATGTGAGAATATGTGAGTGTATGTTCGCGTGTGTGTGCTCGTGTGTGTGTCTGTAAACTTACGCGTTAACAATAAGTTAAGAAACTTGTCATTGTTTAAATAATTAACACGCCGTTATAACTTGACAAATCTCGATTAGGAAAGGGGAACATTCCAATTTTCAATCCTCCCTTTTCCTGCACACAAATCCTTTCATTAAAAATTTTTACCAGATTTCACTGAAAGATCTGCTGATGCTCTTTTAACGCTACTTGCATTGTCACATGTCAGAGATAATCAAATTTCGTTCGTAAGCATTTTTTTGGTACAATGTACTTTTAATTACGAACATATTATTCATGTCACACATTACTTGATAAAATATATAAATAAATAATTTTTTACATTGATATGTAACTACTCGACAAATAACAATAACAATTTTTTCAACAACTATGACTTTTTTAAACTTTAAGTAAGTTTCTATACAATGTGCAGGATCAATAATATACATAAAAACGGGTTAGAAAGATTTGATTATGTTGCTTCTTTAATCTTTTTTGGAACCATTAAGTATAGTTTCTTCCACCCCTAGAATCAAATGATAACACAACATAAACAAACAATAACCTAAGAGAAACAAAGAATATCAAGAAATATTGTATCTTATCACAAGAAGAGCAGCTAAAATTGTTAATTCAATAATTCAAACATATAAAAATATATATACACTTTCTTTGTACTTTCTTTGAACAAAGTTTTATAAAATCGGGAATTAGTTTGAAAAAAGCACAAAAAATGATATAAGCAATAATAAACAATTTGAGCAAATTTTTCAACAAAAACAACGAGACAACAACATTTATAGCATGATTTAAACAACACTTTATGTAAAAGACACAAGACAATAACGTAATCAAACTTCACAATGTACAAAAATATATTTAAAAGAAAATGACCATAAAAAAAGTCGCTAATGTTTTTAATGTTTTAATGTAAAGCTTTTTTTAAACATAAATCTTTTATAAGATTTTTGTATTCTTCAAATATTTTCTAACATTTGTAGAAACATGACATTAGAACATCTTCGTAATGTGTGACATTAGCCATCTGCTTTCCTAGAACCAGTAACATCTTTCATAGAAATCATAGATGCATACGTTCGTATTTACGATTTGCAAAAACTACTTTTTTGTATCAAAATGAATCTTAAGGCATCGCGTGAATTTTTTAAATTTATATTTTAGTAAAAATTTGATTTCAAAATCTTTGATAAGAAATTCTTACGAAGAATAACTTATCCGTAATTTCATTACAAACTTCTTAAACAGTTAGCAAAGTACATATCGTAATTTAGTTTTCACGAGTACCTACGCTGGAAACCCGAAGGTTTGATTAAGAGAAATTAATGTCACAAAAAGAACCCAAACTACTACTATTAGGACGACAAAAAAGTTAGTAAATTATTGATCTCGAAAATATATCTACGTGCGTAAAAAGAGAGAATAGAAGATATTTAGATATTGTAAGTATCATATCAAAGTTACAATAGTATTTACAAATTGAGCATTGTTACTATCAATCTAAATGCTCGTGGAAGTCCGTTTCCAGCTTACCTGCGGCACCACATGTTGAAGGCGAGTAAACTGAACTTGCTTCGTCGTCTAAGTCATCTTGGCTACTGAGTCGACCTGTAAACATGAATCGCACGCATGATAAATTATTCGCGTTAATTTATTGTATCCAAATTTTTAAAACTGAAACTTTATACGAATATCAATCATCAATTAAACCAAGATTCACAAATAAAATACAAAAATCATTTTTAAATTATTAAATATTTAAAAGGTCTAAGCACTAATCACTAAACAATTTTGTATCGTCATAAACGTAAATACCTCTGAGTCCAAGACCTCGACCGTTAGGAGTTCCTCTGTATAGAACAGTTTCTAAATAACTTAGACCATTATTATTTATTATATTAAAGCCACATAGCAGCTCAATTTGCTTCCAACGATGTACTCTTTCTTGCAATTCTACGGTGACTTCGTTTAGAGCAGTTCTTGCCTCAACTATACTTTTGTCAACTTCATCAATCGATTTTCCATGAGTTGAAACAAACGCTCCTACTAAACTCGATCGTTTTTTTCGCAGTTTCTCGCACTAGAAATAACATTACGTACAATTAAATAATAAATAATGAAATTGTAATGATATACAAAAGTAATTTAATTGAGAAAAAATGTATCACTTACTGCTTCTCGTGCTTGTTGCAACTGTTTCTCTGCAGATATCTTTTTCTTGGTATATGCTTTATTTTCAATTTCGTGAGTTAATTGTAACCAATGTTGTAATCCAGAAGGAGGAGACCAACATCTGTCTTCGAGTTCGCCCTCTGCTCGTTGCAATTCAACTTTTAACATCTGTAAAGTCCAAATTAATTACACTTTGAAGGAACCTAATCCTTAAATTTTAAATGTAAAAATTTATGGAATATTTACTTCGATTTCTGCCTTTAATTGAGAAACTTCGAGATCGGAGTAAGAAGCGTGCAATCCTACACTTTCGTCTTGTAAACGTTTCTCTAAGTTTTGTTTCTCAGTAGTTACACTTTCTTGTTCCATTCGTGCCCTCTCCAATTCTTTCTGTAAATCGTAAAACATAACATTAACGAAGATTTAATGCGTTACTAAGACTTTAAGAAAAGTAAAACATACTTGCAAGTCCTCCAATGCCAATTCTGCTTTATGTAAACTCTCCATATCCTTCATCATTCTGTGGAGATGTTTCTTTGAGTCTTGCCTCTGCCGATATGCATACCAACATCCTATACACACTCCGAAAAACAATGTTATTAATACCGTATCTTTGATGCCATGTCCAGTATCTATAACAAGATATTAAATAATTATGGTAAACCAGTCAAAAAATTTTTAACAGAAAAATGATCTTTTAATAATTGTTTACCCTTTGGTGGCCCAAAAAGAACTACATCCATAGCTTTTAAGGCAATTTTTTGTTTATGAATGGGATCCTTGATGCCTAACACATTACTTAGGTATTGCATATTGTTCACAGCCAATCTATACATAAAGTAATAAATATTTTGCTATTAAAACAATTGTTACAGTATCAAGATGATGTACTGTTTAAAGAAAGTGACCTTGGAAGTGTAGCACCAGTTACACGGTGTTGTATAAAAGTAGGAACATATTGTGGAAGATCTACACTAGAAGCTAACCATTCTGATGTTTGTTCTATAGTCCAATTATGAACCTATAAAGAAATTATTAATATAGTAAGATATCAAAAAAAATAAAAGTTATTTAAAGAAACAATTATATTTTAGACAATACCTCTGACCTTAGCCAGGCTTCCCAAAGTTCTCGAACACTAATATGCATATCATCATTATGATGGAAAGCCCTCTGTCTCCTTTCATACCCAGCTTCATATTGTAACTCTTCTCTTAAAAACTAAAAGAAATACAAATTGCTTTTTATATCTCATAATGTAGAAGGAATTATAAGTAAAAATTTATTTACATCATCTGACTCTGTAAGATCCACATTTCCATTGGCATCATCGTCTAGTTGACTGTGGAGTGATTTGATAGCTTCTAAACCTAGTCGATCATGAGAAGCCAGTGTAAGACAAGCTAGGTCATCGTTACAAGTATCGGAACCTGTAATAAATTAAACAGCCTACGTTTGATTGTATGTGTTTATGATTACATGTAGTTTGTTTACAAGTGCCTTTTTTCTTTAGGGCTATGATTATCCTGTTAACCACGTGTAAGAAGCTTTTTGTCCAATTATTATTAATGTAGAAATGTCAATTAGAAAGAAGTATCTTGTTAATAGACATAGAATAAGTTTACAATAACAGTTCGTTACTATTGAGTCAAGACTAATCTTTGAATGATTAGATCATTTGTGAAATTTATCATCTGCAATATGAGCTTTTATCATAAACACATTTGTATCTCTTTTACAACAAAATCATCAAATTAAAGAAGAAGGCCTATTTTTTTAAGTAAGCTTTGTAAATGTAAATATCTTTAAATAAAATGATATAGCAGACAAAACTTATTTTCTTTTTTTTTTTCTAAAATTAAATATTAGTCATGCATATACATGCTGCCTATTTACACATACATACAAAAGATTAAAACAAAATATTAATGAAACAAAACAATAAATAATGGTATAAACTAATGGTTTAATTTCAAAGCAATTTGGAGTATCTTATAACTAATCATTAATTAACCCTCCAATTATCATAGCTCAGATTATAATGCAATATGAGAAATTTTTAATTTCTATCTTCATTAATAAACAATAACAGAAGAAAAAGAAGAAGAACAAACATATTTCTCAAAAATATATTTTGAAATACATGTAAAAATTACTTTTGATTTCATAATAAAAAAATGGACATGATAATACAAATAGCAGTATATTACATCAGTATATAATTTCAAATACATATAAAAACTTAAATATCAGAAAAATATTACTAAACACTACATGGACCATATATAAAATGTAAACTGTACACATAATTCTTCTTGACATTATAAAGACAAGACTATGCAAGAAAGCAATTATACAACTAACAATATTATGACTGAACATATTAAAATAAATATTAAACTTGTCACCAGAATACAACAGGAACTATAAGCTGTCAATGCATTTACAGTGGCTCATAAAATATCTTGTAGCTTCTATATATATTTTCAGATTTATTTCAAACTTTAGCAGTATAATTATGATAGTCTGACCACATTGCTAATGAAATCTTTAAGTGTTTCAGTATAATAGCACATCTAATATATTCATAAAAAATTTTTACAAATATTTGAATACTTTTGTGAGCTACTATAAGTTACAGAATAAATGAAGGATATTTTTCATGGGCTATGCATATTGGAGGGTTCGGACAACAAGAAAAAAACAGATAGCGGATTTTTATGGACGTAATTAAAGAAATAAAAGTTAATAGGGATTTATATTACCCGTTAAAAATTATAACGAATATTTCACTCTAGATATATCATACATTTTTGTGTATTACACACATTATGTGCATTTTTACATTTTCAAGTTTTTCATGAATGTATAAAAATCCGCAGTCTAGTTTAAATAATAGAAATAAAACTTACCAGCTTCGTGAGCAACGGCTTGCGCTAATCCATCGGTAAGTGTCGCGGAGAATGCCGTAACTTTGGAATGTGAACTTCCAGTTGAACCAGATTGAAAGTTCGAGCTCGTGTCGAGTGCCCCGCCGCTGGCATCTACCGTGTTCCAACACCAATACGACAAATGCAGTCCAAACAGTACAATCACATTGGTTATCACGGATGATCGCATTTTAAGGTTAGATACACCTTGTCACTGACACCTCGCGCCACCCTTGCGCAGTTGCTACGAGTCAAATTAAAAACCGTGTAGCTTTTGGCTCGTTGTCACCTTTGACGTAGACCCGCAATAGTGAATATAACCAAGGTTACAGTTATCAAAACCGGGATAGCAATGGAATTTGTCGAGTGCATAACACGCGTGACCGATTATGATGTTACAGCGGGCTTAGTAACTGAGTGATACACTGTCGTTATTTGCCCCATCAAGGCGTCGGTCAACGTCCGAGATCTCTTTAAAATAAATCAATTGATTTATTAATTAAGTACACTACGCTCCTCTGCTCTGTGCCTCGGGTTTTCCTATCAAGGCCACCGTCCACGAACAACATCATGGAAAATCGTTCATTTAGATTGGACACAGCAATGCACTTTTCTGCACGCAAAAAACTGAAAAATTCAATTGGTCCCGTGTGCGGTTATTCGCGTGATTTTATTGGTTAGACGTTGCACTTATGATACGAATTATTCCCAGCGCCAGCGCAGCGCGAAAATCATTTGTAAAATGTCTTTGACCAAAACGAGATGATTTATATGATATTAGCGATATTAATGGGCGTTTCAATCTCGATTTCGAATATTTTCGTAGCGATTCGATATTTTTTTAATACTGTCGAAATTCGAATTTCTTCGAATAACTGATTTGATATTTCAAATACTTGAATCTTGATAAGTCTTGTGAATCTCGATAGGATTCGTAATCTTCATAAAAGAATGAATATCTTATATGTCATACTTTATATCTTATATGTTATATATTATATATTTTATATATATTATGTTTTAGATCTTAAATGACTGTCAAGTTTTTTAAAAGTTTTAAGTACCGAGTCATGTCTAAAGCAATTCAAATTTTTCATTACATGCAAATATGTAAGTACTTACATATTGTCAATACATGACAAGACAAATTTTTCGAAGTTCTCCCGACACGAGTTGATTAATTATTTTAATTAAATATAATTCTTTCGATGATTTTACTATATATATCTTTATAACAATGTAGTTAAATATTTATTAATTTTTAGATGTTAAGTACAGTAGATTTAAATATCCAATTTGCTCGAAAACTCGCTTAGAATTGTGTAGTTTGGAAGTAAGCACAGTGTGTGCATCTATCGTGTTTGTTGAGCTAAATATCGTTAGATTTTCATAATTACGTAATTTTTGCAATTACATTGCGTTTATGTTTACAGAAAAATTAAATCCTTCTTAATCACATTAATCAGCGTCGGAAAAGCTCGTGTTTACGTTCGAGCGTAAGTACGAAGATAATTACGTTTTAACGTGATTTAAACACATTAATAAATCACCATTACGTTTGTTTCTCGATAGCCTAATTATGTTAAAATACAATTTTTATAGAATTTCTCGACGGAGTTATGTTATTAACATCATAAATCGAAACGGAAATATTTTCGTCCGTAAATCTACTTCGATTTACCGATGTGCTACCTGTTCTAATGAGTTGTAAAATTCGTACTATCTAAGCGCCTCGAAACTGGTTAAGGTTGTTACCTAAAATTTGTCTCGTGAGAACGTTAAAATGGAAAATAACGCGAAAAATGAAGATTGTGAAATTCAGGGGATTAATATAGTGAGCAAGAAAGAAGACAGTTCATCCCAAACTGTACAAAATTCTTCAGACGCAAAAGTTCCCGTGGATTCTAAGAATACTCAAGTTCGTGTTGTCCGAGGAACAAAAAAGATAAAATTAGACGTTGGTGATGGTAATAACTTGGAAAAAAAAGGTTCGTATTTGTATAATCAATTGATCATATAAATATAGTAATCGAAAGAAATATTAACAACTGTATAACTTCTTAATTAAACTCCAATATGTTATATAGTTACAAAGATTTGTTTGTAATTTAATAGATTCCAAGGATGAAGAAAACAATACAGAGGTGAAAGTAAAATCTTTGAAAAGATCTTGTGAATTATGGTCCATGGAGGATAAAAATACCTTTTTCAAAGCTTTAAACGAGTATGGAAAAGACTTTGATGCTTTACAAAGTTATTTCTTGAGTCAGGGAAAGAAAAAAGGTTTACCAGATGTTGTGATAAAAAATAAGGAACAGATTAGACATTTTTATTACAGAACTTGGCTAAAAATATCGAAGCACCTAAAATTTTCAGAAGGTAATTGTTTAATGTATTTTTACACTTTAGTTTTTATTTTAATAATATAATTGTTTTGTTGTACAGATGTAAAAAAAACTTCGCAGGAATTGTATGGATTAATTAATTATGGTGAACTTAGAAGAAAGTTACCACGAATATATGAAAAGGTACAGTTGAAATTAAATGAGTTGGTTTATTGGGGTTCAACACAAGTCAGACTTAGAGGAAGAACTATGAGAATTAAAACACCTATATGTAGAGCACTGAGAAAACTGAATCAACTAGAAGGTATACTTAATCAATAAAATGTAAAATATAGTTCATGGAATTTAATAATATTTCATATAACAATTATAATATTTCTATAGATTGGCAAGAAGAAATTAAACTTCCCCCTAGGATAACAATAGAATTAAGGCCCCGTAATAATATGGCATGGTGGCAAGTGCAAGCATCTTCGATGAATCCAAGAGTACGCACTCTATTACCTATACAGAGACGTTTGTCTAGTTTATTAATATTTCTGCAACAAAGATGGAGACCTGCAAAGTATAACACAGTATCCTTACTTCAAAATAGATTACCAATATTAATGTATCTTGCTTTGTATCGAATAAGAAAAAGAGTATTGAGAAAATTCCTATACATTTAATGTAGTTCCCCAATTTAGAAAATGCAGTTGCTAATGAAATGAAAGATAATCGGTTATTACGAGTAGCACCACCTGAAGGGAGCAAAATTGCTTTGCCAATGGTGAACCTTGGAGAGTATCTAACCAGCAACAGTGTCAGTTTAAATTCTTATGAAAAACGTCTAGGATTGAAAAGTTCCAGAATGGACCTATTAGGCTCAGAACAATACATAAAAGGAGTTGGAAAGAAAGGAATTAAGAAAAACAAAGTAGACAAAAAATGCATGAGCCGTACAGAGGATAACTGTACCATGCCGGACAATAATAGTGATATAGATGCAATAGAATCTAGCAGTAATGTTGCAGAAAGGCCGTCGACTGTTAGTAACACTGAAAAAGCTAATCCAGAGCAAAAAACAGAATTTAACAGATTTCCGGGAAGGGAAACTATTGAAAGAATTCGGAAGGGATGGAACATCGAGGAAGCAAACACCATTACTGTGGGGGACCTCTTTTTGATGGTACACGTGTTAACCTTTATCCGAGTTAGCTTTAAATAAAAGTTGAATACTCCGAGTTGTCCTACATTTTTAAAATTTTTCAGTTTGGTCGCGAATCGAAAGTTACGCTGGAATATTGGTGGGACTGGAATCATCGGGAACAACACGTTGTAGAGTCTACATCAACAACTTTACGCGATGATAATTTGTGTCTTACCTTGCAAAAGCTATTATCTATAGCAAAACATAGTTATGGCACGAGTAAAGTATATGATAATACTTCTGGAAGTAATGAAACTGTGATTTCCTCTCGAATACTTTCGACGAAAGCATCGACCTTTAAAAGACCTTTAATTCCACAAACTTATCAAAAGATTGGAACACCAGATGCTTTCAAAACGCAGTTAGATGTTCGTTATCGTTTCAAATTCAATATTTCTTTAAGGAATTCAAAAACATTTATTATAAAAATGTGATTTTGTTTTTTTAAATGCAGAAGTTTACAACACGTTTCAGTAAACGAGGTAGAACCGTGCGGCAAAAAAGTCTTATTGTACAAAGAGTATTGCCAATAATATCTACTACAAGCAATGCACCAGAAGACGTAACTTCTAATAATCAAGAAGCAAATAAAATAAATGACCCTCCTATAAATAATGATGATCAACAAAATGATAAATCGCCATCCATAATTATAAATGTACCACAGGAAAAAAATTTTTTGGATGAACTTGAAGCAGCAAGAGTTCCGAAACCTACGAATTCCATTATAACAAGCGCAACGCAAATACTTAAAGAGGGAGAACATCAATGGTTGAATAGTGAGGTAAATTTCTAAGGTTGATTTCTAGAATTTTAAGCAAGAAATATTTTTTCTTTTACTAATATTGAAATTAAATTACAGGTAGCAGATTTTTCATTAAGTAGTTTCCTAGGTCAATTAGAGTCCCCCATGAAAATCTCACAGAGAAGTCAAAATGAAAATAATATAGAAGATAGTCGACCATCGTCCGATGTAAGTATATATAATAAAATTAAAAAAGATTGATCTATTAATATTTTAATCTATATTAAGAATGTATTACAGGTCGTTTCACATATGCAATGCTTGATGGGAGAGAGTAGCGTTGATTATATGGCGAAATTTGCAAACCTTGCATCGCAGATAGCATCTGACGATAACAAAAAATAAAAGTATAAATAATTGACTAGTTTTGCACTAATTTTCATATGAGCAACTATCTAAAATTATGTAAATGTGATGATACATGAGAGCATGTAATGATATTTAGACTGATTAATTTATCTCTTTGATATTGGCTTTTACAGTCGACTGTTATAATAATACTAATACTAATAATAATGATAACGAAAATAATAATATATGGAAAATAAAGTAATTCATATACATATACAAACTTCCTGTATGATTTCACTTTTCTATGATTAGCAATTTATAAAGTATGTATTATATATATATTATTTAACACTTTGTTCAGCATAAAATGCTTAGGCATATCTATTCTGAATATTCATTAATTTTTTATTGTATTTTTTTCTATGATACAGGATGCAAAATTAATTTATATAGCAAGTTCAAGTTCTTAATCTTGCATCAATAATTCATGAATGTTCATAAATATTTCATCCTACGTTTGATGCTAAAGGTTTATTGAAAACTGCACAAATGCGGGAGGAATACGTTTATAGGTGATATTTAGTATCCTTATTTAACCCACAAAGATGACGCGTCATCTGTTTATGGAATCATTTAGGCTAGTTCTCGTGTATGACTATCACTATTGCGTTGCAATCTCATGTAACTAATTAAGTATGTTGAAAGAAAAAAAACAAATCCCCGTTTATAACTTCCTTAACTAAAAGAAGTAACAAAATCCAGGTATATATAAACTCCTCCTATTTTTCTCGTATCATAAGTTCCACTAATTACGTATATATAGAATGTGAGAAAGATGAATGTGAGTACTTACATACTATTGGAATTTGTTTAACACCGCCTATTATTACGAACGGACAGCGTTAACCTTATACAGATTTTCCATTATTAGAAGTGCTTTGAAATACTTAAAAATTTTTTTAATATAAATTTCCTTAACGAAAACAATATCCGCGAGTACTTACAACTTGCATTACAGAACTGTGATCAAACACTGTCTAAGCTTATGACTTAACAATGGAAAAAGAATCTTTATCTGATGATGATGTAGGAAATAACGGTCATTATAATACTACTACAATCATTGTGATATTCTGAAATATGTACGAAAACGCTCACCAGCTGTATATTTGAATACCAAAATTTTAATTAAAGATTAAAGAGAAAGAATAGAGTATAGATCTATTATGATTGTTTATTAAAGCAATTTTCGATTAAATTGAGCATGTTTGAAAATATTGCAAATACGCGCCTAGGACATGATAGGAACGATAATGAGCCGAACACCCCAAGGAGACACATATTCTTGGAAACGAAGCCTATAGTGTTTTCGACGGCGTATTGCGAAACAGACATTGTGAATGATTCATAGTGCCCGCGTCCACGTGATCTTATGCGCACGCACCTATCAAGTATTTGTTATTTGCAGATGTGATTTTCCCTGGACGTAAGCACCTTCTTTGAGTGAACTGAACTGGTTTCACTCATCTCATCGATCACAGAAGAATAAATCGTTAACTATCTATGCTTTCTTTCCAGAAAAAAATGTAACATACAATTACACATAAAAATTCGCACACAAATAATATTTGTTATCTTTTCCTTTAAAGTCATAAACATAATTATATGAATGATTGGTATTGATAAACTTTAATTTTAAAAACGAGTTTAACCCAACTGAATTTCCTATTGGTTTTTCTTTTATCTTTTTTTTGTCGTACAACGTACGACAACATACGTAATATTTTTTATTTTGGAACTTGCACGTAGTCAATGACGTTAGTTAAGTACTTTTGATTTTTATCGACGTTAAAAAATTATGAACCTGTTTGACAGTCCGGAATGACCTTTCCCGTTTCAAAACACATTCAATTACGCAGAAGTACGAGTTATTACGCTCTACAGATTAAAAAGTTTACTATAAGACGTGAAAAAAAAGAAAGAGAAACGATCATGTTTGGCTTTCAATCTTCTTTGTCCTTTTCATTGCGTGTATTTACGTCTATTGAATTACTGTAATTGTCATTGATATATGTTTTGTTTACTAAACGTAGCATTTGTTTAAGCCAATTTGCATTTTCATATCAAGTACAGATAATTATAAATATACATATTCAACATCATTTATATTCAAAGTCGAATAATGCATAAAGTTCACGTGTTTTCTTATAAAATTTCTTTTCGTGACAAAAACTTTGGAAAATGTTTTTATTCGCAATGATTGATCATATTGGGACGTTTGTACTTTTGTATGTTTGTTTTGTATGTTAAGTTTGTAATTCAGAATAGGTATAATATATCGATATACATAAATATATTATTTAACGTTGGACTGTTTGGTGAATTTTTCGTATAATGATAACAAAAATTTTATATTTACAGGGCAGTGAGTATTTTCATTGAATTTGATATCTTAATACCTTCAAAAGATATTAATTTAACAGGACGTGAACTTTCGATAAGTGTTCACATATCGATACTATTAAATATTTCCCAGTTGTGATCGTATGTATTGTACATGACTTGAAATTTGCATACAACTACTATATTCAAACAAGTAGATTATTTCTTTTTCGACATCCAATCATTTCTGATCCTAATATTTCGATAAATGGATGGACGACAGAATTTTTGCGTTTGCCGGTTAAGGATAACCATTAACGTGTAATATAATCATTTATAATTTCATTTTGTGATTTTATATAAACGCGGTGCGATGCATTACGATCTTCAATGAATCCTGCGCAAAAGCTAATCGCATAGAATTTCTACATATTTAATGAGATTGCATCAAAGTATAAAAACAACAATCAATTTTATTTTAATAAATAATCTTACTCTTAAAAGACTTCGTTCAGACGATTTCAATGACGTCTAATACAATCTCATTCGACAATAAACGAAGGGGCAAAAGAACGAGAGATGCCCAAAATATTGACCATTTATATCAATACAATATTGCAACAGATGTAAATTTGAAATATTTGAAAATCTTCCGTTTATAAAGAAATGATTATTTATGTTATCTTTACGTGTCATGGACTTCTTCGTAATATAATAATTAAAAAATAATTGTAAAATTTTTAAATATCCAAGCTTTGTAAGTGACCTTACATCACATTTTTAAAAATAACAAAGATTATCAAAGGATTATTGGGACACCTTATAGGTCTTCCTGATGTTAATCAACATCTATCTGGATAGTGGAGCAAACCGAGATACACAAAAACTGTAACCTAGTAAATGTGATCAGGGATGCTTTAACCTGGACAACCAACGAAACGACCATTTCTTATATTTCAACAACAACTGCGAAGTAAGTATATACGTGTGTAGTATAAGTATATACCAACATCGACAAGATCGCAGTTTAACAAAATTATTAGAATTTAAAGAAGGACTTTACCAAGTAATACAAAGGATGGGAATCTCTGAGACCTTAGAAATTATATTCAGGTTTTCCTTAAGAAAATTCCATTTGTTATTCCGATTGAGTCTTTATCACAATTCTTATGATAGGTCAGTGATTCATCTTACGAGTACTATAGGCTATATTCGAGCTAAAAAACAAAGTGACTCGCAATTGGAAGAACAAGTTCGGAAGTTACTGGGGAATTTTTCAACTCTTCGGCATAAAAAATGAAAGAACGATTAAAGTGAACCACAGATATGTAATCCTTACATTTTTCGTCTAAATTTATGAAATAGACTGATTAAAATACCACAACTTCCTTAATTAACATCAGAACCGAAATAATCTTTGTTCTTTATCATTGTTGCCTTTTTCCTTCTTCGTTTACTTTATTCGTTGATTTTTCAATTTCTCTACAGGAAACAGAATGTTTCGAAAGAGCCGATATAAAATCAAAGCTCGGCGAGGTTTGCGCGATCACAGTTCCTCGAATCAGTTATTAGTAATCCCCAGGAGTTTCACGGATTGCGGTTATGATAAAAAGCGCGTTCTTCCCAGTGTAGAGACGTAATTGAAAGGAAAAGAAAAAAAGAAGGCGCATGAGAGAAAAAAGGAGAGAAAAGTACATCGTAAAATAAAATGAAGTCCATGGTAGTACCGACATGTTTACACTCCGATGTCGAGACATCGTGGCGTACTATAAATAAACGAGTCCATAGGCGCCGCCAATGTGAAAAGCTTTTTCGAATATTGCATTTTGTCTGGACGAATGCGATGGAAACATTATATGTATACAGGGTAGAACGTACGAATTGGACACATTAGTGGATCCATTGAAAATATTTCTGAAATGTATAGTACATGATACATACAAAGTTTAAAAATATAATTTCCGTATTATTGACGATCTATTTACCTCTACTATATGTAAACGTATTCCAACATTCCAGGAAAATTTGGTATACGTGCACATTATTGCAGAGTATCATTTTCTTTTTTTCTCACACTAGTTCTAGCTAGTCAATCTATTGAGAATTATGCGACGAACAACTTGTGTCTATTAATAACGCTGTAAGAGAGAAAAAAAATGGAATCTTCGTAGAGATCTTCAAACGCCTCAATGTCACGGGAATACCGACGAAGTCTTGTCGTACAGACGAATTTTTGTTCCTGGTTATTTCGTAACTGTTTCGTACGTTGAATCGTTGCTGATTTGCAATAAATGTTTTTTTTTTTAAAAAAGATACTTCCAGGAAAAAATCGAAACCCGATAGCGATTTCCATTTTATGGAAATTAGATTAACCGCAAGACTCTGGCTTCGCGCAACAGCATATCGATCGACTGGAAATATTTGAAGACATTAATATAATGATATCTGTAAATACAGCATATAAGTCGCATGCATTTTTATAAAAGATTGGAAAGAGTGAGAATGATTTTATAAGATAATTAAAGCAGTCGAATTTAAATATTTCATGAAATTAAAATATATTTAACTAAATAGATTAATTATATGCTTCTATAACTGTATATTATTCACTAGAA
Organism: Bombus vosnesenskii; assembly: GCF_011952255.1. Classification (NCBI taxonomy): domain Eukaryota; kingdom Metazoa; phylum Arthropoda; class Insecta; order Hymenoptera; family Apidae; genus Bombus; species Bombus vosnesenskii. Next base: position 929,044 of record NW_022884330.1, on the reverse strand, counting down.
AAATTTACCTTACTGACCCAAATTAGTATTATTATAAATCATTACATTAAATCATTGAATGAAATTCCATCTATGACAACATATTTATATCCGATAACTCTTTCATGCGTTGTTTAGTTAATGAAAGTATAAAGTATATTTAAGATATTTGTACACAGACATGCACACTTAATTACATTCGATCATTTCTTATCTGTTATTTGTTTTTGCGGAATCATTTTATATACAACCGATTGGACGTACAACCTTTTAACCTTAAAAAAGATTGATATCGTTTGGTTGATTTAGTAATTTGAACTGCGAAAACTCGAATCTTCGCCACACGTGTTCCTACTTGGCGGCAAACAACCTATGTATTTGTTTGGAAAAAACGTATTTTAAACGCCACATATGAATTTTTCATAACATATATTTGCCCAAATATATATTTAAAAAACTCTCTTTTTATATAAACCAGAGGATCTATTTTACATGTCAGAATTTTGAATAGTACACTATAACCCCTTATGATGCAACCCTCTTCTCTTCTACTTTAAGCGAGATATGCATTTTGTGTTTAAACGCTTGAGGTTCTTCTTAAAAATTTTCTTGGTTCGACGAAAGTCTGCAAGATATTCCGTTTCTTTTTCTAAACTTTCGCTCTTGCATTATATCGCAAATTGATTCCGCATTATCAAATTAATTCCAAATGATTCTAGTGGTTTAAAAAATACGTAACATTATTATCATTTCTACTTACAATAGCTAAAGAAATTCAATTCGAGCGATTATACTATAAGCGTAACAAAGCATTCTTTACAATTAATTTTTTTTACAAAAATTGGGATGTATCCTGAAATATAACAGGATGATATTTTAAGTGATACATGACATTCTTAAAAAACATGAATAAATTATAGTCCATTTTAAAATATTGTTTATCATAAGAGAGTAGTTGATACAACAATAAAAAATACGGTATATAAGGGCTGAGGAGACCATTATCAAAATTTAGCTTTATTTATTACACGTATGTATCACTTCAAAGGTGCAGAAATAAAATTTGTAAATATAATATTCCTGCTTTGGTTTTTCCTAAGAATGAAAATTTCACAGTTGAGGAAAAATTAAAGAAGATGAATTTTCGGCTAGATTTTCGATGATACGGATACCCCAGTGCACCGTCCGGTCGACCTAGTTGGATCGCAAAATAATGAAGCCACTTGGGGAATAACCGTCGCGTTAGCTATATTTTCGGTTGCGTTTTCGTCTCGAATTCTCCGGATCTCGGCAACCGCCGCCAATGGTGTGTATCCGCAATTATTGCGTCAGCTATCGTGAAGCACGTCGCCGATGATTGGTCAATTCCAAAGAGCGGGAAATCCCCGTTGAAACCTGCTCTTCCGCGCTATCCGTCCCCGTGATACTCCCGCTGACGTCTTTCGCGTCACCACATCGCCTGGCGTCTTCGTCAGAGACATTTCGGCGACCGGCGATCAGTATCGCGTTGCGGGACAACGCCGCGACCTCGTGTTTAGTTTGAAGTATAATTGTTTTCGATCTGTTTTCCAACAGACAGTGATGCGACTTGTTCACGCCGCGCTGTGACATACATTTACCTTCGCGTAAATCGTGACACTTCTCTGTAACGAACATATTGTTACGTTTGTACGACAGTCTTTGTATTTGCTTAGTTGAAGAATCGAATGAACTTAATAATGGATCCGTTCAGTAGTTACGATAGAACCGACTTAGTGGAGGTGAGTTACGATTACCTAAAAAAGTTGTAAAGTTGTTGTTTGGATTATTTGAATTGGTTTTAGTGGATTGTACGGTGTTTTTTGATTATTTTATATGAGTTTTACTTGTTTACCTGTTCTGTAATCTTTCTGGAGAAGGAACGCATGTGTGAGCCTTACGTGCTAGAGAGAAAAAGGTTTGTTAGTACTGCACCGCGTGAAGCGCTAGTGTGCTATAATGAACTTTCTAAAAAAGTACTGTGTTTTTCTCGAATTCCAGACTGATATTTGAGTATGAAAAACGGAAAGCTATAAAACGTTTGGGAAAACTATTTCGTTTAATTCATACGTGCATATCGTAAGAAATGCCATTAATGTACTTTAGACTAAGGTAAAGTGGAATAGAGAGATGAACAATTACAGTGTTAATTTCTAATGATTAATCGAAGATTTTTGTAAATTTAATGTAACGAATAAAAAGAATTAGAAGAAGTTATAAATAGAAAAACTGTTCGAAGTTTTTGACAACCGATTTACGAGGTATCAAACGATGTTTCATTTCTTTCTTTAGATATAATAAAAATTTAAAACATATTTCTATCAAGTTAGTACGAAAGTTTATCGTTCTGTTTGGAAAAGAGTTGAAAGATTGTAAAAATTGCGTTTCTACGAAAAGTGATGATGATCGGCGACGCGATAACTCGAGCGTCTATATCGTACGAGTATTCGCACCTAAGTGCGAAACAAGTGCATTTGTAGATTTAGTGAAATGATTTGTGAGAGCAATAAAATGTTGTCAATTCTACGAAACAGAACAATATTTCTGACAATGCTGTATCAATTGTATTGATACAGAAAATTATTGCGCAAATATTGACACAGATGCTAGTTGGAATTTTTTAATCGAAAAAAAGGCTATATGACTATCTACTGACCGTCGTTGTATCAAATGCTTTTATGGCAAACTATATATGCTGCATTTATACATATTATTAAAAAAAAAAAGAAAATATATCAAAAGATATCAATAGCACTCATTACAGCGTCCAAATAAGTTTACACGGATTAACATGCATCCATACAAAATTTAATAATAACTTAAAGACTAAAAATTAAAATATGATACTTTCTCTATTGAATATTTGGAAATTATGAAGAAAAAACTACTACAAAGAGATGAAACACGACAAAAATAATTATAAAAATATGATACTTGGAACAATAATGTTACATATCAGTTAATTGCGGCTAAGCAACACTTATATGCACACTAATTTACTAATATAAGATATTATTATCATTTACCGCATGCTTGACTTTGCATAAAGCGTTCGAAGCCACGTAATACAAAATAAATAACATTTGAAACAACGATTTGCGGTTATTTATTGCAAATTACCGATATCCGTTTTATGTAGATGCTCTGCCCAGAATCGAGACGTAAATACATACATATATGTATATATCTTTGTCGTACGTATAAAAGCCAGTCCAAGGAAACGAGATTGTAGTGATCTCGTTTTTCTCAGTCTCTAGCGATAAAAAGAGACAAGACGGTTGAAGACGCCAACAAGGTCATTAACGTAGAAACCCGATTTCGTTTCGGATTTGTTTGTCATGCGATATGTTCTGTTTGCAGGTGTGCCCTTCGTTTCCTAATCTAAATGACGACGATGATCATTTCGTACTGGACATGGACTCATTGGTCACATTGAAAACTAATGCCCTGACCACGCGTAGTTACGAACCTCCCCGAAAAAAGTGTTACTTTGGTAATTCACCTATATTTTCATTTATATTAATAATGATTATATCTATACCTTCAAACGTCACTATTATAATTAGTATTATATTAATTCTATTAATATATCATTAACATTTTATTAATATACATTTTACAATATAAAATATTATTATTATTTATTTATATATCTATATATAGAATCATATAGAACCAGCTATTATGTAGTAATTATATTTTCCAAACAATTTGTTCTAAAAGATAATCTTGTTTTATGATGTTATAAAAGTACGTTTCATTTTATCTTGATATATTTTTCGTTTTCGACTTATATCAATTTTTTCAATTCAACAGGTGATGAAAATAATGAAATTGATGGTACCGGTTGGTCTGATAAACCTATTAGAAACTGGTGTCAAGAAGAAACAATAAACTGGTTGATGTCTGCGGCATCTTATATCGGACAACCGTATAGTCTGATACAACATAGTCTTGCGGTACCAGGAAACGAGTTGGTCACCTTTACCAGAGACGATTTTATCAACCATGATCCTATGTACGGAGATCGACTCTATGACCTACTCCACTCTCAGCATATCTCGAATATACGTATGTAATTGTGATTACGCGTGAATGTTGATAACAAAAAATAATAGTGTAATAAACTACCATAATATTATTTCGCTGTATCTCATTGATAGTTTTTATTTAAGAATCAGTCGTCATTAGTAGTTAGTAAAAACAAAACTATGTAATTACAGTTCCACCATTTAATACCATCCATCCTCATTCCGAAGACGAATATGCGCGAATTAATTCCAACAGTACATCAGGTAATATAAATCCTTCGAATTTTTTAATACGAAATGATTATCTTTTTTTATAATAAAGTACGTAAATATTGTTTTTATCTTTGTAGATGCAGAATCAGATAATAATAGTATTGATTACCAAACTACCAAACGGCCACCAGGGAGACCAAGGGTATTAAAACCAAAAAAAAGTTGTAAGCATTTTTACTTTGAATTAAAGTATATATTTCTTAATTCAATGATGTAATGATACCAATATAATGTTATATAGCTACTAGCCAGGGAAAGCTTTGGGAATTCATCAGGGACCTCTTACGTAATCGAGAAACGTGTCCAAGTTTAATCTGTTGGGAAGATTATTCTCAAGCGAAATTTCGGTTCGTTAAAAGCGATGAGGTCGCGAAACGATGGGGTTCAAGAAAAGGAAACACAAAAATGACGTACGAGAAACTGAGTCGAGCAATGAGGTAATTTTTCATTCACTTTTTGTTTAAATTATGTTTGGTGATTGTGCAATATTTTTATATAAAAAATATTCTTTCAGGTACTATTATAAAAGCAAAATTTTTCAACCTGTACTCGGTAGAAGATTAGTTTATCAATTTGGACCAAATGCAAAGGGTTGGCAAACTGATAATCCAAACTTCCGATATTAAAAATTTAGGATTGCATTTGTTATAACAATTGTACAAAAAAGTAAAAGTAACGTTTGCGACCTATTGTGAATTTCGCTCACAGGATGTATCTTAAAATTACTTTAAAAAGATAACGTTTCTACAATTAGAGATTTGTCAATGTATATTTTGATATTGAAAAAGGAAGTGAAAGTATTTTGTTAATTGAATCGAAACGTTTGAGCATCAACTTGCAATCAATAATCTAAATAAAAGACTAAGAAGAAAAGATCTAGTATTATAGATGATACATACTGACTAGATTTAAATAACGTAAAAAGCAGTATAAATGAATAAAAATGTTGAGGTTTTTATATGTATGACTGAATTTATAGAAATACGTGATAGCAAAATGTGAATACGAAATAATTTAAACTTGTAAGATTTTTTCAATTTATTTGATTTTAAGTATTAGCGTAATAGATTACTTATGTAAAAGTACACATATTATAATCAAGGAAGGCATTAATTCCTTCTGACTTACAATCAAATAAATTTACTATTACTTATTTTTTTATATCACAGAGTTGTATTACATACCTTAATCTGGAAGCATAAGTACTTTTTAAATTGACCCTGGGTTACAAATAACATGCCAGGCAATTTCAAAAGAGGGAACTAAATTTTTATAGGTTCGTAACCAATACAGTTCCACCATAAATTCTTTTCCTAGAATAGTCTTAAAGGAAATCGAGAAGAAGTATAATCACATTATTTTTTTTTATAAATTATATTAGATGAAATATCGGATTTATAATTGGTGTTAATTCATTTTCGTTTCATTAACGGTTAATTATTAAATGTGGATACTTATTCTACAATAGCACATGCAAGAAAGCTGGCAAAAATATTTGTATTTTTAAATAAATTCTGGACGATTCGATTAGTCATTAACAAGTATGAAATATTGAAATTCAAGATACATAGTATCGTGGCGGAAGAAGATATGCTGGTAAAAATAATGCATATCCCCTTTTTAATTCATTTGTTGAAGTTATTTATAGGATTCTTGGATTAAATTTAACTCGAAATCGTTGTTTGTGTAATAAAAGCGTAAAATAATCCCGACTGCACTAATTAAATTTGATCATTTTTTTTCAAATACATTTTTCAAATACAAAATATTATTATTTAAAATGATCATTAAGAAATATTTAAAAAATTTGGAACTATCATTATTTGAATCAATAGAATATTTGTGCAACCGGGTATGTACTTAAATATCTTTTTTAACACCATCGTAAAATTTTTTACATAATTCGACAGAACTGTAAAATGAAACGCTATCATATCGTTTTTCTCGGAACTACTTAATCTTCCAAAATGTTAACTTTATGGTCAATTATAAATGTTTAAGTTTATCGACTATCAAAAAGGCACGAATCGTAAATAATCTCTACCGTAAAGTTCGCATTAATTGCGACGATATCCTGTAGAAAGCATGTGCGTTGTGATTATGTAAGATAATTTACGGAAACAATCAACGTATAATCTTTGGTTATATATATTAAAAAAAAAGTATATAATAAAGTAAAAAAATCTTATATATATAGATTGTTTATATCTATCTTCATCATTGCAGGAGTCAAACCTTTCGATCTATACGAGATTATACGATTTCTACAGTTTTACAGGGACTCAAAATGTAAATCACAATCCTATAAAAAATACGGATACTGAACGATTTTTCCTACGCTTTTTAAACCATATTTCATCTATTATTTAATTTTTAATGATAGTCATCAATAATTTTATAGCCAGCAAGCTGTTATGGACCCTATGTTATTTGTTTTTTCTTTTTCTTTTTTTTTCCTTTTTGGCACTTACGTCTATTAAGTAGACTTCAAAGCGAATATCATTAGATTATTCTAAGTAATAAACCTGGCTAGTATTCTTAATATGAATTGTAACCATGAGTCCTCGAATATCTCTAACATGTCTACGACAGACTAATTTACCACGTAAAATTTCCCCTATAAAAAATTCTTATATTTATTTTCTTGTATTTGACAATCAATAATTTTTATTTCAACTTTTATTTAACTTACCTTCGGTAATGCTAATAGGTTCGTTCAATGAAAATACTGTTTGCTTCCAATGTGTTGGAGGCGAATAAGGTCCCGTACTAAAATAAATTGGATTGTCCAAGTCAAAGAAGATATCAAAATAGCCAACAATCGCAGTTAACGATCCAGTCTTTTTTACTTTAAATTCGAAAGGCGATGAAAAATTTACGCAATCTTTCGTTACTTTGTATAAATCGAATGCTTGTATCTCAACAGTGCTAGTTATTAATTCGTCGGCGTTACAAATCTCTATACTCGGTTCGCGTAAAACCTCCGCTTTCATACAGCTCATTTTAAAACCATACACGTTCGACCAATAATCAATGAGTTCGACATATCTCCCTACAAAAATTGATAAGATAAAAATAATAAAATAGAAAGAGTAAATTTAAAAATATTATATAATTCTATTATTTCAAAGATACATACTAGTATCTCCACTTCCCACAATACTGAGTGTGCATCTATTAGGAAGAAGTATTCCACCAGGAGTCAAATAGTTATCTCTCGCATATATCACTGTATCTAACATACCCTCGAATAGAAGGAAATATCCCATCCACTCAGACACAATCGCATCTACTTTATCTTCATCGAGATTAATGTCTTCCAGCCGACCTTTTTTTAAAGTGATAATGTCGCTTAAATTATTTTCTCTATGATATATTAAAAAAGATCATGTTAGATAAGAAAAACCAAATATTGAAAGTGCTATTTATTATACTCTATTTACCTCACTATATCGATTGCATGATATATTACATTTGATTGATCAACACTAATTACTTTGCGGCATCCAGTTTTTGCTGCAAACATAGACAGAATTCCAGTTCCACAACCAACATCTAATATCACACAATTACCAAATCTGTTAGCATTTGTTAAGAATGCATCTCTATAACTTTCGGTTCGTACTTTGTCCTGTAAAAATACTTGTACTCATTATTAAAGAATCATACTCATTATTAAAAAAATATACATATACATACTGTTAACATCTCATGGTGTATAGCAAAATGGCTGTAAATATTAAAGTAACCCTTATCAACATTACAATTAGAATTACCAGAAGAGCTGAGAGCATTGTTTTCATCTAAATCACCATCTAAGATCAATTTTTGTGCTTTTTCTGCCATTTCATCTATTTGCTAGAATTGAATGTTTTAATATCTGTTTTATTTTGTATATAGACATTAAGTTTTTTGTGTGAATACCTGTATTGCCAAAAGACATGCTGATTCACGTTGTTCCAATTGTGCTCTAAGTGTTTGTATTGTTCTTTGTAATTCGGCAAAATGTGCCTCAGATAATGTGACACACCCATTTTCTGAATTCACAGTATATGCAATAGGCTTCGTTGTCTTTTCTTCTAAATCTTCAATATCTTTGTGTGCAGAAATAATAAAGAAAAATCAAATATAATTTAAGAAACACTAATTTGTAATGAATTTAATTGTATTCATACTTACCAAACATTAACCAAGGGTCATCTTCTATAACAGGTCTTAAGTATTCCTCACTTTCCCATGTTTTTATGTTCAATGCATTTAGCTGATCAGGTAAAACATTTTTATGTCTAATAAAATTAATCAATTTAATATAGGAATAAGTATCTAAAGAATGTTTGATTATAAAGTTTTTTAAATCAAATCTATGTGAAGCTATTAGATGCTCTAGTGCTATAGAAAAGTTATTGGCAACTTCATTACAAAAAAGGCACGGTATAGATTCAAAATCTTCTGTCACTTCTTCCCAATCATCTCCGCTATCATCATCACTTGTTCCATCCATTTCATATTCATAATTATCTTTTGAAGAAATAGCTAAGGAATGAAAAACATTAAAAACAATCAACAATAATATTAAGAGTTATCAATAATATTAAAATTTAATATCAATAGAAAAATGCAACAGTTTGGTAATTCAGAAAATTACTGAATAAATTTTAAAATATTTATAAAATTTTTTAAATTATTATTATATTAGATATACAATATCAAAAATTTTCCAAATAATCAAAATGTAATATGTGATTGCTAGCTATAAATGTTTATTCTTAATTTTTATTATACATAAGTATATAAATGACAAAATATTATATATACCTTGATCTGTCATTTTGCAATTAATTATATAATGGATGAAGTAAATTTGCTACAGTTATTCTTATAGAGACGAGATTGTTTAAAATTTTCAAGGTTAGAGATTCCACTCATCCGTACACGTGCAGAACCTGGTAAAAGCTCTGGCTTAATGTCAAATCAATATTTTCTATGTCACATCACGTTCCTAGCCAATACAAACTTTTTGGCGTAGATGGTCCTCTTTAAACTATAATTTAATATTTATTGATTCGACTCGACATCAAATGCTCTTGACCTTTTTAAGCTTTTTTTATCCTCTTGATGAATCTTGCACTGAAACTGGAACACTTTCTCCGATATGTAACATACAACGGAACTTCGACCTACCCTACAAATTCTATAACTTCTATGTAGTTCTTGACATATGATGAAATAAAATGATTCTTCTTATAAACATTAAGCATTTTATGTAAAAGCTCTCAAATAGATTTAATCATACTTCTTCAACAATTATTAAATTTAGTAACATAAATGGAGTCACTCATCGGACAAATTTTGCGCCGGTGATTATGAAAGTTACTGAGTAGAAAATTAAAAAATCTCATTTATCATTTAGTACATATTACATCGATTTATGTTACAGTAACATAAAATATTTTCGTAAATTTGTTCAGCAGTTAAAAATCTTGTAATTAATTAAAAATTTTATCTAAAAAAGAATGTGTACTATAAAATTAAGAATTTGTCGTGAAATATTTTGTTTTATCATGAGAAAGTACTTTTACCCAAATGTAAAAGTCTAGATATCTAAATATCTTGAAAAAAAGAATATAAAACTTACTCCACTTTCATAATCATCAACGCAATTATGAATGGAAATTTCAGGAATTTTCAAAATTGTTTCGAACGCAACACGCAACAACATTGCGATGAAAGTCGATAACAATCGATAAGAACTTTACATACATTTATAGCATAGAACGTAGCAAGCAGCTAACAGGAGATACATATGTGATAGCTGAAAATCTTGAACATTTTTCATTTAGTTACGTTTAATTTGTTTGATTTATAATACGACAATGATTTTCCCTCCCGATATATGGGAACATATATTTTTGTACGTCGATCCACTAACACTTATAAATTTGAAAATAATTTGTAAATGTTGGAAGGAAATTATCGATAAAGTATTGCAGGTAAATAATTATAATTTTTACTACAAAGCTTGTGTGCTTTTAACAGAATGAGTATGTATACTCACATAATACATTATTATTAATACATATTCGTATTTAATCTCCCAATTATTTTTCTTACTTATTCGTTATAGCAAAGTACCCTGTGGCATAAATTGTGCAAAGATAAAATTCCTGAACATTTTTGGACCACTTTATGCGAAACATTGAGTCCAAAGAAATATACTAATTTTTATGAGAAACATGATGTTAAATTTTGGATAGCTATGTATAAATTATGGATTAAATGCAAAAACATGAAAAAATGTAATGCACAAAGTAAATGTATTAAGCCATTAAAAGACCATCATTCAGAATATATTACTTGTATAGATACTTCAGGTAATACATTAAAGATACAAAATTGTATTTAGTATTCATAACAAATGTTTTTGTAGGAAATCTATTAGCAATGGGGACATCTGCAGGATTCGTTCATTTTTACAATATACCTAATTTACGTACAAGCAAACATATAGTTGATCATATGGAATATATAGAAAGTGTAAAGCTTCTCAGAGATGGTATTTATAAATTTTACTAAATAAAAATCTGATAAGAAGGCTTCTAATTAATTATTTATATTTTATAGGAACAAGTATTGTTTGTATATCTAGTTCTATAAATAATCACATATGCTTTTGGGATGTGAGTACATTGAAGCCAATTGATAGAACCCATGGAAAGTTAATTTGGTATGATTTAAAGGACACACTATAATCAAAACAATCAATGTGATCATTACTAAATATTAAACATTTAATAGTACAAGTTACAGTTATTGCTATATCGCCATGCATAATATAATAAGTATTGTGGGATCAATACCAAAAACTGTGTATGAACTTGATTCAGATAATATTATTGCTATTGGTGCAGACAATAATAAAGTAATAATAATGGAGTAACTATATAAAGAAATTATAATTTCTTGATTTATTATTTAAATTAAATTGTGACTTAGGTACTTTTATATACAAAAGGAGGGTGCTGTGTAGATTTGACTTTGAATGCAAATCAAAAGGATTATACACTTATACATGTTAACTCTTATACACGTGTTCAACCACTAAATATAAGAATTCGTCGTTATTATGTATTTAAACCAAATATAATTGCCTGTATTGCAGGTAAGAAATTATATACACTAAATAGATATATAAAATAGTCATATAAAATTAATAAAATATTTCAATAATGCAATTATTATAGAATATGGATATGTGGGTTTTTTGGTACAAGGAAAAGAATGGAAGATCTATAATTTATTTCCTATTTTACATGGAACACCTACTGCAATTTTAATATATGCGCATGTACTCATTTTGGGATTGGACTCAGGTAATCTTTCTATTTAATATAAGATTATTTACAATTGTATTAAGTAATTACTTCTGTGCAGGAAATGTTCATATATATTATATAAAGGATTTTGGAGCAATTGATTTTAATGCTATTAATTCAAACAAATTGTGTCCTGACTCCTCAACTGTTATTTCATTAAATATAATGGTTAATATTGAGGAATATTTAATTATTGGTTACCACAAAAAGTTCTATATTGTTAAGTTTATGTAATATACTCTTTAAGCAAACCAAAATGTAATTATAAGACTAATGTAGAATTTTTTATAAATTAAGTTTTGTTTATAATATAATAATAAATTTGAGTTTTTGATTGTAATTATTAAGAAGTTGTTCACTATAGCTCAAAAATATTTTTATTATAAAAATTTGTACTGTACAAAAATACACTGTAATACTAGCATAAAAATGGTAAAACTATGTGTTATGCTTTATAATTCTGCGCTGTTCCAGTTCCATATATAGCATCCCATTCAACGTAAGTTATTAGACTTGATTCTGATACACTAGGACGTACATGTACCAGTGCTTCCTTGAAATCATCGACTGTTACTTGTCTGACATCTTCTTTTCTAATATTCTCTAATTGACTAAGTGGAATACTTCTAATTGGTCCCATGCTAGCTTCTTTACATAAATTCGACATATCGGCTCCGGAATATCCTTTTGTCTGTCCAGCTACATTATTTATATCTTCTTCAGTAAGATTATGTGGAACAGTTATTAATAGATTATTTATGATCTGTTTACGAGCTTGGAATTCAGGTAAAGGAACATACAATCTTTTAACCAGTCGTCTACGTGCTGCCTCGTCTAGTTCGTGTGGTCTATTTGTTGCTCCTACAATTAAAATGCGATCTTCATCTGCAGTTGTAGCTCCATCTAATTGCACCAAAAATTCAGTTTTTAATCTCCTAGAACTCTCGTGCTCAGTTTCAGATCTTTGAGTGAGCAGCGAATCTATTTCATCAACAAAAATCACTGATGGCTGATAAACCTTAGCAACAGCGAATAACGCTCTGACCATTTTTTCTCCTTCACCTATCCATTTTGAAGTTAAAGAGCTTGCAGATATTGAAAAAAACGTTGATTTGCTTTGCGATGCTATACATTTTCCTATAAGTGTTTTCCCTGTTCCTGGTGGACCAAATAATAAAATTCCTTTAGGTGGTCGACGTAAACCAGTGAAAATATCAGGTCTCAACATAGGATACACAACTACTTCCTTTATAATCTTTTTCGCGTATTCTAAACCAGCTATATCATCCCAACAAATAGTTGTCTTTGAATCCATTATTTCATTCTTGATTAGTTCAACCATTTTTGATTCTACATTTTTTAATCTCTCATCTTCCATTGTGTCACTTTCATTATTGTACGTGTTTTCCTGAGTTTTCTCTTTTTCCCTTTTAAATGGACAAACAAATTTAGAATTAACAGATCCCTTCCCTCCTAGGGTCTTTTTTTGCATTGGCTTATTAGCTTTCATTTGCTGCACATTTAGTTCATCTCTAGCAGTTTTGAAAAAACTCATTTTAGATTTAACAGTGTTAGGATCTTCTTCATTATGCTGAACAGAAACTTGTGTTTTTAATTTCATATTATTTCTGTGGTAATTCGATTGGTCCTGATTATTTTTAGATGCTTTAAATGAATCTTCTCTTGTAAATTTAAAGTTTGATCTAGATTCAAACTTGACAAGCCTTTGTGGCGCATAAATTTGATTTTCTTGATTGACAGAATAAGTCTTAGATTGTTTACTATAACTCATTTGTGTGCTAATACTTTCATCTGTAGAGCTATTGGATGAAAATAAAGATTTATCAATTTCACATTGCATGTTATTTTCAACTTCTTTTTTACTACTTGCATTTGAACTCTGACTAAGATTTGGTTTTGCTTGAGAACTTATCTTTCTATTTCTTGATTCAGTTTCTTTATTTTTCCATATATTAATAATATTCTCCACGTGTCTGTCATTAAATAATCTTGTATGACATGGCATGGTATTATTATCTTGGCAAGGTAAAGATTTTACAAAATTTAATGCCATATTTATATCGCATAAACCCGACTTCCATTTCTGTGGATTACTACTGATCTTTGGTATTTGTAACTTACATTGTTTCCAATAATTATTTATCCCATCTCTATTTTCCATTAAGTTTTGATAATCTTCCAAACTTCTTTGAAGTAGACAAGCTGCTACATCTTCTGATTCACTAAATGAAATAATTTATGTACGTATTTGATATATTGCATAAATTACTTATATCTGAATAGAGGAAAAAATTATACAACTTACCATTGTTTTGCTGTTAAATATTTCATAGCAAAACATCTACGTTCAATGTCCACAACTTCTGTATCATCTTTATCATTTTTTGAAAATTTTAGGATGTGATATGCAGCTAAGAAATTATTCTTCTCCTTATTAATTTCTGCATCAATAGTAGCCATATTTGTCTCTCAAAAATATTGTATTAACATAAATTTTATTTAATCTTCTATTATAATGTAGCATAAATAAACAGTCAGCTGTTAATTACTTTTTCAATTCGTCAATTAGACAGGAAGAATTAACAAAACATATGTAACTACTATCGATGATAATAAAATTTATAATGTAATTATTTATACAAATGTATAATTTCGAATTTAAAATCAACAACATTCACATTCATAATTTGGGATTTGGACTTTTCTGTCTCACTTTCTGAAATACCGATCGTGAAAAAAATCACGGAGATTTTTACGCCCCCTGTACCTTGACTGTCAATAACAAGATCTCTGTTTATTTAACGGTCGGTACTGCTACTTGACTATTGCTGAATCGGTAACGTTGAAAACAACATCAAAGTGATAATATTATTTGTGAACCTAAACTGTGCTACAAAAATATATATTGAATAATGCCCTTATCCTGTTGTTCACTTCTGGTTTGATTTGTATACATGTTATTTTTATTCTTAATTTATAAATAAAAGATTAATCTTAACATAAAAATGGCAAATATACGTAAATAGTGTATTAATATTTTATAAATTGTGTATGTTTTTTTTAAATTGTTAGTTTATGGTATCACACCGTATCACTTAAATTTTTACATTTTTAAGTTTCCTATACTAAGCCTTGCTAATATTAAAATAATACAAATTAATGATGAAACATCAATATTCATTTTTATTCCATAATTATTCATGCTAGTGGGAAATAAATTCTACATTTGGTATCCCTGCGAAAAGGCATGCTGTCTCAAAACGGCAATAAAATGAAATAAAGCTGAGCTGCAAAAAAATTTTATTTAACCGTACAGCGTTTAGGTAGTACAAAATATCCAAATTAATAAATTACTTAAATATTTGATGACGCTGGCACTATGTTTGATATTATTTTTATAGACTAAACTACAAAGCAAGTTTTATATTGATGTTGACTTTTGACTCTGAGAAATACATTTCTGGTACAATTGTTCTAGTGGTTCATTCAACAAGGTAGGGAGGGTCTTTTCAATTTATTATACATTTATATATTTCGTTATAATGTGATAATCATTGATTCATCTTTCTGCAAGCATTTGGTATTACGATACGACTCATGTCGCAGCAGAAAATAATTTGCATATATAAGCTCTGTAACTATTTAACTGGATACTTCTTTTTCTACATTAAAAACATAATTCAAGATTAGTGTGTCTGAAAATATATATTAATAACTCTTAGGTATTTATTTGCAACATCACATGTACAAAGCGGTTAAAGCTAAAGTAAAAAACATTGAAAATTACGATATACTGCAATTAATTGCCGAACCTAACCTCAAACTCGATCTTTTAAGACTGAAAGGAAATGTCAGTTTAGCCAGTATAAACCAGCTATATTACGGATCCTTTAAATCTTCTTAATCTTTTATATTACTTACATTGTTGCTGCGTGGTAAGTAATTTATTTATACTACTTCTTTTTATACTATTTCAATATATAGACAAATTAGTTATATGCCTCTTTTGATATTGACTTATTGTTGTTTTGTCAATTCATATTTTTTATTCTCTTAATGAAGGAAAATTGAGAGTATCTTTATAAATATATATATTACATATTTAGTTACTGAATTAAAAAATCAAAATTTATATAAATTAGATATAACAGTCTATTGTAATTAATGTCAGTTGAAAATATTTATAAATTATTAATATGTTATTAAGAGTTTCATTAATAATATATTTACTTTTGAGAATTATATACATATTCATTATATTAGGAATTTTAATATACTAGTTATTACATATTAATTAATAGGTAAGGACTGTGTATAATAAGTAAATAAATATATCAATTAGCTAATTGTTATATTCTATGGTAATTCATGTAAACGTTGAATTATTTTTTTTAGTTAAAAGAGGGATGCCACGCAGCAAGCGTAGAGCGCCCTCTAGCACAAATCATCATACGCCTATTGAAATGTCACCTAGTGCTCATGAAGAGGGTATATCGAGGCATCCTTCAAAAAGACTTAGACATACATCTAGGTAAATTATGTTAAAACAAATTTAAACTTATGTTATATGTATAAACCAATAACGATTTGAAGTTAAACTTTATAACTGTGTCACATTGTTGGATCCTTTTATGTTAAATACAATAAACATGTTACTTCCAGTGCAAGACGTTATTCAAAAACAGAAGATGTTCCAACTGCTTCATCTTTTTCCCAAAAACGTTGTATCACATGGTTTAGAGAATATACAACACCTGATGATTCAGATACTCTTGGGCCTGAAGGGATGGAAAAGTTTTGTGAGGATATTGGTGTAGAACCTGAAAATGTAGTAATGCTTGTTCTTGCATATAAAATGAATGCCCGACAAATGGGTTTCTTTACACTAAGCGAATGGTTAAAAGGTCTTTCGGACTTACAGTGTGATTCTATTAGTAAAATACAACAGAAACTTGAGTACCTAAGGAATCAATTAAATGATCCACATACATTTAAGGGAATATACAGATATGCTTATGATTTTGCTAGAGTAAGCATTATATTTTGTATGTATTAAAACTTTTGCAGACATGTATATGTATTATACACCATATTTTAGGACAAAGATCAAAGAAGTATGGATATGGAAACAGCAAGAGTTATGTTACAATTACTTTTGGGAAAACATTGGCCATTGTTTACACAATTTGCTCAGTTCCTAGATCAATCGAAGTACAAAGTGATCAATAAAGATCAGTGGTGCAACATTTTAGAATTTTCTCGTACAATCAATCATGATTTAGCTAATTATGATTTAGATGGAGCATGTGCGTAATCGCATAATGTCACTGACAAATATATTTTAATTATGTGCATACTTTACATTTAGTGCATGCATTTTTTACAGGGCCAGTAATGCTTGATGAATTTGTTGAATGGTTAAAAATACAACGTGGTGAAGAAGCATCTTCAACAGAAGCTAGGGGCAGCTGAAACATTCAATAATAATAGTCTACTAAAATAAAAAGAACTCATCTTTTCTATCACCATATTTTGTTAATAACGAAATTTCTGTTTCTATCATAACCTCGCAACATTTCAATTATCATCATTCGTACTACCTTTTTTATTAATCAATGATAATGTAAGTAGTCTATCTTAATATGATTTTACATGGTTCTAAATGGACTTTGGTTACAAATTTTCTAGATTATTCTTAATTACTTATCACCATTCATTGCTAGTCCAAGGTTCGTCGCGGAAATTCTTGTGATTAAAAATAAATATATTTTCATATAAGATTTACTTGTGCAATTTATAAAATATAATTTCTATTATAAAATGGAAAAAGTAGAACACAGTGTATATTACCTATATAACTAAGCTTTGTATAAAAGAGATAAATTTTCTATTGCAGTTTTCAATCTTATTTTCATAAATTAATAAAATTGTAATAGCTTTATATTTTAGATATTAATAAGTATAACGAATTTTTATTTTGATTTACTATAAGTTATACAGTATAAAATTACAAGCGAAGTTATTCATAAATATATATCCAAAATTCTTTTTACAGTGTTTAAGTATGTTTCATATAAAAATGTTTACAAAATTTAGACATATGTGTATAACTATTATCACGAAATATTTAATAGTCACAAATGTTATTAAGTAGGTTCATAAATAAAATAACATGTATAGTATGTAAGTGCTATTACAATGTTTAATATCTAAAATACAATAGAACACATTGGTACATATTACTTAGCTCACATAAAATAATTCCTATACATGCCATAAATATCGATGTACATTAGAATATCGAATTTCTTATTAAATCAATATAACACTTATGAAATATTGGAATTAAATTTATTTCGAAATATTCGGTAAGATAATACACTATTATGTTTTTATTCAATGCAAGAAATTTAAACAGGATTGAGTATATCTTTCTAATAAAAATCAAGTATATGTATATTTTTAATCGGTTTTCAATAATTACCAGAGGTACAGTACGATCTTTTTTAAATATGTTTCTTGTCATAAAAATTTTTGCGACAACTAAAATGGATTAAATGTATGGTGATTGTTCAAATAATTTGTATTATATTTTAGCTCAATCAATTGCCAATTTTTATCAGATTTAATCGCGAGTAGTTGGACATACATCGTGATTCTGAATTTTATTTAATAAACAAATTTGTCTAGTAATAATAACATAGGAAATTATTGCGGTAATATTATAAATTAGTTCAATTATTACATCAAAGTTGCTTAATTATGTGTATGTGTATATTTTTTCCTGCATGAGCACTTCTATTACAACTAATGTTATCATTAATGATATAATATAAAATTAAATTTAAAATTCCGCTCATAACTTCCAAATTAATAGTAATCTTAATTCACAAATGAAAAAGTATCTAATGGAAAATTATAAACCCATACATCATAATGAAGAAATTAGAAACAAGAATTAAAAATCATCGTATATCGCTGCAATACAATTGCGATGTGGAGAATGTAATGTAATGACGAAGGTAAAATAAATAAAATACTTTTTTCAATAAATGTATATTTTCTTTATTTAAATAATGATGTTCTTTTTCTTTCTCTATCTCTCTCCGTGTGTATGTGTGTATTTCTCCATCCACACATTATAGTTTTTGAATATAATCAATTGTCTTAGATTTTAAACCTAAGTTAGTCTTCAATCCTAAATATAAAATCTAGGATTATAACCGATAAATAGATAGCTAGTGGTAATAATGTTAATGATGTTCTCTAATTGTTATATAAAAGTCTAAAATTATACTTTTCAATTTCTACATAAACAATTTCATATATCTAGTGAATGTATCAATGCTTTTATAATGTTAAGTGCTAGTGTCTAGCGTATTTAAAAAACGCGCCAATATTTATAAGCGCACATACATATTTATATATATTTGTACATACATGCTACACGTATTTGTATTTCAATTCAAATAGAAAATATGAAGTATTATAAACAAACATTGATGATTTAATACATTTAAACATGTTTTATATAGATATAATTTTTCATTTTTGTAAAAAGAAAATTCAATTAATATAGCAAAGATGTAGGTAGCATGATAACATTACTAACGGGTTTAAAAATTATTTTAACCCGGCAGTTTTATTTTTATTCGATCGTGGGACGAACACAGTTTAAAATAAACATGCAATAGTCTAGTGACGTCTGGATAGATCTGTTCCCTTTTTAATACGATGCAGAAGCAGTGCCAGTCTCAGTATTGCATTAGACTTTCAAAAGAGATATCGGCAACCAAACTTTTAACATTTAAATTTCTAATATTTCAAAGAAAATCATATAATATTTAGTTCTTGGTACGTATTATAGTGTTTTACATATGTGTGTATCGGTATTATTCATAATTTCTTCTTGACATAGCAATTGTGTATTAAGTATTATTTATTTAAAATTTAAACGTATGCTATGTAAATAATATACTATAATTTATTTAAATAATTGTTATGTTAAACTGTTTTATAACATGGACATTTTTCTGAAGCAATGTATAATTAATCTTTTTTATTAAAAAACGTTTAGTTAAACAACATGACAAAAACAACAAATTTGACTGCACATGAATGGAAGGAGGAGGGCAATGTGGAATTCAATAAAGGAAATTGGTCAGAAGCTTTAAGTTGTTATACAAATGCATTGAAACTTACAAATGAAGATAATTCAGAGAAAGCTATATATTATAAGAATCGTGCTGCTACATATTTAAAACAAGAAGAATATAATAAAGCAATTGAAGATTGTGATGAAGCTCTTAAAATATCTCCAAATGATCCAAAAGCATTGTTTCGTCGATGTCAAGCATTAGAAGCATTGGAAAGATACGAAGAAGCATATCGTGATGCAAGATACATTATTTCTGCAGATCCTGGCAATAAAGCAATTCAACCTATTGCTGCAAAGTTACATGAAATTGTCCAAGAAAGATATAGACAAAATTCTCGTGTTAGTGTAAAGGTTTGTATATTAGCATTCATTATATAACATGATAGATCAATTACAAAGTGTATTTTAAAACTTTTGCATAGTTGAAACTATAAAAATATCTTTTTCTATAATACACAAACCAGTACATGAATATGTTCTTTTAAAGGTATCACAAATGATAGATATAGCTTTCGAAATAAAAGGAGATAGTGAAAAACGAGAAACAGCAATGAACAATTTACTTGTTCTTGCTCGGGAAAGAGCAGGAGCAGAAATAATGTTTAATGATGGAGTAATCTCTAAAATAATAAAGATGCTTAAACTTGAGAAAAGTGAGGAAATAATAACAATTGGTGTTCGAATTATTGCAGAATTATGTAAAGATAACATTAATAGAACTGAAACTATTATAAAGCAAATTGGTATACCTTGGTGTTTAGAGATGATCAACAGTATAATTGCAGAAAGAGTAAATGCTGCTCAATATTGCTTACAGGCTAGTAAATTTAATAAATATGAAAAATTGTTATTTTCAATGTTAAAATATATGTTCATTTTAATATCTTTTTAAAATTATGTTTGCAGACAATACTAAACACATATAGTGGAATGACTAACAAACCAGATTCAAAACCAAACAAAGAATTGTGTGATAAATACAACAAGGAGATAGATACTATTTTATCTTGTTTACTGTACAGTGTAACAAGCAGAACAATTTCTGGACTAGCTAGAGATGCAATTATAGAACTTATTATGCGTAACATCCACTATACTACATTAAATTGGGCAGAACGATTAGTTGAACTTCATGGTTTAAAACGTTTAATGGAAGTAGCTAGTGAGCTTGAAGAATATAAATATGAATCCTCAATGCACATTACATCATCTACTAGAACTATAACAAGTGTGTGCTTGGCAAGAATTTATGAAAATATGTATTATGATGCAGCAAAGGAAAAATTTAGAAATGCTATTGATGAATATATAAAAGATAAACTACTAACACCAGATATAGAATCTAAGGTAAATAATATATTTGTTTAATCTTTGGTGAAAGCTATATTATGAAAAATATAAATATATAACATATTTATTCATGTCATATTATTCTTTTAAACAGGTTCGTGTTGTAGTTGCAATAACAACTTTATTGCTTGGTCCACTAGATGTTGGAAATACAATAATTGCTAAGGGAGGTATTTTAGAAATGATACTTGTTATGGCAGGAACAGAAGATCTATTACAACAAAAAGTTGCTTGCGAATGTATTATTGCCGCTGCATCCAAAAAAGACAAAGCTACCACAATTATCAATCAAGGCGTGAATATATTAAAGAAGTTGTACCAATCTAAAGATGATTCTATTAGAGTACGTGCTTTAGTAGGATTGTGTAAATTAGGTAGTTCAGGTGGTACAGATGCTACAATAAGACCATTTGCTGATGGAGCAACGAAAAAATTGGCTGAAGCTTGTAGAAGGTTTTTAATTAATCCTAAAAAACAAAAAGATATGAGGAAATGGGCAGTGGAAGGATTATCATATCTTACTTTTGATGCTGAAGTCAAAGAAAAATTAATTGAAGATGTGCAAGCAGTTCAAGCAATGATAGAACTGGCCAAAACTGGAGATCAGTCTGTAATTTATGGCGTCGTTACTACATTAGTGAATTTATGTAATGCATATGATAAACAAGAACTTATACCAGAAATGATTGAATTAGCGAAATTTGCAAAACATCATATACCAGAAGAACATGAGTTAGATGATATAGATTTTGTAAATAAAAGAGTAATTGCATTAGCTAACGCCGGTGTAACATATGCATTAGTCGCACTTTCTAAAACAGAAAGCCAAAATAGCAAAGAACTAATAGCACGTGTATTTAATGCAATTTGTAGTCAACCGGATGTACGAGGAATTGTTGTTCAACAAGGTGGAGGAAAAGCACTTTTACCATTAGCTCTAGATGGCACAGATAAAGGAAAAAAACAAGCATCACAAGCTCTCGCGCGATTAGGAATTACAATAAATCCAGAAGTTGCATTTCCTGGACAAAGAATAATGGAGGTAGTTCGACCATTTTTAAATCTTTTAAATCCAGAATGCTCTGCACTTGAAAACTTTGAAGCTTTAATGGCCTTATGCAACTTAGCTGGTGTTAATGATAGTATTCGAAAACGAATTTTAAAAGAAGGAGGCTTCCAAAAAGTTGAAGCTTATATGTATGAAGATCATGAAATGTTAAAACGTGCATCCACGCAGGTTATAAATAATTTAATGATGTGTGAAGACACTATTAAGTATTATGAACAAGAAAACGATAGAGTTAAATATCTAGTCATTCTTTGTGAAGATGAAGATGTAGATACAAGCATGGCGGCAGCAGGGGCCTTAGCAATGTTAACATCAGTTAGCATAAAGTCTTGCATAAAAATATTTGATTCAAAGGATTGGTTAGAATCACTACATTATTTACTTGCTAATCCAAATTCTGATTTACAACATAGGGGGATTATAATAGTTTTAAATATGATGAAAAGTACAAAAGATGTAGCAAGTAGAATGATTGAAACTGATGTAATGGAAATTTTAATGGCTTTGACAAAGAGTGACACAGTGGAAAACAAAAAAATTAAAGAATTAGCAGCTAAAGCATTAGAAGCTGCCGCAGAATGGAAACTTATTAGGAAGAGTGAAAATGAAGAACAAGTACCGCAAAATACAAATAATTTGGAAAATATTGAATAAATATATACAGTATGCACTTAACTTAATTTTGGTGTGTAAAGAATATCTAATAATGAATATTTATCATAATACCGCAAAGTGCCTAAAAAAAGATTATCAATTTCATCTTTCATAGCAAACAACACAATAAAATATTTAAGTAATACGTAAGTATTTTTAGACATAGTTAAATTGTAAAAATATTGCATTTATTAATATTCTAATATTATACATATAATATAATTATATAAAAAATATAAAACTATTTATTTAATGCCTAAAAATCTAAATTATTTAATTTAATATAAATAATAATATACTATATATTTGTATACATTTATGTATATGTACAAGTTTCATAGTGTGCAATATTTTCAGTATAACATTAAATGTAGTATTATTTAGCTATTCTTATGATATTGACTGACTTATAATATACTGTTTTACATTTGCCAAAAATAGATTCAAAAATTTTTAAGATGAAAATATACACTATAATTTAAAAAATGGATGATTTAAAGCTTGATCTGCAGTAAGACGTGTTTTATAATCTAAATCCAATAACCTTAGTAAAAGATGATAAGCTTCTTTTGGAAACTGAGTGTCCAATGATACCTTAAAATATAAATATTATTTAACATAAAATCTTTAGTACATTACATTACATATTATTTAAAAACAAAAATGTTATACTTAAATTCTTAATTATATTTATGAATAAATGTTAAATTATAGAAGATACCTTTTCACATGTGTTATGATCTTTATTATTTAATAAACCTTTATTTCTTTTTTGTAATTTCTGACATAAAGATACAATATCAACCCCTGGTATATCTTCACTAAAGATAACTTTTTTTCCTGAATTGTCAAAGAAAGGTTTAAAATATATAAAGTAAGCAAAATGATAAATTAGAACAAACCAAAGAAAGTAAAAGACTACAATATAAATTGTATTTAAAAAAATGATTTTTTTCAAACCTAATTTGCGTGCACACTGTTGCATTTTATTTGATCCAAATATAGTTGTTATTTCTGCTAAAGCTGTACAATCATCTGGTGAAAGAAAAAATGGTTGAGTACCACTAAGAATACAGAGCATCATTACTCCACTTGCCCAAATATCAATTGCTGGTGTTTGTGAAGGATGCTTTAGTAAAACTTCCGGAGCACGGAAACCTGGTGTACCAGCTCTTGGGGCTGTCTGTTCTGGTCTTGATATACATAATGAACAAACTTTTGCTTTACCAAAGCAGTAACACTTCTCTTCTGTACCTTTCCTTCTTCTATCGAGAGAAAGATTTAAACTGTTCTGTAAAAATATTAGAGAGTAACAACATACGTTTTTTAAAGAAAATTCTTCTACAATTGTAAATAATTGATACATTACTTCATCCGTTCTTTTCCTTTTAACAACTTGTGTTTCAGAATTAAGTAATTTAAGATTGTTAGATTTTTTCTCTGCTATATATTCTTGTGCTAATCCAAAATCAACTAACAAGTATCTATTAAGAAATACAAAATTGAGATAATATATTCATATGAATATAATTTATGCTGTTATACCTTTTGTTGCATCTATCATATAAAAAATTACTGGGTTTGACATCTCTATGTATAATATTAAATTTATGAACCCTTCTTAATGCAGTTAATAACGCAATCATATAATCTTTTGTTTCCTGTACAGTCATATCTTGTACATATTCCTATTTAATATTATTAAATTTTAAGATTATTAAATTCTTATTTATAATATTATGAAATTAAGATTAATTGAGATATAAGAAGTCAAGTATTTTACCGAAAATTTATCATGCCTCATATATGGCATTACAAATATTACTGTTTCAAAATTTCGTAAACATAATTCTAATCCAACTACATAATCTTTTCCTCTGAAAAAGAAATTATAAATATATATTTATATACATATTGTTTGCATTTCAATCAAGCTTAAAATATCAATTACCCTATCTGTTGCATACATTGTAATTCTCGTTCAATTTTTTCAGGATGTCTAGTAGGAACTAAATGTTTCAATGCAAATTTTTTAGAGCCATCAGATAGTTTTAAAGTAGCTAAGTACACAGAACTGAAAGTTCCTTCTCCAACTTTTCCATGTACATGAAATAAATCTTTTATTAGTGGAATTGTATTTTTAACAGCAACATTATTTTCTGAAATTGTATATTGTTAAGTTTTGATTTTTTTCTAGAATTTCAACAAATTTTTGTAAATAAAATCTTTTACCATCATCATTATCTTCTTCCATTTGAGTTTTTTCTTCCATGACTTCAATATATCATTTAGTTTACTTAATCGAATAATCAAACAATTATTTTAAAATTACTTAGTGTAAGAAATTAATAATTTCACCATTTAACATTAAGAATTTAGCTGTCACATGTATGATAACCTATTAAATATTAGACATTGGCGCCATTCTAAATATTGAAACATGCACATATTAATGGTGTTTAAATAATAAAGTAAAATATCACATTAATAAAAAATGTATAGATTTAGAATCTAATTATTGTATAATGATAGTAATTATTGTATAATGATGAATTTTTAGTAAAATCTAAATTTTTATAATTGCGATAAATATTATTTGCAATTTTATTTCTCAAATAAGTTTTTACGCTTAATATGTAAAAATGTAATAATTATTTCAAATTTATATACCTATGCAGATTTATAATGTATATAAATTTCTTCCAAAGTACATATTTTTTAGAATTAACACTTTTAGGTAATATGTGTATATACATACTTAGAAATTTTTATGTGTATATATATGTACCAAGCAGCAAGCTGGTGTATTTATCGTTACAAAAAATTTCGGTTATATTTATTATTCTAAATGTAATATTGTTATATATAGTTAAACAGCAATAATAATTAATATTTTGAAAATATAAAAATTATTTTTTAATACATTTTAATACATAATTTAAAAAGAACTTTCTAAGTTCTTTTAAATAGAGGTTAAGGTAAGAAACATATTAATATTTTGATTGAATTGTATTAATATATTTCTATTTTGATTATATTTATATAAAGTTTTTTATTATAGGTTGCATAAATATAGAATTATTTTGCAGTTTAAAGATATAGAATTGAATTCAAAACAACTGGGACATTTCCTAATCTATCTGTTATAAGAAGTAAGAAATATGGAGAAAAATATGTTTAATATCAATTCATCCAAATCATCATCACAGTCATTAGAAATAAGTGAAAACAGAATGGGAAATGACATGAATTTGGATAACATAGCGCTTTATCTTATTGGTACTAAAGAAAGGTTTAGAGAAAATATTATAATTCCAAGAACTGTGGGACCTGTACAACTTAAAACTGATCTTCAAGGAGTAATGGACAGTTGCATCGGGAAAAGTATTGTTTCTTCTATTATAGGTATATTTATATTGTATACTATAAAATAACTATTATTTATATCAGTATAATTAAAAAAAATTAGATTCGTAGGGTATGGCATAGGAGCTGCAATGGGTTTATTCACATTTAGTTTATTTCCAAGTGCGGCAAGCATTGAAAAACAGCAAACTGTTCGTGAAGTTTTTATAGAAATGAAAACTACAACACTAAGTCATGCAAAAAGTTTTGCTGTATTTGGTTTTGCATGTGTGGCAATTGGATGTGCGATAGAATCGGTAATAATTCTTTAAATTTAATATAAAGTTGTAGGTTAATTTACATTTATCTATTTATCATAATATTTTACAATTCCCTTTAGTATACAGGAAAATCTAATTTGAAGATTGAGGCATGTGCTGGTGGTTTAGCAGGTGGAATAACAGGTCTAAGAGGTACTATTTTATGTTAAATTTAAATATAACTTTATATATTTATACTTGAATTTAATCTTGTGTTTTAGCTGGTGCGAAAGCAGGTTTACTTGGAGCAGCAAGTGGTGCAGCATTTTTAACAGTGGCAACCTACTATATGCATAAATATTAAACAATGTTATAAGTTACAGTAGATATATATTTCTATAAAAAAAGTATAAAACACTTCGAATATGCCTGTACAATACATATAAAAAGCACAAGAACATTCTTAGTATAAAAATGCATACACATAAGTACAATAGTTAAAAAATAAAGTAAATTCACATAATACATCAGTATTCATTGTACCTACATTCTTACATATCTCCGCTTTTCAACATAATGTATTAATTGATCTTTTTTAAGATACAAATTATAAAATGAATTAAATGGCTACTAGTATATATTATTAATTAAAAATAAAATTGATGTTATTTGAACATAATACTTTACATATTGCGAATATGTATGTAAACATGTAAATCTACATTTTATATTTAACACTGTTTATCACGGCAAAAAGTAAATGCTGTAGTGTTTGCATATATTGAATGATTATTGACAATTTAATATTGGCAGTCTTAAAAATTTGTTATATAAAAAAATATACATAGAATGTTGGACGATATGCAAATTGTATACCTTTACTAATATTTTTGTCAATTGTGTAAAATATCAATCTTCATAAAATGTCATTATATATATTTATCTATACAACAAATATTACTTCTTTATTATTAAATTCACATTGTACCTCATGAATCTTCTTTACCTGTTTTAAAATGTGATTTTCTATATTTTCTATATTACTTAAAAAGACTACGTCTGCTTATCTTTATGTATTATATTATATCAATACTATATGATATTTTACCGAATATTAGCTGTATTACATTCGTTATTTCAAGAAGTACAAATTGTTTTATAATAGCTTTATTTTATAAAAGGATTATATACTATTTTTGATATTTGTATTTTAATAATTAAAATTATAAGTTGTTTTATTAAAGAAAAATATGCAAGGCACTTATTACGCATTCTGTGTTGTGTAATTATGAAATTATAGTTACTTTATCTATAATTTGCTTTCTGTACTTTGAATTTACTTTACTTGTCGATTTTGTTAACACATTCGATTTTATGTCTAGTTAATTACCCATAGTTTTCTGAATCAAAAATATTCAATAAAAAACGTATATTTCTTGATTAAGATTGTCAAAAATAAATTCTTGAAAATTGTAAATTTATGTTTAAATTGTCTTGAATAGCATTAATTAATTAATTAATTAATCATTTAATACAACTTTTTGGCACCTGTAATGGCGAAGAATTAATTTTTCTTCACACATTTGTGCAGAAAGCATATATATAATTATATAATTAAGGTTGTTGTTGTTGCATTTGCGCCTGCATTACAGCCACTAGCTCCTGCATTCGTCGTAATTCAGCTTCTTTTTCTTGTAAAATACGATCCTTCTCAGATACAGAATTGCTTCTTTCAGATTCTGCAATCCTATTAGTAAAAGGATTGAATTAAAAAGTATGGTCCAAATATTTTCTTATAATTATAACATCATATTTACGTTTGTCTCCGAGGTGGTACAGGAGCTCCTTTTGCTAGTCTTTCACTGCGATAATTTTCATAATGTACCTCTTGAGTTACTTCTTGCAAATCTTGCATATGTGTGCTATAAATATAAAAAAACAATAAATAATGAAAATTTCCTTCAACACTTATATATATCCTTTTAAATAAATACCACATACATTAACATTGTCCTTAGTTTTATAAAATCACAATGATCTGGATTTTCAACTTCTACTACACCCCATGGATACAATCGTCCACGTACTTTTCGCCCTTTTACTTCTAACAAGGTATTTGCTCCACATACAGCAAATGGAACTGCTTCTTTTAGTTGTCTAACTTGTTCTTTGTAATCTTCATCTTCATCGCTATCACAATCTGGTAAAGGATAAATCTTTATACCACTACCTTCAATTTCTTCCATAACTCGTTTTTTTAAACGCAGTACTTCTTTTTTCGTAAGTACATCAGCTTTTGCAATCACTGGCACAATATTAACTTTATTATGAAGTTGTTTCATAAATTCTATATCCAAAGGTTTTAGTCTGGTAAAGATAAAAAGATATATAAAGGCATCGATATTTTATAAAGCAATAAAAAAAGCATGTAATTAATATATCTTACCCATGTCCGAATGGAGAAATAAAATAAAAACAACAGTGTATTCTATTATCTACTATATTCCTTCTATTTAAACCACTTTCATCACGTAAAAATCTTTCAAATTGATCATCTATATATTGTATGATAGCTCTAAAACTATCTGTATTATCAATTGCATCTCCATAACCCGGGGTGTCAACAACAGTTAATCTAAGTTTGACACCTCTTTCCTCAATCTCCACAGTTGAAGCATCAAGTTTAACAGTTTGATTAGTTTTCTCTGTTTAGATTATATTAATATATTGACTATAATATATGTGAGACATATATATAGTTGAAAATATATAAACAAAGATTAATTTACCTATGGCATCAGGAATTATACGTTCTGGATATAAATCAGTGAGGAACAAACTATTTACTAATGTAGATTTTCCAAGACCAGATTCTCCAACAACCATCAATGTAAATTCAAATCCTTTTTTTACTGATTTTCTATGGACTTGATTAGGTAAATTTGCAAATCCCACATATCCAGGTGTTTCAAGACTAGCAAACTATCAAAAACAAGGTAGAAGTTGACAAATTAAAATCGTATTTCAAATGCATATTTCGTAAAAAATTTCAGATTTAGTAAATAATACAAACATCTTTTTTTTCATAATAAAAAAGTATGCGAAAATATAAAAAAAAGTTTACGTTTCAATTATATTATACCCACCGTTTTTACGCTTTCACTAGACATTTTTTCGTATTAATTCAATCTGACGGTAAGAAGACGTTAATATCGTTGCGTGCTGTCTTTAAATATTATCGAGAAGGATCAGAAACTGAATTTCAAGTTAACAGGCGCCGTATTGTGACAGAAGGCAAGATACCCGAAATATACGCACATATATCATGAATAAGATGAATAATAGGTTATTTGAACTTAAAATTTCCTGTTTTAATTGACATCACTTTCCTATTATCTGCATGCATTGAATAAGCAAACAATATTATATTTAACAGAATTAAACACTTCTATTATAGATTCATTGAATATGAAACAAAGATATTGCACCGACTGTACAGGAAATGTTACGGTACATAGGAATATTGTATATCTGTGTTAGGAATAAGGAGGGGTACCCTTAATAAGGGAGAAGTTTAGGCGTGGCTACCGAAATAAACTTTGGTATTCCATAAAACGTACTATGATTATAATTTTGTTTTTAAGTTACAAAATTCCTTAACATAAATTAATGTTAAGTATTTAATTTTAAGTATAATAATTGATCTTAATTAATTATAATCGTATATTCGCTTAATATTTAAAAGTTATATTAAAATTGAATATTAAATTATTTAATAATACAACTTACAAAATATTAAGAATGTTATACATTATTCGCAGTTCAAATTATACATAAATTTTATTTTCTGTTTCTTAATTTTCTAAAGATACATTACACAAATACAAGGCAAACGACTACTTTATTCAGGAAATAATATCATATACAAGCATAGTTTTATATAATATTTGTCATTAATTCAAGTTTTTCTTTACTTATTATCTCATAATCATCGATACCTTCTTAAATGATCGATATTTATTACTAGCATAATTAATTAATTCGTTACACAATAGTAATGCGTAATAATCAACACATTATCCTCATACCATTCAGTGATGTATAATTTTTTCAATCACTCAAATATTTTTTATTCTTTATAAATATTTGTTATTTCACAAGCGCGTAAATAATTGCTTAATATTTTTGATCATATATGACTTTTTATATTAAACAATTATTTATAAATCATCTGAATATGCTCATACAATGATTGGTGTTAAAGTGAAACATAAAAATTATAAGGAGGGAAATGAAAAGAGGGACAATGTTTCTTGTACTCCTTCAAACAAAGATTATTCGAGTACGATACTATTAGAGAAGATCAGTTTTTATATGGAATCAAATGTATGTATGGTGATAGTATATATTTGTAATAGTTTGTACACATACCATCAATATTATTATAATCTGATACAAATACCCAACATGAAATTGACGTGAATATTAAAATGTACTTTCCATATCACATCATTATTCACGTGTATACACATATATATACACACATATAATTCAAGTGTTTGTGTGTGAGCGCGGACGTGTGTACATATATATATTATACATACATACATACGTACATGCATACATATATATATATATATATATACACACACGAGCACGCACACACACACATATATATACATACATACATATGTGATACGAGTGACCATATGCATATATATATATAATTACACATAACCAATATTACTCAGCATGCATGGTGCACACAATTTTTACTTCACATTTCCAATTTATTATTATATTTTTTTAAAACTAAGAAGTTAGTGTAAAGAGAGGGGGGCACTCGATGAAAAATTTTTATTTTTAATTAAAAACGTCAAATACGTCGAACTTAAGAATCTCATGAAATCACTTTCATTATTATTGTGGGGAAGACTCCCCTTAGGGATAAATAAAAATTATTCCAATTTCATCTCAGAAGAGATTTTCCCCATTACATTGGAGGAAATTAGAGGATCTTGATTTTTGTTTTCAAATATTTTTGTTGGGAAAGTTCCTTTCCCTGAAATTTAGGGAATCAGAAACTAATAATGATAATGTGTTTACTTGTCATCAGTATTAATTTTTTCCTCCCGAGGTTTTGCACCACCATAAATTGAGCTTGATTTACTTGATTCAGCAATTGCATTTATCGGATCTTGAATTGTTCTTGGTGCTAGTACCAGACGTTTTCTTCCACTTGTATCAGCTGTAATAACAATATTAGGAATTATTTTTATCATTTTAAAGATAAAATTTCAGAAAAATATTTATATACAGACAAACCTGGAGGTGGATCTTTGTGAAATGGTTCATCATGAAATGGTTTTCGTTCAGGTCCAGCTCCACGAGGAGGTGGTCTATTGCCATATGATTTAGATGATGCATTACGTGGCCATTCTCGACTTCCACCTCCTGTATCATCATTAAACTGACTATAGTTACCCCGGTTACCCCTCATGTCCCATGTACTACCTTGTCTACCAGCATGACCTTGGCCTTGGCCTTGACCTACATAGCCTCCTGCACAGTTATTATATAAAGTTTAATTTCTAATAACAATATGCCTTTGTGTATATATATATACTTTGAGTATATGTGTATGCATACACAATATAAGAATTTATTTTAAAACAGTTATTTAAAATAAAATTTGAAATCTTGCATTGGAACTTTAACTACTGCTGTGTCTATCAAATTAGTTTATGAAATCAAACTTAAAATATTTATGATATACGTTATGCAAAGCATAACGCTTACTAGAATACATAGATTTGCTTCCAAAATCATCACCATATCCACCACGGCCACCATCTCTCCCTCTAAAGCCTCCTCCACTACCACCGCCACTGCGACCTCTTCTGTCAAATCCACCTCCTCGATCATTTCTTTTACCCTCTGCTACATCTATTTTGATGACACTTTTATCTACTTCTACTGCTCCATCCATTTCCAATGCAGCTTCTAAGTCTGCCAACTCTTCGAATTCAACATAACAAAAGCCCTTAAACCTATAAAAACAAAATAAGATAATAAGTAAGACAGTGATAAGATAACAACTTTAACATTACAGAAGATGTATAATATAATCATATCAAAATTAACTTACCTATCAGTTTCTTTATCTTTCACCAATCTGATTCCTTTAACATTAAGTTTTTTGAAAATTTTATCAACATCTCCTTGTACAATTCCATTTGGCAAATTTCCCACAAATGCGGTATATGGTGGTTCGGTTGGCAATGGTTTTCTGCCACTTCGATATCCACCCCCATAATCTCTGCATAAAAGCAATTTACATTTATACACAGAAATTTTGTCAAATTAAATATTGTTTTATAAAAACATTTTATACACTGAATTTTGTACAAATTTTATACAATTAATATTCGTAAAAGAATGTAGCACCACTTTTACGTTTCACTACTTTTTAACCTCATTTAATAAAAAATAACATTGAACACTTCAGAATTGATACATAGTAATTTAATATTTCAAAAAATTACACAAAGTTTTGTATTCACTTTCAAGTATTAACTAAAGAATAGCAGAAGTATGTGGAATTTTATAATTCTGGCACTCATTTAGGCACTAACTTTCTTAAGCACATATTCTAACAAACTATGTAGAGTTAATTACTTTTGTGTATTGTATTAAATAGTATTTCTAAACAAATGGGTTGTGTATATCGCACGAATTCTAAGTTAACATCTTCGTTACTAATGCTATGACTAAGATAGACTATTGTTTGGCCGGCCAAAATAAAGCCGCGTGTCGAAGGTACCATATCTGCAAGGTGCTGCGCTGCACTCTAATCGAAACTCACTTAACCTTAAAATCGTAAAATTATTAAAGAACAAAAACATTTTTTTACTGGTTCGATGTAATGGTTAAATATCACCCTTGCTCTATATCGAAAAATCTCAATAACTATCGTACACGAAAGAAATTTTACCCTATACTTGCCTTAAATCTTCGTAACCACCTCGACCAGCCATATTGCATACACGAAACTGACCGGGACCGCGCGGGTCGAGTACAATACTATGTTCAAGATGGCACTTCTCTAATCACTAAAGAATTTGAAATCGTGAATCTATGCAAACTTACTTAGTTCAGGTACCGTTTCACCTATTAGTATATTTTGACAATATTTTATGAAACGATTAAGAATTTGTAGTGGGGGATACAATCGCTGCTGCTTTTAATATGAATTTGTCGACTATTAGATTATGATAAGTCCTTTTTAGAAAATAATTTATTTATGTAGTTTAGTTGCATAATATTACTAAAAAATTTTATTTATAGCAATTCGACAGTTTTAGAAAGGTACGAAATTTTTAACGAAAACGATTGACAGTCTATGTAATTAAAAAATGAAACGTAAATTTTTAATTTCATATTCTATTCATTATGTGTTTCATTTAAATAACGATTATTGCAAGATTGTTAAAATATTAATTTGTTCGACTGTTTTGATATTTTTCTCATCTAGGTACTTATTAGATTAACATAGGTCTAGTTGAACTAAAGCAAGATGGCAGACGAGACTACGCACGTGGCAGAGGTTGGTTCAAATAACTTCGAAATGGAAGATATAAGTAAAGTAGATTGTAAAATGCTTGATTGTTTTACTAAACTTATAAATGAAGTAGAATCAGAAAGAATACATGGAGGGATTGCCTTATTAAAATATTTAATTCAAAAAAATTCAGTAAGTGTTTATTTAAAGATAACCTTAAAATAAATCGTTTTTGTATAGGATGAAAAATAATCAGTGTTTTAATCGATAAATTATTTATAAATATAATGTCTTAGGAACACAATGATAGTCAAGAATTTAAGTATGCTATGAAAAGGCTTATTCGAAGCCTAGGCTCTTCAAAAACGAGTTCACGTATAGGTTTTTATACGACTTTAACAGGCTTTCTAACAATGAATCCTGATACGTCTATAGAAAACTTTTTATCTATAGTAGACAATGAATTACAACCAGTAAACAGCAATAGCAAAAGTGTAAGAAAATCAATTTGTTTTATTTTATCATAGTAAGTATTTTGTATTTAGTATCAACTATATCATTTCAGGAAAATGGTGACATTTATATGGGACGCATATTGGGATATGGAGCATTAATAAGGTCTAAAATACTCTCAAAAAGCTCTAGTGCAATACAATTACAAACTATTCAAAATCTTATCAGTGCAGGCAAACAACGTAGTTATTTATCATTTGTTTCTGTTTCATTTCTTGTTGAATTTGTGAATCAAGTTGATACTAATTGTATTAAAAGA
Organism: Bombus vosnesenskii; assembly: GCF_011952255.1. NCBI lineage: Eukaryota > Metazoa > Arthropoda > Insecta > Hymenoptera > Apidae > Bombus > Bombus vosnesenskii. The sequence continues at coordinate 894,180 of NW_022884330.1, read as the reverse complement.
TCAATTTGGCCAATTATTGAAAAAGAATTTGGCAAGCCATGGGCAGAACAAACATTAGATTCATTTTATGTTTTGTTAGTAATAAAGAATAAATGTCCATCACTTGTAAATGATAAATTTTCAAAAACACATTTTGGTACAGAACATATTGTTACTAAAGAATCCATGAATGATATAGTAAAACTACTAATGGTAAGTATAATCTATAATTTGATTTATGCACATTATTTGTAAAAGGTATATTAATTAATGCATTATTAATGCTTAGGGCTTATCCAGAATTATATCATGTCATCATCCAGTATTCAAATTATTTTGTGAGAATTTAAAATCAACTGAACTCATTATCGATTTTTGGACTCGTATAGATCAGAAATTTGCAAAGCCATCTAAAACTGATGAATATTTAGTTATACAAATCCTGAAATTGATATTGTCAAATATCGTAGATAAATCTATACTTCCGTCATTATTGTCACCAAACTATGTGCAGCATATGTTAAAAAAATGTTCTGGATCTAAAAATCATAACAAAGATGAAGTACTTCTTGGATTTAAAGAAGTCTTAAATTTGTTAATATCAGCTACAAACAGTGATGATACTAAACTAAAAATACGAATTGCTGTATTAAAGAAATTAATATTGTATCCAGGTGATTTAATGATCGAAAAAAAAACAGGTACAAAAATAATTCAAATGCTTACTGGAAATTTGAACTTAGATGGTATAAAGAAAGTATCAAAAATATACAGAGGTATAATTGAAAATACAATATCTAGGGATAAATCAAATGTCCAAGCAGAATCTTTTTGGACAAATGCTGAAAGAATTTATGCTGCTCATTTATTAACAAGGTATTTGATATTTCGAGAGGTGGCATCTAATATGTTTTATCTTTGGTGCAGTAATTTACGTATATTTCTGAATATATCTAATTTATTTATTATGTTTTACTAGATTAATAGGACATCCTAAAACGCTTATGGATAGAGAATGGAGATTAGATCAGTTGAAGTTTTTATTTACTTATGGATTATGTGAAGTGCCTAATGTTGGGATAGATCTAGCTCGTAAATATTATTTATATATTTAATATTATAATATACGCATATATTTTTCCTTGTTTCTGTAAATTGTACCCTTTTTGTTTATAGCTCAATTTAAGGAAACATTTTATCATGCACTAGATCATAAATTACCAAGGTTGAATGATCTACGAAGTATATTAAGTGAATTAGTTCATTTTGTGAATATTAATTTGAAAGAGCAAACATTGAAATTAAGGAATCCACTAACGAATGAAGTAAAAAATTCGTGGGAGAAAGTTATACATTCAATAAAAAATTTAGAAAATAATTCGAAAAAGATAGAAGCTGTACCAGTATTTCATACAATGAATTTACACATGGGTTTACAATTATTCTCAGACCCACAAATGGCAATTATGGCTATTGATGAACTACAAAGTTGTTATGAAAGAGTATTAAAACAGACTAGAAAGCATAAAACTGGTAGTAATAAAAAGCTAAATGATGAGCCAGAGTGGGTAGAAGTAGTTGTTGATTTGTTATTGTCTTTTTATTCTAAAAATAGCCATTTGTTACGATCATTAGTGGGATGTGTGTTCCCACATATTTGTTCCTATGTGACGCCAACAGCTATACATCAAATATTAGCAGTATGTAAATGTTATAAATGTAGTTAAAAAATTAGTGACTCTTATATTTCGAATTTTCTATTTCTAGGTATTAGATGTAACAAATGAGAAAGGACCACTTGTAACAAGAAATAGTTATGATAATGAAGAAGAAATTTCATCAGATGTAGAATCGGATTCTGACAGTGAAGAGGATAATAAAAGTGATGGAGAAAATACTAATGATGAAATGGAGACTTCGTCGGATAATGACTCTGATTCAAATGAAGAATCAATGAGTGAAAATGAAGATGAGACATTAACTGATAGATTACGAATGGCAGTAAGTCAAGCATTAGGTGATGTTCAAATGGATGATGATGATATAAATGTAGATAACATTGGCGAGGAAGAAGGAAAACGATTAGATGAATCATTAGCAGCAGCATTTAGAATTCTTCGAGAAAATCGTCAATCGCGATCCAAAAAACAAGAAAAATCAGCCCAAGCTTTAACCCATTTCAGAATTCGAGTCATAGATTTACTAGAAACTTATTTAGAATGTGCCCCATCAATGGCAATTGTACTTGATATGTTACTTCCTCTCTTTACCTTATTAGAATATTGCATAAAAGATCCGTATCAAAAACCTCTTTATAATCGAGTTCGATCTTGTTTAAAAATATTATCAATGGTAAAAAAATTTAAAGATACAGAAAATGTTGACGAAGAATTATTAATAGTAATATTAAAGGTAATTATATAATACTTCATATCAACTTACTTGAAATTATACTTTATATCAACATATAATTAGAAAAAAAAATTGTACGTTTTAAGGCTTTAATAGAGAAAGGGGAAAGAACCACATCAATTTATCACGAAATTAGTGATAAAATAGCTGAGTGCTGTACATTCCTTGTAAGATGTGCTCAGCAAGCTATTGTATCTACAGATACAATAATTAAAATTTATCAGGAAAATTTAACAGTCTTTTTTAAAAAAAGAGATTGTGTATTATCCCCTCTATTATTTAAGAGCGTATTACAGTTACAATGGGAGGGTAATTGGGAATTAGCTCCTTTACTGGTAAATTTTTGGTTTTTATTTTAGTAGATTAATTAAGTTTTAAATAATAAATAATTTTAATATTTATTTTTATAGGTTGACTTTGCGTTTGATAGTACTGTAAGGTCTTTCCGTAGAGGGTATGCTTTAGAGTTTTTAATAGTTTTTTATAGTAATAGTCGATTAGTACATTTAGACACCAGACATTCTGATGTAAGAATGAAACTGGAAAAAACATTATGTAGCTGTACTATGGCTACACTTCAAGAAATAATTAATATGCACAAAATTGAAAATGAACAAGTTGTTACATCTAATGGCACTGCAATAGGGAAAGAGGTCAGACAAAGATATATTTTTCTTCTGTTAACATTATTGCGAAGCATCTACATGCATCATTTAAAACAAGCATGGAATTGGAACGACATTGGGAATATACTCACAACATATAGAGCTCACGTATCACTTGCGAAAGATACGAAAGTAGCATACAATAGATTAGCAGTGCAGATTGGAATTCCAGTGAATATGTAAGTATACTAATTGACAAAAGTATAACGTTAATTTTATTGTTATATAAAATTAAATAATAACATTCGTTTTATTATCTTAGGTCACAGAAAAAAGCTAAAAATAAACAAAATGCTATAGTAAATGGGGAGATCAAAAATGCTACAAATAATGTAGAGCAGTTTAATAATACACAAGAAAATGGAAGTATAAAAAGCGATTCAGATATTTCTACATCACAGAGGCACGAATTCAAAAAGAAGCAAAGAAATAAAAGTAAACAGAGAGATAAACAATTATTGAAAAAGGAAGCTCGGATGTTGCGTCAAAAAGTAACGTCTGAAAGTTTTGAACCTTTTAACTTCAGTTCTTTTGTTTTTAATGACCAACCAGATAAAGATGTATCACTCTTTGAGAATGGAAATTCTCAAATTGGACAGACTAGTTCTAATTCTTCGCAAAAGAGGAAAAGTATATCAAGTGGTAATAAAGCAAAAAAAAGAAAAAGTATGCAAACTGCTTGATATATGAAGTAAAAATGAATTGTTATTTTTATATAAGCATTTATAAAAGTATGTATTAAAGAGTCTTCTTTGTACAGCTTTAAAATATATAAATAAACCTTTTACATAAGCTATTAACGTTATATTAATGTATTAAATTATATTAATGAATAAGTTTCCTCCACATCTTTTATTGTAAATTTTCATTTCGTAAAAAATATAAATTTATTGTAGGGAATGGGAATGTATGTTAAAGAGTATATGAAATCATTTTTAACGTTACGTTTCATGGTATTTTAATGGTAGAAGAATTGCTTATTAACTGTGACTAATAATGTTACAAAATCATTCGCATGAATCCAAAGGTACGGTCTTAAACATAAATGTGACAATGAAGGATTCTATAGAGGGGGATCATCATTTTAATTTTAATACCATCAGTAACGTGTACTTTTGGAAATTTCATATGGTGCCGTTATGTGAGGAAATTAAAATACTGCGAGGGAATACTAGTAAGGGAATTAAAATACATCAAAATAATAACATCAATAACAACAATAATAATCAAAGTTTAAGTCGTGGGACTTGTACGTTATTGTCGAGACCTATTTATATACACGTGTATGACTGTAGCTATAGTCAAAACTTTCGAATTAGTGGATTTCTTGCCCCTTATACTTTCTGATTCTACATGTCGTAAACTACAAGATTGTAAAAAAGTTAACAATTTTTGGTTCTCTAAAATAACATTAATTGATATTTGTGTAGTAAATATTCTTTATTATCGTGAAAATATAACCTAACTAAGATTAAAATTAATATACTCATATCATATTGAGGTTAACCACGAGACAAGAATATTCCCCTACAAAGTATATATTGTTCATTTAATATTTCTAAATATATTTTTACGTAAATACTTGAATTTTCATCTGTAATAAGATGAAAAAGGGACTTAAAGAAGTGAACACAAAGAGTGCTAAGTGGTATGAAGAATATCCTAAAGAAGAGGAACCATGTAAACATTCAAAATCTGAAATAGAAATATCGAATTTAAAAAATGAAGCAAAAAGATATTTAGATGCAGAAACTTCTGTTTACCAATTAAAAGAATCAAAATGTACTGATTCAGAAACAGTATGGTTAAGAACAGCATTAACACAGGGTACAACCTCAGATAAAGTAGCAGCTGCTATCGTATTAGTGCAAGACAATCCAAAATACAATTTAACTCGACTTACAAAGCTTATAAATCAAGTACGAGTTGCAAAACATAATCAATGCAATATGGTGATAAAATCTTTAAAAGATCTGTTTTTATCAGATCTACTTCATCCTAAATTTAAATTACTGAAATTCGAGGAACAAAATTTAGATGAACTTGACAAATTTAGTTCTGGAGATGCACTTATTAAATTAGGTTTATCAAGAAAAAAACTAATGGCTCATTGGTATTTTGAAGATCAATTACATGAACAGTATGAACATTTTGTAATGTCTTTAGCTACTATTGCATCTGATACCGTGGATGCAAATCGTGATATAGCAATATCAACAATGAAAGATTTATTAATAGGAAATGTTGAACAAGAACATAAGTTATTAGAATTGATTGTTAACAAAATAGGAGATCCAAGTGGTAAAATAGGATCTAAAGTTATATTTTGTCTAAATAAGTTATTATATGAACATCCCAACATGAAACTTGTTGTATTACGAGAAGTTCAAAAATTATTATTTAGAAAAAATGTAGCACAACGTGCTCAATACTATGCAATATGCTTATTGACGCAATTTCTTCTAACTAAGAAGGATGAAAAGCTTGCTTCTACACTCATTGAAGTTTATTTTGCCTTTTTTAAAGCTTGTTTAAAAAAAGGAGAGCCAGATTCTAGAATGATGGGAGCAATTTTAGCTGGTGTAAATAGAGCATATCCATTTGCAAACATGGATTCAAATATATTGAATGATTATATAGACTCTGTATACAAAGTTGTACATATTGGATCTTTTAATGTTTCTTTAAATGCACTTAACTTATTATATCAGGTAAGTATGTAAATTATAATATATTAATTATAAGAGGTCCAACGTTTTTATTTCTTTTTTTGTTCCTGTAGATTACAGGTAAAGATGAAGCCCAATCAAACAGATTTTATTCAACCTTTTATCGGAAATTATTAGATCCACAAATTGGGGTGGCAAACAAACGTGCACTGTTTCTTAATCTATTATTCAGAGTTCTAAAAAATGATCGTAACAAACAACGTTCATATGCTTTTGTCAAAAGAACTTTACAAATCATATTATATTTTCCTGCAAATATGGCATGTGCTACTTTATATGTGATATCCAAAGTTTTACAGACAAATAAGGAATTAAAAACTTTATTATTAAAACCTCGAGATTTTATCAAAATTGAAAATGAAGATCTTGAATCTAAAGATAGTTCATTAAGTCCAGAAAATAAAAATATCTCTTATCCTTCTGATGATAGATCCAAATTAGAAGACTCCATTTTATTAACGAATGTTATATCTGAACACAATATTGATAAGGAAATTAATTCTGAAAATAAAACAGGAAATAACATAAAAATTGATTTCGATTCACATAAGGAATATGACCCCTTTTGTCGCAATCCCCTTTATGCTGGAATAACTAGAGGTCTAAATACAGAGTTCATAACATTATCTAAGCATTATCATCCAAGTGTTGCATTATTTGCAAATACTATTCTTGAAGGTACTTCACAGTACAATTATTTTCACATGTATTACTTGTATATAAAATCAATTTAACATATTAAAATTGTAACATATAATTTTTATAATTATAGGGAAACCAATCGATTACACAGGAGACCCGTTAGAAGATTTATCCTTAATGCGTTTTCTAGATCGTTATGTTTTTAAAAATCCAAAAAAGTTAGAAGATAAAAAAGTGCAGAGAAGGAATGACCCTTTAGCACAACGTGCAGGGTATACACCTAAAGGTATTAGATGTGTTCCAATTGATAGTATGTCATATCTCAATGAAAGAGAAGAACGCATTCCAGTTGATGAATTATATTTATACCGATATTTAAAAAAGAAAAAAGAATGTAAACACGAACTTAAAGTTGAAGATGATGATATAGAGAGTGTTAATAGCGAAGAATTTGACAACATGTTAGACAGATTAACAGATAATAAAGACTTTGGAGATTTAGATATTGCAGCTGATATTCAAAGTGGAAGAAAGAAGAAAGGTATGTATCTATTTTTTGTAATTTACTTAATCTAGAAATTATTTTTAAGATATTTCATATTATATGAAAACTAAAAATAAACATTTATTATATTTGTAGATATTCAGGAAGAAGATGAATATTTTGATGATAATAAAAGTGAAGATAGTAATAATTCTCACGATATACATGAGTTAGAAGAAAATATAGATAATGATAATACTGATGATGAATTACAGAATTTAAGTGATATTGATCTAGATGACGATGATGCTAGTGATTTGGAGTTTGATGAAGACATTGATGAAGCTTTGGATGATAGTATTCAATCAAAGAAGCAAAATAAAAATCCAAAAGGAATTGATAGCAACATATTTGTATCAGCGGAAAAATTTGCAGAAATGTTAGAAGAACATAGTAAACAAAAAGGTAAAACTGGTGGCACAAATGCATTTAATACTTTGGATGGTGCAAGTTCGAAACAAATAGATTGGGAGATTAAACGACATCAGAAACTCAGAAATTCTTTAAATAGAAATAAACGGAAAGGTTCCAAAATTTTTAAAAGAAATGTAAAAAGGGTTAAACATTAATTATAAAATAAATATATTTTAAAAGCTTTTATATAGCATGCATTTCTTGCCGTGTTCGCTGCCACCAGAAAAATTGTGTATGTTATACGTTAACAATCTTTCAATAGTAACAAACGTATTAAAGATTTAAAGCATTTATAAATTACAAAAAATGGATGCTTTAATTGATACGTTATACAAATTAAGGAACTACACATATACCTATATACTAAAACAATTTTTTACTTTACTTTCATAATTACTAGACACAAAAACATTAATCTACATTACATTGTTGATACTGAATGTTGTAAAAAAGATAATTTAAATCGTTAATAGACAGTTAACATATTTTCAATTTGATGCATTATGTAAAAGATTAATTTACAAAAACAGTAAAAAGATTTATTTTTTTTTTTTTTTTGACAGAAATATTCGATACTTCCACTATAATAACACTATTATCTTATGTAAAAGTATTTTTATCATCAAAAAGGTTTTTACAAATTAAAAGATTATTTTCATTCATATTTCTGTACTTACTGTACACTGTCACGTTGTATTTGAATAAAAATAATCAAGCTTTCAACTTCTTTAGCAACAACCGCAACTATCGTATAATCACGCTCATCTACTTAAAAGTTAATTGCAAATTAAGCAATCAGAGGAAAAATTACATAGAAAAACACGTTACATTCGAAATACATACTGTTCTAATTTACATTGGACATACTAAACTTTACATTTAAATTAACAATGAAAAATAAACTTTTTATTGATCCTCATACAAAAATGTAACAGTTGCAAAAGAAGTTGCGAGTATAGATTTTATGGAAGTATATTTCCTGTTTTTAAGTTTAAGAGTAATTATATTTTGACTAACAATAACATAATAAGGATGGCCTATCTCTTAATTTTTAAGTTATCAATAATCGTAAAAAAAACATTAAAATTTATAGTATGACTGTGCAATGATCAATAAATCTTCATATTTTTCATTTTGTACACGCTATTTTTTATATACGACATATTCTAAAGCGTGCTGTATATGTATATCGGAAGGCTGAACGCTACTCTGCATCAGCTTTTACTGAACTTTCTTCGTCATGAGCAGGGCTATGCCATGTCAATCGTTCTTCATAAAACTTTATCACAATTTGCGGACATTTCTCATTGGCAATTCGAGCAGGAACTAAATCTGCATCATCTGTTCCTTTCCATTTCATTAAAAACATCAATTCTCCACTTGAATCTGTTGCACCAATAATTCGTTCAGGTTCCAAATTTCTGTCAAAACCTATGTGCAATTAAAGCGAAGTAATTAAAAACATGTTATATGTATATTATTTAAATATATTGTTTAAGGAGCTAAAAATAAATTTTACCTTCAGGTTTCTTATCTTCAGTCATTTTTTTCTTAGTATGAGTAAGTACAGGACCACCTGATGAACTTTTTCGTTTCTTTTGTTCTTTATCTTCATGCCGTTTACCAGTGGCAGCTGCTTCTTTCTTTTTGCGTTGTTCTTCAAATTGTGCAATTAGATCTGGACAATCAAGATTTTCTTCTGGTTCCCATGTATTTTCTTCATTGGAATATCCTTTCCATTTTAGAAAATATTCAACCTAACAATATGTAGTTAACAAACAGTAATCTTAACGAATATACAAGAAATATATATGTATAATATATATTCAAAATCACATACTTTTCCTTTAACCACTCTCCTATCTAAAACTTTTTCAACGCTGAATTCCTCTCCTCCTGCGCTTTCTCCAGGGGATGATTCCTTCCCTTTGCTCATTCTGTTTTAATACTGCAAATATATTTTATATATAACAAAGGATATTAAAATAAAAATTATACACCATATAACTAAAAAAAAGTATTGACATTGAATATACAGTCATAGCCAAAATAATTCGTTGTATATAAATAATAAATTCATACAAAAAATAACTTTGGAAAAATTATTTCAGTATAAAATAACAATATATTCAACAATTTTGTAAGAAAAAGGTTCAAAGATGCTAAGAAAAACGACCATGATGCAAAATGGCGGTACGACAGCCGGGAAGCAATCAAAGATTTTTCTTGTGAACTTACGGTAAAAGCTAATCGCTAATGAATAATATAAACTAATATTAATATTAATTATGATTACATCTATAACTGTCTGGCCACTATTTGTAATTATGATACTTACTTAGAGAATAGATACAAATTGAGCAAAGATGCAACTACGAATGATGCGGCGGGCTTTCTGGCGCTTTAGCGTCTTATTACCGCGTTGCCGCGAAAAATGACAGTGTGACCAACATATCATTCGCAAATGATTTTACAAATTTATTGTTCATTGAGGTAAAAAAATATTTTATGTCATTGACATTTCTTTATAAGTATCTATTAATTTAAAACGCAAAACATCATAATTATTACAAAAATGGCATTAAAATATAATACATTTTTACTATAAATAATGGTTTTTGTTGAAGTGTTAAACGTTAAATTCATTATACATTAAACTTTTCTTAAAGAATATCATTTGTTTGGTAATTTTTATATAAAAGTTGTTAGTAAAACAAAATATGTAACTTTTTGATTTGCAATACAATAAATATTTTGTTTAATATTGAAAATATTGAAGTTTGCTGATGTACTGCAATCATTTCTAAAATTAATTTTTCTAACAAATAATTTAGCCAAATAATTAATATTTTAAATCTTTTATAAAAATTATAATATATAATGTTATAACATGACGCATTATATACAGAATAGTATTAAAAAATATTTAACGTTATATAAAGTTTGTACTGTGCATGGTATTAAAGATTATTTTTGTAGATGGCACTATTATTTAAAATTTTAATATTGATCTTCCACTCTTTATAAAAGTTATGGATTAAACGGCGTTGGAAGTTTGGAATTTGGAGTTGGCATTGTTGGCATTGTTGGCAAGGACTTTCAAGGTATTGTTAAAATAGAATTTGTAAAGTAATAGTATGTGATCAAACCATGTAATTTATTGATATTAAATAATTAATATTAAAATTTAATTATATTTTATAATTAATTCGCAGAATAATACTCAAAATGGCTGCCCGATCAGTTATTAAGTATTTACGTCCAAAAACTGTTGTATCTCAAATTCATAGATGTGCTTCACTCTCTGCATTTGAAATACAACATAAAACTCCATCTATTAAAAAGGTAATGCCTATACCAAAAGCTCACTATGGAGGACGACACACAGTTACTGTTTTGCCTGGTGCTGGAATTGGTCCAGAGTTGATGACCTATGTAAAAGAGGTACGACAAAATTTGTATATACCTTTAGTAAAAAATGATCTTTTAGGTATATGTCATTACTTCTATATTCTTTAAATTATTACATTAAATGTCCTGTTAAATTTTTAAACAATATGTTAAAGCAGAAAGTCTTATATAATCTTTTTATATATTTTTTATAGGTTTTCAGTTATGCAGGTGTACCAGTAGATTTTGAAGATGTAGATATTGATCCAAATGCAGATGACAATATTGATTTACATTATGCTATTACATCAATTCGTAGAAATGGTGTAGCACTAAAAGGGAACATTGAAACTCGTAGTACAGAAGCTGGTGTACTTTCCCGAAATGTTGCTCTTCGAAATGAGTTAGATCTTTATGTAAATGTCTTACATTGTGTATCATATCCTGGGGTAAATTCACGGCATAAAAATATTGATATTGTTATTGTGAGACAAAATACAGAGGGGGAATATGCCATGTTAGAGCATGAAAGTGTACAGGGTGTTGTGGAAAGTATGAAGGTTATTACAACTACTAATTCTGAACGTGTTGCAAGATATGCATTTGAATACGCTAAGCGAAATGGAAGAAAAAAAGTTACCACAGTTCATAAGGCAAATATAATGAAGCTTTCTGATGGGTTGTTTTTAGAAACATCAAAAAGAGTTGCAAAAGATTATCCAGATATTACTCATAATGATATGATTATTGATAATACTTGTATGCAATTGGTCTCCAATCCACATCAGTTTGATATAGTGTTAACAACCAATTTATATGGGGCAATTGTATCAAATGTAGTATGTGGTTTATTAGGTGGTGCTGGATTATTATCAGGTAAAAATTATGGTGACCATTATACAGTGTTTGAACCAGGTACTCGTAATACTGGTACAGGCATTGCTGGGAAAAATATTGCCAATCCTATTGCAATGTTAAATGCTGCTGTTGATATGTTACGTCATCTTGGACATAAGCATCATGCTACGTTAATTCAAAATGCTATCAATAGAACTATTAACCAAGGTATACATACTCGTGATCTTGGTGGACAAGCTACCAGTAGAGAAGTTGTTGATGCTATAATGAAATATATTAAAACAGCATCTGATTAAGACTGATACAGTGTATCTTGCTAAACTTAATATGAGAGGGAGAGTTAAAAAGTAAGTAGTATTTGTATTAAAAAAATGAAGTATTCAGTATTTGAAGTTAGTTTTTATTTGATTAGTATTTATTTGAAAATAGAATCTAAGTACTACTTTTTTACATAATCCCAATATTTATTGAGACACTTATCATATCACGATACCAGTTCTTCTATTGCATCGTTGAAGAATTGTCTTTCAACTTGCGATAACCATTTTCACGTCGCACTTCGACCTTTTTCATCAGAGCCGTATCACTTTGGAACATCTTTTTTTATTAGCCTGAAGACATCGAAGTCATAAGGGGAAAGGTCTGGGTCTAGACTGTACGGAAGTTGCTATACGTTTCACTTGAATTTTTCTAGTATATCTTCGTGGATCGTGCCGAGTGTGAATGTCCGATCCGACGAACGCGATATGTTTCACGATTGATAACAAATGAAAGGCAATCGTTATGTCGAAAATATCAATATAACCTTAGAACACAAGTATTGAGAAATGTTGTCACTTCGCTGCCAAGTTTCCTCAAGATATTTTTAATACACAAAAAGTTATAGACGAATGCAACTTACTTTTTGACTCACCCTCGTAATAATGTAGAACCATATATATTTAATTTTGCTTTTTAGAAAGAATATTCATTGTGTTTGGTATAATGTTAAAATATCATTGCAGTTGACAGTAGTAAATGTATTCTCTACTTAAAAGGAATTCTATACAATTGTGTAAATCGCACAAAATTATAACAATTTTTAAGTAAAATGACAAATTTGATATCTGTATTATAGTGATATTTCATGTAATATAAAGACATTGTAATATACTGAATTATTAATATTCAAAATTTGTAAAATATATGCTATAAGTACTAATATCAATAGAAATTAAATATTGTAATTATTCTTATAAAACGTGTTTGAGATGTAAATTTTTTTATTTACATCTGAAATATTTTCAGATGTAAATAAAAATATTTTCTTGTAATTATGTAATATTTATACATGACTTTAATAATTTTATGCTAATGATAATTCACTGAACAAATGATTTAGAGTACAATATATCCGAGAACTTAATTTAGTTTATTTCATTTACAAAATGTTTAGATAGTGAAAAATATTTAGTATTAACAATATTGTATTATAGAATATATAAAAATTATTAAAATCTTGATCAGTGAAAATCCTGATATAATAATTCAATTTTGTAGAAGTTGTAATGCTAATTCCTCATCTACTTTTAAATCTGTATTATCTATTTCATGACACGTTCTTTGTTTCTTCTTTTTCTTTTTATATTCATCTTGTGTTATGAGTTTTCTTTTAGATGATCTGTAAATGATAAAAAAATATGTGTACCAAATATAAAATTAATATTAAAAATAAAACAAATATATTTTTGTAGACATAATGATTTAATACAAGGTGTTAAAATGCAAACCTATGTATGCTGCTTTCTTCACTTTCCTGTGTTTCTGGAACATTCATAATTTCTTCATAATTTTCTTGCTGTTTGCCATAAATTTTATCTGGATCTGGTAACCAGGATAAATCTAAATCACTGTCTGCTTCCTCACTAGCATAGTCGTTTATAGTATTCTCAGTTTCATCTCGATCATCTTCATCATTTTTATCATTTATTTTCTTCTTGCTAGCTTTTAGTTTCCTTTTTTCTTCTCTATGTTTTTCTTTTATTTTTTCCCTAAAGCGTTGCTTATCAAATTTATCTTCTTCGTGTAATATCTGTTTAGCTATTTCTATATTAATTCCAGAACCTTCTTCATTTTCATATTGTCTAGCTAATTCAGAAACTTTATCTTTAGAGGGATTTAGTAATTCCTGTAAAGTGAAATATGTTATGATTGCACATTTGAGAGATTTATATTTATAATTAATGGAAAAAGCAAGAAAAAATGAATCAAACCTCTCCCCTATCATCAAAAGTAATTTTTTTATTTGGTACTATTTTTTTTCGAAGAATTTTTTTAGCTATTGCGGCTTTTGTAACGGCTTTCTTTTTGTTTACATTTTCGTCCTGTTTATCATTGATTTCAATTGGTATATCATCAAGGTTTATATTTTTTCGTTTCACAGTTAATATATCATCATCATCGCTATCATCTGTATAAGAAAATAAATATATTCATATAAAAAAAAATACATAATTTGATAAATTTTAACATTTATTTTTATACCAAGTGCAAAGTTATTTGGACTTATTGTCGGAGATCTAATTTCTTTTTCTTCTTTATTTTCTTTATAGTCACTTATTTGCTCATCTACATTGCAGTTTAATTTATCATTAGCAGTAAATTGTTTCATTTTTTCACTATTTTTATCAGATGGTTGTCGTTTTTGTTCCATTCTTTGAAGGAATCGAATTCTTGGAGGTATGGCTAAACCTAGAGATCTAAAACAAACAAATTAATTGCAAAACAATAAATCAAAAGTTGCTTATGTCATTAAAATTATTATTACGTGTATTTATATATATACTATACCTTGCAAATAAATCGGTATTTAATGCACGAACATTAAAGACTTCTTTATCTTTCATTAAGAAGACTGATTTTATATATGATACAAATCCTCTTTGAGCACTTTCTTTTAACAAAACATCTCTTGCTAATAGTGCTTCTATTTTACGTTGTGGAGATTGCAATTTATTTGGGTTAATTCTATATATATATATATATATATATATTTTGAATATATAAACATCATGAGTTGTTTAATTATTTATTTAAGAAAGACTTTTAACTCACTGTATCATGGATATTGGAATTTTGCGTTCTTTAAGTTTTTCAATCATTTTTTCTTCAGATGGTAATAAAACCAACAAGCATTCACCATTTTGTTGAAATCTAGCTGTTCTACCAGCACGATGTATATAAGCATTTACATCTTCAGGACAGTCCATTTGTACAACCCAATCCACAGCAGGGAAATCTAAAATTTATCTAGATTATAAATAGCGATATTCAGGCTAATTTAGAACCACGTGAAGAATCATTCTTTTTCCTTACCTAACCCACGAGCAGCAATATCAGTTGCAAACAAAACTGCAGATTGTTTTTTACAAAAAGTTTCGTAAATTTCCATTCTTCTAAGTTGATGTAAGGTACCATAAAGTGCTAACAAACTTATACCAGGTCTCAATCGACAAAGTACTTCAAATATATATTTTACCTTAAAGATAATAGATACCATAACATTATTCTTCATATTTAGTTGAAATAAATTATAACAAATATTGCTATACCTGTTTACAACTGGAGAAAAAAACAATAATTTTTTGTTTTAAATGATTACGTATGAATGACCACAACATTGAAACTTTGTCTTCTAAAGCGCAAACAACATAACTTTGTTCAAGTGCTTCAGGTGTGGTATGTGTAGCATGTTCATGGACAGACACATACATAGGATCTTTCAAACTCAATCTGGCCAAGTCTCTTACGGACCTGTTAAAAAATTAAATAAACATAATCTAATAAGTATAAAGAATGATTATATTTTATTTCTTTTTTAATATGCATACTTTGTTTGTGTTGCAGAAAATAAAAGGGTTTGCCGTTTTGGAGGTAGATTCTCAATAATAGAATTCATGGTTTGCTCAAAACCCATATCTAAACATCTATCAGCTTCATCTAATACCAGTACCTACAATTGTGATAGATAAAAGATATATATAAATAAAAATACATTGTTATTATTTAATTATTATTTATCTGTTTAATGCTGATTAAGCTAATTAACATTTTCACATCAAATGATCCACTTATATTCCTGTATCTATTTACCTGCATATTTATACAATCAAATAGTGGATTTTCATCCATATGTTGTAACAAACGACCAGGAGTACATATAACAATATTGCATTGATCCATACGTCTTTTTTCAAATTTTAGATCTTTTCCACCAATGATAAGACCAGCAGAAATATCATGATGTCGACCAACTTTTCTTAGTGTTTCATATATTTGATAAGCAAGTTCTCTGGTTGGTGTAATAACAAGTGCACCAAGTCCATCTAATCTTGTCCATTGTTTGCAATATAATATCTCTAAGACCTTAAACAATTTAAGACCTTTATTATAAATTTTTGTTACAAATTTCTTTATTAAAGTACTACATAAATTTAATAAAATCTCTTACTGGAATAAGAAATGCCAAAGTTTTCCCACTGCCAGTTTTTGCTGCTCCTAATATATCATTTCCACGCAATGCTAATCCAATACTTTGTCTTTGAATATCTGTCATTGCAATATAATTATTTTCTGTCAGACCCTTTAAAGTTTTCGGTGAGAGTGGAAGATCTGTAAATTTTGTTATTTTCGTTTCATCGATCTGTAAACATATAAATCTTATAAAATCTTATAAATTTTACAGTCTTGAAAAAAGAAATTAGAACTTACAGTATCATATTTAGATTGTAGATTAGTAATTATTTTTGTTTCAGGAAATGGTTTTTTCTTCGTATTGTAAATTTTCACTTTTTGTTTCTTTGGCATTGTATATTAGATTTATCTAAGGAACGTTGTATATAACCTATTTATAAGGTTATGTGAACAACTGATGCATATAATTACAACGCCACTGTACAACTAGGCGCTAACTGCAACAGTATTGCTTGACTTACTACAGATATGTGCATATCAAGAATACATATTTGAATATTTAAATAGAACAGCGAAGTACATTAATATTCGTATTTAAACTATATGCAACGAATACATTATATGTATTAATAATTTTCTTTAAAAGCGAAGAGGTATACGAAATATAAAATAAATAAAAATAATTATTTGAATTATTAACTTTCTTAGTAAATTATATGTATGTATATATATCTGCTTTCAAGTTTTTAACAGATAATACATATCATCGGTAATTTATCGATAGAATTAATTAAATGTTTAAGATAGTAATTGGCCTTATATTATAATATAAAGGTTATAGTATCCTATAAGTACATATATGGTATTAATTGCTGCACAAATAATTTGAACGAATTTATTTATAGATTAATTAATTTTTAGCAGTGTGATAAACTGACAGAAATATCATAATTTAAAATAATTATTTCCCAAAATATTCTTAGCTTATATTATTGATTAATACATTATATTAATTAGCACATTAGGCTCGATCAGTGACCAATACGATTATTCTCGAAAGATTAAAAATAGATGAATCAATCTATCAATGAACAAATATACTTATACATCACGTAAAAAAAAATTACCTTTTACTCGTTCAAATGCGTTGCGACTAATACTCTTTAACGTGATAAATATTGATTTCCATTCGGTCCGAATAGAGAACTCTTATAAAGTAACTTAAGTCGGGAAGTAGTTAATCAAAAGTATCGAGGAAGTAATTAATTGAAAGTTTCATAGTTAAACGATGACCACATTCGTTGGCGGAACAATTTCTTTTTTTTTTCTCGAACGAACTTTTGCAAGTATATATAATGTAACAGTACGACATTCAAGATAGAATTTCGCTTGTATTCTCATAAGAAAAATTTCGATGATGAAAAGATTCCTACCCTGGGTAGATCATAATGCACCACATTTTCGATGTGCCACGTGTTATCTGAATCAGTGTCAACAGAAGAAACGCGGGATTGTAATTAAAATACACATGTGTGGAATGCATGTGGATCGTTGCATCGGCGTTTACGTGAAAGAGAAGCGGGGAGATAGAATATTAGAAAGGAGGGATCGAAGTAGAAGAAGAGGAAACGCGTGGGGAAGGGCGACTGCATTGTGACAACGATTATATTCAGATAAATTTCTCGGGCTTTCTCGACTTCACATCCGATCGGTTCGTTAGTGGCTTTAACGATAGTGCGCGTTCTTTTTACGGTGATTGGTATCAGAAAAAGTTCCCTGTGAAAAACATGATTTGACGAAGAAAGGGTAGCATGCGGCGGGACCACGTGAAACAGCAATGGAGAACACTGCGACTGCCTCGCAATATCCACTCCGTTTCTTGGGCATTTTGTCTTCTCGTAGCATTAGCACTGTATCCGGTGCTAGCCGATATTATCTTGCAAGACATGGGTAAATGTGCAACAATTCCTTTTAAATCACAATTTGACTAACTTAACAATCAGTTTGACTTTGTGTCCTGACGAATAAGTATACGATTTAGAACAGTAAAACGACAGGCCAAAATGAATACGCTATTTCAAAGCAGATTTTATGATCGTATGTCTGCATTTCGTAATTTGTAATAATATCTATATCGAACAAACCTGAATAAGTATGTATATCTAAAAAGAAATAATTCTTTAAAATATAAGATTCCAGTTATATAGGTTAAATGATCACCGTGTGATATGTACAAGTACACGAGTTGAAATAATCATTCTGTGAACTATGTAATAGCAAGTCCATTTGCTAGTGAATGTCTTTTTAAGTGATCTCTATTGCATTAATTGAGCCACTGTTCGTAGCATGCAAAACTGCGTGTTCCACTCAGGAAAAGAGGACTTGTTAATGAAACTGGTTTAAACGCGATGAGTTACGTCTTTCGAGATCAGGGGTTATTGGGTTTCTAGGGGTTATTGGGTTGTTCGTCGTGCCGTCATCGTACTATTATGCTTATTTAATCGCATCTTTCCCTTTCCTTGTAAAATCATAAGTTTCGGCTAAAACAGGTTCATTGCTAGTTAAGAAATTACATATGCTATATATATATGCTATCGCTATATCTATCTATGAAATGTATCTATGTGAAATTTTATTGCGATGCAAGTATGTTTTCGACGATATTCTGATCGCTGAAAACTTTAACATTGAAGAAAGTATACGTAAATTTTATTTATAGAAACATTTTCAAAATATCTTTTTTATGAAAACATGTCTAGAATTGTGTATGCAAGAACTTTGTTAAATAAGAAATTCTAGAAAAATCATAGTTTTGATGTTATTTAGGCATATGTTAGTAATCATTTAAAGTGAACGCGAATCACGGTATTTCACAATTTCAGAAAAGAATATCGTAGACCTGATGGATGGTACGGGAATACACCAAGAGCCCGTTGGAGTGATCGTAACCGAAAATCGTTGCCACAGAAATGATACAATAGCATATGACATTACGGAAAGCGCGCTACTGACGATCAATACGAACACTTTGTTTCCGACTGGTATACCGCGTGATTTTTCCATTTTAGTCGTCGCGAAGCCAAAAATCGGTTAGTACTCTCTTTAATTGATTTACATTTATCCTGATCGTACTTTTACGGATCATAGATTATAATCACATAGATAAGATAATAACCGATACAATTTAACGATCACAAAATTAGGATCCTCGGCTGCCACGTTGTTTGCGATCTACAGCGACAGTGGTGAGGAACAGTTGGTACTATCATTGGGCAATGATGTCACTCTTTACTACAGTACAACTCCGGATGATGAGGATAAACCAATTTCGTTTGGTATTGATATATCCGATGGAAAATGGCACCGTCTAGGAATCAGCATCAAAGGCGATACTGTCACGCTAATTTTCGATTGTACTCAACAAATTTCCAAAGAATTAAGTAGAAATCTTGACGAAACGATTAGCGTCAGCGGCATCATAATTATCGGCCAACAGATCGTCGATGGTAACATGTATATGGTCAGTGGAGAATATTCAAATTAATTGTGCTTGATTACAACATACGAGTTTAATTCTACACGAAATCTAAGACGGAATTCAGTTTAACGGTTTGTTCGTTTATTTCGAATTATTCATAGGGTGGTCTGGAAATGTTGAAGATTGCACCGATACCAGACGCAGCTTACGAAATTTGCACGATTTTCGCGCCAAATTGTAGAAGTCAATCGAGACAAAGTGATCGTTCGAATATGCGGAATTATAATTCCGTCGTGCGTACAACCTCGTCTACTTATTACGAGGGTACAAATATTGGCGACGGTCAGACAGACCCAAGTTCTAGTTCTCCGGTTAAACCCTTCTCAACCGCTGGATCGTATTATGAAACGAATTACGACAATCTGCACCCGCCTCGAAGTTATGGCAGAACATCTGAGAGATCTGGACCAAATGCTTCGTATAATGAGCAGGATGAAAATCTTGTAAAAGGAACGGAGGATGATTATGAGAACGGGAGTGAAGAAGGGAACGAGGATACCGAAGACAGCGACAACTACAAGTTAGCTTATAGGCCAGTGAATGCAACATATGCAACAAGACCAACTGTGGAGACGTTCCTTCACAATCAAAGTGCCGTGAGTTAATCGTTATAATAATAGACAATAAAACGTGTTTTTCATTTGCTTAAAAACATAACATATTGAACTTGAGAAAAATATTGGTTAAAGGAATATAAATAATGTTTTATCATTTATTAAATAAATGTTTATGTAGGTTTTCAACAACATCGATTCAGTCGAAGTAGATCGCTATCAAACGACAACGCCAGAAATTTCTAAAACTTCCGACAATTTATCTAGAGAAGTTCAAGGAGGTTTGAAATATTCGGAATCGTTGGAAGGATCGTATTACAATCCAGCTTATTATAGTAGTAGGGGTTCGCCTGGGCCACGGGGATTTCCGGGGCCACCAGGGGTGCCCGGGCCACCTGGTAAAAAAGGAGAACCAGGAAGAGATGGGTTAGCAGGTTTGCAAGGCACGGCTGGCCCACCGGGAAACGTGTTCATAATTCCAGCACTTAACCAGCAAGGAAACGAGAAAGGACCGGATACTCAAGCGGAAGCTCTGAGACAAATGCTTTCACAGCATATGTTGGCTATGAGAGGTGCCGAAGGTCCTATGGGTCTTACAGGTATTGCTGGGCCCGAAGGACCACCTGGACCTCAAGGTCAGAAGGGAGAACCTGGAGAAGTTGGCGAATCTGGACCTCGTGGCGAAAGAGGTCAGTTTTATAAATTCTTTTCTGTATACAGTCCCGAAGTTCCATTAATTTGTTAAGTTGGATATTTAAATGTTACAACAGCATAATTTTGACAAAACAAACATTGGAACATTTAATAAATTCATACAGGTATTCCTGGAAATACTGGCAGGGAGGGTAGACGTGGTCGACCTGGGAGAGACGGAGAAAGAGGTTTAAGTGGACCACCAGGAATGAAAGGAGAACAGGGTGTGCCTGGACTGCCTGGATTACCAGGAGATAAAGGCGAACGAGGATTTATAGGTGCCACCGGTGAACAAGGTTTACCAGGTCATGAAGGAATGCAGGGTGATGATGGTCCTCCAGGTTTACCAGGTTTACCGGGTGAAATGGTGAATAACGAAAATATTATACAACAATATACTTGTATTCATATAAAAACGGAAGATCGTACTTTTGAAATTACTTTAGGGACCTAGAGGATTCATAGGCCCACGAGGTTTCCCTGGATTACCAGGGAATCCAGGTATTCCTGGAAGCGAAGGTCCACCAGGAGCAAAAGGCAATACTGGTCCACCGGGCCCTCCAGGTGTGCCAGGTTCTCCGGGTCCAATTGGACCTGTAGGACCACCCGGACCTCAAGGTCTTTTGGGTCCAACTGGTCTAGTGGTAAATTACTTAGATACAATTTTTTTAAAAAGTATTTGCTTTTTATTAAATCTTCTACGAAGTTATTTAACAATTTTATCAGGGTCCACAAGGGAAGCCTGGAATTCCTGGTCTGTCGGGAGCAGATGGATCTCCTGGTCATCCGGGAAATCCAGGCGTTCCTGGGATGAAAGGTGAACAAGGGCCTCAAGGACCGCAAGGTCCGATAGGCTTCCCGGGAGTCCGTGGCATGAAAGGCGACGAAGGCAAACGTGGATCGCCTGGTGAACGCGGAGAAAAGGGAGAGAGAGGTCCAGAAGGAGAGAAAGGTGACATTGGCGCGAAGGGAGAACCTGGATTATCAGGTCCACAAGGAATTCCTGGATTGGAAGGTTTAGAAGGACCAAAAGGTTTCGAAGGGCCACGTGGTGAAACCGGTTTAGTTGGACTACCTGGTGAAAAAGGTAAAACTGGTCCTCCAGGTTTTGTTGGATATCCTGGAAATGTTGGTGAAAAAGGTGATAAAGGTCAACCAGGAAGAGAAGGCCCTAGTGGAGATAAAGGAGAAAGGGTAAAAGGAGCCTATCAAGTAAAATTTAATACAATGAGATTTATCATTTCGTTATTTTAGGGTAACAATGGCGCGTCAGGAGAACGTGGTGAACCAGGACCTAGGGTACGTAAGGAAATACATAATAATATTAGCGATGATATTGTCACATAAAAGAATTAATAGAATATCTTTTACAAAGGGATTTAGAGGTGCTCGTGGAAGAAGAGGTGCCGAAGGATTGCCAGGACCGAAAGGTGATACTGGCCAGCCAGGCCCTCCGGGATTACAAGGAGAATCTGGTACGCCAGGAGTCGAGGGACCTCGTGGATTTGTGGGATCTCCTGGGCAAGCTGGTCTCAATGGTAAAGATGGAATCCCTGGACCTTCTGGTGAACGTGGACCAGTCGGTGATTCTGGGCCGCCAGGTCCACCAGGTGCGCCTGGTGTTATCGGACCGCAAGGTCCAGCTGGTGAACCTGGACAACCAGGAGAACCTGGAAGTCCAGGAAATCCAGGAGCTCCCGGAGAATCAGGTTCCCCAGGAGAGCAAGGCAAAGAAGGGCCACAAGGACCACCTGGTTTACAAGGAAAAGAAGGTTCACCAGGTCCTGGTGGTCTACCAGGATTTCCTGGTGAACGGGGTGCAAATGGTTTACCGGTTTGTATTTGTCTGTCTTTCTAATAATATAATAACTAAAGTTTCCAAGGTAACGTGTTTTTATTAATTGAACTCTTCTCTATAAAACAGGGAATGCCAGGTGCAAAAGGAGAGATAGGACCACCTGGGCCGCAAGGTCCATCAGGCGATAAAGGTGCTCAAGGAGAATCTGGGAAAGATGGCGAATCTGGACCTCAAGGAAAGCAAGGACCTAAAGGACCACCTGGTCCAGTCGGATTGAAAGGCGACAGGGTAATAATAACATACAAGTATAAAAATAAATGACTAAAATGATAATAAAGCGATACCGAAATTATGAATCATATTAAATAATACATATTCTTATCAGGGCGAGCCTGGACCAGTCGGTCCTACCGGGCGAGATGGTTTACCAGGGCAACGTGGTTTACCAGGAGCTCCTGGCCCTGTTGGAGTGCCAGGAGAAGATGGAGACAAAGGAGATATTGGACCACCTGGTGAAAAAGGCTTTAAAGGATCTCAAGCGGAAACAGTAAGCGTAATGTAATTGTAATCATACGACAGCATAATAGTAAAATGTAAATTATGATTTACTTTTCACAGGGACCTCCAGGAGCACCTGGCGCACAAGGACTTCGAGGTGAACCTGGCGCTATCGGCTTACCAGGAGAAAAGGGACCACCTGGAGAAATCGGGAGGCGAGGACCAAAAGGCGAAGATGGTCCCGTTGGTGCATCAGGTCCTCCTGGTCCCGTAGGGCCACAAGGATTGCCTGGCCCATCAGGATTAAAAGGAGAAGTGGGGGATACTGGCATAGTTGGTCCTGTAGGACCGGCAGGAAATCCAGGTGAACAAGGTCCAAGGGGCCCTAAAGGGTCTGAAGGTTTACAAGGTCCTCCGGGAGTAGAAGGTCGTCAAGGAGCAAAAGGAGAATCTGGAGCGGTAGGACTTCCAGGTTTAATAGGTCCAGAAGGAAAACAAGTAAGGAATGATACTATAATTATTTCAATAAAAATTTATGGAAATAAATTTTACGTTATTATAACTTAACGAAACGTGTATCGTAGGGCGAAAGAGGCCCTCCAGGACCAAAGGGAGAAGAAGGTAAGAGTGGACCTCCAGGACCGCCTGGAAGTCGTGGTATAAATGGTCCGGAAGGACCAAAAGGTAATGCAGGACCACCTGGTTTCCCTGGACCTCCAGGAGAACCAGGTTTAGTCGGCCCAAAAGGGGAACCTGGTAAGAATGGTGAAGATGGAAAACCAGGAGATCCTGGCGCACCAGGAGAGATTGGACCCCCGGGAAAGGAAGGATTACCTGGCCTTGCTGGAAAACGAGTATACATTATTATAGTCTTGACAATGATAAATCTTAAGGATTTGTTTTAAACAAATAACAGTATTGAATTAGTAATGAAAATTAATTTATTATTTAGGGATCCGAAGGTCCAGCGGGAGTGCAAGGTAGTCCAGGTTTACCTGGTGAAAAAGGAGACATGGGGCCGCCTGGGGCGCAGGGACCTCCAGGTTCCATAGGATCTCAGGGTCTTCCAGGACCATCAGGTTTGCCAGGTGTAAGAGGATTGCCAGGACTTGCTGGAGAAAATGGTCCACCAGGGATGTCAGGAGCTGTTGGTGCTCCAGGAAAAGTTGGACCGGTTGGACCAAAAGGTCCAAAGGGTGACAGAGGTAAACGAGGAATCAAAGGGCATCGAGGTGAATTGGGACACGTTGGAGTCAAAGGAGAACAGGGTGAGAAGGGAGAACAAGGACCACGAGGTGCTCTAGGACTCGAAGGACCCAAGGGTAACCAAGGGCCACCAGGTTTATTGGGTTTCAAAGGAAACGATGGACCTCCAGGACTTCCAGGAATAGAAGGAGCAATAGGACCCAAAGGTAATGCTGGAAACGATGGACCAAAAGGCGAACTCGGCCCTCCGGGACCTCCAGGTCCTCCTGGACCACCTGCAGAGCAACCTATGATTCCTCCGGAGTTGTTATTCACGAGAGAACAAATTCTTCGAAGGAAGCGCGATATTTCGACAAATACGTAAGACCTTTTAGGCATTGTATGTTTGACTTTCATGTCTGTAAATGTACTACTACTGATGATGATACTATTATTCGCAGCGCGGAAGACGAGAAAGAGAAAGATTCAGAAACGTTGGACAAGGATGATCAAATCGAAGAGGAATTTGGCCCAAAATTCTTGGACATGTACAGTTCTATATACGCCATGAGACAAGAATTGGATCGAATACGCAAACCGATTGGAAGCAGAGAAAATCCTGTAAGGACTTGCAAGGATTTATTTTACGGCCATCCTCATTTTCACGATGGTCAGTAATTCTATTTGCTTCGTTCGGAGGTTACTGATTTTGTCAGTTGTTTGAAAACTTACGAAATAACGGTTACCAAAACAGGTTGGTACTGGATCGATCCAAATTTAGGAATGGCTGACGACTCTGTATATGTTTATTGCAATATGACGAATATGGGCGAAACTTGCGTATACCCTGATATTCACACGAGTCAAATGCCCAATATACCATGGAGGAAAGAAAATAATAAAACGGATTGGTACTCGAATTTGCGCGGAGGATTTAAAGTGAGTTTACATTCATCTAACGAGAAGTCCTGTATGACATATTGAAATATAAAATATAAAAATCTCTTATCCATCGTATGTTATGTTATAGATTACATACGAAGCTATTGGGGTAGTGCAATTAAATTTTCTGCGTTTATTGAGCCAAGAAGCTTATCAAAATTTCACTTATACCTGCATTAATAGCGTTGCTTGGTACAATGTTTTGAATTTTAATTATAATTCATCTTTACGACTGCTTGGTGCTAACGAGGATGAATTTTCATATACCGGTATCAAGCCACAGATCGTTACGGACAATTGTAAAATGCGTAAAAGCAAAGGAGATACAGTGTTCTTGGTTTACAGTAAAAAGCTTCAACAGTTACCATTGGTGGATTTTTACCCAGTCGATTATGGATTGCCGCATCAAGCGTTTGGTTTTACAGTTGGACCCATTTGTTTCAAGTAAATCAAATTATCAAATCTCTATTGGCAAGACTGAAGTATAATTGTAAATTATTCGATAATTATTTTCTATCATTTTTTCCTTGACACTGTAATATCAATCAGCAGATAATAATTTATTAATCATCTAAATTTCTCTTACTAAGACGTACAATAGTGAGGACTATTATATTTTTCCGTGTACTTATATCAATTATCATTATCTTTTCGGATTTAAACGTTCGAAAGAATAAAAAAGTGCCATTCAGAACTTAAGTAGAATGTAAAAGGTGCAATACAATGTATTAACACTGTTATTTATATATATGTATATTATTAATATTGTAACCACTGCCATAAGTATGTGATCTACATTAATTCTGTGCGATATACGCCGAATTTTCACATGTTTATAAATAAAATGCAATAATACATAAAATTGCTTTCACTTTATAAGGTTATTCCCGCCTTGAAATATAATTTTAATTGATTCTAAATACGTACAAATCTCAATTGAATTTAATCCTTCATACTTATATACAATTTTTATCAGTTTTTATCTTAAACCCTGGTCTTGTTATTATCTAAATTGAGTGTTTTTTTCGTATTGTGCAATTAAATGTACTATTAGATATAATTAGTAGAATAACTTTTGTGAATATAAATAGAAATAAAGATTGTATATTATGAATAATGTGAAAAATATGAAAAGAGCTTCAGACATGTCGGTTCCGTGGTGTAGCGGTTATCACGTCTGCTTTACACGCAGAAGGTCGCCGGTTCGATCCCGGTCGGAACCATTTATTTTTACTATTTTTTTATGTCAATTTCCATTTGCTTTTTAATTGCTTATCTAATAATTTGATAAACGACCACAATCGACCACAAAACAAGTATCTATCTATCTATCTACCTTTTTTATACATATTTTCTTCTAAACCAGCACGAAATAATAATATCAGAATGCGAATCTATCACTGACTACGAGGATGACACATAAAATTGTCAACAATGCGGAGATATAGACATCAAGAAAGACAGATTGATTGATAAGATTCATAGCTGCTCGACAACGGATAGAACGTGGTTAAAAATGACGTCCTTAAGTCACACGGTGTTTCCATTGAGTCCCCATGCATCATTTGCTCGGAACGAGTAGAGAGTGAATTAACTTGTCAGTCGAGGCTTACCACGAACAGAACTCCGTAGGAGTTGGCTGGATAGCTACGCGAACCATATCGATTCGCATCTGGGAAGGGCTGAAGAAAGTGAGAAGTGATTCAGGCCAGAAGGGATCGAAGGAATTCGCGAGAATGGCGCTATATGCGTGGGCGAACCGTGAGAAAGGGCAGGTGGTATCTTGTCGTGGTGGTCGGCGGTTCACACTTCCAGCTCGTTCTCTTCTCGCGACAAGAAAACCAAAGTGACGGTGCAGGGCCGCTTTTATCGCCACCTTCTTCGCGTCGTATCGGATTTAACTTCGAAGGATTCAGCTCGCTGCGCGTCGCAAATCAGTGATGGTACTTCTTCAAATACGTTCGTACCTACTTCTACCATTAAATATTTCGAACATCTGTGAAATATTTTAACGTATCTTGGCAGAGAGTATATTTCCGATCGAGTAAGGCGAACAGAGAAGCAGTTGCATAATTAATCGACCCATTAGAGGGAAAGATTCTGAAATATTTGTATTTTAGTTCAACGAGTAAAAATGTCTGTTCATTCAAAACATAAATAAGACCGTCAATTGGTAATCGATGTTTAGAGAAAAAATAAAGTACGTAAATACGTTTAATGAAACTCGTGGCGTGCAGAGGGTAACTACTACGAGGGTGGATGGAAGCCGAGTTCTTTTGAAACGTAGCCGTCCCTGTTCCCGAGCGCTCGTCCAAGGAATGGTATGAGGGATAAAAGGTTTCCTTGTTTAACAAAATATCGTCTCCGAACCATTAGCCCGACCGTTACCACTTCAACGCGATTTTCTGCTCCTGCCACGTCGAGGAGGTGCTTCAGAATCCTACGGATCCTTCGACCTATCAAGTGCAGACCGCTTACTTTGCTCCGACAGAATCGCATCGACGCGCGACGCGTTGAAAATTAAGTTCCCTTTTTCTTTCT
Organism: Bombus vosnesenskii; assembly: GCF_011952255.1. Taxonomy (NCBI): domain Eukaryota; kingdom Metazoa; phylum Arthropoda; class Insecta; order Hymenoptera; family Apidae; genus Bombus; species Bombus vosnesenskii. The sequence continues at coordinate 866,346 of NW_022884330.1, read as the reverse complement.
TTTTTTTCTTCTTTGATTCCTCTGTTATCGCGATTGTTCAATTTTATTGTATCTCACTCGGTAAAAATATTCGTTTAAGCAGAAAAATAATTCTTCTCTTTGAGACTATCAAGTTGAAACCGATGTTCTAAAAATAATCTTTTTCAGTTATTTATCAAATGGACTATCAAACACGAAAGATAATGTAATCTGTTAGAAGGTCGAAAAATGTGTTCACAGACTTGGAATACATCGTGAAACTACGATATTTTAGCAATGAAACGCTCCACGAAGAATTAAAAACTTTTGACACTAGTAGCGTAACTTTATCTCCACTTGCTTTAATTTACAGTACAAATCGTTTCCAATTCTGTTCTCGATAATTCGGATGTTCATTTTTCTTGTTATTCGCGCGTACTGTTACTATTTTTGATATTTTAGAAATGTTCAGAGACATAAAGTAGCCCAATTATGCAAATTAACGATCAGTAGATATAGCTATATAATACATGCAGGAGAAATGACGATCATTGATTTTCAAGCAATAATAAATAAAATATTCAACGATGGCGATGGTTATTACGACCATCTCTCGTAACGTTGCCCGTACCGTGCGAAGCATACAGGTGTCTTTCACTAACGTTTCACCGCTGTCACTTTCCTGAAAACTGTATGAACCGGAGCTCTAGCTCGATGGAAATTTATTCACAGCTCATTGTTAGAATCATTTGTCAGAGTCTCCGCTCAAGCTAACTTAACGCGATTTTGAATTTCCATTCGTAGATAACGAGTATGAACCATTTGAATCTCAAGTGGTACAATTGGCAGCATCGTTCAAATCAATAATGCGACCAAAAGAAAAAAATCTTCGTAAATTTCGAGATCACCTTTGAACATTTCATTAACAAGAAATAGAGCCCAGACATCGTAACCGTTGTAAGGCAGATTTTAAAAGTTGCGGTGTGAGAGTTAATGTAAAAAAAGAAGTAAATATCCTGGTTAAGGATGTAAAGGACTTGTAGAGGATTGTAATGTAGAATAACGAGAACTTGCTGTTGCAACCCGTCGAATATATTTAAATTAAATAAATTAATAAGTATAAATAATGTCGAGAGACCCTCGTACAAACACATTCGCTAAGACAGTGTATAATTGCTCGCTGATAACTCGTAGATACTCGGTATATACTGATTCGCCCGCGATCGCGTCTGTTTATTTATACCGGTCGGCAGACAGTCGGAAAATTCAAATTCGTCTTTGTTGCACGTAGCGGTGACATTGTTTTACCTGGAGATCATTTATTATCACATCATGTAAGTCCTAACGATATTGATACTCCGAGGCAAAACAACAACACGATTTGATTTTTCCTCTAGCTCGTGTGCCGCTACAAGGATAACCATTTTAAACGATGAAAATTTTGTCGACTACCGGTGATCATTATCGACGAGAGAAATTTTATTTCGATTACGAACAGCTACTCGGTAACAAAGACAGAATTCGCGCCATGGAGAATAGTTACTCAGAAGCAAGCAAAATTTCGCGCATATACGTTGATTCTTGGTAAACAAAATTAAATGCCCGTCATCGGTAATGGTCCTTTGAGATTTATCGATAACCGAGTTTAAATGAAAAATTCATTTTCGCTCGATCAGTCTGTTCACAGCACGTCCAGACAGTACCCGTGTTACTTTGTATCTCTGAAAGATAGCAAATGTCACACCCATCGTGCCATTAAATACCCGGAAAGTTATGGAAAAGCGAGAAACGAGGTACATGGAAATATGTTCTTGAATCGCCGCGAACCATTTCATCCCCTCGTGCTCCACGATCGCATCCCGCGTCAGATACACCTTACCCGTGACACCGAGTCGTCGAAGAAGCCGGGGGCGGGAGGGCAACGACAACGAGTCGAAGCTGATGGAGTTTCCTCGCGGCCACACGGGCCTCCGCCGATCCTCCGCTTCGAACAGACTTCGCGATTACGGGGGAAAACGCACGACGAGTTGACTTTCGCGCTTCCGGCGGCGGAGCTTACCCTCCGCCAAGGGGTTGCGACCCTCCGTGTTCGTACAACCACCGTGAGCTTCGTACGGTACGCCCCGCCTGTCGACCAATCGTCTGCGATCCTTGGCTACCCCCGATCGCGCGATTTCTCGATTGGCCGTGTACCGACGCGAACCCGATCAAAGGCGACGCGTCCTGGCCAGCTCACCCACATCCGGCCACCCCTGTAGCCGCGAACAGAGGCCAGGAACCGCGAGCCATAGATCACGCGTATACGTCGCGCATCTGCGGCGCCGTTAGTCATCGGCGACGAGGAACCCGTCCGGTTCGATTTCACGCGCGTTTCGTCGGCTCCGGTCGCTTCGACTTCGCTCCGATCTCGCTCTTCGGTTTTGCGCTTCGAGCTGCGACCAAAACGCTCATTGGCTTCGCGAGTACGGAGAACCGTTGACAAGCAACGTGGACGAGCAAGAGGTTCGAGTGATTATTATTTGGCACGGTGTCTGGTAAACTGATTCTCGTTGATTACCGGTTTCATAGGTATGATCGGTTCGAAGATCGAGCAATTGATTATTTTGGCCCGTTGCTTGGGAGCTTTGGTACGAGTTTACCGTGTGGTTTGGAAAAAAGTGTAGAAATTTCCGGCCGTATCGTAGTTTTCCAATCGAGTGAAAGAAAGAGTTTTGGCGATACGCATTTGTCCTTTAATCGTCATTTTATATGCATACGATTTTCTGTTCCGTTCGCATTCCTCTTTCGTTAAATGTTCGCGTTTTCGTTGGATATCTCGAGCGAGGAATGATCGTTGTATTAGCAATCTTATTTGTTTCCCTTAGCTTTAGTTCTTAACGTAGAACCGGAGTGACAGATTGATCGAACGTCATCGACGTTTCTCTTCCTTTTTCAAAATTGAATCGCTAAAAGTGCGCGATACGTGTTACTAAATATTTATGGTAAATTCGAGAATCGAATAGCGCAGAAATACTTCGTTTAAACGGTAAATCAAGAAACTGTACCGTTTCCACGAAATATGTACGTATCTTGTTTACTTTTGGAACAAGATGGCTACCGTCACTCGTTTCGGAATCTTAAGAGACGATGAAACGTTATCGAAGATTCGACTGTAAATTTCCACGACGTATTTAAGCCAGATCTGTATCGTCGATCAACTTTTAAGATCGGAGGAAATCCGCGATTCGCCAGTAAAAATCAGACGGATTATCTCGCAGGTAAGGAATCACTATTGATCGTATTTTCCAAAATGTTGCGTAGAGTGCGAAATTTTTTAGTGGACAAATAAGTAACTGTCGATAAAAATACGAATTTGTCGATAAAAATATTAAGAATGTGACAATATTAAAATATTCACTATTCTACGATGTTCGAATTACGTTGCCAAATTCTTTCGATCCGGTGTCACTGTTATTACTGCGAACAGCAGCTACTTGGAAACTCAGTATGGTTTGCATGATCCAATGGGACAACCGAGATTCGTGAAACAATTTCGACGACCGAGGGTTTAACTTGGATCAAACGACTTGAGTTTTCTTGAGAAGTTCAAAGAATTAGTTTATTGGACGACGTGTCAAAGAAATTGCAACTGGCCAGAATCGCGAAGAAAATAGTAAAGGTCGCTTTTTACGATGAAAAGTATCGCCGACATTTTCGTTACAAGCTCGGATAAAAAAAGTCGTAAAAAAATGACTCTTACTACTTTCTTCGAGATTCCGAACAATTCCAATTTCTTGCCAAATTTCGTTACACTTCGTCGAGTAAACTAATGCCTTTGTCTTCTCCGAAGGCTCCAACTCGTTTGCTTCAATTGTGAAAAGTTACTCTGTTGTAAATGGCGTCCGAATATTAACTGTATTAACAATAAAATAAAATCAATGTTTCCTTCAGAACAGCGATACGTAGTAACAGCGCTTGAAAGTCATTCAACGAGAATATACTAAATTTGCATTTTGTCAATGAATATTTTACGACCACGATCCACCCATCAATTTTCGCCTCTCCTTTTCGTTCTTTCGTACAAATTTTACTTGTTTATTAATTATCCTAGAATTCGTTGATCGTCCTTTATGCTGTTTTATAACGTAAGAGAATTTCAATAACTTCAATTCCTTACCAAAAGAGTATGCTCTTACTGAGAGACTACCACATATCGTACGCTTAACATTCCCTTCCATTTAGTTTCTCATGGAAAATTCGGCTTCTTACCGCTTACACCTAACTTTGTAGTTAGTTATTTATAGTTAACTAATAATCATACCATAGTTTACTAAATATTCCCTCCATTTTCCCTTTTCTCCTAATGTCTACGTTATATCTACGCCCTCCGCATCGATTACTTCCTCGTAACCCTTTGGAGGCGACGATAAAACGACCGAAACTCTAGAGAATTCGCGAATTTCTCGTCGGGAGTTCACAGAGCGATTAGCCGTGGCATGTGCCGCTGTCCGACAGTTCGTCGATTACCCTGCGTAAACGCACCTGTAAACCCGGTTTTCCGTCGCTGAGCCGTGTAATTGCCCGTCCACGGCTCGCCTCTGTCGCCTATAATAGCTGCTGTTGCACCAGGTCCACGCATATGCTAAAAACGCTTTGGCAAATGTGAAACCCTGTGTGGCGCCGGGAGCACGATGTTTTTTTGACCGGCGATATCTCGTAGTAAGCGACGCACCCTCGAAAACCATCGTGTCCATTCAGCAAAAATGTAACGTATTTCCATTCGCGTCGCTTACTTTGACGCTTTTATATTTATACCATAACCATAGGTATTACAAGTTTACCAGACTCGACCATACTTGGCAGTTCATCGTGTTCTCTCCCTTCCATGTATCTTTGTAACTAGCGTTATTTTATTCGGAATCGTCGCCATTCGTTCGATCGACACCGAACAAAGTTCAACGCGATTCGAATTGGCCAGGCGTTAAGTCCCCGATGGCTCGATATCATCCGTAGTTCGCGAGATATATTTTAACAGAAGGTGGAAAATGATCGTCAACGAGGTAGTTTTGGAACGACCATATCGGACGTCGTTCGCAAGCGAAACGTCTTTTGTTTTGTTTGATTCTTCCAGGAGATAGCGAACGACCTACGACGATGATCATATGCGATGTATGCATATAGCGATATCGTTACGGAAACTTTTAATTACCGACGCGTGACTATCGTCCCGTACGAGATCGAACTCGTTGCCCCGTGTTCATATAAATGTTAAGCAATAGCGCTGCAGATACGGGAAGAATCGGAATAAAATAGCGAGCAGGGAACAGACGCGCACCAGTTGTTGGGCCGGTATCACGAAAACCAGAAAAGTATCTGTTACGTGAAATCACGGGTCTCCTGGAACCACTACACGTTGTAGCACAAGCGTCGTGCACGGCATGTACAACCGAATCACGCAATCACTGTCAATCGTGTGAAGCGGGGCACGTGCACGACCGAAACTAATCCTACGCGCCGTTAAATGAATTTAACAGTCGGATCCGACCTCCCGTTGGCTCTTTCCAACAATCGTTTGCCGATGGAACGCGCGTCGTCTAAAAATATCGCTTCGTGCAAATAGATCAGACAGATCAAGCGATCCACGTTGTACCACACTTGCACGGTCTTGTCACTATCACATTACGAAAAACAATTACGTTGCAACATCGAAGCGACGTACAAAAATATATCGCGTCGCAACGACACGATAAGAAAAATGTCGCGATAATTGCGTGGATCATGGACTACACAGACTAGCGTAAAAAAAGGAAAAAAAGGAAAATGACGCGGTAGCGGTAATTGGATCTTCAACCAGCAATTGTATCGTTAATGTCGCTTCTAACGCGCGTAGGATATCGTTGCGTGCCGAAGGAACACACGACATACAATCTATCGCGAACTGACGAAATTGTTTAAATAGGCAAATGAGGCGACGTAACACGAGCCACGCTATCATTACGATTGCGATGCAACGATTAATTATTCAGAGGCTTCTAATTGCAGTCGACCCTTTCGGACAACAAAAGTCACGTCAGGGGTGGCATAGGCTAACGACACTGTTTACGCGGAACTCCTTAAAAATTGACGACATCCTCGACAGGGTGGAAGAAAAATGTTTCGCTACACCGACGAACTTACCGGTGAGCTTCTATAATTAAACGCTCGTTCGAAATACCGGAACGCCGCGGGAACCGTTGATATCGTCTTTTCGTTTTAAAAAAATCACAGTTTCCGACGCGCCACGGTTCAGGGGAAAAGGATATCGACGATTTCGTAGACACGAGCGGAAGGTCCAGGTGGAAGTTAGTCAGCAAGGTGTGACAGGCCACGTGCTTTTTTTCTCAATGAACCCCAGACCTTGCATCGTGCTTGGACAATGAAAGATATCGACGTGAGATTATCTGAACGAAATGACTGGAAGAGTCGTTAAAAGTCTTCGCCTTAGTAATAATGAAAATTTGGAATTGAAAATTAAAATCGCGTCTTAACGATGAAAGCAGATACTAACTTGCGGAACGACTTTAAATGAAATACGTAGCACAGCTGCAAGTTAAACGGATAACTCGCTGCATAACTTTCAGCGCGAAGCTGTTCGAAAAGTTATTTTCGTTAACTTCTTTCTAATAAATAGCCGATAAAGATCGACGTCTACGTATAAATTCGACGTAGAATCGAGAACAAAGATTTACGCGACAGAATTTCTAAGGAAATTATACAAATTATTTGCAAGTAAATATATACTAAAGATTGATAAAACTTGCATCAATGGAAAAAAGAAGAGAAAACCGGCAGGTAAAGGGGAAATGTTATATCACGAGCAGAGAAAATCACATTCCAGATTCGAATTTGATGAAACGCGATGCGAGAGAACGGTGTCGTCTGTTCGTGCTCGATCCATCAGCATTTTTTATGCGAAAGGACGCATATGACGTGACGAGGAAAAAAATTTGCATAGGAGCTTGTCGAATTTTCAACCGACCGCAACCAACTTTCGTCGCCTTGCACCGGGCACGACTATCGAAAAGTCATCGAGCTGACATTAACCCAGGTTGCAGCGCAACTGTGACGAGCTTATCAAAGTTCCAGTGATCGATGGGTTTGCATTAAATTGCTTCTAAAAATAACCCATCCTCCTCCTCATTGCCTCCAACTTTCAATTGTTTCGATCGTCCTAGACCCGATCTTGTCTTTTCTAACTTATTTCCTGTCCAAGGGTACCCACTTGCATATTAGATAAAAATACGTTCGCCATAAACTAGCGAGATATCTTGGAAAATTATAATTTCGTAGTCGTAACCGTAGCCTTTCTCCTTTACAGGAATATTGTTAATTTAATTAACGTTCTAACGATTAACGATTTAACAACATGATTTACAGATATTGCTCGTTGTCGTTGATATAGCATACAAAGTTAGCTGTCTTAAGACTCGTTATTGATCAACCCATTAATTAAGGACCAACGTTGACCTTACGCAACATTCCATTTGCGATATCTTTTGTCGGTCAATGTACGCGATTCGGTTCTGCCTTTTGTTACTCGTCAAAGTTGTCGAAATTTTTGGTCCGCGTCTCTGGCGTACCTTCTCCGTCCCCCTTTTTTTTTTCAAAGCGCGTAATTTTCCACGGTTACTTAGCCTCCCCTATCCTGACGAGGAATGACAAAGTTTGACTTTCCGTAGGAGTACCAGATTGCTCGTGTTCAAGCAATGGTCGACATATGTTACCTGCGTGCGTAAACGCGATGGGTGTTCGTGCAAGCAAGGGTTAAATAATCCGCCCACGTGTAACAGCACACCGGCGAACCGATAGTTCCACTACGATATTCGAACTTTCGGTTGCGTGACAAATTTCATCGCGACGAGCTTCGAGACGTTTTAAAATATCTGGCCGTAGACGGCTGAGTATCCAAAAATCTACTCTCGCACGTTCGTCGGCTATAGTTACGAGCCAAAGTACGTCGATTCAGAAACTCTGCTAGTCGGTAACGTAGCGGAACAAATCACGACGACCATCGATAACTCCGTTTCGCCAATTGACGAGAAAAGTTGGCAAACGAAGCATGGTGAATCGGCTACCATTAAAAATTGAGATTCGTCCGCGTATCGTGCAACTATGAAACGCTTCCGTCATGTGCGTCGCGAAAGTAGTCATCGGGCGATAAAAATATTATGGCAAGTTAACGCTCGCATGCGACGGCCAGCGTTCCTCCTGCCTGTCTATGGCCAGACTATTAAGAAGTCAGGCCACTGCACTGGCAGCAGATCTCTTTGAGGGTTGATGGCGGCAACGATAATGACGGTGTCGGTGAAACTGGTCTTCGGGACGAAGGGTGCGGCGAACCATGGCATCATCCACCAGGACTCTCTCGGTGGTTTACCATCGACGAGCCTGAGCGATGCTCCACGTCACCGATGCATTATTGAGCCTGGGAACCCTACAGGTGGCCGGGCGTCCTGTTAGAACGAGAAAGACCGTGGCAGAGCCAGGCCGAGGCCCTCGACAAAGAGGGAACTCTCGCCGGCGAAAGGGACATGGAGAACGAAGAGGTGGAGAACAGCCGTGAGCAACGCCGGGAAAGGGGTTGCAAAAGTCAACGGAAGCGTTAGGGATATTTTACGACGTCGGACTTTCCCCTCCTCCCCCCCGACTTTCTGACTTTTGTACCGTTTCGTTTCTTCATCGCGCAAGCGATTTTCTTCCTTAAGAGTCATTATCAGAGCTCGGACGTTTGCGTGAGTTTACGGGTAATCTACGATCGCTGGTCGAAAGAATAAGAAACATCGCGTAAATAATGGGACGAGACGTTATCTCGGTGTAATATCGGTGAACTTGAGAGGTGGATAAGTCGCGAGCATTGAGAGAATCGAGCGACGTTCGACCATCGTTCAACATTTCATTAGGTGTTGCAGTATGCAAGGAGCCGTGACTATATCTTCCTTCGTTGAACGAGACATCGCGTGGAGAGCGGCGATGGTCGCAACGAAAATCGGATCGCAACGCTAAAAAGCAACGCTATCGCTGTTTATTGACGATAAGAACCAACGAACATCGTCGAATCTTAGGAAATAAATTTATAATCGAACAACGAGAAAGAAAAGTGTAATTCGCGATATCGGTTTCGAACAGTTTCAAATCTGACAACTTAATTGCATTTTCACGACTATGTTTCAGGAAAGCATGGAGGAGAGTAGCCGGGGTGAGAGTTTGTGCAAAGTTTGCGGCGACAAAGCATCCGGCAAGCATTACGGAGTACCGAGTTGCGACGGATGCCGTGGCTTCTTTAAGCGGTCGATCCGCAGGTATGCGAGGTAATTAACTTGCTGTGGTTTTCGATGTAACCGCGTCGCTAGCAAACACGAGGCGTATGCTAATATTTATTTCGCTATTAACTGTTGGTTTAAATTCAACGAAATCTAGTTGTGCAATTAAATTCTATTAATATTCAATTCCATCGTGCAGAAACCTGGATTACGTCTGTAAGGAGAACGGTCGCTGTATCGTGGACGTTTCTCGTCGTAATCAGTGCCAGGCATGTCGGTTTACCAAGTGCCTTCAGGTCAACATGAAACGAGATGGTACGCTTCGTTTCTACGGTGATTACGTTTTTATTCTTTACTTGTAACAAATTCGACTCGACGCTCTTTCATAGGGCTCTCTTCGTACAAAATATGCTGCAAATGTCAGACTGTCAGGCGCGCCGAAAACTGGAATAGCTTTTCGTTCGTGTGCAAACGTAAGGCATAATTTAATCTCGAAGAATCACCGCGGTCCAAAGTGATTCGCTATTTCCGCGTAATACCATACGAGGTTTACGTTCAGTTTCGAAACGTATCCGCTATTTTCGATACTCGTTCTGAAAGCGTCGTTGAAATACATCACACGTGGAACGAGAAGAAACTTACTGGAAAGTTAGCTTCGCCTTAACATACCCGAGATTCGACGTCGACACGTTCGTCAAAAGGTTTGCGGATGACAGGCGCCGATACGTCCCCCGTTATTGCGGCCGCGTACCCGCGCGAATGCACGAACATTCGTAGCCAACATCCAAAATATTACAATGCATGGTGACGTTCCGTTCGCCAACAAAGAAATAGGGAAGTTGCTCGAAGGGCTGGCGAGTAGAGAAAGAGAGAGAGAGAGAGAGGAAAAAAAGGGTGCTCGCACCCACATGAAATTCTATATTCGTGCTTGCTCACGCCAGAATCCGGAAAGTTAGCCATGCCGCGAGCAGTGTCACAAGCAGCCTGACGTTCACAGGTTTTGTAAACACTTCTAGCCCGACCCGATAATCCAAACACTTGATTGCGCGGGGATATCAATTAGCGAAGGAGGGCAGGAAAGGTACCATTAGTGGTCTCCACTCTCGTGGTTTTGATTATATCCTTGCCGATGCTATAAAAAAAGCATGAAATCGATCGCAGGGTGAAGCGGGATTTTGCTTTCGTATAGCAACATATGTGGGTAAGGGATGTTTGATTTTAAACGGGGGATAATTCGTTGGGGTAATTTATAATTCTGTTTCGTGCCAGATAAGACTTTAATACGAGCGTTAAATTGGTAGAATTTAATCGTGAAGTTTACGATATATATTTCGTACGTGTGTACTCGAAATACTTGACGACTTAAAAAACAATTTATGCCTACCGAGGTACTACTTGATATTAAGAACTAAGATATTACAGTTAGGATTGTTTCGACGCCAATAGAATAAATTGTCTGTCTGGCCACAAATGCATAACTGAATATGACATACTAAGGAATTATGATACTCACAGCGGTGCAGCACGAAAGAGCTCCACGAAATACCTCGTCCCTGGTCGCAGCCGCGAGAAGAGGTCCGTCGGTATTATATCCTGGAATCCCACACGTTTACCACGCAGCGAGCAACCCTTACCATCCCCTTTTGTATCCTGCGCTATTTCCCTTCAAGCCGACAATGTCGGCTTTTACACCATCGGTCGGTAAGCGAAACAATCTACTCTATTGTAAATATTAATCCTAAATTATTTCATCTTTAATGTTCCATACAAAAACGTATGGGAAATTATTTCACGTTGTACAAACAGTTACTACGATACTTTTTTCATTTGTAGCACATTTTTTGCCACGTTCACCGACAGAGCCGTTAACAGTGAACACAGCTAAAGAGGACGAGGTGACGAGTTCCGAGGAGGCTGGACCGATCGAAACGAGAATCGAACCAAAGGGTAAGAATTTTCTCGTAGAAATTTCGCTAGTTTATCGAAATACGTTTGTTTGTTCGAACGACGAATATTTATGAATTTTGCAGAGGAACTCGCAAGCGCTCGACTAGCACCGTCCGTTACGAACTCTGGAGCAACGGATTATATATCTAGCTTCTCTATTTTACCCACGGAGAACATCTACGAATTTGCGGCGAAATTACTCTTCTTTGCTGTCAGATGGGCGAGAAGCATCCATTCGTTCTTACAAGTAATCCGCGTGCTCACGCGTGATCTTTATATAAATGTAAAGACGAATTAGCATCGTGTTAATAAAGATCGTTTGGCGTTTCTTTCAAGCTGCCCTACAGGGACCAAACTATTCTACTGGAAGAATCTTGGAGCGAGCTTTTCGTGTTGACCGCCGCGCAGTGGAACTTTCCAGTCGAAGAATCCACTTTGGTACCGAACGATTTATCATCCGAAAGAAAAGAGACGCTCGTCGACGAAGTAAGGAAGCTGCGAGAGTTATTGGCAAAATGTGCTCTCCTCAGGGTCGATCATTCGGAATACGCCTGCTTGAAGGCCATAGTTCTCTTCAAAGGAGGTAAAAGAACTTTGCACAAATGTTAAAATTAATCGCACAAATGTTAATTAGAGAAATCGTGCGATAAGAATGTGAACATTTATTTAGAATCGCGAGGACTATGTGAACCAGGGCGGATAACAGCGTTACAAGAACAAACGGTAGCTGTATTCTGTGAGAGGGATGCACGGAGGGTTGGACGACTTTTGCTGCTGTTGCCGCCCGCACGCGCGCTTTGTCGATCTATCTTGCAAGAATTGTTGTTCAAGCCGACGGTAGGGGATGTCAGCGTGGAACGATTATTGGGCGACATGGTCAGTGCTCTCAGGCCGACATAACGCCAATTCGACTCGGTCGGTACGATACTCTTGGAGCAAGCCACCAATTTATATCAACAATTGCTTCAAAGACAATTGCAACATTTTTGGAGGAACGATCGTTTCCAATGATCGTGAGATTTCGGCGTTTTATCGTTCGCTATTTCTTTTCAAATCACGAGGAGAGAAGAAGTAATAGTACCGATGCATCGAACGTTTTCACGTCGATAAAGAAGGTTTTTCATAGAAATCGAAAGTCGACGGAATAATTCGAGAAGTATTAAGCGTTTACGTAAAATCTAGTCAATTCTTTCCTATGCGTATTGTAAATTACAATGTGACACTATTAAGTCTAATTGCGACCTGTACATATACGTATTAGAAGTAAGTGTTCCATAATATATTAGCGAAGTGAAACGTTGCTCTTTTATTACAAAATTGTATTTTTTCTTTTCTCCTTCTTTTTTCTTTTATTCATCTTTATCGATAAATTAAAAATATCTCGTTCGTTAATTTCCCGAACCATTTTCGACATATACAGGTAGATTCGTGAACATGTCGAAGATTGCGGCAAGACGTGGGACAGGCGGAGTTCATTCACGAACGAAGAAAATGTGTGAAATCGAAAGACATTGACAGATTGTAGGCGACGCGATTGTTCGGTTTATTTCAGCAAAACCCTCAGAATTTTTGAAACGTTTATTTCCACATCACAACAATAAAATTCGTTTACAGAGTGTATGGGCATTCGCGACGTTAAATAAAAGTTACTCTTATGGATGATCATCGGGAAGATTGGCATCAAAGAAAAAAAAGAGACACTAACGCACACCGTAATTTTTTTTTTTTTTTTTATTAACTAGAATAATTTATTTTTTTTTTCATTGTAGAAAAAGGAGAATGTATCTTAACTCATGGACTGCATTGTACTCATATATATATATACATATATATACAATTACATACAATCCTCAATTAAATGTTACACATAAATTCATTATAGATTGATTTCTCATTACTTTTTCGTCCTTGTGTGGCTTGCGTGTGTGTTCGTGTATGTAAAAAATATTCAACCCGAAAGCGACAACTGTCGCTTCTTTCCCATTTTCTTTTCCTGTTGTTTCATTGCCCGAAATACGTACGACGATAAAAAAAAAATTTCCCTCGGTTATCTTCTTAGATGTAGCTTGCAGAGTGGAAAAAAGTAGCTCCGAGTGCTATGAATTCGTTCGTTCTTTTTTTTTTTTCAGTTCTTTTGTCTTTTTTTATCCGCGGACTAAGACAAGGACGGAGAGATAGCGAAATTGGAAGGTACGGAATGGACAGACAAGGGAAGACGAAAACAAGAAGTACAAGGTGGAAGGTAACGTTGAAGGTAACGGTAACGATGGAAGATCTCGTACAAATCGATCGAAGAACGATGTCGACGAACGAATAAAAATGGGAAAAAGTTTCGGATGTGCGGAAATAGAAATGGAAAAAAATGATCGGTGATTAGGAACTTTTTTGTTTTCCCTTTCTTTTTTTTCCTTTTCTTTCTCTGGATATTATTCCGAGATCGATAGAAATCGTGCAAGATGCAAAGGTACGAAAGAGAATTTCGAAAAAGTACGATCGCGGTGTTTCCGTTCTTTTCTTTCTGCGAATTTGAGATACGAGCTCGGATATAAAAAAAAAAAAAAAAAAAAAAGGGAAAATTTTACACTGGCTACTCTTCGCTCTTTTTTTTTCCACCTCCTTTCTTTTTCTTTTCTGACCGTCGCGTGAAACACGTTTGAACTATTTTTCCTGAACTCGGAGGGCATATCATCCCCCCCTCCTAACACGTTCCTTAGTTTTTCTTCGGCTTTTGTTTGCGGCATCTAAAAACGCGTAATATTGTGCGCGTTTACGATGAAACTGGGGGACAAAAAAAAAAAAAAAAAGAAAGAAAAAACGAATGAAGAAAGTCCTTTTGCCTGCGTTGAAATCTATCTATTTTATGAAGTGTGTCCAGCTTTTCGTTTTCCTTTTCTTTTTTTTTTTTTTTTTCTATAGTTTACTCGTTTTAGGAATAACTGATAATATTTATTAGTAATACCGTTCTCCTTTCCTCTCTTGCGTAACGCGCTTACATTCAAATAGACTTTTATTTTCAGAGTTACACACAGTTAATAAAATTTCGCGATTAAGCAAATCGGTCTCGCTGCGTTTGTCGTTCGTTTGCGTGTGGGTGTGTTCTTTTTTCCCTCAATTCACCATTACTACTCCCTTTTTCTCTCATCTATAATATTACTTTATTTATCTTTATTTTTAATTACGTTTTATCATCTTTATTTGTGAGGAATTGTTCTCGTCGAGCGTATCGCTCGCTGATGATCACGGTGCATCTTCGCTCACGCGCGCGCTTCAACATCGATTTCTCTCGCTCTTCGTTCTCCGTAATTTTCTTAATTAATAATAGAATAAGAATAATAACAATACGAATAATAATGGTAATAGTAGTAGTAGTAGTAGTAGTAGTAGCGTAGTAGTAGTAGTAAGTAGTAGTATCGTAGTAGTAGTAGTAGTAATGTAGTAGTAGTAATAATGATAATAATTAAAAAGCGATAAATTTTGTGGAGATACGAAGGGAAGGAAGCATACACGAATTTTCCCTTTTTTTTTTCTTCCGCGAAAAGCAAACACACGAAAAGTGATTTCTCTCGTTCTCTTGCGAACTTTCGAATTTCGATGGCACGAACAAAACGGCAGCTTTGTCCGCGCGTTTAGCCAAAAGAAAGAAAAGCGACGTTAGCTGGCGCATGAGCGTTACAAAATGAAAAAGACGCGCGTACATCGGCGTCTCGCCCGATTTTTCCTGTATCTTTTCAACCAGTAGCGCGAATCGAATTCACATAATATGCCCATTATTAATGTCGTTTCGTTTAATTTTCATTACCTTTTCAAAATCCATTTTCGTTTCTTTATCTTCTTCTTTTTTCTTTTTTTTTTTTTCATCTTTCCATTCGTTTGTTCTCCCGTGTTCGCGATATCGTCTGCGTTTATATTATACCCACGATGACAAAAATCGTCGATTCGTAATTACATTTACTTTTTCTTTTTTATCTTCATCGTTCTCTTTAAAAAAAAAAAAAAAAGAAAAAAAAAGAAAAGAGACAAAAAAACAACACAACGGCATTTCTACTATTCCCATTCTATTTTAACGCTAATATGTAGGACAAAAAACTAACAGATTTCGGTATAATAACAAATCATCGTCCACCGAGCCCGAGACGAGTCCGCGAGTCGCCGAGCAACCGATCGATCCATAATACCCGTTTTCTTCTCTTTTTCCCTCTATCTCCCTCTCTCTCTCTCTCTCTCTCTCTCGCTCTTTTGTCTGCAAACTTTCGCGCGCCTAAAATCCACCTTCTCAGCGATTCTCTCTCTCTCTCTACCCTGTGTCTTGTTCTCGGCGGTTCTCTGGACGCTCTCGGGCAATTCGGCGCGACGAAATATAACAGGTTGTTTGCTCTGACGACCGTAGAGTGCCTCGTTTCTCGTCCATCTCTTCCGCTTCGACGATGGACACAACAGAGAAAAAAAAAAAAAAGAAGTTAGAAATCTGTCGAAGCCTACGCCTCCCTATCGACGTTCCGACTCTCGTTGTTTTCTCTTCCTCTACGCCCGTAATCGATAATCACGCATTTACAATAATCCTGTCTTTACAGTTCTATATTATAGAATTATTAATATCTTTACTTCGCAGAAGTCGTATTACGAGAACCCCCGCTGGCTACCGGATACGGGACGACACTTTTTTATTGCTGTCGAGATGGTTTTTCGAAGGTTGGCAGTGACGCGTGCTAGCTAACGATTCCGTCAACTATTCCAACGGATACAGTTTCCATGCCCGATACTTTCGTTACGTCTCGTTCGTTTGAACGAATAAAGACGAGCATCGAACGATCGAACGATAGGATCCGTTTTGTTCGGCTCGCGCATCCGATCGGCAGGTTCTCGAGGCACGATGTATCAGGATATATCTCTTAACTGTGTACGATTATTTCGGTTTTCTACGGTTTGTTGATAAAAAACGGCGAAGGGCGGAGGGGGCGACGGCGTAAGAAGAGAAACAGGCAACGTTCAACGAGACTCGGGCATCTTCGTATCGATACGAGGCAAATCGTGGTTCGAACGCGTGGAGGGGATCGTACGAGAAACGAGAAACTCTAGCTACTTCACACTATGTACATTCAGAAAGGAGAGCCTCCGGCGAGCAGCAACGAGCGAGAATCGCGAAAAAATAAAAATGGAGGTCTCGCGCGTTGTTTCGACGAAGAGGCCCTCCGCCTCGACAGAGCTCGCGAATACAATAATTCTATTTCATAATTGTTTTATCATCGCTATTTCACGTTCAACTATTTCCTATTGTAGAAAGGGGGAGGGGGTCTGTGGATAGGGTTGGGGACATTTCTCTTGCTGGATTATTCCTTACTGCTTGCGATCGTTCTCTCTCTCTCTCTCTCTCTCTCTTTCTTTCTCTCTCTCTCTCTCTCTCTCTCGCGCGCGCGACTTACTTCTCCTTTTCTTTTTATTATTATTATTATTAACCATCGAGTATATGTATAATATTATATATCTATATATATCTCTCCTATCTGCGCTGTTGCTTTCGAACTCGTCCACGTCCCATGCGAAACGAGCGAAGGAAACGAAACAGATCGAACAAAGACCGTAGAACTTGGGATTCGTCCGATCGAATCGATCGACGAGGATTTTTTATATATATATATGTAGAGCGACTGTACATGTTTACGATGCTATCTGTTTGCGAGACGTAAGAATCGAAATATCCACGGTTGAAATTCTCCGAATATAGATCAGTGACTACTACAACGTGGTAACGTTGTAACTGCGGTCTCCTCGTTCGCGTCGATTACGATCGTGCAAAATCTCCATGCGCGTATCAAACGTCAACGACACGATGCAACAGTTATATATCGTCGTGCGGATCATCGTTTTACACGCATGATTATCGGAAGAAAGAAATCTCTAACTGGGTTTTCCCTATGCGTGTGTGTACATCACAATGGTGTTGTAAGATGGCGCAACAAAAAAAAAGAAAGACACAAAAGATAAAAGAAAGAGATATATATCCGACAACTGAAACGTGGCTTATCGTCTATATATTCTTCTTCCCTATATACGATTGTTCTTCATCCTTTATCATATCGATCGTTTCGTTATCTCGTATTTATCTGTTTCATTATCTTCCTTCCCTATGTTCCTGTCGCTGGCTAGTTTCATTTTTCTCTGCGTTCTCTATCGTATATGCGTGTAATTGAGGTACGGTAATATCTGCTTTGTAGCTCTGAAATTTGCGAGGTAGTAGTGTGTTGAGACGTGGCGCGACGGCCACCCACGTCGCGGGCGTCGAGCGTCCAACGGCGTCGCTTTCCTTTCCGTTTAAAAACGTTTCGTAAGGCCCAAATCTCTCGCGTCCTTCCAGACGGCTCAAGGAAGCGTTAGATGGACGAACAAGATAGGAATGAAAAGGAATAAAAAAAAAAAAAATAGAGAAACAAAGGAGGAAACAACGACAACGAGATCAGGTGGTGGACACGAGAACGAAGAAGGATCGCGAGACGATAAAGTAATAAATATGCGTGGTGAGGGGAAGCGACGGCGAACTTTGCCTCGACGCCCTGTGACGTCGACGAGATCGGCCGGCACGGCGACGCCTTTCTAAAAATCCCATGGGTTCTATTGTAACAACTATTGCACTTATGATTTGTATATCAATGTCACGCTTTCACAGATGCGGCATACGTGTCAAATGTAAGAAGAGTACTGTGTTTAACAAATTCGTCCGATAACGGTGTTTAACTTTACAGAAAGAAAAGAAAAGAGAAAAAAAAAAAAAGATAGTATGGAAAAAAGAAACGGTATCGGAGAAAAAGGTCGGAGAAAGACTCTTGTTGCATGGACACTCTTGCGTTAGAACGTTTTGCGTTAAACCTTACTATTATTAATAATAACTGTTATTTAATTAATAGGTACCTTTAAATGCCATCCGGTTTCCATTATTATTATTATACTATTATTATTTGCGATCTCTATCCCCGTTTTATCACCGCTCTTTGCAAGCTTCCTCCACGCTACTCTTATTCTCGCGTCTTTCGTCTCTATTTTAAAACGTCTTAAACTCTCTCCCTCTCTTTTTCTCGTATTATCTATTTATCTCTTTTTCTTTTTTCCCCTCTGCGAATATTCCCTCTTATATAGCTTACAAAAAAAAAAAAACAAAGAAAAAACTGACAAAATATATATGACGTTATTACGATGTAGATATATAGAATAATCTATATATATATATATGTATCCGATATATATAATATAGCTTTTCTATGGTAAATCTGGTACGATAATAAACTCTTAAACGCTTATTACAGGCGGAGAGAATAGGTTCTCTTTGTTTCCTTTCTTCTTCTTCTTCTTCTTCTTCTTTTTTCGTCATATTCTTCGTTATTCTCATCTGTGTATATACGTTTTCCCGTTTTTCTTCTTTCTTTCGGTATTTGCATTTGCATGCGCGACGGTTCTATTTGCGTGTATTCGTATGCACGTGTACGTGCGTTTTCCAACGCACACTGTTTGTCATCTAACCGTATGCAAGTGTGTGTGTGTATGCTGACGAAATATTCGATCGGAAAAAAGATGCGCGGTTTCGTTAGGAAAATTCTGACCTGTGCTAAGAAAACTGAATCTCAGCTTTCCTTTCGTCTATTCTGTTTACACGCACGGCTAATCCCACTGTTACTGTGCTCGTAAGAAAAAAAAAAATATTACCTTCGATTCCCTTTTTCCCAAATGTGATTTCCCTCTTCTCCACTTTCTTTCGTTCGTTTTTCGTTCACTTCGTCGAATTTGTAGTCCGGTTATGGTTTTCGAATCGTCTTTCTTTACGTTTTCAACGATACAGGGCAATTCCTCACGTTCACCTACTAATTTTTAAACCAAACTCGCTAGCGGATGCTCTCCCTCCAGAAAAGAAACGAGAAACGCAGCTACTTCCTCTTCTTCTCTAGCTTTTCATCAGCCTCTTCGTCGAAAGCGAATTTCGTTTATTCAATTTCGTTGTCCTTTCAGGTCGAATACAAGTTTTCTCGAGTGGAAAGTTTTTTTCCCTTCCTTCGTTCCTCGATCGTTGGCTCGATCTTTCGAAAAGCAAGACACACGACTTTCTTCTCTCGATGTTTCTCTTCCTTCCCACACGATCGTCGGACTATCACCGAAGCAGAAATTTTGCATCCGGAGGGGAGCAGCCCGCTTAAATATATGTTTTTTTTCCTGCCTTAATGTCTATGTACTTTAACCTCTATGCTTGATGTACTTAATGATTATCCATATAGTATTTAAATATTATCCACTAAAAACACCATAGATTTTATTTCCTTCGAATGATCGGAAAATGTTTTCTCTTAACGTGTTTCCTATGCGTGCACTGGTACGTGTTTTCGTGTGTGTGTATGTGATGGCGCGTGCACGCGCCCGTGTATGTACGTATGTATGCGTGTAAGAGTGTGAGTTCGAAAGTGAGTACGCGATTTCCAATGATTTATAAAAAAACCATAAAAAGAAAATAACAGAATTTGTCGATTCTACCAAAGACCATAATAAGTAAAAGAAAAATCAAAGAAATTCGGGGAAAAAGGAGCTTAAAAAAATAGTAGGGCGACGATAATAATAATAATAATGATAAAACATAGAACAATACCACAAAAAAAAAAAAAAAGGAGGATCAACCCGAGGATTAGAACTGAAACGTGACGATGGAGAAAAAAAATTTGATAATCGAAAACCAGAAAGAAGAAACGCGCGTTTATTCCCATTGGTCGAGAAAACGCGCGCCCGCCTGTCAATCGTATTTCCGTTTTACTTTTTTTTTTCTTTTTTCCTTCCTTTTCTCCGCGTTTTTAATTATCGAATTTCTTCTCGATTGAACAGGCCGTCTCTGCCTCTCGTTTTATCCTGACTTCGACAAATCGTTTCTCTCACTCCAAACGCGGCGCGCTCACGGGTCTCTGTCAACTGCGTCAACAATTTCGTACTTGCGATCAGTTTTTTCTTTATCGTTACCATTAGAATTAGCATTATTATTATTACTATTATTATTAGCATTAAGATTATTATTATACGCCATATCTTATGAGTCCATTCCCTCGTTTTTTTCTTCCTTCTTAGATCTCTCGTCCGTCGTCAAATCAAAATTTTACCAGCAATCCCTTTACGTCCCATCTAATGTCTGATTCCTTCCCGTTTTCGAATTTAAAAGAAACCAAAAGAAAAGAAAAAAAAAATAAAGGTGTGTGTGTATATATATATATATATACGCACACACATATATATACATGTGTATATATATATATATGTATATAGTGATAAAGAAAAAACATACACCATGTGCCTCGACGATACTACGTGATCATTTCAAATGAAAGGGAAAAAAACCTAGTAAACGGAAAAATAGTTATGAAATCTTGATATCCTGGCAGGCATTGCCGGAACGAGCTTCTCGGACCAAGAAAAAAGAGCGAGTTTTCTTTTTCTCTTATGGGGCCTTACGCGGAATTCACGAAAGTAGCAAAAAAATTCATCAAATCATTCAAGACGCAAAAATATATAGGCGGTAATAGTAAACCGTAGATAGTAGTAATAGCGTAGTAGTAGTAGTATAGTAATAGTAGTAGCAGTAGTAGTAGTAGCAGTAGTAGAAATAGTAGTAGTAGTAATGTAGTAGTAGAAATAGTAGTAGTAGTAGTAGTAGTAGTAGTGTAGTAGTAGAAATAATAGTAGTAGCACTAGTAGCAGCAGCAATGCTAGTAGTAGTAATAGTTAATAGTAAAGTATTCCATAGTGGTAAATGATTATATAGTAGAAGTTTTTTTTATAGTAGAATAGTAGCAATTAAAGTAAACTAAAGTAGACAAAAAAATGAATTAATTACGGTGAAATTATCGTAACAGCAGGGCTTGCGTTCGTCGCACCTCGTCCATTGATTATTTCTCTTTCTCTCTTCTCTTTTCTTTTCACTAGATTTCTATCACATCCTTTAAATGTACGTCATTATCGGTCAACGATCGAAAATACAGATCGAGGCGATCGGAGTGACGAGGATCGACAAGCCCTGCGGTGGCGCAAATATTAAAACAAAAAAAAAATAAAAACCATGATTATATCCAAATTAGCAAGCACGATGCAAAAAAATGCATGCGCGGAGGTTGTCTCCGTCGGCAATGCGCAACTTCTGTATTATTTTATTTTTCGTCAAGAAAATAGCGTTCTCTCTTTTTCTTTCCAAGCACGTGTTAACTTCCAAGTAACATCTTTTCCGCTTGTTTCTTATTATTCAGCGATACTTTGCCTTGTTCCCTTCCCGCTCAAGAATCATCCTTCTCTCTCGATCTTCTGCGAATTATTCGGTGTGATTCAGAGATCGTACTTCTTCCTTGGGATCGGTTTCGCGACGAAAAAAAAAAAAAAAAGGAAAGATGAAACGGCGCGTGTTGCCGCTCTATTTTCATTTATGGATTAGCTATCCGTTTTGGTTATTTAGTTCGTTATGCATGCAACCATCGTTCGGAAAAATATATGGATATCTCTCCTCTCTTTGCCTTGCCCACATCGTCTTTCGTCGGATCCTTTTCCACGTTCTTCTATTTCTCGCTTTCTCCTCCGTTCAAAGATCCCACATACCATCCTAGACGTGCGTATAATAATGTACGTATATTTATATATATCTATATATCCATATATATATAATGTACGTATATATAGTATGCGTGTGTGTGTTGAAGTATGCGTAGATCGTTAAATCCGTTTCCCTTTTTCTTTTGCGTTTGATGCATTTCGGTAAATTGAAGTAGAGTATCTTTACTTATTTTTTTCTTTTTTTTTTTTTTATTTTCATTTTTGTACAGCCGCCCTGGCGTCGTGCCGAGGGTCGCGCCGGTTTTCCCCCCTTCCATTTCCATCTCGTAATTCTTTGTTTTTTTACTTTTTTATTTTTTGTAATTTCACACAGTCCACTTTTTCCCTATATTCTACAATATAGAATATATGTATATAATATATATGTGTATATAAAACGAAAAGCTGTCCTCCTCCCTTTGCTGTCAATGTGATGATGATCCGTTATTTTCGGCTCTATTTTCTATCATTGCCTGTCCAGTTTGTCGTCCAGCCCTTCTCGTTCGATCGTCGTCCGCCTGCGCACCTATACTTTTCGCCCATTACGTAACAGCACGTTCTGCAGCACCGTGTCGAAACGGCGTCCCGGAGTCACTTTTGCATTTTACTATCTGCTTTTCTTCCATTTCTCCTGTCCAAACAAATTTATTCCTTTTGCTTCTCTTTCGCGAGCAGGCGACCACGCCGATCCGGCGTAGGCTTCTCTCGCCCGATCGTTCGTCCATCGAGCCTGGCTCGTTGTGCGTCCAAATGTACTCTATACGTTCTATCGTAATTTTCTTTGTCGTGAAAATCTTTTGAAGTTGGTTCGCGTCGATACGTGTGTAAATTCTTCCCCTTTTTCCCGATGATTTAGAGCTCGATAGGCCACGAGTTCGCGCAAATGCATACTGGTAAATACCGAAATTCTATCGATCGGCGATTTTCGTTCGTTTGCCAGCAGTGGCGAGCAAGAAGGGTCGAATAATATTCTCGTTGTCGAAAGATCGATCTCGCCCTTTTTTCCATCGTTCCTCTCACTCCCTCTCTCTCTCTCTCTCTCTTCGCGCATTCTTCTTTTCTCGCCATTTCTGGGCTGCTCCGACTGTTTGCTGTTTCGATATCGAATTTGCTTGTTATTTTGCGTTTCTACGCGTATCTATCGTCCTTTGACAAGTCGATGTTTCCTCGTACACGATTCGAGAGACACTGCACCAGCACCGAGTACCGAGTACCAACAGTTTCGAGCAAATTAAAAACAATTACACGCGAATCGTCAACGTCGTTAAAGGAATTATTAATCGATCGGAGATTTTCGTTGATCGAGTTTCGGCGAGTGCTAGAAACATTCGCTACGTTGCTATATAAGAATGATAGTCTTCTCGTCAATTTGGTTAATTAATATGGTCCCGCGATCGCCTGCATACTCGCAACGGTATTTTCTACGCGTTCGAACGTCTAGCGCCATCGTCGAAACGATTTTTCTAAAAAAGAAGAAAAAGAAAAAAAGACACCCGGAAAAGGAAGAAAAGAGGAAAAGGGAATTCGTAACTCGTACTTTTTTTTCGGACGTCCAATCTGACGAAACTGTTTCGACTCGGACACTTTGGGTGCTTCGGTGCGTACGATACGCAGAGTACGCGTAGAACGTACATGTACAGCCCTGTGTATCGGTTTGTCGCGAATGTTGACCTGACCGAAAAGCGTTCGTAGTGCCTTTCTTCTGGCCGCGATCTATCGTTAAACGAATGAAAACGTGCGGCGACATATGTAAGCGTCGATCGGTAAACCAATTCGAATCTCGCGATCGAACGGTTCTCCACTTTCGAGTTTGTTGGAATTTCTCTGTAGCGTACGATTGGCACGAGGCTTGGCATGTGTATTACGTGTTTGTGTGTAGTTTGCGCGTATTCGTTTGTAACAACGGAAAAATAAGATATAAATGCGTTAAATATCTATATATATCTATATATATATATATGTATGTATAAAAAAGAAGTTATAAAATGTATCGACAAACAGGTTAACAGAACAACATTCACGAACGTGGCAATCGTGCGAAACAAACGCGTAAACCGAACAGGAAAAACGAAGAACGTGTATAAATATTTCTTGCGATCAAAGAAGTAAATGGTAAACGGTCGCGTCGAACGAAAGAACGCGAGACGAATCAACGGAGATAAAGAAGAACCAGAAAAACCAAGGATTGGTGTAAAAAAAAAAAAAAAAATCGCAAGAAAACACTCGCCAACGTTACTTATACTCTAACGGCGCGTTGTCGTTCAGCGACGCGTACTCCCACGCAAAACGATTCCGCTTGATAAAATTGCTCGATAATAAAAGAATAAAAGAGAAAAAAAAAAATTGTGGAAAACGCGAACAACTATATAGTATACGAGTCTATTTTCTTTGTACGCTTTGCAGCGTCGTGTCTTTGTATTTTCTTCGTTCTTGCTTTCTTTCCTCCATCTCTCCGCTTTGCGGTGCCTTTATTTCCCGCCAAATTAGAAAAGATACACGGTAGTTAACCCATGAGGTAGCGAATGAATGAAAAACAAGCTCTTCCTTCTCGTTAACATCGTTGTTCCCTTCCTCTCTTCTTAGCTTCTCGCTCTCTCACTCTCTCTGTCTCTCCTAACGTGCCTTTTCTCTCCGTCTCTAGTGCGACTTCCTTCGATCGGTCCAACTGCCGGAAACAGCTATTTTGGGTTTTAGTATTACTCATCTCGTCTCGATTAGCGACGACCGATCGCGTGCTTTCTTTCGATTTCACGCGATCCTCGATCGTCGCACGAGTTCGCTGGAGAGAGCATCGATATGAACGACGGCACACCCCGACAACTATACGATATTTTATCCTTCGCTCGTGCTTTGCGGTCGTCCTTGTTTAATGTGTCGCGTGAATATTTCAACGATTAAGGAGAATGTTGTACGTTTCGTCGAGCCGCTGTCTCGTCTCGTTTGGCAGTGACGACACCACTAACTGGTGTGACTTCGTTACGTATATTATTGGCGATCGGCGTTGTTCAACGAGACAGATCAAAGAGATCCAGTCATCGGGGAATCGATCTCTTCGAGGAATCTTGGTCCTTCGATATGAGAAACACGATCGATGATGCGTCTCGACCGATCGTGTCGTATCGTTCGTCGGAACGCTGTCTCGTTCTTCTATCTTATTTCCTGTTTATCGCGTTTCTGGCAAAATAACTTTCTCTTATGTACAGCATTGATCGGGCAGTGTGTGTGCATGTTTCGTCCGGTCTCGGACGAGCATCGTTCGAACCAAGCTCTAATTACATATGTATATATTAATATATTTGTATATAATATCCGATCGGTTCTCGGTATAACGATGATCGATGTTAGAAAGTTGGCGTGCGCCTACCTGCGCACGGATAATTAATCGTTGAAGTTTCTGCATCGAAGTACGAGACGAGAGCGACGACGGTGGAACGGTAGTGACAGGGTCACGCGTTACCCGTATAACATGCGGCACCATGTGTAAACACTTTCGCTTATATTTAAAATGAAAGAAAAACAAAAGCGCGGCATCGTGATGGCGCTCGTCTCAAAGAAGGAAAGAAAAAAAATAGAAAAGAAAAGAAAAATACTTCATTCGCTCTTTTCACCCATACGCGACGAAACGGCTATTTTTCACGGGTTGTATAATTCCTCTTCTATCCGTTACACATCGACTAAATCTGTTTCGTTAATAAGTTTAAGCTTTACATATAATATATATCTATGTACAACAAGTGTATAGTGTATAATGTGTGTTTACTATATATGCATACAAGGTCTTCTTGGGGAAATTCGGGGGAGTGTAAATGCAGTGTAGAGAATAAGTTACATACCCGCGCGGTTTTCTTCATAATGCCCATTATTGGCAACAATAGGATTAATAATAGATAATATATTAAGACTTCTTTGAAAAAAAAAAAAAGACGCGTCTTCACTCTTAAACTTGTCTCTCACTCTATTCAGAATCCTAGCTCTGCTTAAAGATTATGTTTCTGCGTGTTTCATCATCCGATCAAGCAGCTCTCACGCTCTCTCACACGTTCGCTCTAGTTTCCCTTTCGCTCCGCTTCTTTCTCACCAAATTTTTTCATCCCTCTTTACGCGCCTAATTCGCGCGTGCCACACGCCTTAAACAAAAGAAACCTTATCCGATATATTATCTCTTACCGATATCACTTGAACCTGTTACATTAACAACAATGCCCAAATTGTATACAATAAGGCCCTCGTTTACCGCCGCGTATTCGGTTCGCAACCGTTTCTCGACCCGGAATTATACGATTCAGCAGCCCTGATTCCATCTCGCGTTCTCGGCGTTTCCCGGCCAAAGCGTTCGTGCCGCGTCTCGTTCGAAGGGCAAAATTAAAAAAAAAAAAAAAAGAAAAAAAAAGAAGAAGAACGGCAACCTTGGTCGATCGATGCCAGTCGATGGACCGCGAGCGAACTTCGCCCGCCAAACGAAACGCCGACACGAACGACGACCACCGGCAAACGAAATTTCCCTCGTAATCCTCGTTTTCCTGTGCCACTGCTTCCATTAACTCTTTGCGTTAACATACCGGCGGTCTATTTCGCGATCTTACGAAAATCTGAACTGCCACACTTGACTCCGGCTATCTCGAAATACTAATACTAAAGCCCAAAATAATCTTCCACACCCTTTTCTCACAAGGGTTTGTCGGTGTATGTTTTCGTCTTTCTATTTTCCCCTGTCCTCTCTTATACGCGCGCGCGATCTCGTCTTCACGGCGAAACGATGATAACGGTAACTCGCAACGAATTACCGTTCGAGTCGTTTCCCCGATAAACTCTATATCCCTTACCACTATTACTATTCATTTATCACTATTATTATTATCGTTATCAATAAAGAAATACCAAGTGCTGTAACGTTGATCGGTTGTTGGCAACGACGGGTCGGGCGAATGATCGCCTCTCGATATTACCATTGTCTTCTCGTATTTCTATCCCCAAAGTAGCGTCGTATAATAACCCATACGTTACTATTGTAAAAATCTCTGCGCGGAACACGAACCGCGTGCACGAATCGTTTGCACGTATATATATATTCTATAATATATATATAAATATATCATATTCTTGCGTGTTTAGTATTAGGATCGTGTAAGTCGATGACGAATCGAACCGATCGCGATCCCTTCGGTTTCTCTCTCTCTCTTTTTTTTTTCTTTTTATTTTTCCTCTTCTTCTTCGTCGTAATGCGTAATAATATGTATATTGTAAGGTGACATCGGCGTAAACAACCACCCTGATATTATGTTCTGTCTCGTTTGTATAACGGTATGCATCGAAGACAGCCGAGCAATGCCCGCGAAGGAGAATGACGGATATCGTACAGCCTTGCTGTCTTTTTGCCGATTCGTTCATTTTCATTTTCTTTTCTCTTTGAAAGGTTGTTGGTCTCGGGTCTACGAGCGAGTGAAGAGAATGCGCGATATACGATGGATGTTGCGTTGCGTAGACATCGACGACGGTAAAGCATTGAAAAGCAAAACTGGAAGGATCGAGCTGTGATTGTCTGAAGACCGATTAAAGATCGTCAAGCGTCACGCTGTTGATCGTTTGCGATCGAGAACGTTTTGCGACAGCGCGGATCTTATTCATACACGAGTGGTGGGATATAGTCGATGGGAACTTCACCTCGGCAACCTGATCCGTTCAAAATTGTGTAGCGTGGACTCTATTCGTATTCTCCTGGATTTCTTCAAGCTTTTCATCGCAACGGTAGAGGATGGGTCGCCGGAAACCTGTGTGCCTTTTGCGTTTCATCGGTCGAGAGTACGCGTGTACGTACGCGTCTTCTTTCTATCTTCTCCGAACGATTTTTGTCGGCTCGTTCGGCGTCGAGCGGATACGCTGATCCTTCGACTGTGTGGTAGATCCAACTGTAAGAAAGGTGATGTGCGTCGTTGCTATGTACGATGATGTATCTAAAACGTGCGCGGAAATGGAAGATTTTGTTTGAAATTTTGGCCACCGTGTCGTACGTGGCGAATCGTCTATTTCATCGAGTCTCTTTCGGAGTTCATTCTCCTTTCTATTCTCTTTTTTCTTTTTGTCTCTTTTTCGTTTTATTTTTTTATTTTTTTTTTTTTTTTTTGTATCTTATGCCGTTTCATCGAAAGTTTGCTCGCGAATCGCGTAGCTGTTACGCGTTAGACGCGTTCTTCGCCTCTTCTGTGCGCTGCTTCTGGATTTCTCTTTTTGTTTCGCTGTCCACTTTCTTTCTAATACCGCGACGGTAAGCGTAGCTTCGCTAAAAGTTCTCGTCGTTTGTCCATCGTCGTGCCGGTTTTCTCATGCGAATTTTCATCTCGTGTATTTCGTCTGCTACTGTATGTTATTATGAGTGGGCGTGCTTTCTACGACTGCACCAGCGTGCGCAGTTTCTTCCTCGCGGAGGAGCACTTTTCTGTTTTTCTTCTTTTTTTCTTTTTCTTCAAAAAATGTTCGATAAAAAACTACACAAAATGACCGTTGTTCCGTCGTACAAATAGTCTATACGAAGAAAGTGATAAAAATTTGATAAAGCTTAAGAAGAGTCGTCGGTGATAGGTCGACGACGACATTGGACGTTCGTACAAAAAAGAAAGAATCTTTCTCCCTTTCTTCTGTTTCTTCTTCTTCTTCCTCTTTCCCGTATCTTTTTTTTTCATTTTCTCGTTTTTTTTTTTTTATATTTCCTGCTTCTTATCTTCGTTTCGTCGAGGCTCGCATACGATAGTTGAAGTTACGCACGTTTCACGCTTCGATTGAAGGAATTGTTCTCGTTTTCTTCGTCGACAAAGTTACTTTGTTAGCTGATGCATGATACGATCTTTTATTTGTTTATACTTTTCCGTTCCTGGTGTTGTATCTTAAACTTGTCTCGCTGGATATATGGAAAATCTTAACTTAAGCGTCGAGCTTACTTTATATTTCCCCAATTCTAAATCGATAAGTGCGATTTCTCACGGTAAAATATTCTAGAATACTAACATTTAAATTTACCGATAATTCGATTTTGTACATTCGTTTTCTTGGTATTCTTAACCAATAGTAGATTAATTTACTTCTCGCCTCTTAATTCACGCGCGTAATAATTTATAACGTTAAAAATCTTTTCTCTTTTCTTTAAGTTATTACTATTTATATTAATAATTTCTATTCAATCTTCATATTCATTTTTTTTCCATTTTTTCTCTTTTTTTTTTTGTGTTTAAGTTTTGTTACTTTGATTTGTACATTCTCCCGAGCGTGCGAACGGGCTTTTGACACGTTCTCTCCAAATCTCTCTATCCCTTTCCTTTCTCTTCCTACGTGGCGTTTGAGAAGTGCTATGCTGAGGAATCGTCCGGAAAATTAACTTTCATCTCCGTGTTATCGCGATGCTTGTTGTGGTGTGCTTTCTCCTTTTCAATGTTTCATCAAGTTGTTGCGTGTATATGATTTTTGCATTTATCGTGTTCGCGCGGTATATTACCATAAATTCTCTCGAATTCTCGTTACTTGTCATTTCTTTTTTCATCGTCGAAACAGAGTGCAAGTACTGTGGACGAGCAACGAAGTTAAACAATGTCGTCTTTTTCACTTTCTACGCTACTGAATCCTCAAGTTTCTCGTTTTTGTTGTCGTTACGGTAGCTTTCTTCCTTCGTCTTGTCGTGGAAATTTCGTTTTTCGAAAATTAGCGCAACGAAAAAATGAATCAAAGATCGATGAACGAGTTAAAGGTGTAAAAATTCACGTGCGGGGCAGATTGTGCGGATCACGAACTTTCGTTCTTGTTCTCTTCTGTTCTTTTTTTTTTTTCTTTTTTTTGTATTCGTACTTTTTCTCTTTCTTTTTTTTTACTTTTTTTATTTTTTTTACAAAGAGATATTCCGAAAAGGGGTAGGGGCGATGGATTTCGTTGTTGCCGCCAAGTGTCTTTTCTCGCGCCGCGCAACAACGAAATTCTGTGAAAAGAGCGATAGTAACTCTTACTAGCGTCGTGCTTCTCTATACATTTTGCGTTTCTGTCGTTTTTTTTTTCTGGCACGCTTTTCGCGTGCGATCGACCGTGGAAAAATACGTGAAAAATTTGGATTCGTTGTTTTGGCCGAAAAAATCAATGAATTCCGAACGTGTTCCCTCGATGTGTATCGTCGTTTCAGGAAAAAGGAGTGTCAAGTGATTTCGAATTGGCGTAAATGATTTTTTTTGGTCGGTAAAGCGAATCTTTCCGTTTAATTTGACGTTGTTGCCGATGATTACGAAACCGTTGCGTATCTTCGTTTTGTCGCGTGTTGCATCTTCCCTTTGTTCTATGGATTTCTATCTGGCGGATTTACGTTTATCGTTTATCGTTCTATGGTTTCGTGGTTATTCTATAAAACGATGTCTGTTCCGTTATTCTCTTACTGCTGTGTGCATATTCATTTTAGTCTCTTGGCACTTTCCTCGTTTTTCTTTCCGTTCTTTCTATTCTTTTTTTTCTTCTTTTTTTTTTTTATTCTTCTTCGTTTTAATCCTCTTTTATTCTTACTTTACAAAACGTTAATCACTCTCGTCTCTTTAAATATTTACGTTTCATAAATAAGTACGGAAGCGAAGGCCTGCGGGCGAGGAAGCATTTCCAGGAAGCGACAACGACGAAAATCGCGTCACATAAAACTGCGAGCCCGATCGCCTTTGTCGCTCGCCGTTGAAACGACGTTCGCTTGCCGAGCGGACCTTGCGCCGCCGTTCTCTCCAAATATATTAAATATATTATACAATTTACCCGACTAAAGTTTCCTTTATCCCCCCCTCCCCTGATGAGCTACAGACGCGCACAGCGCAAAAAGCTGCGCGCCGTGCCCTTTTAAACCTTGCTTTATCTTATCTCTTCCATCTCTTTTACGCCCATCTCTCTTTCTTCTTCTTCTTCTTCTTTTTTTTTTTCTCTTTCTTTTAAATCTTTAAGTTACATATTCTTTTACGAAAAACACTCCGCTTCGCTTCTTCTACACCACCTTCCACCTTATAATCTCCTTATAACTCTATTTAAAAAACATTTCAGACTTTCTTCGTCGCACTTCGCTTTTTTATTTTTATTAATATCGTTAAAATTCATTAAGTTATTAAAAACGTCTAACAAAAAAATTGAAAAAGAAAGATTCACTTAGATCTCCCCAACAAGGTATCAAAAATAAACTTATTACTCTTAGATTCATTTCGCTTTTTTTCACGTTGCTATCTCGCTTCTCTCATCACGTAGTTCTTCCCTTTCTATCCGCTTTGTCTCTTTTTCCTTTTCCACTCAAATCCGGCGTCGTTAACTCTTTTTTCCTTCTGTCCTCGCTCGAGTTCGCTTCTTTCGTTATACCGCCCTCCTTTTCTCTCTCTCTCTCTTTTCCTCTCCCTCTCTCTCTCTCTCTCTCTCTCTATCTCTCTG
This sequence comes from Bombus vosnesenskii, assembly GCF_011952255.1. Taxonomy (NCBI): domain Eukaryota; kingdom Metazoa; phylum Arthropoda; class Insecta; order Hymenoptera; family Apidae; genus Bombus; species Bombus vosnesenskii. The sequence goes on along the minus strand of NW_022884330.1, from coordinate 835,153 downwards.
CATCGTCGTGTCTTCTTTCTCATTTTCTTTCCTTATGCTTTTAATCCTTCCGGCGCTACTCCTCCTCCTCTTCGAGATGCAGCGAAAAAGAAAAAGCCAAGAGAGCGGAGAGCATTGGCGCACCGAGCTTCCACCGCTCGCGTTCGTCTCTTTATTTTTTCCTCTGCATACCTTCTCTCCATCGTTCAATTTTCCATTATCCGCCGATAGTAGTAGTATTGCTACGCACACTCAACAGAAGTTCGTTTCTCTGTAATCCGTTTGCCTTCTCACCCGATAAACAAAAATCCTAACACGCGATATAACAATTCCCTTCCATTCAACGTACACGTTTTCTCTTTCGTAAAACTGGATTCCCTCCTACCTACCTTAAACTCGTGTATTTTTGTACTAAACGCATACCAAATGCCATGAGGTGAACCGACGGTCGACGACCCTGTCTTCCGATCAATTCCGTGAACCGGAAGGGATTACCGTCTTCGTCGCTATGCGCGAATGCCGGCCACCAGGTTCAACGTACTAATTGAGCATCGATCACGCGCCACGAAATTTCAAGGAAATCTGGCTAACGCTAGGTGATTTACAATCTCTGCCGGTAGCGAAACTTTCTGTTATCGATAGGAGAAATTAAAACGTACGAAACGATGACAGGGTTCCTATAATAGAATCAAAATGAAACTTGGATGGCGGAGAGATTCAACGAACTTGCGAATACTCTTCTCGTGGCACGCGATGATGCGTCTGTCAGTCCGTTAATTTATCTTCTCTCCTTTTTTTTTCTTTTTTCTTTTTTTTTTTTCTTTTTTTATCCTCTGTCACGTTTATAAATCACTGAAACGGATCTAGCCCGTCGAACAGTTCCTCGAGTCTCTTTCGATAAATTAGTGCAAATTCACTTCACCGTTTTAAATAGTCCTGAAACGTTTAGCTTTCTTTTCACCGTGTTTTTCATCTTTCATCTACCTCTTCAACTCTCCCTCCCACTCTCCGTTTTTTCCCATAAAATCTCTTACACGATCGATCTTCCCGTTTCGAGCGAAAACGTTTCCTGCCCGTACGATGCATGTGCGAACCATCGTATCCTTCAACTTGTTAGACTCATGCCTTCTTTTTTTTTTTTTGCTTCTGCTTTCATAAATCAAAACTTAAGACTTTTAGGAGTTACGCGCAATCGGTCACGAATATTCTTCGTTAATGGAAAACGTTATCTTTCCATCGCGTCCACCTATCGTCTCTTCAACGTTAAAAACACTCGATCTTTGAACTCTTCTCGAATTTTGTATTATCTCTTTCGCTGATGATATACAAGCAATTGCCGCAGAAAGAATCGTAAGAATTATCGTGATCGATAGTACGCGCCGTGCCGGAAACGCGATATCGCTGCGAGTTTCTAACGCTTTTTATTAAATTTTTTAACGTATTCGTAATAGTATTTGCTATCCTAATAGTGATACGACTATATAATATATATATATCTATATATATATATATAATTAAAACAAGAGAAAAATAGAGAAAAAAAAGAAATAATTACAGAATTTACAAAGATCGTTGAGGACCGGAATTTCCTAAAAATTCGCAGACGTACCATCTTCGTTTATTCGACGACTCGCTGGCGATATCCACGCTCGCATCACGAGGCGAAGAGCGACATCAAATACATAATCACGATGCCTTTTTCTCGTCAAATATCACTCTTTCACCTCCAGCACTTTTCCCACTTTTCCCCTTTCTGCGGTTCTTTTCTCTCGATTATCCTAATCTATCTTCCTTGTATTTCTTTGCCATATAAGCCTAACCAGTAATTAATTACTTATCAATTAATAGTAGTATTCAACACACGCACACTCACACATTATTACATTCATTTATAAAGTAAAAATCCCTGAAAAGGTTTCATAGTTAGTAGCAACCGTCTTATCATTTTGCTCTTCTTTCGGTCTCTGAAACTTCTTACATTTGTCCTCTCCTCGAAAGCGATCGATTCTCGCTTTCTCGTGCGTACCAACGGTCGCTTTTTCATTCTCCCTTCCTCTCTCTTTGCGGAACATCCTTCTCGTAGCACGAAACAACGTCCGTTCCATGTACAACGTCGAACAATTCCTCGGTATTCATCCTCTCGTTTATACTCTTTTCTTGCAAGCGTCTTTGCTTCGTAGTTGACTCAGTTTCTTCATTCCGATCACTTTTGCAAAAAAGCGACTCGACGACGAAGGATGTTGTTCTCGTCGGTATCTCCTTCCATTTGCTGTTTTCGACGCCAATAACCACTCGTCGATTCCCAGCAGACGCGACCCGTCTACGTTGTGTCTTTCGCCCCTCCCGCTGCTCTTCTTGACTCTTGCAAGGAACTTGAGGCGAGTAGAGCGTTCAACGCGCCATACGCATGTCACGCATTTTCACTTCACTAATACGCAAAAACTCGTAATCGCTTCTTTGGTATTACAGGCGCGAGAGGGGCGGGGATGAGGGAATCTGCCATGAAAACTTTCCGGCTTACGTCTAACCGTAGAACGAGTCACGTTTCGTTCACATTTTCTTCGATAATTAAGTCTCGTTAATTAATGTCTCTCTGTGTTGTGATATAAAAAAAACTGTACCTAGAGTAGTTCTTTTCTTTTCTTTAAAAAAAAAAAAAAAAAAAAAAAAAAAAACCGCTTTCCTGTATAGTGTACTTAGTAGAAGTAAGTAGATAGTTAATAGCAGTAGTAATAGTACTAGTAATAATAGTAGTTGTAGTAGTAACATGTATAACGTAATTGTGTAATCGTTACTTAACTTCTCTGTATATTATTATAACTTTAATATTATGTAGACTTCTTTTTTTAGATTAGTTGGTTTTTATCCTTTCTCTCGTTTCACTTTTCATTATCATATTAAATCTTTAACGGTAATGAATGAGGTAATAAGGTTGTGTATGCTTTTTTTCTTATCATCGTATCCTATTTCATCGACGAGGTGGTTTCGTTAACGTTGCGTAATCGATTCGTTCGAGTGCCACTCGTCGCTTCAACTTCTGAATTAAGCAAACTCGCAACGAAACGTGCTGTAACGCGCGTAGAAGAAGTGAGCGAACAATCTGTATATCTCTTCGACGGACGAATCGATTATAACTTATCATCCCCGCTTCGAATGGGCAGGAAGCAAATTTTTCGTCTCACTTCGTCTCGCATGATGCGTATTCGTTGGCTAACGTGCACACTTCCGTCTGATTCAACGCGGTGCTCTGCATCGCTTTCGTTTCACAGAGCTGTGTATCCTGAGCCACGAGGCTCGTTGTTGAACACGACGTAGGCCGAGTGTCACGATCGATGGCAATCGGTCAACAATAACGTAATTTACCATTCGTTCTGTTGCAAAAATCTGTCTAAAAAATAAAACGCTCTATATCTATTGCGTTCTCGGTGACGCGCGACAAAATGTACTTACGACAAATGAACTCGCGTACAATTCGAACTACGGTATAAAAGGGAGCTGGGGGAGGAAACAAGACAAGAACAGCCATCGATCATGTCACATCTTACCGTTCCGAATCAAACCTATATATTATGATTTTAAATATTATTCGATCCTATTGCATATGTGTGTGTGTGTGTGCGCGCGCGCGCGCGCGCACGGGTACTGTACGTGACATTTTGAACCGATAGCTTTCGCGAAGTACCGTTCGTATCATGCACATCGAAGGATACATAGCCCGCGAGAAGGAGGTCGCACGTAGCCTTTTACGAGAGAATGTCAAAGCGACGAAGGCCACCCCGGCGATTCAAACGGATTTTCTGAGGCGTTGGTCGGCGTCATGTAAGTTTCAGTGACGTTACTGATTTTGTGATTGCTGTTGATTAGAAGGCGAAGTACTAGATTGTTGTTGAGCTGAGTGCTGCGACGCTGTGCCACCTTGTTGGGACGTGGCACTGCCATCTCTTCGAGTACGAGAACCACCTTCTTGGCTGCTACCACGACCAGCGCGTGAGCCTGCGACACCTGCTCCAGGTGCACCAGATGACTGTAGAACCATAGCGCGAATTCTTCTCTGTGCCGACTGTGAATCAGAGAACAAGCAAAAATATAAATCGATATATTTTATTTGTCGGGTTTTAACGATCGTAAAACGTTGAAGTATTTTTAACGGTAACGCGCGTAATACCTGAACAGAGAAGAAAGGGCCAATTATTTGGACGGTTGCTTCTTCATCGGCAGAAGGAGATGTGGATTGTTGTTCCGATAACTTTATGATACTTCCGGTTACACGTTGCAATTCTCTAACGTTTTGTCCACCTTTGCCAATGATTCGGCCAACTTGAGTACTTGGTACGAGAATCTCGATTGTCAATCGGACGTCCTCGGTTCCGCCCACGAATCCTTCCTCGCGCATTTTCTCGAAAATTAAGTATTGAGCCTAAAAGCGAATATTATTGGTGTCGTATAATCGTTACAGGAGAACCATACGAATAACATTTACTTGAACAGAAGTAAAAAGGAATGTCGAAGGTTGTAACGGGACCAACTGTACATGCATAGTGCAACATGTCATTGGTACGGGTAACCCTTCATATTTTAATTTCCCTGTTCTTTCAAGACGATGCATAGAAAAACCGCATCTTCTCAAACGAGACCAGGTTTTTTTAATCGAGTACTAGCGTTTCTACACGTTTATCGACGATAAAAACCAGTTAGAAACAATTGTCAAGATATTGAGATTCGAACACGGAACCCTGACGTTTGCAAACCAACCTGTTACTTACTAAGCCACGAAGTAACTACACGCTATCTAACCGATTATTTAGTTCCTTCTTTACATTCGTTAAATCTATGTAAAACTTGTGCTTCTCTTTACGTAGAATATCTTACATATATATATATATTTTTTTTTTCTTATACATATATTATAAAATTTATACCTATCATTATCTTTATATAATTCAAAACGTTATGACAATCGAAATTTTAGCGATACGTCGATTTCTAGATCTTTCATCTGCCAGTAACGTGCACTTTTCCACTCTTTAAGCCCGAGCCTCGACTTTTAGCGTTAAAAATCATTAGATTTTACTTGATAAGGAATTAAACGTATTACTATCATCTGCGCAAAAACTTACTTTCCACTGTGATTCTGGTGATCCGACGATAGTTACTTTTCTGTCATTTTGTTGTTCTACAGGCTTGTCCTGCTCGATTGGCGCGATTTTCACACTGGCGCCAGAGAATCTGATAATGTTTCTGATGTGTGAACCCTTGCTTCCTATGATTGCCCCTACACTCGTATTCGGAATGTAGAGGAACGCAGTTTCTTGCGTATCTCCTATTGGAATACCTTGCTGCGTAGGCAAACTGGTTTGATAAGGATATGGGGCTGGTCCGGTGCCATACAAGCCCGGACCACGTGAGCTGTATCCCATACCAGCAGTGGACATCATAGCCATTGGATGTAAACCAGGAAACATCAAGCTTTGAGGCTGTAACGATCATGTGATTTCGTTATTACACAAGCTCGATCGTAACTTGGCATAATATTTGAAACGATTCGTTCGCTATGACTTCGCGTAACTTCTAACACTTACAGCCATTGCTTGCAAGTCATTTTCGTAGCTTTGGCGTAATTTGCTGGAAATCATAGATTCAGCTTTGCTCATGTTATCGATGCTGCCTTTCACCGTGATAATGCGCTCGAGATTGAAGTTGTTGATGTCATTGATACTGCTTACGGTGATCTTCGTATCTGTATCCTGCATGATTTTCTTAATGGTGGTACCACCCTTTCCGATAATTCGTCCAATCAAATTGTTGTGCGCAAGAATCCTCAATGAGATCTCGCTGTTGACAAACGGTTACGGCGCGTTAATAAACACACATGTATCCATTATACGAACGCGTATAGCAAATTTCATACGTAACATCGTTTGCAAAATAATTTTGGAAGCGGATAGCGTTTCAAGCTTCTTACCCTTTACTCAAACCGTAAGCCTCTTGCTGCGTCACCTCCATAATTTTCTTGCAAGCATTCGTACAATTCTCTGGGTTACCGTAGATGGTAATAGCTTTTTCAGCAGCACCCAGGCTGTCCTTACGGTGAACATCGACTCGCGCGCGCGTCATCTGAGTGATCTGACGTATGGTAGAGCCCTGGCGACCGATTATGGCTCCCACCATCTCTGATTGTACAAGAATACGGAGCGGGAAGTCTGCCTGCCGTCCGGAGCCCGAAACCCCGGAATAAGCTACGCCGCTGCGCTGGCTGCGGCCTCTACGTCGGTTCTCCACCGTAGACATTTCCACTTTTAGCGGGCTACCCTCGTACTCGTGACCATTTAACTGGTTCACAGCCCTGTAAAACGGCGAAAAGACGATCGTGTCAGACCGCAACAATTACGATTAAGCATGTCGACTATGAAAAATGCCTATGGACCGGATGATACGTGGGTTTATCTCCGCGGCAAACAATGTCGAAACTTACTGCTGTGCTTGTTCTTGCGTCTCATAGCTGATGAGGACGGTTTGTAAATTAGGATCGCGCGAGGACAATTTCTCCACAGACTGCACTTGACCGCAGTTCGAGAACAGTGCCTCTATATCTTCTATTCTGATCTGAGCTGGCAAGTTGTTTACGATAACCTTGGATCCGGCACCGCTGTAAAAAAAAGAAATTCATAAACGTCAATTAGCAAACGTTACACCTGGTCTCGTTACGTTAAGGGTCGATCGTGAGGATGGCGCGTGTACGATTGGTGTAGACAAGAAGGAGAGAGAAACTTGTTTTTCAGTTACGCTCGTATTAAAATTATCGCGGTTAAAACGCTTGGGAATCGATGTAATTTTACTAACTCGTGCGAGCAAAGAGTTCTTGAATAAAAAACGAGACCTAGTTCGCAGGCTCTAGTACATTTAAAAGCGAGAAGCAAATCGATCGTTAAAGTTAAACGGTTGTTTTTCTAGTTAAAAAAAAAAAAAAATGCAAAAAGCAGGAAAATCATCGATCGTCAATAATTTCTTGAAACGAGAATATATGGTTGGTCGTGCACAACGTATGTAAGTATAACGCAGCATTTGGGTCAAGAATTTCTCGGTATCGGCTTGAGATCGTCAAAGAGGACGGTGCCTGCTAAACAAAAATCAACTCGACGAGGAAAGAGCATACGGCGAGTCAACACGAACGTACTCGGACGGTTACCAATCGAAATTGCAAGGCCGGTTCGTTACAACAGCTTCTTCGAACTTTTTTACCGCATTTGAGTAAACATTTCGTAAAAGTCGAGAAAATATCGTTACAATATAAAAAACATCGATACAGCGTAAAAGAATAAAACGTTAGAAATTCGTCACGAATGGAACACCAACGCGTTACAATTTCCATGATAGTTTCTACGAAGAAGAATTAAAAATACCAGGATCGCTGATCGCTAGTTACGCGAAAATCGCTATTATATCGTGTTATTGCGATTATCTGTAAGTTCAGTTTCGGTTTTGTTTTGCGTTTGTAAATACGATACGATCGCTAATTACGTAAAATAAAGAAACTAATTACGCGAAATAAAGAGAGCGAACAGCGATGATATGAAAAGTTTATCGCGCGCAATAGCTAGAAATTTACTCGCAACGAGGGGCCGTTCGATTCGCGACGATACACGGTGATCTATAAATTAACGCGAGTCTACCATATCCCAGAGGCTCGACGATGTTCTCGCCAAGAGCGTCATCGGCAAAGATCGCATATGCGCGGATGCCCCTGTTGACATTTTCTCTTTCTTTCTTTCGTTCGACATCTCCACGTCGAATTTATCCTCCTCCTCGGCCCTTGCGAGGGAGACGGCGCAACATGAAAGGCATCGCGAATCAAAAACAAACTCCACCCGTACCCTATCTAAATACCAAATGCGCCTTCGATTCGTCTGTGCGTCTCTCTTCGAACATAATTCGCCGCAAAACTGGCAATGTGAAACAGCCCGTAGTAATTTCGTTTCGCGTTCATTACGTCGGTATATTCCTACGGTTCCTCTTTTCGCGGATATACTCGCGTCCACGTTAATCGAATTTCAAGGGGTGAAGAATCGCGAAATTGGACGCAGCCACGGCACTGGGCGCGACGCAACATGAATGAACCAAATGGCAAGTAAGAAGAGGACGCGGAACGTGAAGAAGGAAAAGGAGGGTGAAACGGCTGAGACTCTCACTTTCGTACGTATCGATTTTTCAGCTCACCGACCCACTCAGCGTCAGGGCTTTCGACTAACCTTGAAGAAAACGTACCGACCGACCTAGCTTGTGCTCGGCCAATTATTACGGCCCGATGAGGACGCGGATAATCGCGTATTCGGTCGGTTCCATCGAAAAAGTAAAACAATCGCCGTCTTTTTTCTCACGGAAGCAGTGCACGTGGGCATTAAACGCGCGTATAGGCGTGCTGCATCGCGGGGCGAAAAGATCGTCGTGAAATTCAAATTTTTCCCGCTGCTAATTACTCTCCCATTCCGCGGACAATTTGCAAAGATAACGGATATTACTTAATCATATAGTTACGCGTCGGCTCGTGCTCGCGATAATATCGCGTCTTGTACCCGTCCTGTTCGCGTCTGAACGAAACTAACGACGAGCGAAAATTCTACCGTCGAAGAAGGTCGAGGGGCAACCGAGATATCCGATATAAATACGCGTGAAAATACGGAATACCGCGGGGCGGTGGTTGACGCCAATCGAAAGGATCGTCGAACGACGATTCCGGAGATAGGCGTAAAATCTTGCACGACGAATAAAACGGCGTCGAACGGCGGTACGGCACAAAAGGTGAGAGGGCGACGCGCGTGTTACGTGTGTGTGATGGAACTAATTCCAACCCCCCGGAAAACCTTAACCGAACAACTACCGTGGAGCACAACGCGTTCCTGGGTGGCCGATAGAGACTCCTCTCTCTGTCCATCGTCGGGGGCTGCAGGTTCGAGGCTCGTCGAACCGAACTCTTGGACGTGCACGTGCTCGCGCCTGTAGAGAGACAACACGTTCGACCGAGAAAAGTCGATATTATGTCTCTGTTCGTACACAGAAGGTTCGTTTGCACGCGTGTATCGGTACGGGTTACGGGGCTACAGTGAGAACCGTGCAAAGGGTGGAGGACGGCAGTTTGGTGGCAGGATGGGATCGCGGGGGTGGCAGCGAGGGTGAGAGCGGAGGCAGGCCTTTGTTTCGTGTGCTTTTGGGGATTTTCGGCGGCACCCGGTGTGGTGTGAGGTATATATGCAGGAGTGCGCAAGGGAACGTTGATATCGTCGGTTTCGTCTGGCACGCGGGTCCGTCTCCTCCACCGGCACGAACCCCCCACCCCCACCAACCTATCTCCACGAGGAACCAGCTAGAGCAGTAACCCACCAACGCACACCAACATCGCCAACCACCACCACGTCACCTCCAACCTCAACCCTTTTTGCGCCTCTTTCCCTCGCTACCCTTCCTGACCACCGGCCTGCTCTGTCTCTCCTATTCTCCCCCGTCCTGCACACCCGCCGACGCATCACCCTTGCCGGATCTTGCACGCACGTGTAACTCGCGATTTCGTCCGTTCACCTTTAACGAAAGGCGGTATTTTCGTACGCCCACCACAGCGACGGAGGAAGCGAAAGAGACACGCGGCAAGAGCACAAGAGCAAACCGATAGATAGAGAAGGGAAGACGGGGAGAGAGTGAGAGAGAGAGAGAGAGAGAGAGAAAGAGAGAGAGCTTTTTCCAAGCCCGAGGCACATACCGACAGGGATGGACGCGCGACGACCGCAGACCACGGGTCACCCCCGTGGAAGAGCTTTTGATCTCGCCTAAGACACGTTTTTTCGGACTCTCTTTTTCTTCTCTACTTTGCTCCTTTTTTTTTTCGTTTAACGAGCCAATGGACTCGGACGGCCGCTTCTGGAGGAAGCGACGGTCGGAAGCGGGTCGCGGGAGGGATGGAGGTCGGGGAAACAGGGGGAGGGGGCAGTTGACGAAAAGTTCGAGGGTCGTAATGCGGTGCAGTTAATTGTGAAGGGAATTGGGACTCGTTACGCGCCGCTAGTCGCGTAAAAATGGAGCACATTTACGCAGGGGTAATTAGCGCGCGAGCCACGCGTGTGGCGATTTTTTTCTTGCTTTTTAGAGATGCACCGGGAATTACGCCGTGTAATCATCCCCTGTGAGTTTTATGGTCCCGTTGCTCGTATTTATACGTTTTACCGGACCGTACTTGCAATCTACGAAGTAGTAGCGCGTTTGTCGCTTTTAATCGCGTTTTACCGTCCACATGGTGCGCGTGATTTTTTCGCCAACGTTCGTCTCTTATTAACTCGTCTAAGTCGTTGCCGTAGCCGCTGTTGTCTTTCCCACGTTAACATCACGAGTCTACACAAGTTGAAAGATAACGCCAGGTAAAACGTTCGTCCTACGACCAGATCCAATCGAAACGCACGCTTCCGTTCCATCGATTTGACAAAACGGTACTTGCACTTACGAAACATCTGCACACGCTATTTTCGCGCTAAAACGCGTACGATCGACGAATAAATATTAGCCGAAAAAGAAACTGGGCGACAGAGTGGCGCTCGATGGAACGTGTACGGTCCTGGCCGGAGAAGCGTCGACGTCGTTGACTGAACCGGCGGGGCGCACGGCGCCAAAATCGATTTTGAAAAGGGAAAGTGGCATGTACGTGCCAGCAGCGTGGCTTTACATATACAGTATGCGCACGATTCGCGACAAAAACGTGTAGGAGGTAAAACTGCAGCCGCGCCGAATAAAGGTTGCAGCACACACCGCGTACGTTGCAGATGCGCGCGGCAGCCAACACACGTACACTACGCGTCCGCGACACACAGGTAACGCGCGTGCAACGCGACTCGAGCGCGCAGATACGCCACACAGCCAACGTTTACATATACACGCGCGAGGTCTGGTTGATGCCTCTTTTTTCTGGCCACGAGTACCTCTTTCCCATTCATGTGTGAGCGTTAGAAGGGAAGTTGGCGTCTCAATTCGGTGTAACGTGCGTGTACCTGTACGGGTGCGTGGCACGTGTACTCCGCTTGCCTGTTACGCGTGCGTGTGCATGCCACGCACGTGTATACGATGTGCTGGGCTCTGTGAATGGGCGCCACATGATGACAATTTCGGTGATTTTTCCCGGTGTTCGAGCCGGAAGCGACGCGCTCGCCCGATGGAGCTTCGTCGGACTCACTTTCCACGGATTTGATAAATCGGATATAACCGAAGACAGCGAAACGGTTATTAAATTGTTAATTTTCACCGATTGAACCGCTTGATGGGACAGACAACCATTTGACCACGTACTACAGAGATAGACGGAGGAACGTTTAAAGGATAAAAGATACGGACAGAGAAGAGAAGGGATATTAGAAGACAGCCGAATTTTGTATCCGACCGTAATTTAAATATATCAAGTTTCGAGAAAAAGAAGATTCGCGTGTAATAAGTTGATACTTTGACGGATTAGCTCACGGATGGCTTAACTTTTGTGGGTTAACGCTCCAGCACGAGTTATTTTTAACCGTTTTACGTGTATCAATGAGATCCAATAGATATCGGCCATAATGTAGCAGATAAGACGAATATTCGACAGCACCGGTAGAGAAAGATTCACTATGCTTCTGAAAGTTTTTCAGCGTCGAGACGTACAAAGCGAACCAAGTAGATAACGCGTTGTATTGAAAAGCGATACGCGACCGATGCGTTTCGTTGTCGACGAAAAAGATAAGATTCCCGCGGAAGCTTGTTAATATTGACACACCTTGGGTGTGAACGTTCATGCACCGCGTTCGGTATCTCCCGATCCATGATAAATACATATTACCTAGCACTCGTTAACGTTCGAAATAGAGTAGCGTAAGATCATTCTGGCACCGTTGTTTAATATCGCTGCTATCCGCAATACGCTATCTAGGATACTCGCTACTGAAATGGACTCCGACATGGGTTGTACGAGATATTCAAACACGCGACCAGTATTGTGCGCGATAAAAATTTATACCTAGTCACGGCATAATTTTCCAGATAACAATTTTTTTTTAATTATCGCCACACGCGATTGCTAGTGCAGTTACTACGATAAGAAACAATATATCGATATTTTAAATATTCCGCTTATCGACGATAGCCAACGTTACAACGCAGATTAACGTTCGGATGAAATATTCAAGACGGTTCGTAGGCGAGAGAAGATTCGAATCGACGAGTATAAACAAATTCTGGCATTTAAAAAAGGATGTAAGAGGCAAAGGGTAGGCGTACTTATAGCTCGGTTGATAAGCGCCGTTCAAACACCGTTTTCCTTCTATTTCGGTCTTCTGCATCGAGCGCAAATTATTGAAAGCAGCCTCGATACCTTATCGATACAGCGACCGTATAATACGAGCGAGTACCTCGAAGAGTCACAACGCGATACGATAGCGACGTTTCAAGTGCGTGGCGGTCCGGTTGCGAATCGCAGGTTTCAACGATGCGGTGGCCGCGTGCAACCGTAGCAACCGACTAGCCGAGAAAGCTTAGTGCCACATTGTTTGGCGCCTGTAAAACCGTCGTCGAATCGAGGTCGCGATCGTCGCCACTGCAACCAAGGGTCAACGAGTTAGAGGAAAAAGACGGCCACGACGATAACGCGTTCCTGAACGACGGAAAAACTGTTCGATAAAAACTACTGGCCGAGTTATCGGCCGGAAACGGTGTAATCGGTACGGTTACACGATAGTTGTAAATTTCAGCCTGTTACACGTTCGCCAGAACACTTATCTACTCTTCCGTGGGTTTCGGGAAGGTGTACGCGTATCATGAGAGTCGGAACAGCTGTAACGCGCGTTCCCCGTTTCCAACCACGTTATATTCGTTATACTAGCGCGACGAGAGAAGAAATGGAAGCGACGTCACCGATCGACCTATGCGTCTAATACGAAACGCAACGTGGTCGTGGCGCGCATATCGAAAGTTATGACTCACGGCGCTCTGGATCCACGAACTCTGCCTTCGTGACAGAGTCGGTGTTCGCGTCCATTGACAACGACACGTCGCGTACAAAGACGATGATGCTACACCTTCCTATTCCCGTAACTAAACCACACCGCTTATACGGTTTACGGCGTGTTCCGGTTATGCCTTCGAATTATCCCATTTAATCCAATGCCCACGTAAAGAGTAAAACAGATTACGCGTTATAAATGGACGATGCGATCTAGATTTGCGAGTAGCGCCGCGTCGACTATAGCGCGCCCGTTTATATAGCGTTTCAGTAGTTTTCTCTATAATAGCGGAATCGTTTATATCAGCCAGAGCTTTCAACGCGACCCGAGCAACTTTTTTCTGTTCTCGCCACGCATACAGATCGAACTAGTTAGATTGCAGCGTTCGTGCGTGTACGTATCTACCTATGCGCATCAATAATGCAACAATCCTCGATGAACGTTAAAGATCGTGCAGAAATTACGTTCGATGCTTCGTGATTATACGATCGGACCGAGTGATTTTCAGCGTACGGTTATGAACGGTACAATTTCATGAAAAGTTCAGCCTCCGATCTGCCGGAGCAAGAACTCGTCGTCCCAATTTTCATGATTACACTCGCGCTTCTCGTTCGATCGTAACGAAGTATACTATAGAGAGCTCGTGTTGCTCTATTTAAATCTTTGCGTGGAATGTTGCCGTGTTAATACAAACTGAACTGTGTCCGATCGAACGATGGTTTCGAGAAAAATGACTTTCGATATTCAACGATCGGCCATCGAATTCCTATTACGTCGCCGATGTAAACCGTTGTGTCTTCGGTTTCGACGCGGATATACGGTTTTCTTACTCAATGTATATATAGATAATTTTTGTACCGTCTGCAAGCGATGACTGGATTCAAGCGAAAGTCGCAGATACGCCCATTTGAGTTTTACGCGGCTGAAATTCTGCTCGCCGCTTTGCCTTCTACCACCCGTTCCGAACCATTCGGATTTTTACTGCTTTGTACCATATGCTTTCCAGTAATTTTCCAATCTCTCCAGTGTCGTATTCGACTAGTCGTTACGCGCGTATCGTATCGCGTTGACAACTAAGTTCTTTTCGTGGTCAATAGCATCTAATGACAAAATCCGCGATCGCTTAGTCGCTACCCCCGTAAGAAACGCGCCGTCTCGAACGCGAATACTTGGAGTATTATCGGTAACATTCGTGATTCGTCTAAACGTTTCTATCTATAAAGAATCCGTGCTTAACGCGCAAAGATTATGAGGAAGAAACGGCAAAGAAGATGGACAATTAAGAGGACGTAGGAACATTTTCTGTATGAATATGACCCAACTCCGACCTGACTCGATTAGACCGATTACGTGCTTGCAACGTACGTCGACTTTGTTCGAAAGACGTCGAAAGTCTTGCTTTAAATCACGTAATATCATTAACCACGGCGTTGCAAGTTCGATCGACGATAACTTGCTCGTAAACTTTGCTCGTTTAACGAAGATGTCGCAGCATCGCTGACAGCCCAGCGAGCCTTTCTCAAATGCAAACTTGATATTTTTTTCAACTCCACCTTCAACTATACCTGCGGATCGATGAAAAATAATATGGTGCCCTGAGAGGAAGAGGAAGTTTAGCAAGAGGAAGAGAGCATGGCGAGCGAAAGAATTTCACGCGCGGAGAAAATTTCGCGTATACCGAGGCAGAGAAATCCGTGGATGTTGCACAACTGACATAGAAATTCGCAAGCGCGATGGAGAGAGAGGGAGAGAAAGAGAGAGCGCGCGAAACGATTGAAACGGGCCAGGAGGAATTAAACAAAAACGAATCGACGGTTCGAGTATTATGCGGCAGAATTTCAATTGACTTTGTCCCGGTTAATGCCAGAATCCCTATTCCGGCACGCGGTTGTCGCTATTATAGCGACTGGCCTCGATATACAAACTGCTAAACGGTCATTTTATTTTTAACTTTACATTCAAGTTCCGCGCGGCCACCGACTGAAACAAAAGGAGGCTTTTATTTGAACTCAATAATATCGAGTTGTCACGAAGGTTGGACTCGAGTTAGCGCACGCTAATACCCCGCCCGTTCCGTTCAGTCATAACCTCGTTACATTCGAACTCTTTAAACACCTGTCCAAGCTCGATGGACGCGTCGCTAATTGTAAGTACCATTGTTCCACCTTTCGTCGTTTTTCATTTTCCCCTTTCGTTAAATATTTACTAGGCTTTCCTACGAATTGCGATCGTCCCAGGCGGTCGGCTCGTTAACATTTTTCATTCGACGTCGTTGACCGATTCGACGATCGCTATTGGGGCGCGTATCGCGCTTGTAAACATCGTGGAAGCGGGGCAGAAAAACGAGTGGACGCAACGTAATACGCCGGTGTGCACAGGGTGAGCGCCACACGATGATTAAATAGCGGCGCGATCTTGTAACGCGATACGTTCGGATATTTTTGTATTCGAAAAGTTATTACACTCGATAAAAGCCAAGGGGATTCGTTAACGCCACCGGGGTTTCATCGGCGCGGACTCTTTCTCTCTCTCGAGATGCCGGGCGCTTCGAGCAATGCCAGCGATTTCATAGCTGGGCGAGAAAATAATCCTTGGAAGATAGCGGAGAAAGGGAAAAGAAACGGAAAGATCGTGGAGAGAAGAGGAACGAGGCTGCTGGAGCGCGATCTCCGGATCAACGCTTTCCGTGTTTATGATCGGGAAAGATCATTGAGTGGCGCACGCTCGAAAAACAACTTTTGCGATTCACGATCACGCGTCACACGGTGCCCGGAGAAACGTAGAAGGCGATAGGGACGCGAGCGAGAGAAAACCGGCCTATATACGTGAATTCCTTCTCGGGAGAAAAAAGGGGGCCAGGGGGTTGTAACCTCGACTCGCACACACTGGCTGCCCGCGAAAGACGAAGTAGGTATCGATAAATTGTCCAGAGCATCAATTACAATCGTATACAATTACGAGCGCTACCTTTCACCGAGCGCGAAAGCGCAAGAGCGCGACCGGCCAGGCACACGTGGCGCTCTTAACGGCGTCGACAACCGCGCGCGCGCTCGGGAACGCGACAACGATTTCCGGCCGGTTCGTGGAAGAAGAAGACGATAAAAAAGGACAAAGAACCATACGCGGCGGGAAGGGGTTCGCGCCAGTCACAAGACGAGGAACATGAGGAGAGGAGAAGAAGTACGAGAAACGAAGAGAGAAAGAGAGAGAGAGAGAGAGAGAGAGAGAGAGAGAGGAGGGAGGGAATAGAAGGAACTGGAAGTTAGAGAGAAGAAGCACAGAGAAAAGGATAGGAAAGGTGCGATGAGTCAACGCGCGGGAACGGCGACGAATCATCGTCAATTTCACCGCGGAGCTATGCAGACCGGCGACCACTGACGTAATCATAGCACGGAGGCACCATTGGCCCTTTTATCGTGGCGTTGTTACCAGAACGATCTGCTTTTCTGCAATGCAAAAGAAGGGGAGGAATAACGATCCTCGGGGGGATTTCCCACATACGCAACGAGTCACTGCCACTTCCAGGTAGCCACTGATAATTTCCTCTTTGCATATCCGCCGACGTTCTACGAGCGTATGTCAATGTCTTCGTTTCTTGGAAGAAAGCCGGCTCTCCGTCGCTTCCTGGCTCTTTCTTTGTCGCGTTCACGATCACGGTTATCGATTTCAACATGACTAAAATTATCGTCCAATTCGGTTCGGTCAGCGTGCACGCGGACGTTGAATGTTTAACGATACAATGATCGAAGGTGAAACGGTGGCCCCATAGACGAAACGAACGTCGAATCGGGATCCTCTTCCGGTCATTTAGATTAATCTCGAATCCCGATGCTCTCCGTTTTAAAACGATTCCTTCGTAAACGCTCGCGATATAATTTAAACGACGTTCTATCTTGCGAACGACACGCCTATGTATTTAGATATTTATTGGAAATAAACGTAGAACCGATAGAATGCATCGTGGAAACGTTACGATAGTACAGTGAATTTTTGCAGGAGCGATTATCGCGTCTCGTGTTACGAGGTGAAGCATAACTGCGAGTTACACCGGGAGGCGAAGGCGCGCGCGAGCGCGCGTTTCGACGCGGCTAGAAGGCGTGCGTATAATAAAATTTGGGCTGGTCGAATTCATTCAACCGCCGCTTCAATAATTCTGAACGAAACAAGGCGAACCGGCGGTTAAAAGAGACGCTAATACGGACATTGAAAAGCCGACAGTCGAAAAAGGGAGGAGAGAGTAGGCGGAAGAAGCGCGGTAGTGGAAGAGCAGAGGACACGCACGTCGCCGTCGCGACGCTCTCTTTTCTTCGTTCGGTCCAGCGCTAAGCCGACAGAGAAGTTTATTCTAGGACGACGAAATTCACAATAACGATCCGAGAGGAGAGACGCGGCCGCAGACGGGCTCGAGATATTTCTGCGCGACGAATTAGCAAGTTGGTCTGCAACTTACATGTACCAGCCGTCGGAGAACGCGACCGAGAGACGAGAAGGAGGAGGAGGAGGAGGAGGATGAGGAGGAGGAGGAGGAAGGTTCGATGTGAGCGTGGAAAATGCGAAACAAACGGGCGAATATGAGGCGAGCCGGTGACTCGAGCGAGAAAAGGACGAATCGAGAGAAACCGAGGACGCGCGAACGACGTCCAAGGAAACCGCCAAGAGGAAAAGCTCGTGGAAAACGATAACGGGAGGAGGAAATCTCGATCGAGAGGAAGAAAACGGAGATACCGTAGATCGCGCGATAACGAGTCGAGCGACGATCAATTCTATCGTTGATCTCGGTGGATCGATTCGCGAAGAGTTGCGTGTATTCGTGTGATATTCGCCTAGGATGCGTAATGACACGCCGACGACCGTAACTGCATCGATTTCTCGCGAGATTATGTCGTGGATCGTTCGAAAGCGACAGCTACCAAAGAACGCGAAGTACGAAATTGTCGAGTTGCCTTGCAGCTAAAGGCGTAGCAGCAATCGCGTTCCGTGCTCGTTCCGGCCGCTTTGCCTTGGTGACAGGTTTTCCTTGGATCGCGTAATAGTTTTCAAGACGATCGCGCGCCGGAGTACGTTTATCGAGCGATACTCGCGATTAAAGCGGATTAATGAATCACTCTGTTACCAAGCGCAGGAATGCACGGAAGCATTGCACGCCTCGATATCGTAAACGAGGTGTGCTTGAAACGTGCGTTTGATCGCGATACACAGGTTTAGAGCTAGATATCGCAACGAGCACCTTTGCGAACGCGACTTCCCCCCAGCAACAAGTGTCCCTTAAAATCAATTGTCAATGGTAAAAGGGAGACGAGATGCTGACGAGATGTTTGCTCGTATCGGTACATCGGACTATTTTAACATTTATGCGATGCAAAGTGGAAGAGATCTTTTCGAATGCCTCGCAGGGCGTGAGTTTTACAACAAAGGTGATTCCTTTTATACATTCGTACGAGGTTCTCTTTTTGCGTGTTCTTGTGAAACCTAGCACCATCGCCGCGGGAGAGGTTTCTATTTTAAAAGTTTCGATTAACCTATTTCGAGCGCATAAATGATAAATGCGAATGATAAATGAAAGAATATCGTGTAAGGGGCAACAAAGAGGAAAGAACAAGAGGTATTTTACGAGATACGCGATAAACGTGATCCTCGTGTAGGTGTCTCTTCGGCTCTCAAATTTTCGAGGTTTCGATGAAAAATTGATGTCATAGGTGTGCGAAAGCTGGATACACACACTAGGCCAAAGTATCTAGTTATCCGACTCGACGAATACGAGACTCGCAAAAGTGACCCAAATCCTAGGATAGGGGGGCACCGATACCTTACAGACGTTTAGAACGACCCGAAGATAGCGGCGAATGGTCAGTGGCGTCGCCGAACATCGATTCGTAATTTCATTTCGCATCGCCTGAGCCGTTAACATTGGCGCGGCTAAGACCGGCGACGTGATTTCCGGTTGGTTCGCGATTAAAACGGCACTCGGGTTACGGAATGGGAGAAAGTTGCGCAATATGAAAAACAACAGACTGAACAAGACGAATTTACCGCTATTTCCACGAGATTCTTCGATACGCCTAAATACAGAGATCCGGGCGTAAACATATTTCTCGCGTTGAAATTTCTTCCTGTCTATAGAGAGTTAATCGTCTACGATAAATTTGTCCTAAGAAAAAAGTGCGATTATCGAAAGGAACGTCTGAAAGCTACCCCGTTACCCTGCTATATCGACATGTACGCGATTCCAACGATGCCGCGAACGCGCGTTTAACTTCAACCAGCATGATGAAGCATGCAACGATTCGGTATATGTATAGTCGCGTGTATAAAGAGTAACGATACGGATGTAAACAAGACGAACACTTACACGAACGATGATCCTGTGAATTCGCAGATATGGCGACGTTCGTCGTTGACTTATTGGTAGTCAGCCAATAGAATTGTCCTCGTTCGTTAGCGACGCAACAACGATGCTCGTTGGCATCAACATACCGAAAAAGCGCACTGAATTTCCCTCTCCTGTTTTGTAGATGCTCGTTCCTTCGACGGTTAACCTTACTTTCCGCGCCTTCGACAGCCACGATAGATGCACGAAGTTCGCGTATAACACGATTTCACGTAAAGACACACACACGCGCATTCATAGACAAGGTTAGAAGAGCCTGTCGAAAGCACGTTGGCGAACGTTCCGAACCGAGTCCGAACGAAACAGATTAATCCGAAAGCGAGTTTCCGTGTAATCAAGAAGCACCGCGTGCGTAAACTACAGGCGGCTGGGCTAGAGTACGGGTAGTGTGTTCGAGAAATTGTTCTCGCGCTTGTCTTGTATCGGCGAAATTGAACCTAAGTTTCGCCGGATGACGGAGATGGAGAACACACCGGTCACGCGAGCATCGACTTTGTCCGCGGGCCGAGAAATTTCGTCGGGGCCGCGTGACTTTTGGTATCGAGTTACCACCACGAAAATTACGAACTGTTCGAAAACGATACGGCGGAAAATATGTAAAGGTAGTCGGCGACCCGGATCGATCGACGGCATCCAAAGATCGAAATGGAACGACTATTCCACACACTTTCGATTCACAGCGATCGAACTCGCGGATTAATCGTCGACGGCGTGGTACAAGCTGGTTCCATATGACGTAGAAGAAAAATCGTTGGCCTTTTGGAATTCGCTTCGTCACTTATACACACACGTATAGGTTGAACGCACAAAAATTTCGTACAGTGGCCCTGCGCGGTCGAAACGTAATCGAGACACGTTGATAAATTGAAGCGACGAATAAAATCCATCCAACTCACACCGTACTGTATATACGTGATTTTAGTGATACCACGTGTCCGTGATACGATGAAGATAGTAGCAAACTCTGGAACCACTTTTGCCAGCAGTCCCGTTAAATTTCGACGCGCTGTCGCGCGCTGAACGGAAAGGGCGTTGACGCGCAACACGTACACAAATCGGAACAACGATACAAAGACGAAAATCACGGACGTTACCTATTCGCGAGAGATTTAGCGAACAAAAAAAATTCTTCACGACACACTGGCTCACGTCCCGCCGCGAACTGCGAACGCGAGAAGAGCCGGTCGACCCGAGCGCCACGCTCAATCAGCGCGGAAATCGAACTTGCACGAAGATATACGGAGAGACACGAACCGCGTTAAGGCGAGAGATTACAATGCACGCGAATTCATAGCGCGGCGAGTTTGCAGAATTCGCTTCCTTCTGTGAAACTAATATTATCTCTACGCGATCTTAATAGACGCATATTTTTATCCTTGTCAATAATCTCGATGCTGGACGAAACTGTAGAAATCGAAGGACGTTCGCCTATTTAGAATAATCGAGTAGCGGATCAACCGGACATTTTCTGGTTGTAGCGTTTTCAATCGTTCGTTTTCTTTGATATTTATTCGCGATCGAAACGAAGAATTTTCTCGCAACCAATCGACCAACAACGATTCCCCATCTAAATAAGTCGATGTAAAATCTCCGTACACTCGAGACATCCTTCTTCTTCCCATTCAGGGAAAAATCTCGCTGTATTTCGAGTTGTTTCGCGGAGAGCTGAATTTGAGTACATAATGATGGTGATTTTTAGACAGGCGAGCGTTTCAACCGCCTTGAAGAGCAAGACGAACGAAGAAAGAACACCCTAAAGAGATCTTACCCCGTCTGTATCGATAATTCGCCGTTATCGAAACTTGAAGAGGTCTAGCGTAATCGTCAACAATTTGAAAGTAAAATCACGCGGGAGGAATCGGTCGGACAGAGTCAGTCGTTGGAAGCGTGCCACTAGGAACAACAAAACGCTCACGATCCAACCGATCGAACGCAAAAATAATCCCATGATTTTATCGTAATCTTATGCCACACCTATTCGTTCTGCATCGAATAACGCGAACCTATTACGTTTACGCTGGATTTTAAAAAGCGTTGCGTCAACGAATCCACCGTGAGTTCAAGTTCGTTCGATAATCCGACAGTCACGCGTCTTCTTTTTTCCACGCGGTATTCGTACGAGAAGATATTCAAATTCCATGCACGTACAGATAAATAAATTATCTTCTGCATCGTGCCTCGCGCGATGCTTGTATATATATATATATATATATATATATATATATATATATATATATAGATCTAAATATGCTGAAAAATATTCTACGGGCGAAAAAAGGGCGGTGGCCGAAAGAGAATCGGAAAGCCCGCTCCAATACTGTCGTGTGTAAATATTCGATGAATTCATCGAAAAACCGGCAACATCTGAATAGGCCCTTCATCCGCGTGCGAATTTTTTTTTTTCATTCTTTTACTTCCATTTTACAAGTTGACGGACCATTCAACGTGAATTTTTCCTAATTAATCAATATCCCGGACCGGTGCTGGCTCGACCATGCGTACGGCTCTCCCCGGCGAAGAAACGGGAAAAACGTGGACAGAAAAACACTCGTTGCGCGAACAATTTTGTTTGTACGTAAAAACGACTGGCCAGCGAACACGCGGCAGCCACGGACACTCGTCGAGAATTCTCCTATAATTAATTTCCCGATTGTATTGAGCACGCGTTCCGGGAAGTACGCGCGCGTACTCCACGTTTCGCTAACCCTATTTTAATTCATTTATTACTGCGTAATGTCGATCGCGTTATCCCGGAATCTCTTTCTCTTTTTTTTTTTTTATTCGTCCTCGCTTCGCTCGCGAATAGAACAGACCGCGTTAAAAACGATTAAACATTTTTTTAACGCGCCGTGAAAAAAGTTCGCGAACCGAGCTTTCCCCGTCAAAAATATTCAAATTTTTAGACTTTCGGATTTACCAGCGAACCTGCCGCGGACGATTCTTACGATTTCGACTACGATCCGTTTCACACGTTTTCCGAAAACTTTTATCGATCGTTCTTCGCGTTCATATAGACGAGCGTACGTATACGTCGGATCAAGGAACGTCCGTTGCCTGGACCAAACAACGAGGATTAATCGAGTACGGCGATGTTGCAAGAAAGGATTAACAATTTCAGCGGAGGCTGTTGTTAGAGCGCGTGGTGGTACGGTTTCGTAGCTGTCAATCGGTGTAAGAACTGTGAATGAAGATGAACAGGAGAGATAATTTGGTCGGAAAGGCTGGCGCTTTTGGCAACAGCGGTGTCTTCCTTTTTGCGACGGGGTAGAGAGCGTGCACGCGAGCACCGAGCCGCGTTCCGCGCATGATATCGCGACATTAAAAATCAGCACCAAGAAGAAAAAAACTGGCGCACCTTCTGATGCATCGGGGTGGTAACAGCTGTTGAAGCAGCTGCCACGTGGCCGACAGACACCTATGATTGTCGGATCGTTTCAACATTTTTTCTCCTCCTGTTTACAATCGATATGGCTTTCCATGTATTATCGGCGATTTTACTCCGGCGAAACGGAAGCGAAAGTCGCACACGCAGCCTGCCTCAGCCTCGATTCCATGGATTGTTAGAGTTTACGGTGTACGCGAGATGCGATTGTATTATTTTATTGCTTCTCGGAAACTGTCGCGTTTCTTGCGCTCCTTTTTTCCTACCCGGTTACGGGCTACGAGGTCAATTAATGCTAATTTCTTTCTCCGGCTTCTTCGTGCGGTTTTATTTTCGTTTTTAAACGACGCACGAGCGTGCGACGCCGAAACCAGTAACCGCGTTAAGTATCACTCGGTGGTGAGCGGAACAGTATCAAGATTAGTCTACGCTGGGTACGTATACGGGTGTACGATAATACGATAAAGAACAAACTGTTGGCGAGTATGCCCATCGCGCTATCCAACCGGCAGGTGAGTCGAGGAATCGGTTGGCGAAACCACGCGATTACTTTTTGCTTTTTTTTTACCTGTCACAACGGCCCGTTCACATTCGGCTCGCAATACGCAGCACGAGCCAGCTTAGGAAAATAACGACACCGCGCCGACACATGACGCGCTTTCGATACAAACGAAACACGACGAACGCACAAAACCCTGCCACGCTTTCAATCACCTACCAACGATTCACTTTCTATACATCCAGCAGTCCCGTCAACCACTCCTTCGTCCCTTTCGAGAATTTCCATGCACAAGAACGCCGCCAGCGTCCTAAATGTCTCTCAGTGCATGACAAAAGGAAGAAGAAGAAAAGAAATGACTCGCAAGTGTCGTAATTCTGGCCAACCCCTTGCTAATACGCCTGTCTCTTCATTCGCGTAGGTGGAACGAGGGGTAAGAAGAAGAGAGAGAGGAAAAGAGAGAGAGAGAGAGGAGGCAAAAAGGAGTCCCGCGTGCAGATTTGAAAAGGCATCATGCGTCGATCCTGTTAAATTTTTAGAGATGAGAAAACAATGGGGGTAAATGCTGTTTCTACAGGGGAGAAGAGAACCAGGGTGCGTTAATCTCTGTCGCTCTCGTGACTGGCGCCCCTGTTCCTTCGTCCAGACTTTTCTTCTTGCTCCTTCTCTCTTGCCGCTGCAACAGGGAGGAGGCGAAGGGTCTGACATCGACAATAGGCATCGAGGAAGTCGAACTCGGGGATCTATGCGGCGAATGAAAAAGAACCGACCAACCGAGCGGAGAAAAGAGAGAGACGGTAGAGATTCGGGCCATACAGAAAGGAGAGACACAGACATAGAGATAGAGATAGATAGATGAGAGAAAGAGAGAGAGAGAGAGAGAGCTCGTCGCTGTGGAAAGGCAGCGTCGGTCCTAAGCCCAATTAGCAATTTAAGGCAATAAGCGGGTGCACTCCCTTGGTTACGTTCCTGCGTTCGGTATACTCGACATTATTTCAGAAGGGAGACGATTCTTCCAGGCCTCATCCCCTTCCATCCCGTCTATGGTTCCCGGTTCTCTTACTTCTCCTCCTTCTCCACCTTTGCATCGGTGAATCGCATAAACATCGCGAAGGCATCAAGCGTGGGTAGACAAATGCCAAGTGCATATATATTGGAGAGGATGGAAGGAGGATCCGCTCGTTCCTTTCCGGAAGTGCTCGTACCGCGTTCAACCGGACTCCCTTAAATATGGAAGTAACCCCTGGCGGCTCGAAATTTGTGACCGTTTGCGGAGAAATCGATGGGACGCGCAAGAAGAAAGAAGAAGAAAAAAGAAAAACAGCGTTCGGGTATCGTGCGAAGATGAACGCTCGTAAGACATCGAGTACGCGGTACGGCGATTCTCGCGCGTTTGATCGTCGACGCGCTGAAATATACAGCGGAGAATATTTTGGTGGCGTGGAAAGGAAAAATACGAAACGCTTGACCGTAAAACAGCGAAGAAGCGCGTAAGAAGCGATCGTGCGAAAATAGCACGGTTCGACTCGCGTAGTATAAATCGATACGCGTTTCGATGAATTTGAACGCGCGATAAAACCGCCGAGAAAAAGATGGTCCTGCTCTTTTAATAACTCTCTCTATTGGCTTTGCGTTTAATCGCTGTGTATACGAAGAGAAGCCGTGGGCAGACGAACGCGAAATGCATTCTTAACTCGCTGCCCCTTCCTTCCCTCCTGCCGACAATGGTAGGTTTGCCGAGCGGATGAGCGAAGGAATGGTACACACAGAGGGTGATAAATAAGAGAGAACGAGAGTTTATGGCGATCCTACCCTACACAGAGACTTGTTTCTTCCCCGGGCATTCGCGAATTATGCGTCATGGCGAAGCGAATGCATTCAAATTGACACGATACCGGAAGGAAGACAGAATTGCGACGACGAATCCCTAACGTCACGAAACGCAAGACAAATTTACCAAAGCGGTACAATAGCATTCTTTTCGTTGTTTTGGCTCGGCTGGATTTACCGTGCAGATCGCTATACACAGCGACCAAACACCGAAACTACTCCGGTACAACGCACAGCGCCGAAGAGAAATCTCGCAGCAACGTTTCTTTTATGCGACGTCACATTCTTCCGACCAAATGCCGTGCCCGTTGCCGTGCTATACGCGCCACTCCACCAATGTTTAATCCTGATTTTCCTTTAACGCGGCGTATCGGCGCGCGCCAGAGAACGACGGAATTGCAGGCCGGTGTCAAAGAATGGAGCGCGACTTTTACGAGGGCCTGCACCGCTGCCAAAACTCCCGTTTTATTGCTCACGAGTGAAACGGAGGTGGCGGCGATGCAATTTTTGGGGTAACAACGTTTTATGGTTTCCGTCAAGAAATTTCATCCCGGCTGCGCAACCTTATCGGGCGTTACTCCGCTGCTGTCGGCAGAGGTCTGCCAACTTGACGCAAAATATCCCGTCCCCCACGTACGAATGTTACGACGATGTCTCGAGTAACCATCGAGTATGTATCTCGTGCGAGTAATCGCGCATAGTCAACGACCGCGTAACACGTGCTACCTGTTCGAAGCAGTTACAATCTCTCGATTAAGAGAATGAACTCGTCGGTGGAAACGTTCGTTCGTGGGAAACTACGGAAAACGGAAATCGGTTGGCGCTCGTAAAAATTGGAAACACGCGAAACATGGGTATACGGTGTCCCGTACGGAACAACCTCGATAGTCGAGCGGGACACGTCTACGGCATCGAACGTCGTCTGAATTACTCATGGTTTTCGCTCGTGGAACGTCTCTCGCACGAAAGCGACAACGCGATTGCTCGTGTGCTCGGGTGGCGTGTTTCGTGATCGATAACGCGTTCTTTCTCTCTCCTCCTTTTTCGTTAACGCGGAAACGAAAATTACACGACGATAAACCGCGAAACGAAGAAACGAGACGAGAAGGCGATTTGAAGGGTTCCTGGACGAAGACGCGGGGATTTACGTGGAATTTTAAACGACGAGGATTCGCGAGGAAAATTGCGCGCGTCTTGGCGACAGCGGCATCGGCAATTTTTATTTCAACGTCCGAGGCGTAGCCCTGATTGGCCGATGAAAGGCGCGGAAGTATCGGTCTGTGCACAAGGATCGATAAAAAGAGTTGCAGCCGAGGCAAGCCCGGGGTAAACGCCCAGGGCCAGTGGGAGTACATTCAGGATCACGAGTGGTCTTCCATCAGATTAATGAATCGCAAAGTGCATTCATGCACGTCATATGCATTTGTTGATAAAAGTCAGCCGGACCTGGTGCACGCGAATTTAATAATCCCCGCCGCCTAACGAGACAGCCCGTCGTCGACAGAGAGCTTAGCCCGGGGAACGAGAGGTCCTCCACGCACCGCCAACGTTTCTCAGCTCCGTCAGAATTGGCCACGGCTGACGGAGAAACGGACGGCTGCTTTCATACCGATTCGATTTTCTCGCCGATCGTAACGAACCCGGCCTGCGTACGCGCCTACGCGAGGCAGAGAGCAGATGCTTCTCGTTTGCAACGTGTCTCGAGAGTACGGAAAATACTCGGACGAGAAAACGAACGATCGTCGAGTGGCACGAGGGTGGAAACGAGAAACGAGATTCGCCGGTCGACCGATCGAATCTGCTGCGAGGATAACCTTGACCCAGGAACACAAGGGGACCCACCACCGACCGACAAGGTGGCAGAAGGAAACGGCAAAGTTTCGACGGAGTAAGAAACCCGGGCGAAACAATCGCCGAAGAGTTGGCCGAAAGGTGCTAGGGAGAAAAAGCAAAATAAGGATCGATGGTGGCTGTGCAACCGCGATGCTGAGGGTAAATGGCACGATGCTGGTAGTCGCGAGGGTGAGGTCCGCGAGGAGGGTAACCTTGACCCGGGGATGAACGACCCTCTCCCGTAGCACGTGGCGCCCCTTTCGTCGCTCCTCCAACCCTATTCTGGACTTTCACGACTTCCATTCCAACCCTCTTACTCGTCCAACGCCGCTACCACCCCCCGGCCCACTCCCACTACTACGAAGGTTCCGCCGAAGCCGGCGTCGCGGTGATTCTGCCCCTCTGCCCCTGCCAACCCCCACGACCCAAACCACCGCTCTATCCTCCGCATACACGAGCCGCTGTTCCCTTTCTCCCTTCTCTTCTTCGCCCTTCGACCGTACACCCTCCGAACCTCCTTTCTCTTTCCCTTTCCGTAGCGAACCGTTTCTGCTTTCTCTTTCTACGCACTCTCGCTCTCTGTGCAAACTTATCGCGAGCAGGGTCGCACTCGCTGGGCACTGCTATCTTCTCTCTCGGCCCGTCTCTCTTCCTCCATCGTTCCCTCGCGCGTTTCTGCTTCGTCTCTCGGCTCCGCCGCGAGCTTCATCTCTCTCGCTCTTTCTCCTATCTCCACCACCGGCCTTGCTTATTTTCTCCATGAGGCGACGCGAGAGGCACGAGGGTGGAGACCGAGAGGGAAATTTCAAGGCCAGGGTACAAGCCGGCTAAAACGCTCTCTCTCTCTCTCTCTCTCACTCTCTCTTCTCCAGGTTCCTCGGCATCGATACACCACCGCGATCCTACCCTGCACACGCACGCTCTTCGCCGTTTAGCCGATGAAATCTTACAGGTTCGGCCGATAGCGTTTAAGGTTGCGTGACGATCGATGCGTTCGACGGTCGCACATGCCGATTTAACCGACACGCGGACAACGCGCTCCGACGAAATATCACTGGGCGGGACGATAACGAAGGGATTTTGGTAGGCGCGTTGGAACGCGCGATCGAAACACGGAAGCGGGAAATTCGCGGACGGCGGACCGGCGTCGAGTACCCGTAACACGCTTCTCCGTTTCCCCTCGTCGACTTTGCTTCTTTCCAGGAAAAGGAGAGAAACTTTCGTCCAACCACGCTCGTTTCATGCAAATTACGTCGCGCAAAGTTGCCTGGCCTCGATGTTTCCACTTTTACGTTCGCATCTCTCGCGCGATCTTTCCACCGCTCTATTATTCTGCCATTTCGTTACCCTTTGCACGCCAACTTTTCCAACTTTCACGCACGATCGGTCACGATCGGCGTCCCGGCTTTCCGATCCAACGAACGGATAACGAGACGCAAAAACGGAGCGTCGCGTTTCCAAAAAGAAAGGAGAAAGAAACGAGAAGAGAAAGGAAAAGGTCGGCCGCAAGAGTTTTCGCGACAACTTTTGCCCCGGACTGTACTTAAATACTCGAAAAAAACTGAATCGAACCAGGAGAGCTCGACCGGATGGCTACGTTTAATCTCAAAGGGAGGACGATAGCGAAGAGGCCACGATTGAAAGAATTTGTTTGCTCTGCCATAATAAAAGAGGACTTGGTTTTGAAAGACACGCCCGATGCTTCTTTCCGCACCCCTCCAAGCCTTATCCTGTCGAGGCCGCGCAAATACCGCTTGTTCATCCGCGGCTTTTAACTCGCCGAGTAGCCACGTGGATCCGCAGCAACCGTATTCGATCGTAATCGAAGTCGATTCCCTGCGAGAGACGTTGCGATCCGGCGAATCTACGTCCACCGAACTTTTTATTCGCCGCTCGATCATAAAATCTAACGATGATAGCGTTTGCTTCCGAGTATCCGTTTTCTTTCTCTCGTGTCCTCGCGAAAAATCTAGCACGGTAGAACTTGATTTATACGAAGCTGTCGGAAGACGCAAGTCGGTTCGTATAACCGGGTCGTTCGTGTAACAGGAGTCCACCTACTTCTGCCCGCCATCTACGATTTTTCGTTCGGTTAATAGGAGTTCCTGCTCGTATAACAGGATTCCGCGAAACATTTGCTCCACGAACAGCTACGTAACAACGTTGCAAACTCGCATAGACGGCGAAGCGTGAGAGCGTGTCGCGTAACGCGTGCCTCTACACCGTTTACGTCTTACTGTTAGACGTTCGTACAGGCTCGCTCAGCGATAGTTGGAACAATAGCAACTCCGCTGAAGTTCGCTTAATCAGGCAACGTTAAAATTTCACCGGTGTAAACCGAGTTTTCGTACAACTGGCGTTCCACCGCGTAATTTCGCGATTGCCTTCGATGCCAGACATCGTCAACGTGGGATGGATCCCAACGATACGATCGCGACGATAAGCGAAAGGGGCTGCGCGACGAGCCACGTTCTCCTTAGCGAGGAGCGCGAGAGTAGACGAATAGCGAAACAGAGGTATAGGGGAGGCGAAAGTTTCGAATGGTTGGAAACTGGTCGAAAGCAACTATCGAAATAGCGCGACAGGTGGGAAGCGGTGGCCGGGCATCGTCGTAGCGCGCTGCCAGTTTCGAAAAACGTTGCCCGGTCTAAGATCCATCGTGTCCCAGTCGATCGATTAATAAACTCGCGAGCCGTTTCTCTTTTCCTATTCCGGGAATAATGCCCGTTACAGCTGGCAATCTTACCTCGATCGACCATAATGCCCGGCTCTTTCAACCGAATAAAGGCTATAAAAGACAGAGTAGGAGGACGCTGCGCG
The DNA here is from genome assembly GCF_011952255.1 of Bombus vosnesenskii. Classification (NCBI taxonomy): domain Eukaryota; kingdom Metazoa; phylum Arthropoda; class Insecta; order Hymenoptera; family Apidae; genus Bombus; species Bombus vosnesenskii. The sequence goes on along the minus strand of NW_022884330.1, from coordinate 805,424 downwards.
ATCATCGCTCACCGTTCTGTATCCCTTGGAAACTGTTGCTGGAAACCGAGCAAAAGCCCGTCTCCGTCTTTCTTCCGTACCTTTTTGTTTTCCCTTTCTTTTCTCTCTCCTTCCTATAATAACCCATCGACAAATTCAATTTTCAGATTTCAAATATACACCGATTACGAGAAAAATCTCTGTCCGACGTTAAACACCGATACTTTGGCCCGCGTAATTTGCCGATAATACAACGGAGAAACGGAGAATCTGTCAATGGGTTGATCGGAGAGAGTCACGCGAGTCTCTCGAGCCGGCTACGGACTCTCGGACGCGATCTTTCCGAGAGATCCAAGGGCGTGAAATCGCTGCGAACGCGTCTTACCTGAAACAAAGAAAGAGAAGGTGGATCGTTAGAGACGTCCGTTGGGAGATTTGGTCGCGCTTCGAGATACGAAGCGGTGGGAGGAGAACGCGCGCGGTTACGGCGTACGTCGGATAGCCGGTGCCGGTGCCGGTACCGGTGCCATGCCGGTTCGTTGAAACCGACCGAACACGGATCGATTCGGCGAGACTACGAAAGTTAGTACTACGCGAAGCGATTACACGGCTGCCCGATCCGCGCCTACGAAAATTGACGGCGTGTACACTGATAACGAAGATGGGTCCGTCATTCCGTGCCAGTCCGCGCGCGTCTGTCCGCGCTTTACGCTTCTTCCTTTCTCTCGGTGAAAATATTTTCACGCGGTTTCACCATCGCCGGTCGACGATAAATACCGATCTTCGTCTTCTCGAGGATCTCTGGATCCTACGAAGCTAAAAACCCACGAAGGCCGGTCGAACAAAGCGTCCTTTGTCTTTCCGACTAGGTGCGAGTATATCGACGGATCGATAAATTATCGCCGAATTCGCTGGTCAAAGTGGAAGAAAATGGTCGAAAAATGGCGAACCGTAGACGCAACGTCGTTACGATCTCTCGTAAGATCGCCAGATGAAGTTTGCAGCTTTGCAGTTTGGAAAATCGCGAAATATTTGACGACCATATATATATATATATATATATATATATATATATATCGGACGCGGTTATATTCGATCGTAATCGACCGATTCGGTATCCGTGTCAGCAGATCTTGTCTATTATGCACGTGTGCCGGATTTGGGAAAGTCGCAGGAGAGTTCAAAAGCAAATGGACCCAGATCCGCCGTGGTATCTTTAGCGATCGCGTATACCGTGGCAACGGTCTCTCTCTTCTAACGAGTCGCGTCGATCGACGTTCACTTTTGACCTACATTTCCACGGACGATTTATCCCCCTGCCCCTCGGATCGGATTAGACATTCCATCGTTAATAATTCCAGTTTAGACGTTCGAGCGAATGCTCCGAACGTTTACCGCAACCGGCATCTCTTTCGTAATAATTAGTCGCACTTTCGGCGATTTATGCCTAACGCCGGATCTTTCGATACCGATTCGGAACACGGATGCGCCGATCATCGCCGAGAAATTGCGCGTTTTACGCCGAATCTTCCTCGCAGATTTCAAGAACAAGAAACGTTCTACGTTTCTAATCTGTCGACCATTCTCGGGCGTGTTAGTTCGGGATCGCTGTATGAAGTTGGATCGGCCGAGGAAGAACGGCGTAGCCGATCGCGACGATCTATAGGCGAACGAAAATGGCAGCGCGTATGATACATGTCAAGTTATGCGGTCGAGACGGAGGAGGTGTTGTCGGCGTCTGGAAAGAGCAAGGCCTGCTTCCAGGAAAGCCACGGGTCTGCGGTCAAATTATTTATGGCGATGCGAAATTAAAGAGTTTCGCCCCGTTTGAAAAGCAGCGGCGATCCCGGGCCCCGACGACTCCGATTTACGTCCTTGGCTGTGGTCGGCCGGTCGATCGACTCTCCTTACATCCTGCCCGGGAATCGTTCGAGTTACGGCCGGCTACGAGATCCACCGCGAACCATCGTAGAGACCGGCCACGAGCACCACGATACGTCCCCGTTTTCTCGATCGGATCGCGCGTATCCTCCGTCTCGATCGATCCGAGCGAAGCGCAACGTTTCGAGAAATTATCTCCGATTGTGCCCGATTGGCGTAAAAATTCTACTCGGTGCTCGAGCATCGAGTTGCTTGGTCGTCGGAATAATTAAAATACGGTGATCTTGTCGGACGTTCGACGTCGTCGATTATTCGCCTGGCGGTGGCGACGAATTCCCGTGAGAATAGCTGCAACGATTTTTCGTCGCCGCGTCTCTATCGAGATTCGCGTTTCGACGACGCGTACAACGAAGAGAGGAGAGCCGGGACGAGCGACCAATCAAGACATTTTCCCATGAAAAACAATCGATTTCGCGCGATCGCCGCAATCCTCTCGACCGGCTCTTCCTAACGAGTTCGGATACGAGAGCCACGCGTTTCTGTCCGAGTAGATGGTCGCCGGTGTCGATGGTAGTAGCTCCTGGCGAAATGAAAGGACGAACGAAGGCGAGAGCGAGATGATCCGTGAAAGCGGTGGCGAAAAGAAGAAGGCGCGGTTCTCGGATAGGAGCAGAAGCGAGGTAACGAAGAGGGAGAGAAGCGGAGAAACGAGCGCGAGACTACGAAAGGATACGTGCGAGCGAGTGAAACGCGCGCCTGTGCGTATGTGTGCGTGTGTGTGTGAAAGAGAGGGTGAGTGGCAGGCAGGGCAGGCAGGGGGAAGGAACGAGGGAGGAAGAGAGAGACAGAACCCCTTCTACTCCGATTCTACTCCCTCCGACCTTCTCCATCTCCTCTACCGCTTCCTCTTCCTTCTCCTCTCTGCCGCCCCACGTTCCCGTCCCTTCCTTCTCACAGGCAGAAAGTAATCAATACTTTGGGAAGGTGCGTGGGCGAAGCATACGCGCCTGTAGGTCGCGGCATCGTCCAAGTTTCGCGCAAATTTCACGCGAATCTGCCACCAACGACCAAAGACCGATCAGCGAGGATCGACGATGGTCCTGCAGCAGCAGCCGTTTCGACGGTCTGAGCCAAAAGTCCACGATACTAAATCGCGAGCCTACGCGTGCAACGCGATATCCTCGGTGGTATGGTGGCTTCGCGAGACTTTCAAGCGGAAGAGTCCAGATTCTACCTGGGTCGAAGACGATCGGAGGAAGAAAGCGGGCACGAGGTCGTCGCGCTTCTTCCTCCAGGGTGTTTAATCGAACGTGACGACGATAATAAGGAACGCTATGAAAGACGTTGGCGATGGAAGGCCGGTAACGTTTCGGCCAACTTCGATCGGACACGTGTGAAAAGTTGGTGGAAAAACGAGTGGAAGGTAGACGCGTCTTGTCGACGTCGTTCGATGCTGCGGCGAAATTTAAAAAAATCACCCTCGATACGTGCACGTTAGCCGCGTCGACTTCATTTCCCGAATCGGTCGACAGCCTGGGAAAATCGGGAAAAATCCATTAAACGTAAAATTCAATTTCTACCGAAGCAGAGAAAAAGATAATAGCCACGCACTTGATGCAAAATAACCAGCGAGCAGGCAGGAGGGAAAAAAAGAGCGAGACATAAATGAGAACTGTTTCCTGCATCGCGATCTCTTCGCTCGATCCTCCCATTCTCCTTTCAATCTCCTTTTATCCAGCGGCATTGCGCCGATTATAGTTTTAATCGAATTTACGGAATGCGGCTATTTTAGCCAAGGGCGAGGGGGAGGCAGGTTGAGGTGGGGCGCGCGAGGGTGGGAAAAAACGGCGTCTCGGCGTCGCCGGTAGACCAGCCAGGGATTAATTAAACGTACTACACGTCGGTACATTCGTTCCGCGATGCTGCACAGAGCGGGAAAGAGGCGAGTGCGCGACATCGACGCGTTCCGCGGCGGAGAAAAGCAAAGAAACACGAGGACGACGAAGACGATTTCACGGGGCTCCACCGCGACAGAAGCGCGTTAGAACGCGCGGGACAGTCTCGGTCGCGGATTACGAAATTTAATGAAAATTTCGTACGGGGCCCGACTCGCGCTTCCTTCTCTTCTCTCGCTGTCCTCTCCGCTTTCCTCTTTTCCCAGCGCGCGTATTATTTCATCGAGCGTCTCTCGCGATTCGCTTCGAGAGACGACGACGACGACGACGACGACGACGACGCCTGTACGCGAGAAAGACGAAACCCGTCGTCTTGACCGATGGTGATCGGACAGCGGCTGTCGACATTGGATTTCGAACGCGAAAGCGTAGAAGAGCTTTGGCGAATCGATGAGCTAAACGATTTAGAGACGATTTTTTCCTATTTGTATACCGTCCGGCAGCTAAAAGCGGAAGGTAGAATGCTTTTAAGGGTTCGCGGTTTCATCGGGGATAACGGAATTATGGCGACCCTGTCTCTCGTAAGCTCGACGACGAACTACAACGGTAGCCTTAAACGCGACAGCTTCGACGCGGTCGCGGCTCTGGCGATTCTACAAAAGTCGTTTCGAATTCGACCCGAAGAGAAGTTTCATTTCCTCCGGCCAGTTTACCATTAATCTTGAATCGGACAACGAGACCACGATAAAGCCACCCACGCGAACGCGAGCCTATAGGACACGACGCACCAGATAGCCGGCTATACAACGTAGCTTCTTCTTTGTTGTTTTTCGTCGCTGTATACCGGTGTTTCCTTCTTTACGACGTCCCGAGACGCGCACGTAAACCAACCAAAGACTGAACGTGGAAGCGGTAACGTTGAATAAGTGATGCTCCCGCCTCGATCCTGCAAGGCAGATACGCGCGGCTCTGTACGTAAGTTCGCGTGACCTTCGTTCACGAGCACCAGAACGAGAAACGAAGAAGACGAGACCAATCAAAACGTAAACGCCGCGTTGGTCTAACCAACGACTGGCCGGTGCGGCGACTCGTTGCGTGTTACCTGCGGACTCGCGGAAAAACGTATCGTGCGGCGTGTACGTCGCTGACAAATACCACTTGATACACGCTCCAGGTTCTGCTATTCCATTGGCTTTTTTTCTTTTTTTTTTTTTTTCTTTTTCTTTCTTTTTCCTACTTCCAAACAATTACGGGGCAAACGGTGTATCGAGAATTACGGTGGTAACGTTTGTGTCGGCTAACGGTTCGGTTTCATCGACGACGCGATATTTTCGACGAAGCAGCGTCGCGGTGAGTAGTCGATCAACGTACCATCCGGCTGCAAAACACTTACGCCGATACGTTGCTCGAGTAAAAAGGAATAACAGTACGACGAGAGATCTTAATTTCGGCGTATTAAGTATAATCGCGTTAAGAAAGAGTCTGGATGGCATGTAAATGAATTTTGTATTACACGTTATGCGCGTACGAGTGTGTCGTAATTACGCGTTATTACTTCGTATCGCGACACCCTTATCTCGGCTGTTTCACGGCAATTATAATTTTCACGTGGATGCTCTGGCTCGCCAAGCCTCCGGGACCTTAACCTTTTCGATCGTCGACTTTCTTCTTGCGAAGATTCCGAATTTTATTTAGTTTATTTAACGCAATGTCGACGCCAGCGTCAACGTCTCGATCAATCGACGACTGTGGCACGTTGTAGCTTCGCGTGCGTAAGAAACTACGTCGACGCGGATCTGTGGCAGTGTCGGCGAAGCTAGTTAAAACTCGCGATAGTTAAAATCCACACGGTGGAAACGTGGTGGTTTTAACGCGCAGTAAGAATTAAGTGCATCCTTCGTCGTTTATTCACGTCGAGGTGAGATAAGAGGACCATTAACACCGGAAGAAACCGCTGACTCTGGTACGAGCAGCTTCTTTACGGATTCGTTTGCTGTTCTCGGAACGAACGCGATGACGAAAGACGAAAGACTAGCCCGAAGAAACGACGCGACCTACCGATCGCTCCTCTTTCTTCCTCTTCTCCTCTTCTTTTTCTTTTTTTTTTTTTTTCTTTTTCTTTTTCTCTTCAACGACGTTTCACGAGGTGTACGAACGTTCGGCGAGCTCGCGACGCACACCAAGAGAAAGTGCAAACAACTGCGAACGAGCTGACCCGGGAGAATTCCACAATTATCGCGAGGCTAACGCGCGCTACTCCGATTCGTAGTCGGCGAACGCGTCTTCCTAAACGAGGACACCGCTCGCGAAATAAATTCTCCGCGCTTTAAGATAATACGTGGAACCGACTCGTTACCTCACTTACGTAAGTACGTACCTGTTATTATGTAATTCTTTGGAAAATAATAAACGCATCGATCACATCGATCGGAGAACGCTATTTAAAGGCGAGCGCGATGCTCCAATTTCGAATTAGCGGATGTGCTTCGGCGAGAGCGTACCGCCTTCTTTTTCCTGCCGATCGATAACGCTTGAATTTTCACGGTAAACATTTTACAATATCGTGATATCGAGCGAGATAAAATCGCGAACTCGTCGCGTATTCGTTCACGGCTACTAAATTTCTCGGCGCTCTTTATCGCCGCGCGAAATTCCTTCGACTTTTCAAATGACACGAGGAAAGAAAGAAAGGCAACGACGACACGTCGAACCAGCTGGCTGCCGAAGCGAGTGAAACTCTCGTTGAAAGAGGACCAAAGAGAGAACACCCAACTGACCTCGCTGGGGAAACAAGATAGTCAAATTGGAAGATGGCATCCCGCTGGGAGTAACCATCCACGTGTTATTTAGCGATCAAGTTAGAAAAATGTAACAAGCAAATGTCCAGCTGGACAAATTGTAAAGTACGAATTAAATAATAAAAGAGACATTTTTAAGCAACTTCATCCCCTGTAATTAGGCGACGTATTCAGCGGTGTTACCATTTTTCTACCACAAATACCATAAATTGTCCAGCGAAACGCACGATTCGTTTTTATTCGGTTCGACGAATCGTAATCTACGCCTTGGTTTAGCTGATATTAAATTCTTCCCTTTTTTTTTTTCTTTTTTTTATAGATAACCGAGACCATAAGCGAAATTTTCTGAAATTCCACGTAACGTAGAGCTGAGGAGAAAAAGGAAAAAAAGAAATAGAAGAGAGAAAGAAATAGCCGAAGCAGCGAGAAAGCGCGAACCTTAAACTCTACGTTAAAATCCGTTAATGGAGAAAATAAACGTTGTCGAACGTGGTGAAAGATGTCGTAATATTATGGTGGTTCAACTGGTATCAACTTGTATGCTAATGAATGTGCGTGGCAGTGAAGGCTGGTTTGCAAATGGCGGCCGTCTACCCTATGGAAACCGCCAGCCATTTCTACGCTACGATTTCTTCGTCTCGGCTCTTCCTTCCAGTACGAAACCCGAGGTTCTACCGATTTTTCGTCTAACGTTGGCAAATTACTCTGCCGTCGAAGGAAACGAACGAGTCGCGTGAAAATCAGGCGTACGATTTATCGCGCGTTTCATTTACCAATTTCGTTCGCTGGCGAATCTCGCGGCGTTTCGTTGCTCGAACAAGAGATGTCCGCGATAAAAACGCTATCGCAACGTGGTGTTTTACGTGCAGAGAATCGACGAAACGAAGCTCGTCGATCGAACTATTTCGCGTGGCGATTTTAAATTAGATCGCACACGGGATACTTTCGATAATTAGCTCGAAATTTTATTTCTTCGATGCAGTTTCGTGCAGCAAATTGCAGATTCGACGAGTTCCTATTTGCTTACGTATTTCGGTTATTAAAATTTTCTAAGATTCGTCGAAATTCAAAATAGTCGGTAAGAAACGCCGAATTTTCTTTGCTGGGAAGCATCGTTCGTTAAGGCGAACACGCATTGCCATCGTTAAAAAGGAAGGTGGACTTGTGAATTTTTTTTTTTTTTTTTTTTTTTTTTGGAAATGCAGGCAGAGATTTGGGAAAGAAAGGAAGGAACAGATGGAAACTACGAAGAAGGAAATAACATCTGGGAATAGGAAAAAATATTCTTTGGAAAGGGCTGACACTGCAACACTGATCAATAGGTGGAATACTCGTCTTTGAGCGTATTCAAGGACTTAAAACTCAGGTAGAGAAAAGTATTAAGGAACTAATTTCAACCTTCCTAGAAATCGGCCCGGACCTTTCGAAACACGATCAAACGGACGCAGATGTGGCCCTAACAATGCGGACAAGATATACCTGAACCTTTTGTTCGAGATTTCCCGAACAGAAATTTTGACGTAGACAAATGAAAACCTTTGAGAAATCGACGGATGGCTGACCCAAACGCGATCCTATCGCCAGGGTTCCTGTATTTGTCCATTGTAAACGCACGAAAAGAAGGGAAAAACTTTTGTGGACCGTGGCAAACGTTTTTTGTAAATATTCCTTTGCAACTTTCTTGAAAATTACTTTACGGTAAATTATCGCAATTTATTTTTATCGCAATTTTCTCTGCAAGTACGACCTTCGAAATTGTATAGTTTTATTCGATAGTTGTCAGATTAATCGTTAAACGAAATAGAAATTAAAATGGCGTTTAGATAAACTTCCCTTTACGACGTATCGTTCGATCCGTTCGAGTTTTCCGCTCAAACTTCGCATATATAGACACCTACGTTACCGATGTGGAAAAAGCTTGATGCGCGTTTCCACCAAAAGATAGAGCCACGTACAACGCTCACGCGCGTTTCGTGGGGACACGCAATATCGTTTATCAAAGTGTCGAACGTTTCCTCTTACACGCTTCGATCTATTCGTCGATTCGTCGATAGATCGTATTCCCCTGTCGTTGTTAAGCATCGATTCTCGTTATATTTGTATATCGTACATTAAACTGTTAATTAATATCAAAATTGCCAACTCCGTGTAATAAGTTATTCCATGAATTCGTTGCTCGTCGCTACTCTCTACAAATTCTATCTATCTACGTCCAATTATATCCGAATTAGAATCACCGCTTAATTATTTAGAACATTTGGCAAAATCCGCGGCGATCGTCCACAGATTTCGTACGATTTCGTTTGAAAATGAATCGATCGTGTCGAAGAGCAACGTTGTCTAGTAGGTTACAATTAAGCTACGAACGTCGGTATAACGTGTTTATGGCGTGTAGCATGTCACGGCAATGCTGCCAACGTTAAAACGCACGATCGAAGATCCTAAAGAGAATTTTACTAAAATTCGATCACAGACCATCGAAGATTGGCTAAACGAGCGAAAGATGTTTAGAACAAATACAAAACGAACATTTACTTTTCTTTCGGGAAATTATTCCATCTTGAAGATTCTCGTAGAATTAAAAAGTATCTCGAAACCAATTACGGAAAAAGTACGAACAGCCAAAGACAAAACGATTTTACCGCAATTATATTCCTAACGACACACCGATGACGACGATGATCGCCGTTGTGGGTACGAGGTCGAGAAATGGCAGAAGCACGAAGTAGCACGAAACTCAGCCACCTCTCGCTCTGTGTGTGGAAAGTTTCAAGTACAAATCGAATGCTGGAATTCCACGTGTCTTCGAGAATATGCCGGTGTATTAACGTGTCCTGCATCGCTACAGCGAAATTCGAGTTTGGCGTCTTCCACGCAAATTCTGTTCCACGCAATATGTAAATCGTCTCCGTAACTTTGTAACTATCACCGAATATCCAACAAGCCAAATATTACTTTGCTACACCTAACCTCTACGTTTCCATTATCGATAATATCGCATCGTTACCGTATCGTGAAATAAACATTTTTTTCGCAAAATACAATTTTCTACTTTGATTCCTACGTATAATCGATGATTCCTTAAATGATTCCTTCCTAAAATATTTTCAATTCTGCCGATTTAGTTTTAGTCGTGAAAGCGGACGGGGGCCATTGCTCGAACTATCTCGACTCCCTTCGTGGGTCATATTTTCATACTGTTTGCATTGACCTCGAAAAAAAGAACTAGTCGCAACACGGTCATATATACTTTTATTCCGGATTATTTACGATGCCAGAAGAAAATCTCTGGGTTCCGATATGTAATTGATCATAACAGTGTCTGGTCGTTTCGCGTAAAATATCTTTGCCGGTGGCCACTCTCTATTTTTACGCCACCGTACGTTGGCATTACCGTGACACGTAAACGCCTGTATCTACTACGAGTGCCCACGTGGACATTTTTTTCGGCCGACCTTTATCGTGCGCCTCTTTCCAGTGAATCACTATTATAACATTGCGTTTCGTTTCGGCCATCGTATCTTCGAGCCCGCGTTCACGATTCATTTATTAGGGATTATCGAGTCTCGAATTTCCGCTGGATCGCCGATTTAATTAAAGTTCGATAAAAATCTGATTCTTCGCGTAACATAATCTTCCCGTTGTAACGTCACGCGTGCTTGGCGTAATTTTTTAATTGATTTTTCATCGCGCGATCGAATACTTCTCGGCGAAATACGCAAACCGAGAATTCTCGAATCGTCGTCGAGATGCGTTTTAAACGGTGCAAGACGTTTCGCCTCTGTGGCGAATATTTGGGAACTGCGAGAAAACGGAATCGCTATTACCGCGCGACAAACGTTGTGGCGTATCGTCACTGGTGTAACGCGGACAAGCGAGTGAATTAATTACAACGGCTGAGACGTTTCTCGGCCAAGTTAAACAAGCGTTAACGTAGAATTTTCATTTCCCGCCTTGTTGACGCCGAAACCAGCCGAATTTCAGGGACGATCGCAAAGCTGCGCCACGTGCGATATCAAGGCCACGACCAACTTACCAAAAGGAAAAAACAAAAGTACCACAGTTACACAACGTGTAACCAGGAAGTTAAATAAGTAATAAAGAAAAGCGTATTCTGTTCTGTTAAGGACAAAGAATCGAGCATATTCACGGCCTATTAACATGCGTTTCGGCTACTTGAAAAGTTATTACTCGGCCCGCTGGTATCGTTCCACGTAAAGTTCTAGAAAAACAACTGGCTGGACAGAATGGTTAGCTTCTAACGACACGTACCACCACCAATGCCGAGAGATTTCACGAAATGAATCAGCTATTACGAAAGCTTCGACTTTGATAAAACTAACACGGCGAGCGAGCGCCGAATTTCCGTTTTAAAATCCTCACTTCCAAGAACCTAACAGAAATCTACATTTTCTTTTTATTCATGGCCAATGGACTTGCCAAACGAATTCATGTAATTTTATACTTGTCACGCGCGAAATGAAGTATATACCGGAAGTCAATGTTCGATGTTTAGTTAGTCAGTGGGATTACGATACGGTGAACCAATGGCTCGGATGGATCACGAAGCAAATATCTGCGACGAATTACATGGTTATCTACGGGACGATCAGACTAGAAGAGTAACGTAAATTAGACGATCGAACAAACTTAAAGAAAAAAATGCCCATTACGTAATTTAATTACCAAAGCATTAAACGCGATTTTCAAATCTTATGTAACAACGACACGCAGTGGAATAAATGAAAAATTTCTCGCGTCAGACACGATAAATTTCGTGGAACACAGTATCCATGTAATACCGTTAATATTTCATCGTCTTTGAAAAGTTACTTTCGTCGCGTGCTTGTGTGCCTGCGTATGTATATATCGAGTGTTTGTGGATGATCTGTTGATACAGAGAACCGTTAGGTGAGCCCTAATATCGTTTCATGTTTGTTATTATCAACCTATTCCCAAAAGCAAGCTTGTAACATCATCAGCGTACCCGTAAATTTTCCCATATAGCGAACGAAAATCTTTTCCAACGATGCACGGCTGTTTCGTGTTATTGCGGCAGTTCCAACGATACGTACGTGCGTTTCTAAGTAATCTACGCTAAAGAAAGATCGTTGTTGATTGGATAGGTATATATCATGTGTATATGGAGAAAGACGTTAAAACATATCGAAGGAATAACGTTGTTAAACGTATAACCAGGATATAGGGAAAAAACGAGTGGTAAAAATAAATGGAAAAAATTGGCGAATCGCAGGGAGAAGAAAAGGCGCGAAATGGTTGGATACGCGGTGTGATCGGCGAATGGTATCGGTGAATTTCTAACCTCACCGGAAACACGATACAAGCATCGGAGATTCGTAAATAGAGGATGACTAATTTACCTCGTGGCATCGCCGTTTTTCTCCTCCATTTCTAAACGCTCCATTTCCTTCTGCAACACGCCACCGTCTGCAAACTTATCCAGGGACATGATTTTTTGTTGTTGTTAATGTTCGTTGCCAATTTCACACAAAAACCGACGAATTATTTACAACAATACCGGAAGTTGTATTTAGCACTGTTCAATATAATATATATTATATTATATTATATATTATGTATATATATATAAATTTATCTTTTCTTCTAAATATCTTTTATAATGCAGCTTTTCGCCGTTAGCTACCGCTAATCGACTGAGGTAGACAAACACTGGCACTAAACACTGGCTGATTTCTCGTTCGCGCGACAGAACGAGCACGAATGAAAGAGAGAAGAGCAAGAAAAAGGATGAAAATAGGACGCACGACGACGTATACACGACCAAGACACCGCGTATAAACTCTTTCTCTCGGTTCTCCGTACAGTAGCGTCCTCTCTCGCCTCCTTAATTTCGTACTCCTCCACGCGTGTTCCTTCTCCCTCTTTTTTTCTGATTCTCCGGCACACGCTTCGTCTCTTTCGTTGAACACACGATATATCGGTCTTTCTTCCTTCACCCTTTTCACAACGATGACACACGACGACCACGCGTGGCACACGGTAATCGGTAGCGATTATTAAAGGCCTCGCGAGACAGCGTGGCAAACAAAAAGAAAAAACGAAATAACGAGTTAAGGACGATCCACGCGGCACACTGTTCCCAGTAACTTCCTTCCAAATGATAGAAAGATAGCGTCTCGTCGTTCGTCTCTTGTTCTCTCAACGACTGCCGAAAAGAAACTCTTGCGGGTGGAGTAGTTTCCGTACTTTCCTCCTTGCCTCCTTGCTCCGGCGGCTTTCTACTACCGTACCCCTTCCCCTCGATTCCCTTACCACCGCTTTCTCCTTCTTCCTTGCGCACGCTGCCGCCTCTCCTTCTCTCTTTCTAACTAACGGAGAAATCCCTCCACGTATCGAAGACGCGCGAGCACTTTTACCAACTAAACTGAACAGACAGTCTAGTGCTCGTACGTGATTGGTTGATCAGTACGATCTCGGGACTGTGCGTTATCCGGTTCCCGCTACTGCTCTCTCGAAGAAGAAGAAGAAGAAGAAGAAGAACAAGAAGAATGATGGACACCGTTTTACGCGATGACACAACGGGTTAGTAACGCCGGTAGAAAAAAAAAGATACGTCCTCCTCTCGCAATTACGTTGGTCCTCTCTTTGTACGTAACACTTATATACATGTACATATACGTCGAAAACGCACGTGGATCAATCGGTCGTGTTACAAAGGTGGTGTACCGATGCGCCGTTTTACTCTACCGAATACGAAGTGACACGACACCCGGCCTCTTTACCGTGCGACTGCGTTTTAGTATATTCGTAAATGACACTGGCCTTAACTCAGTGCACGTATACGTGGGTGCGTCGTCCTTTCTCTGTTCTCCGCTGATTCTTTCTTTCTCTTTCTCTCTCTCTCTCTTTCTCTTACTCTTACTCTATCTTTCCCTCCCTTTCGTTCTCTACTACCCCTTTCTCCGTTTTTGCCGAGCGTTTCGATCAGCGCTGCTTGCGATCACGACGAATACGCGACGATCAATGGGGTATAAATGCGCGTCGAGACAGGCAGATTCTCGTCCGAGTTTTACGCACACCTATCCGGAAGCGCGAACGCACACGGGTGTCGAATCGGAAGAAAAACACACACACGACTAACAGCAGCGTGCTACGCTGACGGCGGTTATATTGGCAGGGATATCTAGCGAGAAAGCGCGCTGGTACACTGATATTATTTTTATAACAACGCGGTGCGCGGCCGTCCTAGGCCGCGCCCAATATACCCCCACCCTTTACCGGCTTTCCTCCCCTCCACTAACTGTTCCTCCCTCTCCCGATCAAGGGGAAGCCTTACTGTTCGTCCCCACCAAAGACATAGACCATCGTACCGGCGTGTGAGACTCGACAGAGAAGGGTGAATAGGAAAACGTTCTCCTCGACTATCCTGCGTGGGTATATCAAAGCTGGAACATTTTCTTCGCACGAATGCCATCTTGCTCCTCGTCGTTTTTCCATCGTCGCGTTCAACGTACCTTTCTCTTCGCTTTCGACAAAAAACAATACTCGCGATAGAGATTTCATTCAACTATCTATTAAACGCGTACACATTTCTCGTATTTTGGCGTACCACGTTGCTCGTGTACAGAGTCGCCATCTGATGGATGCCGGTAAACACTAAAAGTTGTTTTTCCATTTCTCGCTCCGTTCTCCTGTTACCTAATTTATGGCACTTCTGCGAAGTGTGCTGCGAACGTGAACGATGTAAAGGTGTCGGATGATAGATAGAAGTCGAGTCATCGCGTATACCGAGTTTCCACGACTTTCCTCCGGTTTTGAATTATCCATACTTCTAAATACGTACTCCACGGTCTATCGTATCGTGCAAATACAATTTTTCCTGTTTCATGGAAAACCTGAACGATCGTAACGTAGACAGTTGGTAACATAGAAACATAAATTTAATAATAAATTATCGTGCTAGATTTCGAAAAATTTTCATTTGAAATATATCGTTTCGTACCATCGACTTGCCAGATAAATAAGAAACGTAACGCTTCACCCTTTGCCTCTACAAAGTCAAGAGTGCTTCTCTGATCAACTTGTGAGTCGAAAAGGGGGAGATTACAAGTGCCCAACCACCGCCAAGTTCTAAAAGACACCGCTCTGTACGTTATTTCACGTGCATTTCACTCACGATTCATTAACCTTCGATTCGGCAAAGTACAGTCGTCGAGCCTTCGACTCTATGCATAGAGTTTTACCGAACGTTGGAAGTACGGATTCCTGGTTCTCCGTAGAACTACAGGATTGATTCCGTTACGGAGGTCTCGCTTTGTTCGGCCAGGTAGGAAGGAAGGATTCGCCTTTCTTTTGTGCATGCCTGCAGGTATATGGGTGCAGGTCGACCACGGATATTCCTGGCTTTTCTGCGCTCACGTTTCATCCTCATTATCTTTGGCAATGACGAGGGTGTTATCCTTGAACTAGATTTATCATTCACAGAACTCTGTGGCCGGATGGCACTTGAATTTCTGATGCGTTCAAACACCTACCGTAATTGAGTTTCGTTATGCTCTGTCAGAATCGAAAGCAATCCTCGTACGTCCCTCGTACGTTGTAAAATACGATTTGTAAAAAAAAAAAAAAAAAATGTCCGTTTAGAACCACTCGGTTTCTTCTACATCTAGATCACGTCAAACTAAATGTCAATCTATGGTCTTTCGTTTCGTACATTCCTGGCAACGATAAAAGGAAGTTTAAATTCGGTCATTCCGCGGCCAATGCCGTGTAGAATATCGGGACGAGTTCTACTGGCATTTGATCTGAATGGCACACCTGTACAACTTGCGTCATGTTCTTCCGGAAGAAAACAAACGATGATTACGAATCACCGAATTACGCCAAGGGGGTTCGAAGAAAGAGAGAAAAGAAAAAAAAAAAAAAAGAAAAAAGAGAAGGGAACACCGCGAGGGGAGTGGTCGCATAACCGAAGAAACGTTGATCCATTATAAACAAGTGGACAGCCAGTTAGAACACCGGGTCGAACTTGAATTTTGAGCGTGCTATGTGGTCGCGTGGTTTCACTATGAATTTTTATTACAGAGGGTAACTTAACGAGCGATAGAAATACCGTTCTTTTCGACGCAACAAATAAAAATCCAATCGTTCGTGTATGCTTAGACGAAACGACTTTTCCGATGTTCGCCGTCGAATAAAGTTTCACACAAACGGGAAAAAGTATAATTTGATTTATCGATTTAATAAGAATACTCGTTGTTCTTCGATAATATCGATGTTCGAATCAAAATAATATAAAAATAATGCACATAGAAGCGAATAATCTGCCGGAACGTAGGCAATTCTCGCGAATTAATAATAAAACCCGTAACATGTATTTTCCATAATATATCGTCGAGAGTCACATGATCGGGTCAGCACGTAAAAGCTCTAGCGTCGTTTGTCGCACACTTTTTCTTCCCTCTTAGCCTCCATCGACTAATTCGTTAAATGATCAATCGATTATCCTCTTCATCGAGCATAAATCCACATCAGCTTCCTGGAACCGTCTTCCACAGTTTGCGACTTATTTTCCCTTTACCAGACAAAGAAATCGTCACACCTAGCTTACTAGCTTATTACTCGCGGACTCGATAAAAATATATCAATCGACACGACGCAAATTGGACGAACCGACGAAGAAACGAAATATCCACGAGAATCTGATCGTACGTAGAATTTACTCGTAGACCGACTGCAGTAATTCGAAAATTATATATCGTCGTCCTATCGTGCAAGTACGAAATAGCGTCGAATTCAGTTGGTCATTCATGCCCAGACGAAAGTGTGGAGTTGCGAGCGTGGCGGCTCTTTGTTCCACGCGGTAATGACGGTTGGGGTAGGTTAAGGCAGTGTTTAAAGATAATTAATAGTTGCACGGCTCGTAAATATCGGTATCAATGAAGCGTGGCCAAGATTTGGCGTGGGATCGGTAAATGGTTTCCGGGCGTATAAAAATTAATGGATCTGTTGTCGACCTTGGTGGAAACTATCTTCGTTCCGTTGTATCGATCAAGGTTAAGAGCGGGTCGCTCTTAGGAAAACGATATTTCCAAGAACGTTGAACGACGCCTTTGAATTTACGCGCCTCTCTAACGCCGCGTGTTGTTCCCTAAAGCCGGTTAGGTTTTTTAAACGATTACGTAAACCGGATCGCAAGCGTACGAATGCGACCGAATATAATTACTTGGCCGCTGTTATCAACGTAATTTCGAATGGCAATGCGATCCACGTGATTCCATAAAATCGTGGAGTGGGTAGTTTAATAACTGGGACGGCCGTGGAAACGAGCGATCCGAGACGAAGGGAACGAACGAGAGCTGCTTTTACCCCTCCAGGGTGGATCAGCCGATGGAAGGAAAGCAAGGAGGAGCGACGTAATTCGGGCCAGGAGGAAAGGGTCCTCCAAGGGGAATATAGAAGACGTCGGTGTACAAGGGGAAAAGGGAGAATTTAGGCGGGGACAGAGAGGGTAACGGGGGAAAAGAGAGAGGGAAAGAGAAATGCGAGGGTGCGTAAGGGTGGCGGATCCCTGGAATCAATAGTGGCCACGCACCCTTGAAGAATTTTCGCACCAGGAGTCCGGATGTCTCAGGACAGGCTGGGAAAGCTTTCTCCGCTGCTATCCAATACTGCTTTATTCGGTAACGAAAATCCCATCGAAAAAATGGTATTTTTCAAGAAAGTTGGTGCAGTGATTTATCCCCTTTATCTTATCTTACAACGGATGAGAAGTATGTTTTAAACGTAATTGGACGTTGACCGGAACGTCGACCGATCGATGACGAATAAAATACGCGGTACAATCGTATTAAGCGAATAAACGAATTTTCCAATTTGCGCGGTTATAAGCGAATTAATCGTAAATTTGCAAGAAATTGAAGGCATTCGTGCATTTGGTATTCGATAAACGTCTAGTCTCAGATATTTATCAAAGCTTTTGTTTCAAGAGAACCCACAGAATCGAAATAGACCTGGTTACTTAACAGTAAGACGTGGATTCTCCACAAAAAGTGCATTGTGTTTTGTTTTTGAATCGTCAACTCGTACGAATAACAATCGACTCGTGCTTCTCGCTTGATACTTTATCGTAAACCAACCGAAATTGAATTGTTTTACGGTAATTCAATAAAAAAAAAAAAAAAAAAAAAAAGAACGTGGTCTCGTTCATCTCGTGCGATGCGTTTGATCGCGAGACTGTTTTTCGCGATATCGTAGAACGTTTAGTGGCAGGAAATATGTGTCTTACAGGTCAGTGAGTAAAGCGGAAAAGCTGGGAAAAATGACTCACCTCCAACCACTGCCAACTTGGCCAACTGAAGATTCCGGTAGGGCGTCGCCGCTACCCCTAAAACAAGGAAATGGGAAGCTGTAAGATAGGTAAGGATACAGGAGTTTAAGGATATCGGGATAAGATATTTAGGATTGGGATAATCTTACTCTTCCTTGATGCGTTTTCCACGATGAACAAAAAATATAATAAAAATATAGATCATCACATCATAGTTAAAAGAGTATTTTCTTTCACGCCAAACCATTATACGAATTTTCGAACGACCAAAGTAACTTCGAAATCGGACGCTCGTTATTCGATTCTTTACGCGCGACTCACGTTTTAAGTCGCGTTCGCTTTCGTAATTGTATCGTGATTTCGCTTTTACTCTCGAGTGGATGTTTTTACCTCTTTGAGTAGCGAAACTTTTGTCAACTCGATCCGTCTTTCCATCGTACGCGTCCTTTGTAGATGAAAAGACGAGAAACTATGACGTAAGAAAGGAGAAGCGTCCGCGACACTCGGCAAGAAGAAAAAGTTTCGTACAGCGGATAATTGGAGGCCTCCGCGACATGCATATTAATCGCAGTCTATCTGTGAGAGGACAAAAAAGAATTAATAATAACCGCGTCGCCAAGATACCGATCTGACCGGTTGGTTGGCCAGGTGCAGCGCGTCTTCCGTGATCCGTGCATATTCTTGCGGGTTTCTTTTTCACGGCATCCTTTTGCGTCGGTCACGCCAATTAACAGGCATCGCCGTTAAAATCACCTTTACGCTATCGTACCAGCTACTGTGCAAAGTTTCAATTTGTCAAAAGTGAAACCTCTCGATACAACGTTTCCGAGAGTTTCGCTTTCGTTGTTCCCGGACATGGTCGCAACGCGTACATCGTCCGATCCTCTTTAAACTACGCTTATATTCTTACAGCATTCGTTCGATTCTATTCGCTCGCCTCGTTACGACCATCGGATTCCGGGAAATCGATTCCTACGTACGCGATTTCGGCAAATTTGCCTTGCCGTTCGATCAAAACGAATCCGAGTCGATTACGAAAATCGATCCGCGTTCTTGGCTGCACCCCTTATAAAGACGCGATCCGGGCCACGGCATAAAACTAAATCGTTCCGGTAGAACAATTCAAAATTAAGGCATCGAGCGTGACTTTGGCCGGCAGCTGCGTTCAGCAACAAAAATCGCGTCTTCCCTAACACCGTCCAAGATTTTACGATCCGCCGTTCTGCTTGTAACGCCTTAAAGCGGAACCATTGACGTTACAACGGCGAGAAAGTGCATCGACGCACGGGGGAAGTGAAAACAGCGAGCCCGGGGAACACGAGGCGCATACACCAGAGGGGTGAGGGTACATAACGCTTATTGCACGTCAGCGTGCCTCAATTTCGAGATAATTAAGCGAGGCCCTTTACACCTGCGGATTGTGCCAAGTCTGTACACGCGCATACCCGTGTAATTTTCTTTTTTACCGTGACGATCTCTGCTCATCTGTGGATCTACGCGTGATAAGGAATCATGCGATGAAAACGGCCGGGTAAAAAAAACAAAAAGCAAGCCAAACCACCTCCACTTTTTGCTGCAAAAGAAAGCTATCGTCATCTTGACTTAATGTTCTTACGTGCCCTTTCCTTCGCCAATGATTAATAGCTATTAACAAGGGGAACGACCTGCGCCAACATTCATGATAAAACCGTGCAAGATTTAATATCCTGAAAAAACATAATTCACACACACATTGGCTGCAGCCAAGCTGTTTTAATCGCGGCATTACAGCTTTTATACGTTCCTCCATTCCACTTTGGGAATATTAATTACGCCCGAAACCAGCTGTTTTACTTCGCTCAATAAACTGCCGGTTATTTCGGAAATACCGTGGCTATTTCGGAACTTTTCCAGAGTACGGCCACGATCTATTTCGAACATTTCAAATCGTCCGCTAATCGATTACTATTCGGAAAAATCGACCAATCGTCTCCTACTCACAGACTGACTACTGACTTCGAAGGCTGTAAATTGACAATTTACGCTGGACGAGCAATTGGATCATTAATCAGCTCGTAAGAGGTCTAGGTGATAATTACATTTTCGTTTCCGGCGCATTACTTAAGAGCGTAAATTACTTTCCGCGACTGACAGCCCGCAGCAGCTGATCGGTAATTTCGATCGAAGCTTCTTGGCTTACGTTCAAAGGCTCCCTCGCGTTAGTTGGCTACGCTACGGTATACGTACGCGATTCTTTGCACCGAAATAATCTCGTTGCTTAAATTTCTATCATAAGCGTCGTATCGAAACAGCAAAGTTTGCAGAATCTTAAAGATCCAGGTATTCCGCGAGCTCGGAATTAAAGGCAATGACACGGAATAAAGAGAAATGAAAAAGATCGGGGTTAGGTAGCAAGGTTAGGCAAAGCATGGTAGCCAGGCAAAAATGGTCGTTTCTGAGAAACAAAATTAATTCAGGCCAAATTCTCTCGCGAGGGTCGACCTATCGGTCAATGAAATTTTCGAAAGACGATTCTAAAGGAGCCACGTTGGCCTGTTGTGTGAACGCAGCTGCACGAAGACGCGTATCGAGCTCCTCCTCGTCAGGATATCGTCCCTCGAGGCTCGTAGGAAGATACTTTGAGCAAACATCGGAAGGAGCGATCCTACCGGGCGGGTCCCGTTGTATCGTTTTGTTTTCGCTCTGCCGACATACGAAGCCACTGGTAGCAGTTGCTTCTCGCAGAAAAAAGAATCGCGCCAGCCGTACCGAAGAAAAGGAAAAGTGTACGAAAGGATAGCAAGGACAAACGACCCAGCCTTGTGTTTATCTAGGCCGGCTTTATACGCGAGAATTTGCTAAGAGTCGTCGCACGAAGGATTACTCGAGAATTCTAGTCGAAAGTCAGGCGTGAAAACACCGTTTATTATATTGAAATCGCGTTTCAACAGGTGACAAGTCGACGAGTACGAGGAGATTTCCGAAAGGAGAAATTTCTTCGCTAACTCGGTAACACCGCGTATTTCACAGTGTTTGAAAAAGTTGGAACAAAGTAAACACTTGAAAGTTCAGGAACGAGGTACACGGCTGGAAAAAAGTTAATTTATGGAATGCCATCGGGCAGGAAGAAAATTCGTAAAGTTAGCTTTGGCAAACGGCGCTTGCGTGGAGCACCAGTGCATTCGACATAGATGCAACAAGTGCAGCCAGGGTATTACAAATCCACCCTATATTTGTAACGAGCGTAATTCACCGCAGGATGGCCTACTACTTTCGCCGTTAGTTCCGCCTTTTACGAGCGTCCTTGTAACCCTAAACTTGCGTATTAACGATTGTGCTCGTAGGCAAAATATTTACTCGATATCGTAACGATCGTTATATCGGCAATTTCTGAGAAATACACAATGTTCTCTGTATGAAAGTTTCAAATTTGAAAAGAATTTATTGCTCTTACTAATGTCGATTGGAACGAGAAACAACAAACGAAAGAGCTGCTTTAATATATATGGCGAAAAATGGAAAAATCAATCCGCGCATTGAGACAGGAAAATAAGCGAAACAGCAAAAGTAACGAACACTGTCGAGATATAACGCGAGAGACGCGGCTATGTGTTACGCGTTTACAACGTTACGTTATGTTACGCGATATCTCGTTTCCACATTCGCGTCCATCTCCTTTAACGAGGAGAAATCGCACGTGCGAATAAACTGCACCGCGCCGGCATCTCCGTAATTCAATGAACGTATTACTTTCGGTATCCTGATGGTCTTTCGCGTTGATCCGCGCTAACTGTCTCTCGTAGTAATCCTATCGCGTTTGAAACGCATCGCACACGCACCACCGTTCCCTTCGCTTCGATAAAAAAAAGTATCAACAACATCGAGAAATTCGAGTTGCGCCTGCGCTGCGTGCCGAAGCAGCCGGCTGTGCATTGACGCAACAAGTGCATGCAAGATGCACCACGACTCAGGGGGGTGGGGTGGAGTGGGTTGTTGGTTGACGGGGGGAGAGGGAGAGAGAAAAGCAGAGAAAGAGAGAGAGAGAGAGAGAGAGAGCGAGGGAGAAGGGTAACGGGGTTGGGTGGGGTAGGCCGAGAAAAGTAGGGAGTCGAAAGGGGTGGAGGACGAAGAGAGGCAGAATTAAATGCAAGGCGAGGGAGGGGGTACACCACCGGAGAAGGGCACGAGGTTGGCACGCGCCGAGTGCAACGATTCGCTGGAAGAAAAGAGAAAGACAGGAAGGACAAGGAGAAAGATAGGCGGAACGGTGGAGAAAGAAGGAGAGAGAGAGAGAACGTGTGCATCGCATCGAACGGAAAGATGCATCCTCGGCAGCTCTCGTGGCAGTTTTTTATTCGTTTTCCCCCGCATCAACGATGCGAACATTTGTTTGCGGTTTATGAAGCCGAGGGGACAAGTGATATAGACAAACGGCGGCACTTCGGTGCAGGAAATGCAAACAAAGTGCATTCAGTCAGCCGGGTGACCACCGGCTGCAGGGGTCTAACTTACCCCCATGCACCCTTCCTATCGTACGACCTGAATGACCTGATACGCGCTGCGAGGTGCAGCGGCGTTGTTATGCAAATGGGAAAAGTGCAGACCCGCGTGTGCAAGTGGAAAAACATGCGGTTCGCGTGCACTTCGTATTATGAGATATCCACTTGACACCTGAACGTGGAAGCTTGTCAAGTGGTGTGTATTTGGTCCGTTCGATCGTAGATCCAGACGGTAGATCGCTGTTATTTATACGCTTGGTAAATAAATACCGATCATCTTGGTGCGCTTATTAGGAAAAAGAGGAAGCAAAGTTTCGATCGGACGTCGATACGTTTTCCATGTAAATATTACGCGCGTCTGCGTTTCGATTTGCATTTCGTACAAGCCGGTTTGCCACAATTCCAACGTACGATACGCGTGCCTGTGTTACGTGGATGCACCACAAAGCGGTGCTGTCTTTCGGCGAGTCTAAAGCAGTCTTTGCGGTCATCGCATTAAATTGATTAAGCATGTGCATGACTTTGAAAGTTTGGAAGAAGCATCGACCGCGCGGCGCGCAGTCTCTGAATTATGCATGTCTGCGTGAAAACCACAGAAGTGAGAACGAAGCGATCTAAATCGTACGGGAACCGAATGTATTCTCCGACCGCGCTACGTCACAAAACCCTGAAAACATCCAACGTTCCCATCAAAAATTTCTATTGACATTTAAAGTAACTCATCGATCACGGCAACATCTTCGAATCTTTAACTCTCTATTAACTGCCTGCACTTTTGAAGATGCGTACACGGGAAAGAAAGGAAGGCAAGGCATATGTTTAGCATATGAAAATAAACGTGCTGATAATAGCATGGATAGAGTCGCACGATGATATAATTGTCACCATTCGTTACGAATTTTCCGTTCGGTTCTCACACTCGCGAAGCTAGAATAACGTCACACATTGGCGGACTTAACACAAAGAGGCCGATAGAGCCAGTTAAAGGAAATAGAATCAGAAACGCGGTGGATCCCATGGAATCATTGTAAGGATTCTTGAGGGGTGAGACCCTCGGACCTTAAACTAGTTTTCGCTCGTACCAGTCCGTTTCTCTTGGACATCTTCCTTTTTCTTTCTCCATCTATTCTCGTCTTTTCTTCTTCATCACTGTAACCACCGTACGAGAGTACTTTACATTTGAAACATATCGGCTTATATGGAAATGAATGTTTAGCCATGCGTCGGTCCTAAACATTAAAAATGGAAGAGCAACACTCGCTGCAGGAAGCTGATACGCGAGTTTCCGAGCTACGCAAAGAGGACAACTCGGAAGTGATACTCGTCCCTCTGAATTGTCAATCTGTCTATTGTCGACCGACGACCTCCCCGCCTGATCTCCTTGCTAGCTACCTTGACAAAAAATTTCATTTACGATCTACGGTACAACGGTTACGTTCGTTGCCCTAATTTAACCCTTTCGCTATGGCAAGGTCCAAAACAACGCACGTCACGTGTCGCATGTTAAGCATCGAGATACAGAAGAAAAATTGCATTTACCACGTTACGATGGAAAATGATACTTTATATATTCGACATGGTCGATGCAATCGGACAACCGAATTAAAATCGATAGCATGTACGGCTCGTTTTACCCTGCTTTCATTGCACGTTGCATTTAATTGCTCTTATCTGCTGTCGAGTATCATTACGACCGGCAACAAATCCCCGGTTTATACCTTTGCACGTTCCTATCGTCGATAAGGTTTCTTGTGGCAACAGGAATCGGTGGTATGAATAACCGAGAAGAGAAACGGAGAAAGGAACGAGGTTGGGGGATGGTGAAATAACAGATTGCAGTTGTGGCACGAGCGAGCAGCCTGGACTCAGCTCGGGGCTCGTAAGGAGAAGGCAGGTGCCACATTTTTTTCGAACGCCTGCTCACCGTCGAGGAGGAGGCTGCCTCGATGCGCAGAGGCTCCCAAACGTTTCTACTAGGAAGCAGCTCTGAGTAGAAAGTTTTCGATCAAAACAATAATATCGATCGAAGCAAACGGTAATTAATGATCGATCAAATGCCACTTTCCATCAATTTTATATCCTCCACTTACGAAGCATAAATCGATATCGACGTAAAAATTTCTTGATTAAAAGATGGTCATCGAACAACGTCAAAGTCCTTCGTAATAGAAATTCAGCCAGGACAAAGACACAAGGACGATTTAATTTCAAAGAAGTAGCGCTAGTAACGATCGACTAGGATCGGTAGGTTTTCAGCGAAGAAATTAACGTTAACGCCCGTTGACAGATACGATCGACGGATAATAGTGGCAATAGATACGTACCAGCGATCCATGTGTGCGTAATATATGTGGCAGCATGCAAAGAAAATGGTGCAAATGTAATTCATATTCTACAAATTTCCATGCATAAATATAGAACGATACCATTTAACGAAGCTAGGAATTGTAACATCGTTTATCCCATTACGGCACCTATGCTCCTATCGACGGAAGCAATCGCGATAAAAGAACACCGCGGAAATTTGCATAACAATAGATAACGAAGTTTTCGAGGAAGTTCGCTTCGGTCGAACCTCGAGCGAAGCGTGTAATTGGCCATCTTTGTTTTGTAGAGCTAACCGTACGATTCCTTTGATGGTATCCGACAATTATTCAAAATTCTATGACGCGGATGAGTTCCACTGCGGATAATCCTCGACGATTTTTGCTTGGACACGTTCGGCACGAGTTCAAACTCTCGTGTATGCGCGCTCGCGCGCATTTACTCGCGTGCGGCCAATTATGCACCTCGTTATGCCGGCATTACGCGTGATCTCTCTTTTGATCGAGAAATTGCCTAAGGTTAATAACCGCTGTTGAAGTTTGTGTAAGCGATTACATAAAATTTTTCGAAGACAAATGGACTATTAGCACGTAAGGACAAGTCGGTTCGGCGCTATCCGCACGGTAGCAGAACCTGAGAAGTTGAGCAACTTTCTGGAAATACTTAATGTATAATATAAGTGTAATTCCACCAGGCGTTTCCTGCACGCTCGCCAAATTTACGACCGTTTAAAGGACAGCGGTTAACGATATTCGTTGGCCGAATAAATTTTGATTACAACCACGGTAGGACGATTCATGACTAATTTATTTAATACGTGCATATTTGCATACGAAGTAACGCAATGTATAAAGCAAAGCGTTTTATCGTAAAGGCGTTTTAGTCGAGAATATCGCCGATCAACCGAGTAACGCACGTATTAGCTAGTAGAACAGTAGATACACACGCTTGGTTTCTAATCACAATACGATACCGTGGTACGAAATTCAGACACGATTTTACGCGAAGTACGTTATGAAAAAATTCAAAACTTACCGTTTCTTCGGTCCACTAGCAACGGATGGCTCCACGACAAGCACTGATCCGAGATAGGTATATCCTGAAACAAGAAAAGAACACAATTTTAAAGCATATTTATAAACAATACTATGGATATCAAATATGTTTCTACTATTATTCGAAAAGTTATATTTAAATAAATATAACCTGTTATATAGGTTATATAAAGGAAAAAAAAACCAAAGGCAAGATAACCGAATAAATACGAAACGCTTGAATTTTCTCAGAGCATCTAGGAAATAGGAGAATTAGTTTATTGGGTCAGTTTGGACAACCTGTTTGAACCAATGGTATATTTGAACTCTGACCCTGGTCAGAGCTACAGATGGGATATTTTCTCATGGAAAAATATGCTGTACACCGGTTTTGAGAAGTAGAACTTGGCGGTTGCTTCCGGGTTTTGATTTGCACATATACAACGTCTAACGGCATAAAAATCACTGCACTGATTTGAAACTATCGCGTACGTTACTCATATTCTAATCAGGATCAAGAGGTTATGTGAACGTATCCGTGATCATAGTCTCGGGCTAGCGAATTTTTCGACACGGTCCGAGGGTCACAACGTATATATACATAAATGTATGTATACACGAGTATTTCCTTTCCTAGGCACCAGGTGTCTTCTGCCAGTTAGACCCATCTAATTTTCTCTAACCAGTTCCTCTTTCTAAATGTAATGCCAAAAAAATCTACGAAACCACTTTTGTCGACCATCGAAAGTGACCCTTTTCGCTCGTCGTATACAAAATGAAATTTGGTTACATGAAAAATAACTATTTTATCCGTTATATGATTGGTAATTAAACTGTGATTGTTTCTTACGCGCATCCTGTTCGCGACAAGAGGATGCGCGCGCATGTTTTGAAATCAGTCAGTTACGGTGATTAACACGACGTGCACAAGAGTCAATTACGTGATAGATTATAAACGTTTAACTCGTCGATTCCGGGAAAAAACCATTCAACTCTGAGATTGTTCGAAAGGACGTGTGTTTTTTTTTTTTTTTTTTTGTATTCTAGTCGATTAAACGTGAACAGAAATACGCTTCGATTACTTCGCAAGACAAGGCCATCGTAAGAATGTAAACATAGCTCGGTCGGCAGCAAATGGCGCGATCTCTACTCACGATCTATGATCAAAACAATCTTGTTCGCAATACCGGCAAAATAAAGTATTAGAATACTTTATTTAATCTCTCCTTTTCAATTCGTATAACCTTTGGTAACGAAATATTATTCGTTTAAACTACAAATTGGCAATCGAAAGGCGTCACCTCTACTAAACGATTTTTATGATTACAAATGGATAAATGTACAAATATCGACTAGCGAAGTTCGAAAAACTATTTGAAAGAAAACTTACGAAGAAAACGTTCTTTTACTTGTAATTCGTGATCCTCGGACATACGTAGATGAAAACGATGTGTGCTTGATGTATACTCAATGTAAAAAAAAACGAAGAACGAAGTGTAAGATGTTTCCGAACAAACGGGGCAGCAAGACGTCAAATATGGCAGCCAACGATGTCAGAATGCAGTGGATTGATCGTTAAGACGAGCTTCTAATAAAGGTCGGTAGAAATGAGATATTCGCATTTAATCGTAATAATTTTGCCTAAAATTTATACAGAAATACGCATACGCATAATAGTAGATGTATCTGTATCGTTTTCTTAGATGTTTTGCATAGCTTTATAAGTTAGGAGGAATTGTTCGATTCAATAATAAGTTATTTAGAAGTGGTTCGGCGAAAAGGAGATCCGTGTTCGCATGAATTAGTTACAGTCGGTTTGCGCCATAAGTAAGTGGGCACGCAGGCTTGTTGATGATCGTGGCAGACCGTCGCAGATCGTCGTCGTCGTTGTCGTTGAACATCGATAACGATCTCGGCGCTTCTCATTTTCGTGCGCGGAGTGGTATTTTTTTGAATGAGCCGAGTCCGCTTCAGAAAAACCGGGTAGATCTCTCTTGCGGGGTACAATGGCGTGTGGCGAGTGGCGGAATTGTGTTCGCGAGGAGTCTATTAAATGCAGCAGAATGCTTGGTACAATGAGGGTATATAATATAACCTACCGGGCGGACTAGCTTGGAAATTCGAATGAATTAAAAATGCGCGTATTAAACATAAAACGACGAGGAGAAGATGGCGTTACGGTATCTTCTGTAAGTACTCGAAAGTGAAAAGAGGCAGAAAGAGATGGGGAAAAAAGAAAAGGAGGAAGTAGCGCTTAAATGGCTACTTAGTATGGTCCCGTGTCGAGTCTCCCCTCGAATGGTTCATCTCACCCTGTAGCAATAATATTCGTAAGTGTTTCCATGCACGAGTGCTCAGCCTGAGTACCAACAGGTTTCATGCGAAAGCCAATTCGCGACAAGGTGAGAAAAAAAAAGGAGGGAAGGTAGAACTTGACGAGGTTTTAATTTGATTCTTATGCTGCGTTAAATTCGACGTGTGCTTTTACGCTTGATTTCACGTGTTTGCCATTTAGTAGGCTATTACGATAGGTTACAACGTCGTCTTCCACCGAATATAATTTTCAACTAAGCAGGAGCTGTTTGATCGCGATGATCCCGTTCGTGTCAAAATTTACGACGGTCACACGGTCGATTATTTTTTCGAACGAGCTTAATATTTACACTACCCGCGTTGTCTTCTTTAAGCACTCGTTATTTACAAATCGAGTCAAATAGATTATTTTTGAGGTTTGAACTTTTACCCTGCTAGTTATTACCACATCGTATCATACTATATCCTTGTTGTTGTATCGTAAACGAACTCGACATGCTTTACGAGAAAAGAGTCTCATCCACAAGACGATCCGCTCCTGTTTCGAATACCAAGTTACGAAATCGGAAAAATTCCTACGACGAAGTAAAACTTCGATATGGATTAGCTGGCGTTGGTGATACGAAGTTACAATTACAGGACGTGTTATCGGGTAACCGCGAGAGACGCACGATCCGCGAAGAGAAGCGTAGGCATCTGTTTCGAAAACGGGACACCCGTTATATGCCTAAAATATACCGGCATCTCGCATGGGGCGCGCTGCTAAGAAATGCAGAAACAGCAGTTGCTATGCTAGGTGGTACTCCCTACAAACACAGGCATACTTACACACGATACACGCTCGAATCTCTCTCCTTCTTTCTAAGCATCGGTGAAATTCGTGCATAAGAGAGACACACGCAACAAGCACTCGTATACGTAGAGAAGGGTACGCGCGTCTTACCCAGTCACACAGAGATTTTTCGGGGGTTCGCTCCGCGTGTATACCGTATGCCTCGTGTACGCGGCCGTGTGTTCGTGTAACGTACACACTCGCGTACGAGGGAGTAGAGAGAGCGAACTAGAAAAAAAAAGAGAAAGAGAAGGAGCGAGAGGAAGCGAAATAGCGAGAACTCGAGGGGTGTAGCCGTGGTGGTATTAGAACGGCAGCGAGAAGGGAGCAGAAAAAAGGGAGTGGAAATGAGATAGGGAAGGCAGCGTACGAGGGACGACAAAGTGAACGGGATAGAGACGGAGAGCACGGGTGAAAAAGGAGAGAAACCAGCGAGATAGAGGGAGGGAGGGAGAAAGAAGCTGTT
Source organism: Bombus vosnesenskii (assembly GCF_011952255.1). Classification (NCBI taxonomy): domain Eukaryota; kingdom Metazoa; phylum Arthropoda; class Insecta; order Hymenoptera; family Apidae; genus Bombus; species Bombus vosnesenskii. The sequence goes on along the minus strand of NW_022884330.1, from coordinate 776,112 downwards.
TGAGCTAAGCGCAGCCAGGGTCTAGAAGCGAGTTTTCGGATCGAGTCGGTGTATGTGGGCAAGAGAGTAGGTTAGCAGGCTCTCCCGAGGGAGAGAGTAATAGTAGATTGTCCTGTTGAACGAGCAGGATGGCAAGTGCCTTTATAGTGGGTCAGTACTAACCGGCACCCGGCTAGCAAGCCTTCAAGGTCTCCTTAGTGCTCCTACCTCCTCCCTCCCTACCCACCATCTTCCCTGCTGATGCCTACAACGAAAACTGCCAGGTAGGTGAGTCGAGAGCGAGCGAGACCGAGCTTAGGAGAGCTATCCGGAGGTCGTCGCGCAATCTATCTAATATATATTCATTTTTTCTCTCGCTCTTTCCTTCCACCTCTTTCTCTCGCTTCGCCGCGCCTTCCCTTTTCATTTCGCTTCTCCTCTTTGTCCCTCTTTCTCGATACGTTTTACCGGTTCCTAACTTAAATTTCGTCAATTTCTGCTTGACGGTGAGACGCGATCGAACGGGCTTTCATGCCTCGAAACCCGGTTACGTTCGAATTTGTAAAACGACGCGAACTTGGCCGACGATTATATCTACGTAATTAGCAATCGTTCGAACATGCAACGTAACGGAATAAAGATGAAAAAATACGTAATTAGCGAGTTGCACGAGAAGTCGTGAATCATCTTTAATTATGTATCTCGAGCTTGATCGGTTATCAACGTTTATTTATAACGCGTGTATTATTAATAGAAAGCGTTCGCTTCGATACCCGATAGCTTCACCAACGTAGGTAACGTAAAGCTCGCGTATCTCGGCTGCCAGTACAGCGTTTTTCATATCTCGGCACTTGATACACCAAGACGATTCTTCGGCCAAGCACCGGTGGCGAAATACTCGTTCGTAACCTCGGATATTCAATACGTAATTATTAGCAGAAGCAAAATTAGACGACTATTGATTCCTCGAACATCTACGAAATCTCGAGACGTATTCGGAGTGTTTGAAATATCGCTACAACGATAAGGCGAGCCTTACAGGATGACATAACAGCGAGGAGTTTCTTGCGTCGGTCAAGGAGCAAGGGAGAAAGAAAAAAAGGGAAGAGAGGTAGAGATAAAGAGAGCTAGAGAGAGCACCGGCTCCACGGGGAAGTAATAAAATATTTGGGTAGCGCTGCGCGGGAATGGGAATGAGAACAGGTTCCTGTTGCGCATTCCAGGCCGATGCTGAATACCGATGCCTTGGACACGGCGGTTGGCACGGCTAGGTACATAAATTACTATTGAGTTACAACTCGCTAGTTCAGTCCCACGGAAATCGTTTGCGAATCGTGAATCACGGGTCGAAATCGCGCGAATCTACCCAGCAATTTGCCGATTAATATTTTCAAACGAGTTCGCGTATATCGATTTTTTTTTAAAGATCGATCAGCCATCGGACGTTGCTCGCCGAACCTAATTTTTCCACTTTACTTGATAAACAAGGACGTCGATGTTGGTAACGATGTCATTTGAAACATCGGAAGACAAATAACGCGTTTCCCTGACAAATATCGCTTCTGGTACGGGGACACGCGATCCAGATACAAAACGACCGCGAATATAACAGGATCTAAAGGAAAAATGTTCGGGAATAAAATTATATAAACATTCGCGTGATTCGATATATAGGTAAACATTTGCGTGTGGCTAGAATATTCGGTAACGAACCACACGAGGCGTTTCGTTCTAGAAGCGCAGATAAGGAAGGGCACGTGTTTCTATTCGGGGAAACGTAACGTTTCGTTGAAGAAAATACACCGGAACGTTGGGTAAAATTTAACGTACCTACATCGGAACCGTTTTTAATGGGACGGTAATCAAACGTACGGTGTACGCTGGCTTCGTATTAATCTCAATTCCGCGTCGGAAGCCAAGAAACGAAAACGAACCGAACGAAATAGCGAAAGGAAGCAATGAAAACTTTTTCCCTCCAACGGACGAAAGAAAAATATCGCCTTCCCACACTAATAGTTGGATGGATGGTTCCTTTTAATAAACGAAGATAAATACGGTTGGAGGACAATCGCGCTATCTTCCCGCGAAGTTTGTTACGCGGTAAAAAAGATTCGAAAAGAAATTTGAGAAGCAAAGAAGAAACAGGAATGATCGTACGAGGCCGCGGGATATCGCGAAAAGACAAAAGGACGAAGAGACGTCGCGTCGATCGAGTTTGACACGATGCGGTAAATAAAATTGGAGCAGTTAGTCGGTCGGATCCACGCTCGTTTTCGGCCTGGCAAAGAATAAAGCAAAAATTGCTTCGGTCTCGGTTGGCCTTGTGGCATACTTCTCTCTCTGTTTCGCCCTCTGTTCCACCCCCTTTCTCTGTCCTGCTCGTTCCTTTGCCGCTTCTTTCTCGCGCCAAGGACTCTCCTTTCTTGCTCCTTCTCGCACACCCTTGTGCCGCGCTCGCAGCGTGAGAGCGGCCACACAAAGAGAGCACGAGAAGCACAATGGATTACTTAGACGGGTAGGTTAGTTTGCCGAATGAAGCGAATGGGCCCACGCACGTTAAGATAGGTCCTGACTGAGAATCCGCAGAAAGCGCGCCAAACGCAAAATCTCACTCTCCATTCGATTTTCACACCACGATACCTTCGTATCTAGACTCGTCCGTTTCGTCGTGTTTACGATATCCTTATCGACATCCCCGAATTCTCATCTCTGTCGAAGTACCAAGCTCTCCTAAGTCTGCCCCTCGATGAAACTGTCGTTTCATCTAGAAACGTTGTGCGAATTACAACGACTCTGAATTTCTGTTAAATTACGCATGATCCAATGTACTTGTTGCATGTACGTATTATGACGATCGAACGGCAGATGTCGACGAGAAATTTGTCGAGTCGATCAAGTACGTGTTTCCTCGAAAATTCGCATGGTTCGCGGCTACACATATTTTGTTGCGTGCAAGATGAGATAGCGATTCGTAAGACGATGAAAAATTCGCCTATGTGTATTGTAAGGTGGCGTGTCGATCAATTTTAAATCTCGTTGCGATCGACTACGCCGAGTTAACCAGCGCGTGTGCTCGATTTCGCCCGAGCGATATACGTACGATACGATATGAATGGCGAAAGTTTCTTCCTGAAAGTGTACGATACTGAAAACGAAAGAAACGGAGCGGCACTTGTCGAGATTGTCGTGAAGTTACTTGTACGGCGTACATCGCTAATAGCGTGAACGTCGTAGCGCGGCAGCGCACGATAACGACTTTTATCTGACAAATGGACAAAGTTCAGAATTTCACGTTTGTATAAAGTGGCCGAATATTTCATGAATCTCCGTGTAAGATGAACACGCGTCAACGCCCCTATCTCTTGACGTCTCTGTTTTCAACATAGTAAGCCAATGTCTCGAGCACTCGTATGTAACTTCGCGTTATCCAACAACGATTGACCAAATCGCTATCATCACGCCACGATGATCGAACCATTAATATCTGTAAGATTTGTCCGGTTACCTTGATCCAGACATTTGTCAAAGAATATCCAAAAATATACGTTTACGGTAAACCGGTTATTATTCCGTGGCAATTGTTCTACGAATTGGTATCGGTAGAATTTGTTGTTTTATTCCTGTTCGCCTATCTTAAATACGGAACTCGTGGAGCCGACGAATCGTGATTTCGGCGCGATTTTCTTCCAGCAATGCTCACGATGCGAACCGTTGAATTCGACCATACATAGGCTTCGATAGACAAAAAAGAAACGCGCCAATGAAAAGAAAAGAAGAGGCATAGGGAACAGCGAGAAGCAGAAAGAGTCCAGGGTCTCCGTTCGTTCGTAGATTAAATCACTCGGTCACTTTTCTTTCGTGGAGCCGACCGGGACAAAGGGCGGCGTTTCTCGGAAGAGACTCGGTCCGAGGTTTGAGAATTAAAATAATATCCGCTCGTTCGGAGATTAATGGCGCCATGCCGATGCAATTTTTCTACGATGAGTTCCCTCTCTTTCGCTGCCTGCGTTATTTCGATATTCCTCGTTGCCACGTACGCCAGTTATTCCACGACTCTTCTTCCTATCGTTTCGATTGAAACTCCCCATACTTCGAATTTCGACTCGGCGATAGAAGCTCGAAACAAATTAAGTCGCCGCCTCGACCCTCGACTGCTACCTACGTTCCTAGAGTATTTCAGACGTCGTAAACATTGTCACGATTTCGCGGTATTTCGATGATCTTCGATCAGATTACGTGCCATAAAATGTAACTTATTAATTTACATATTGCAGATCGTCTCTTGGGTTACCTTGGAATTTTATCAGAAAGTCATTCCTTTCAACGTGTAGCAATTAGCGGGTTAATTAAGATACCAGAGAAACGTACACGTAATCTTAAAGAAAAATTCGAAATGTATTTTCCCGAGATTCGATTCCCATTCGATTCCCATTCGATTTCCACTCGATCGTACTTTGCGCGCAACTGCGAGATTGTTCTTAATTCGTGGAAGGGAATCAGTTTCACCGAGTCGCGTTGACGAAATGCGAAATCACCGTGAGCCCTGTGTAGGATACGACGGAGGCAGGTGCGAACGAGCTGTTCGTGCCTTTCCTTCCTCTCTCTCTCGACCCGCCGATCCTCCCTTCCTTCTATCTTCCTCGCTTATCCTTCGATGGATACGTCGTTGCCCAGTTCATTGACACCTGTCGAAAGATTCGGATTTCTCTCTTCGTACCTGACAATTACGCGCACGTGGGCCCAAGAGGACTCACTGCCGCCACAACTGGCAGACGCTTTAATCGTCTTTCTCCTTTTTCTTTTTCCCCGTTCTGACATAAAGATTCCGTTCATGGGCAGAAGGGAAGGACGAAAGTCGGTAGTCTGGATAAGATGCGTTTTAAAGAAACGTTTTCGTCGCGATTTCCCTCGTTCGTCCTTTTTGTCAGATGGCTGCTGCGCGTCGAATCTTTTTTCACGAATTTACGACGAACGAATCGTGAACGTTACTCGTTGAAAATACAGATTACGTAAGCGGATTAGCTACGGTAATCGTAGAGAAAAACTCGGTAGCAGATAACGATAGGATACGGTAAACGATAAGGAGTGATCCTATTTTTTTCCACTGGGAAGATATAAGGGAAAGCGTTGAACGGGCAATGCTCGGAGTAAGAAGATAGCTGATGCCACTGTTACAATAAGAAAGATTTCGTTGAAAACGGTTTGGTTTCGGGGTAACAGTGGTAACACGGTTATTCGCCGGCAAGTCAACGGCCGGGTATCTAAAACAAACACGTGTCTTCAAAGGTTTCTCGAGCGAACAGAGGCCACGAAAGACGAAGACAATGTAGATAGAAAAGAGAAAAAAAGTCGCCGCGTGGGAGGCCTAAGGAAGAAATAGAGAATTGTCGACGAAGCCAATATAGAAACACTCAAAATAGAAACTGCTCCGGGGATAATATCATACAGACGTCTCAACGTTATCAGCATTTTACGGTTCGATGTAACCTCGTTAATTTCGTTCCAATATCGCGGAACGAAATGCGTGGATTTCCCTCGAAATGCTAATCCTAATGCTGTATGCTTTTAATTTTAACGAGTTCTTTTTCTTTTTTCTTTCTTTTTTTCTTCTTCTTCCTCCGACGATATAAATTAGTGGTTTTAACGATTCCTCAAAATTCTTTAAACGATATCTTTAAAGACCGAATAAAAAATTACGATCGCTTAATTTCGGTGCAACGAGAGAATTTTATCGGTCGTTAAAAGCCACGGCTAATTAAGCCACTGATTTGCGGTTGCGAAATCGCGTGACTGATAGGGAAGTTCGGTGCGAAGAATCATTACGTTTCATTCATTTCGAGGTATCGAGTATGTTGAAATTTCACAATGGCTTTCTCGCCCCCTGGTCCCAAGACCATTCAGTTAATGAAAGCGGATGGCTAGACGAAAAAGAAGACGAGAAGACACCGCACACTCTCTTTTCGCCGCTCTAAAGATAGCACTTCCTCCTTGCAGACGCGCAAGCACTTTTTGCGCTTAAGCCGTACATTCGTGTCGGTGTTAAATCGACTTCTTTTCACCGTTGTTCTCAACCTAATACTCGATTAATCAAATTACCGTTTTATACGCCGAAACCAAGTAATTTTCATCCGCGCGTGTACAACGAACGCAATTTACCCGGACGTCGTTGTAAGACCCGATGATCGCGACTATAAAGGAATTCTTTCGAGCCGAAGAAAGAAACATTTAACCGCTCTACTAGAAGATAAAATATTGGACTTCGCAGTCATCGTGAAGTAGAAACAGATTCCCGCTAATAATAGCTGGTGTAAGATTCGTTTTATATTATCGACACGTACAACAACGTTTGGGTTGAACGTTCGTGAGAAACATGGAACCATTACTTCGATCGAACATTGGTTATGTTGCAAAGAGCGCGAATAATGGTTGTAATTAAGTTTAATCGTTTTTATTAAACACGTGTTATCTGTGTGTGCGCGTATCATTTTGCACGTCACGTAGATCGATAAGACGCGATTTGGACGCGTAGCAATAACGTTTGACACGATCTGCAGAAATTTTCGTTATCGTAATAGGATCGTGCGTGTTAACATAGGATTATTCTTTTTGTTTTTAATTTGCGTCGATGTTATTATGAATCCTGAGGTTCGCTATGTCCGAGGAGAAACCGAATCGTCAAGTTCCATCAGTGTCGGTTACCGGTGCACTGTTAACAGGTAACTTTTTTCGAGAGCAGGTGGTCTCGAGCAGGCACGCGACAAATCAAGCTGACCGAACCACGAACAACTGGAAACTTGCGATTAAAAATATACATTCTTTTCCTCTCTTTTAACCAGCTAAACGGCCATTGAATACGGACGTTTCGTCAAACTTGAACACGAAGAACGATATTCCCACGAAATCACGATGCCTCTACGTTCTAAAAATCGTTGTACCTTGATATTTTTATGATAAATTCTAACGCGAAACAGAATTTTTTAATACGGTTTCCTATAGTAAAAGTTTTCTATAGCTATTAAGGTACTATAAGATATTTCGTTTAATTATAATTCTACGTTGGAAAATAGTGACAACATTTTAGTCGGTACGATGTTCTCATGACTCGAACAAAATGAAGACATTAAATGGCGGCGAAGCTATAGTCCTCGGTGAATTAATATCGATGTTTGTAGTCTGATGTAGTTTAACCGCGACTAGCCTTAGTTTAGTTGGTCTAAAACGTAACACAACCCACCAAACTAGTTCTGTACTAAGCGGTAACGTTCTCCGCACACGGTATTGTATCCAAGGATCAGCCCCGCATACATATGTACCGCTGCTGCAGAGCAACGACTGAGCCTTCTGTATTGCTAACGAAATAGAGGGAGAGACTATTCCCTATGAATCGTTCCAATGTTCGTACCGCGCCTCTTTCTTGCAACCCGGCTTCTAAGCAAGCCGACCGTTCTCGTGGTATTCTTTGCTACATTTTTGCCTACCATTATACTCCAAATTTTCTCAACTGCTTACGTCCCGTACTTCCTGGGAATTCAAATACTCGCAGTAATTTATACCGTGTCCAAAGTATCTAACTTTTATTTTAATTATACGACATAGAATTACTTTATCGTATAGACATATTATATTCGTCGCATCGAATCTTTACCGTAAATCGGTTTATCATGGCGAAGCAAGTATTGCGCGTCGATTAGCATCTCGTACTTACGAGACTGTCACGAGCGTGACAGTGATTTATCTTATATACGTACGACACGAAAATGATTGTTTCGCGATTACAGATACGAACGATCTTGTTATACGATATATAGGCAAGATGGTTTAAAAACGATCCTCGGGAAATATCAACGCGTACTCTACATGCTCTTCCATCCCGTTAACCTTATCAAGCTCTAAAAGCAATCGCAAGTGTATCGATCAACGTAGGTAGAAATGCGCGTACGTTGCTTACGAAGTCGTCGACAAAATTTACGATCTGGATTTACTCGATTAGCATGGCCATCGTGCATGACGAGTGTGACTAACCAATTTCTACGGACGCGTCGAGATGAAGTTGGCGGTATTTCACGATGTAAATTTTAACCTCGCGTCAAGCCAGTGGGGGAACCATACGTCACGCGTACAGACGCGACCTTGACCACGTTTTTTGGGCGGGAGAATCACCGACGTACAGGCGTGAGTGGTTTCTAGTCAAGTATCGATCTAACTTTTCGAGACAAAGTTGAAATTCAGTACGGATGGTCAGGATTTATAGGCGTGCGATCGTTTTACGAAAAATATGAAAGACGCGTCGACCATGTCGGTAACCGTTTCTTCGTCTACGACTATCGTCAAGTTACTAATGGATTATGAGAAAAAGAGTAGCTGCATCGATTTACGTAGTCTTTAGCGATTTTAATCGATCTTTCGCTTTCGCAGTGTTCCTACGCCTTTGACAAACAAGGCTATCGATAGACTATGAAATTTATTTTACGCACCGTTACCCTTGGTAACGCATGGTCGGAATGAAATTTCAGTATTCTTTCGCGATAATTGGATTCTAATCATTTACGATTAAACAGCCGCTTATCAGTCGCCCGATTATATCGTAATTTTCGTTCAATGCCGGAATCACCATTGCCATGTTAGGCGAAGCTGGCAATCGTATCGATCAACAACAGTATGTTGGCCACGACGCGAATGATTATCAGAAACTTATCTCAAAGGCGAAACCCACACGCGTGACCTTGCCGGTATAACCGGCTCCGCCATCTTGCTGATGCGTGCGCCTCTCCACCACGTGGATAAGTTTTCCACACGACCCGAGCATTCGTAAAGTAGTTTCTATATCTCGCGCCGTTTTTAAGGGGAATTTCAAAGGTACGATTCGCTCGGACGAAAACCTTCGAACGATTACGCAGGCGAAGGAGGCATAGAATGTTAGCCTGTACGATGTAAAAATATTTAAAGTCGTAGACTGTATCGTGGTATTCGCAACGTACAAAGTACATATTCGGCGAAAATGGAAAAATAAATGTTTTCGATGAATACGTTTTCGAGATCCCATACAGGGGCTCTCAATCCGATAGAAAATGTACAGTGGTTATTCGTCTAAAGCGGTCACCGATTCCTCGAGGTAACTCGCGTAAATAGATCGTATTCAATTTGTTTTCACGGTATTTTCACGGTTAGAGCGATCGAAGTGAATATAAAAATTAAGGAATCAGCAACGAGTCGCGATTGTCCTTTCGCCAATGAATATAATTGACGATCGATTTACCCGAATAACACGGTGAAGTTGCCTGTTATTTGCACGTAGGTATAGTAAAAAAATATATTCTAATACACGAATACATGTGTATATAAATAAAATATACGTGTAATATATACATATCTGTAATTGCGTTGATGGGCTTGGATAGGGTTGACTATATACAGGATACCGATCGTTCGATCGAGGTAGGAAAGTAAATGTAAGCAGAAAATCGTGTGAAGCATATGTACAAGCGTGCAAATGTTCATATATTTCTACTTAGAATATCTTACAAACTAGTTGAAAAAGCATGTAAAAGCGTGACAATGTTAATGTACAGGTAGACGGAACTTGTTGCACACGTAATATACAAAAGAACTTTATAGAAAACAAGTTGACTTCCCTGGTCGCAGAGTGTAAAGGCCGTACCTAGAGAGTAATATCATGTAAAGCGATAAAAACATTTTGCAATGTCTAAATTAATCACGAAGGCCCCATGTACCGTGCATTGCCCCTTGCGAAGGTTCTTCTTCGTTCAGTCATGAAACGTGACAGCAGACCCTGTGTGATAATAGCGACAACAGCAGTAAACGTAGCGATATATTGCCATAGTAAAAGCAGTATACATAGGTATGTACATATATTTTACAAGAGGTTCGGTATCAGCGTAGCAACAGCCGATAAGAACATAAAGTATAGCGACATAGCGAAGCGATCTATCCAACATTATCTCATCTGTTGATTCTGAACTCACCGTTAAGTTTGTCGATTGCACGATCCGCTACAGATTGATCGGTACAGTCAACGAACGCATAGCCGCCTCGTTTCACCAGGATCGTCGTACACGACAAATTATGATCCTGAAAGAGTTGCCTGAGGGCACTCTCGTTACAATCCGACGGTAGATTGCCCACGTAGAGCTTCGACATGGTGGTTGGCTCGCTCTTGGACGTTATGGTGGCGGCTTTTCCGAGATGCGTCTCGGTCACGTGGCTTGAAAAATTTGCAGCCTAGTGGCACGCGGCTAGACGATGCGATCGCTGACGATGTTGTCCACAACACGCCAACGAGGATGTACGATCACGTCGCGATAACGATGGACAACCGAGTATTTCGCACAAGGAGACCCGAAGTGAGATACACCGATGAAAGTCGCGGACGAACTCGACGATGACACGACCACGGCACGTTTACGACACGTTCAGGATCGCAACTATCCCCGATACGAGACGAATACACGTACGGGATGCAGACGATGACGACGACGACGGCGACGACGGCGACGACGACGACTACGACAACGATGACGATCTTGAAAATCCTGTTATCACGCAGGAAGAAACGAACACGAGAGCGCGCTTTCGTCAGGGTCTTTCTCGTCGCCTTTTTTTTCCTTTCCTACTATCTTAACGTCTCGACGAACACGATTGTCTTTCTCGCGTGATACTCGGCCTGATTTTTCGCGCTTGCACACCAAAAAACGAAAGGGACACAGGAGGTTTATCGTAACTTCTTGAACGATCTTCCAAGCGTTCCTGGCTCTACTGTCTTTTGTTTTCTCCTTTCTTCCTTTCCTCTGGAACTGCTGTCTATTTCCCGCTCGCTTCGAGGTACAACGACTCTCTGTCACGTCGAGTCGACACCGGTAGTACACAGACTTGGCGTGTTTCCGGTAGCGATGGATGTCTCTCGAGCCAGCTCGATCATACAAACCGACGAGGATGACTGCGACGACCGATCGGCGGACTATGACGACGACCGTGTCTTCTCAGAAATGACTCTTCAACTTTTTTAAGGTTAAGGGACGCGCGTTGACCGTTCTCTTGACGATTCACCGTGTGTCCAGCTACTTCTCTCTCCTCTCTCTCTTTCTTTCTTTCCTCTCCTCTCGTTGCGACGACGACGACGACGCACCTTCCTACCAGTCTCTTGTCTCTTTGGCTAGACCACGACACGACGTCCGAGGGGCTCTCTCATTCCGTGTTTTCCCTCTCTCTCTTCTTCTCGTCGCTTCACCCTTTCTCGTTCCCTCTTTCTCTTTCCTCTCATTTGCTCTTTCGCGTGTCCTGGGGGGCAATACGATGCAAACTCGTCACTCTTCTCTTTTTTTTTTCCGCTCCTTCTTCCTTGCTCCTTTTTACCAACCGTACAACCTTCTTGTCTCTCCTTGCTCGTGCGTGCACTTTCTCACTCTTTTTTTCCCTCTTACAGTCTGTCTTATTCTAGCAACTAGAAGCTCGCGAGCGCTAAGCGGGAAACCGACTCGAAATTCGCGAACACATCGCCTTCTATTGGCTCGGATGGGACCACGTGGCTACCCCACCGACTCCCGCCTCTGTTTCTCATTGGACAATTTTCGCACGCCGGTTTTCGCAGCCGGCAACGTGTCTGTGTCTGCGTGCATGTTCGCTCTCGCGTGCATGCGTGCTCGCTTGCTCGCTCGCTCGTTCGTTCAGGTTGCGTGCACGCACACGAGCATGCGTGTACGCGAGTAGAAAATGTACGTACGCGTGGCCGGTACACGCGTGTGAGCGGCGACCCGCGCGAACGCGTCCACGTTTCTCTTTCTCGCGCCTTCCCATCGTCGTTTCCTTACTCTTTCTCACCGTAGCGCGTGTTCGGTTCCTGCAGAAATCTACCGGGTGTTTTCGGCGAACGGTAGCATGGTTAACGAGTTCCTTGCTCCTGCTTCGTCGTTGGTATTCATATTGAAAGATCGTTGTACGAATCTATCAGCCTTTTTCTTTTTTTTTTTTTTTTTGCTAAGCGCCGCTGGAAACGATGAGACCAGCGAATGAATCGAAGATGCGTATCTTCGTGCCCGATTTACATTTATATAGGCGACTAGATGATTTCTGTACAACTATTTCGTAACCTTCGTTACGTTCCTCTACTGCAGCAACAGTAGGGTAGAATCTATTCTTCTGACTCGTTACAAATGTTTAGGTACTTGCTTAATGTGCAAGCATCATAGACATTTCAATGAACGATGCTAAAATTAAATGCAAATTTTGTGCGAACTGTTTCTGATGTATACGCGTACGTGAAACGATTATGAAACCTTTACACGTAATTTTACTATAATTTTACTAAAATACCAATAACTTTTTCTAAATTATTAAAACCATTTACGTACCTGAAATTTAAACGATCATGTTTTAGTGTATTTCGATCATTTTTCGAATCGGTCTAATTCGTAAAAGATAGAAACGAAATATATCGAGTCGATAAGCGAGAGATTCCATTAATCGAGGAAATGGATGATAAAATTTTACGCAGATGATTTTCGATAGCCTTGCGATACACTATTTTGCGCACCGTGCAGGCATAGACAAATCCGCTCTTACGTTAGAGCAGTGCCATGTCCACAAAGGGGTGGAGTGAGACAGCTGCCTATGTGGCCAGGGTCAGGGTGCTCAGGGTAAGAGGTTGGAAAAGGAAGAAACTGCGTCCATGTTGTTTCTATTCACCTGCCTTCCACGAGTAACGATTAATTAGCTAAAATTGCTTTTCTCGTGATTATCGAACGTAGAACGTAAACTGCAAGGACATACGTACGTATTAAATCAGTAGATAATCGTTTGTTCTTTGTAGACGAATGAAATCATGCTTTATATTTTTCCCTAAAAGTTATTTATGTACAAGTTGGAATACGCGACACAAACAGAATATATACAAATATTTTATTTCCAAGTTGGAATTTTCGGTTCGTTTAATTAACCGAACGATGCATGGATATGATAAATTAACCGATAAATTTATTAGATTCTTTGCTTTAAAAAAATATATCAACGAGAATAGGGTATTTTCAGCGAAATAAAAATTATGTTTCGAAATGGAGGATGAATTCAGAATATAGTCGACTACGTTTCGTCGTGCCATCCGGTTTTCCTGTTCCCCTACGTACCCCTCCCAATTTTAGAACGCCTATTCCGACCCTCCGGTAGCTTAGAACTATTCGATTACCCCTGTCCACCGTTTAATGGGGGCGTCCTTAGAGACGTATGCAAAGGAAACTTAGCCACAGGATATTATAAACGCTTCTCTAGCTTGTGTAGAAAAAGCACAGAAATCACAAATATTTGTCACATTTTTATAGCTATTAGAATTAGCTTATCGTTACGTTTGTCTGTATTCTGTTAGGTATATCTGTATCTGTATATCCTAACCATTCGAAACATACTACACTGTTAAGTAATCTAATCACGATTCGTGTAATTTGAATATACTTTCGGTATTACCAACGTAATCCTGTTAAAGCCATAACACGATGCTTAGTAGGTACATTAGCCAGGAACACGCTTTTTTAAACTTCCTCTGTGGCTTCCCTCGGTAATGGTATATACCGTGATATATTATATTTCGTAGTTTACCTCCTCTTAGATATAACAAATTACGTAGCGCCATTTTAAAATTGCATCGTAGTTTCTCGTTTTATTCGCGTGCTTCGTACGATCATATTGATATATATGATATTTTATATATTTTGTTTCACCATCCACATACGCTACATCTGTGTATGAATATACGTAAAACTTATTTGTAACTTACAAACTTGTCTAGACCCGTTACAACCGGTGTAATTAAATCATTAAAATGTATTTATTACCAAAGAAATACGCGATCCTATTTCAACGAAATAGAAAAGTATAGAGAAGAGAATAAAAGACATATGAATAATTACGAATAACATGGGAGAATGGTAAATACTACGAACGGTTCTTTGTTGACGATAATTTGTTTCTTTGGTGTTTACAGTTTTAATCGTTATTCGTGTCTTTCTCCGACATCTATTGTACGGTATATTTCATTGCTTTCCTTAATCACTCGCGAATAAAAGGAAAGGGAGGAGGGAAAATCCGAGTAACGGAAAATGAATTGGAAAGCTGCTGTGGCATTCTCTTGGGTTCGCAGCTGCTACGTGGTGTACATATTATGTGATTTTGCTTCGGTCGAGTCGAAAGTACAATCTACATCTGTAACTTGCCATATGTTTCCACGCGATGCATCAAAAAATAGAACACATTTTTCCTGAAAAAGATTCAAGAAAACATAAAAATCATGAAGTTCTCCGTGAGTTTAAATTAACCTATATCTTACGTTCGACACACCATAATATTGAAAATACAAATATTTAAGATATACCGATTTGTCGATCCTTACATAACACGTATATTGTCTCATCGTTATTCTAACACGATTAAAATGATTCTAAGGGTAGAAATACCGATCGGTAACGCGTCCCGTTCTTCAATACGATTTTTCCTTTACAGTGGAACATAGTTTGCGCGAAAGCTGTTCTTTCTACTTTATGTTAAAAGGACTTTTATTTTTTTAATTATTATTCTGGTAGAAACAGTTATAAGTTAAAAATAGAGTCAAAGTAAACATTTAGAAAGGCGTGATTACATAAGCGCAATAATTACGTATAGAGTAACGGAGTTTCTCAGTTATAATTATGACGATCGCTACGAAAGGCAATTAATTAATAAATTTCGAATCTGTGTTATAGATAGCTTTAGGCGGAGTTTAGAATAAATTACCATCGTACCATGACGGTCGATAAGTTAGGATTTAGGAGATTCCTAACTTGCCAATGCAGCAGCTGCGGTTTCCAACGAGTGAAATTTCGCCCCGTATTTGTCGCTAGAGGGTTTTTGGGCACCAAGAGAAAACGTTAGATGGATTCATAGTGAGTTTGTTTGCACTTTACCGAATAAACTTTAGCTTCTTCCCTTCAATTTCGTTTAAATCCTTCCGAATTTATCAGAAAGATGTTAGTTTGTAGTACGTGCAGACAACGCTCTGCATCTTTGGATAACCTCTTAGTACGTAAGAAATTTCTTCTTACATCCTGATGAAAAATATGATCAAATCTCTAAAATGACTCATCGTGTGTACGAATAGAGAATTTCTCGCACGTACTTCGTATGACATTAAAATCGGTTGCTACCAAATATCAAATAATTACATGCTAAAAATTGTCGAATTTCGATGCCTTTCTATTCTATAAGATACCGAAAACAACGTTATTGCATTTATCTAACCAGGTGCAATTTTCGTAAGACACAAATCCATTTCCATGATATTTTTCGTATATAACCGATTCTCGTGCGTTGAGCAGGATTTCAGAAGATGTTCAGTTTTCGTCCGGACGAGATCTAATCTCTCAGTGCTGGCTACACCCTCGCAGTAAGTTCTTCTCGTAGATAATTTGGAGCAGCCTGTACCAACAGCCTAATGAACAGTTGGTTCCTATTGGTAGAAGGCGCCCGCGTTTAGGCCTCGTTATGTTACGGTAGCGCAGCTGGCATTGCCCCGGATGGCCTCCCCCCGTTTCCCTCTCCATTCCCTTCCCCATTTTCGAAACGATCCTCGTGCCCCTTCTTATTTCTCTAGCGACTCTAGCTTGTTGGCCTAGAAAACTATTCTCCGAGCAATAAATCGCCCTGCACGTACGAATAATCGGATGAAATACGAGCTGTACATGGTCATTATATGGGTTTCGCGGCTAAAATCTAGTGTCTTCTTTCTCCATTTATCTTTTCACCGAATCAAATTTTCGAAAAATTCGTGCCTAATACGGGAAACAGGGAATTACCCCGTGAATAGCGGCAAATAAGTATTACGCGGAGTAAGATTTATGCGAAGGTAGAGAAATAGGAAAGGCTCGACTCGGCTTTGCTCGACGCGCTAAAATTCGTTGTAAAAATTAGTCACAGTTACGCGAACAATACTGGCTAGCTATCTTTTTGCCTTTTTCTTTTCTTTTTCCTTTCTTTTTTTTTTTTTTTTTTGAACAGTACCGCGTGTTGCCTATTGGAATTAAAAAAGTAAAATTGAATAAGAGGTTAGAGACATTTAAGTCGCGAGTTTCCTCGGATAAGTAATCTGTTCGATCGATATTCTACAGAGAGAACATAAGATCGAGAACGAAATAACCTCGGATAGTTGTAGGAGGGTTGGAATGTGGAAATTCCAAATATTCAGATTTTACAAATAGGCTAAATTTTTAAATTGTTACATGGGAAATTTGTATTCTTTGGTTTGTGTATACACAAATTTCAAATAGCAATTTTTCAACCGTTTCAGACAAAGAATGTTTATCTCGATCGTTTGAAATCATCTTTCATTCGTTCGCTTGTATTTTTATTCTAGTACGTCCTAATACTATATCTAGCTAATAACAACAACAACAACAATAATAATATCTCCTCTTTACTTTTAATCTTCTCAGGGACAAATCAATTCACTGTGCGATTTAGAAACGAATTTTATTTTTCAATAGTAGATTTAAACATCAGATTCAGCTAAAATCAAACATACAAACAGAATAATTTACTTATAATTCTCAATGAGAATTGATTGTAAAATTCTTCCAAATAAAAAAAAGAATTTTTCAATAGAATATACATCTCGATAGAAACGTTATTTCGTTCTGTTATTCCTCTTCTATGTTGTCATGTTCTTGGCTGACTTTCTACGGACTAATCAGCGGCAAAGAAAATCTGTTAGCTGAGAAATGCTAAAAGGGCGTACTTCCGCTTTCGAGAGCTTCTCATTCCTGCTCTGGTAGATTTTTGTTTTCTTATTTTGATTTCCCTGGTCTAGTGGCAGGCAAGATTTTCTAGTTATCAGGGTCTCTAGCCTGGCAGCTGCAGCTGTTTCGAAATGCCGTTGTAACGAGCGTATCCAAAGGATCGAGGAATCCATTATCCCGGCGTGAAATCGTAGGGAAAAAGATGACGTTCCACAAAAAGAGCTGATCTCACGGATGGATCCCGTGATGACAATATCCAGGGGTTGCTATGAGTAGCTTTTCTTTTTCACGCAAATCCCTTTTTTTATCTTTGACATAACTCTTTCGGTTCTTCTTACGGTTCGTCCTTTCTCATAATGCTCGTATTCAAGAATCGTTGCCATTGGTCTATCCGACACGAAGATATTCCAAGGGTAAGTTGCCGAAGAAATTCAAATTTTCTTCCACGTGGACTGTATATGATCTTGAATTTTCAAAGATAAATTATCAACTCACCACGGTTGTTGTCGTGGAACGTATATCGCGTTAACGTTGGATTGCTAAAATCGTCGATTAAAGAAATATCGTATAAAAGCGTATCGTAAAGTTGAGTAAAAAGTTTTCCTCTTTTGCTGACTACGAGTCATGGACAAAGGGACTTTTGCTTTTGGATGCACCGCGCTATTTCGCTGTGTCTTTTATGGCCAACAGCCGAAAGTGTTTATTGTCATAATATAATCCCTTCGTGAATTTAACTGCAGCGTATCGTTATTGTCTTGGACGGTTACCTGTCCCTAAGATTAGCATGCAGTTATTCCAGCAGATGGAGAATAGGAAAGTATAGCAACGATGTCTCTTGCGGTTACGCTACGTTAAAATAGGACAATCGTTTGATGTGCCGGAATTAGGATTCTAACGGTCACCAAACCATGTTACTCCTTTCCCAGCATGTTTTTGCTCGAATAGAACGACACAGCGACAAAGGATAATGCAACGTTCCCAACCGCATCTCTAATCTTCTATAATTTTCTTTTGCGTATTCCTGACATTTAATGACGTTACGTCCGCACGTAAAATGATTTGTTCGATGTTACGGCAGAAATTATTTATATATGTGTGTATATATATACGTATAATTAGAAATATACACAACAATAATATGGGGAATCTGAATATCCCTTAACGTATACGTAACAAGTATTAAGAGTCGATCGAGAGTAAGTAATTATTCGAGGAAATAAAAATGGCGTGCACTATAAACACACGGATCCAACCATGTTGCTCATGTACACGCGTACCTATATGTAGGTAGACGCGTACATGCACATATGGTAGCTGAAGGGGCAGGTTCGAGCACCAACGTTGGCAAAAGGGCCCAGCGTATAAATGGCGGCTGAAAATTCGCAAACTCGCGAACTTTGTACAGATACGTTGATCTCTTTTCGTTACTATGCATTTAGGACAATGAAATTTTCACTCGGAACATCGAATAAATAATGTATTATCCAAGCCACGCTACGTTAGGTTGTCAAATATTCGTTCTATTTGGTTCTAATAGGAATATTGAAATATTTAGGATACACCGGAGGAAGATTTAATATTTTACAGTGAAATCTACCAACTACACGATTTTTTCCACGATGTTACCTTTAATGCGCATTGCCCTGTTAACGCAATGTTCCATTTAAAGTTGCATACGATTATTTCTTACGAAAATTTAACGTTTCTCGTTGAGAAGCGACGCAGTTTGCGTCGTTACGCGTGTCGTGGTTCCTTCTCAAATGTTGCTTCTTCTTGTCGCGTGCCTGATAGATTTCCTGTTTATCCTTGGAACGAATAAATTATATTGCAAATACAGCGCGGCAAAATTGCGATAAAAGTCATTCCTTTCCTCTTATTTGTCTTACGTTCTGTTAAAATGATAAAAATTCAATTTCCGAGGTTACTGATATTCTAATACGACTTGTAGCTTCGATACGACTAGAAGGAACGGAAGTCTACAATAGGAAAAAGTATATACTGTTGTACAGAATTTCTTATTTTCCACTATCGAAGCTACGCCATCGAATCGACCGGCCATCGTAAAGAACAGATTGATATTACTCGCTTTAATACTCGACAAGCTTTTAGCAACGTCCATCAGGTTCTTCCAAAAGTTTCTTCTCTTCCATAAGGAAATAATAGGTGCGCAACATCTTTTCTTTTACATTATCGCCAGTAGATTCAACTGAAATCAAACGTACTATAAACTCTTATAATCCAAGTTACAGTATCACGCCAAAATAATTTACTTATAATTCTCAATGAAAATTGATTGTAAATAGCATTCGATCAATTATCAATCGATCATGTTCCAATAGAACAAACTGGATCCTACGTAATTCACTAAAATAATATAAAGCAAACCGAAAGTTGCGCGTTTATTATTTCCCCATCGAACGAAAGAAACCTTTGGGACAATCTAATATGTTCCACATACCTAGTATAGACTTTTATTGCCCAAAACCTACTCCTCTATTCTTCTGTCGCTGATAAAAAGGTCAACTTTGACGGATAAAATCTATCACGTTCATAGATAGCTGCAGATACAGTTGTAGCATCTGGCTCGGTGAAAAAGACTCTCGGTTGCGGACGTAGGAGGTGCGGCCACAGATGTAACCCCTCTCCCGTGTTTCCCTTTGAATTTTCATTCGGAAATGGTTCGACGAAGAGGGGACAGGCGGCTTGTAGTTGCATCCCCCCTATTGTCCTCGAATTCACAGTGTGCATCGTTGCATCGCTTTATTCTATGCAACTCGCGGCGACGAGGGAAGCCGACAACGAACATCCTCTGCATGGCGGTGGCTTCTTCTGGAGGGGGAAAATCGGTGGAGGGGTAATGCATGCAGGTGGGGGGTAATGCACTTTGCAGGCTGGAGAACTGCAGCTTCCAGCCGCCATAAGACATTCGTACGGTATTTTCGGATACGGCTGGAAATGGTACTTTCCAGCTGGATCTGTTTATTTCTTCGAATTTGCCATACAAATTTTCGATAAAGAATCGGGAAAAGTTTGGAGAAAATCGTTGCAGCCTATCTCTACCCTGTAGAAAGTCGACAGACTATTGTTTCCTGCAAAATTCCACTAGTATCGGTAGAATCAAAGTAAGTCATTTTTGAATTATCGATACGCATTTTAGACTCTTCTAAGCGCGTCTTTTGTTTCTCGTAGAACTATTTTAAACGAGAATAAACGTAGCAACGTTTAGATAGTAAATTTATCTGTGTTTTTTTCACCAGTCGTAATTAATTCATAGAAATTGTTACGAACAATCTAATTAGATGGGTACTATGCGATAAAATTTGTTTTCCCATGCGCGAACTTTCTAGATACAAATTACAGTTGCAATCGCGATACGAATTTCCTTCAAAATATTTTGGGTAAATCTTAGAAAGAAACAATGGGATATTGGATTAAAGTATTTCAAACGGAGCTGTTATAAATATCTTGAAAAACGATTCGCATAGAATATATAGCGCGTTACACATACTTTTTATTATTTTTTATTATTCATCACGAACTTTCGATGGCTTTCGGCTTTCCTTGCAAACATCATATGCCTATCTATACATACATCGGCGGATGAAAGAAAGTTTTAAAGTAAACGAATTTTCTACTAAAATTGGAAAAATCAAGGTAGTTTTCGTAGGAATTTCTTCCATTTTGATAACGGTCGTCTATCCTACGCTGCATAGAGTGTTGCATTTCATTCGTCGCTCTTATCAAACACGCAAAACTATGGCGTCTTTCTACGCTTTTTATCTTATAAACCACTTTTTGTCCGCCACCGTACGCATTATTTGTGCGTCTGTACACTGGCAATAATTTGCAACGTATATTTTTCTGTAATAATTTCACAAAGACGATGCAGGCTTATATCATTGGTATTACGAGGAGCCCTTGCTATAACTGCGATCCATTTACTTAAGGAGGTGTTCTGAATTAGAATATTCTAAAACGGCGTCTTTTTCTGATTTTTTTTTAGAAGGGAAAGAAAGAAACGAAGTTATCGAATTTTGAGGTATGGTTTTATATATATATTTAACGAATACAAGGAAATTTTTTTTAAAGTAAAAAAAGAAATTATAACAAATTTCTAAGCCTATTTCATAGGCTGCGGTTTTCAATCGGCGAGAAACATTCACCTCGTAATTCTTGATTGAAACAAAAAACCAAAAAAGGATTAAATTATTATATATTTTTCTTCTCGATGAACTAAACAAGTTCGTGAAAAAGTTTATTTAAATAATTGTTATAGCACCTTAAAGTTTATTTGTTCTTTTTATAAAACACATTTTTTCTCTAAATCCGACAAAATTTTTAATTTTACACCAGTTCCTGTCTTTTTTTTTTTTAGTTCGTCGAGAAGAAAAATATAAAATAATTTAATCCTTTTTTGAGAAGAATTACGAGGTGGATCTTTCCCACCGATCGAAAACTGCAACCCATGAAATAGGCTTAGAAATCCGTTATAATTATCTTTCTTTTACTTCAAAAAAAATTTGTTCGTATTCGTTAAATATATATAAAACCCTACCTCAAAATTCGATAATCTCGTTTCTTTCTTTCCCTTCTAAAAAAAATCAGAAAAAGACTCTGTTTTAGAACATTCTAATTCAGAACACCCTCTTAATGTTTGTCGTTAAAATAATTATCGTGGAAAGTGAGGCTCTGCCGATCAGCCGACTTCATTACAGATCCATGGCAGACGTCTATTGGCGGAACTGCTTATGGTGGGGCAATGGCAATGCACATTTACGCATGCCGTACGCCGAGTCTTGCATCGTGCATCGCATATTTGACGCCGTGTGGGAGAGACACTGCACGATGGTGGGATACCACATGCGGCGTTAACTGGCAGAGGGGTAATGCATTTTACCAACGGTGCAGCCAGAACTGCAACCGACATTGATACGCCATTCGCTTGCATACTAACGCCGAAACTTTGAACCGGTGATATTTTCGGCAACCACACGATTTTCGAGGCGTCGTTTCTTACGACACCGAAAGGAGATTTCCGACTTACGAACGTAACGAACGTTCGAGAATATCCACCAAAATTGAAGAGATACGCGAAAGGAAATTCAGGTTTCTTCGTTCTGCTTAACGTCGTCTTTTACTCGTCACAATTCCGTTTACCTTTTGTTACGAAATGTCGTACATTTAAAAAAAGAAAGAAGAAGTTGTTAGTTGGAAATTTGTTTCTACGAAACCGAGAGTTTCAACGACGAGACGCGATAGGGTAATTTTGATTGGAAAAATCGGACGATCGTAGCGTGGAAAAATATTTGCCAGCCATTATATCCGTGTGAAAATGTACAGGAATAATCGTAATTGAACGGAGGCTAAGAGCTCCAAAACTATCGTATTCCACGGCTTTTTCCACGTGCATCGTAACTGAAAACGCAGTATCGAGAGATGCACGACGTGCTCGACGTTGTGTTACATTCGCTGATCTTGTTAAAATTAAATTCAGTATCGTGCATATCACGATTAAAAGGAATACGAGATAGAAAAGAAAAATTTCTCTCGTCCAGTCACGACGCGGAAGTGAAAAAGAATTTCGATCGAAGTTCCGCCTCTCGAATAATTTATTTCGAACGATCGTACGTTTGATTCATAGCCTACCGCGTATTAGCGTTTCTTCGATATTCCAAACATGCTGTGAAACATAAATATTTCAAAAAGGGCGTTAGTTGTTCCTTAGGTCGTATTTGCCATTGTTTAAGCGACAAACTTGTAGAGAAGAAGTTGTCCTCTTTAATCGGAGGAAAAGAAGAATAAGAATAAGAAGATAGATCGGTGCAGTTTAAGATCCTGGAGAAACAAAGGCTGGGATAACGGTGAAAGTAAAAGTTGTCTTTTCTGGAGGCAGCAGCCTGGCTCGTTGGAGCGTGCGTGGTCGAGGCCGCGTCGGGAACACGCCGGTCCTGGAAATAGCCTGGGACGTATCTCGTCTTCTCGTCGTCGTGCACGCCGTAAACCTGGAAAAGGAAAGTTGTTCCGGGTATCATCTGCCTTGAAGGCCCTTGCGGCCGATCAGGGTCGCGTCGATGGTTAGACGTGGTAAGGGCTGCTAGCACCGTAAAACTTTCAGGAGGGTGAACTGGGAAAGCGTCGAAGGGGCGTCGAGATATCGGGCGTAAAAATAGAAAGGGACGAAGGCATAGCTAGTAGACGGAAGCGGATAGATAGAGGGGAAAGCTGATTGCGAATGGAGAAGGACACAGCGCGAAGGGGAATGATGGCGGGAGCCGAGAGTCAGCGGGATGGAAGGAGAAAGATAAAGAGAAAGTACGTGACAGGGAGGAGAAGGTAAATAGGGGCGAGAAGGAAAACGCACGAGGGTTGAGAAGAGAAGGAAGATCGTGCAGAGAGAAAGAAAAGGGTAAACGTAGGGTCGCGGCGCGGAGAGGGAAGCGGGAAGTTAAGGGAGAAGGTTAGTGGACGGGAGGCATAGGCCTTCCTGCAGGCAGGGGTGAGTCACCCTGTATTAACGAGCGGCTACGCCCATTCAAAAGATGGCTGTTTCCCGATTGACCAATTAGATTTCGCGATGTGGCCCGTGTCGAAAAAGCGCGGCAAACGTGACCCTCTTGGCCACCCTGTGGCGCGAGACCTCCGCTGGAGGGATGCTTTTATTTATGTGTCCTTTCTCCCTTCTTTCCCTTCGCAGCGCTGGGGGAAAAAAGTGTTCTCCCCTCCGCCGCACCGCTCCCACAGCGCTCTTACAATTTCTCCCCCTTTCTTTTTGCTCCACGAAAATTCAACGCGGAAAATGATAATCCGCTTCCGGTAGCGCGCATCTCGCACAGCCAGCTTTCGCCATCTCCTGTTTGCGAGCATCTTGCGCGAGACTATCTTAGCCGTCAGATTCCCACGCTTTTTATTTAATCCTCTATATCGGTTGTATAATCGGTTCGATAATCGTGATCGATGGAAATTTGTAAGACCGTTCAGAAAATATGGCCACACTTTGTTTTTACAAATTGGGCGAACGCTTGTTTCCCGAACGTAAGATGGACTAACTGCGAACAGACGGTAATTTTCCGTTGGGAAAAGATAACAGAGCTAAGATCTTTCCGTTCTTTCGTTATTTTCGTTTTTACTCGTTTGCCGCTGAGACGAGATAGGAAATTGTATGTAATTGTTATTGGCAGTCGAGACTCGGAAAATTTTATAAAGCTTCAATTTCAGTGAATCGAGACACGATCTCCGACGAACCAGTGTTTATTGGAGAATATTTGTATTAATTGGTATTAATTTATGGATTTATCAAAGCCTTTGCCGCTCGATGAATATTATACAACTAGGGAAAATTAATAAATGTTTCGCGATATCAGTCGTTCAGCGGCAAAGTTTTATCTAGCATTTTTAATTTTTCTATCGCAATTTTTTAACGCATTCCGATATACCGTTGACTACGATAAAAATGCAAATGTTATCATAGTCGATAAAACTTTATAGAAATTATTATTTACGACTTGTTTCACAAAATTACCACCTTATACGTTTTCTGTGCTTTCAACGTGAGAAGGAAATTTGTCGCCGATATCGCGTCGATTCGCGTCACGAAAACTTTCTCAACGTTTTTCGTACAACTTCCACACGTTAGCAATAAAATATATCAGAAACGACAATGCTCGATAAAAGCAACGCGTTTTAAAATATTATCTCCAACGACGTATATCCCTAACGGTATTTTCTAACCGCCGTTTCTTATCGAGTGCAAAGAAAAGTGATCTAACGTAAATATAAAATACGCGAAACAATTTTAACAAATAACGTCAAAATGTAATTAGTATTTATCGTTCAATTAAAAAAAACGCACAAGCTCGTGTTTTTTCCGAATTTTACATCGCTGAAAATTTTCTACCATTTTGCCTTTCACCACTTACTTCGTGGAACGTTCTATTTTCCAATTCTCTATGAAATAAGAGAAAATTCCAATTTCTAACGAATAGCAGGTACCGACCAAGGATATTTCGCAGGGCGACGATTGGTCATCGAGTAGTTTGACGATTTGCAAATGGCAGGAACGAGAATTATTTACTCGAACAGCAGTTTTTCACGATAATTCTTACAGAGCGGCAGACCTTAGCTAGGCGAGCTAATCCTACGCCTATGGATTCCTAGAAGCCGGCATGTTCAGGGCTCATTGGGCGTGTATAGACGCTTGTGCGTCGACCTAACAGCACTCTAGGGTGGCGTCGTAGATATACGTTAGCCTGGTACAGAATTTTTAAACGTTCGGCAGGCAAGCGAGGAATTTTCTGACCAAAGTTTGCTTTCTGCCGGGAAATCTGACCTGAAAATCTCCCGTACCTGGAACGTCCGTTTCTGCGTACAAAGCTACAGTGCCATCCCTTCACCCACATCAAACTGTTGACAACGTACAATTTTACATTCGCCACGTACAACGGTGGAACGATTTTGAAGTAAATCTTCCACTTCTCCGATCCGTTTGTCGTTCGAACGATCTTACAGCATAGATGGATATAATTGCAACTGGCATTTCCTTGTATCGAAAGATATCAGCGCGTTTCGTTGTTTTTCCGAGCCTCGTCGTGCTGGGTTAAGAGTAAATGGAATCTAAGTTATTTTTAATACCACGTTACAGCGGAACAGCGTGTTCGATGGTTTCTGAAACTTCGAATCGAATTTCTCTTCCGGCACGAAATAAAAAGGTCGAAAAATATAGGGAGGTTCTACTTGAAAGTGCGGGACGTTTGAAACTAAAAATAAAACATCGTACTTTCGTTCGATATTTATTACCTAGCTTGATTTACCGAGCAGACAGTACGTAGAAACGGCCTAAGTGTTATTCATCGCTCGAAATGGTTCGACATGTTAGTTTCCACCCGGAAGTAGCCTTCATAGGCGACGAAGAATTTTTTTACTCGTCGTATCGGTAAGGGGGTTGAATGGACGTGTGAAGCAAAGCTGAATGGCTAACGAGATCTTCTCTCGTTTCATAGGCATTAGGTACTTGCACGTGTATACCACCATTCATACGATGGAAACGCTCCAATACACGCATCTTTCCGCTCCATCCAGGAGCGTATCGACGCATGCTCGCTCGATTTTCCACGAGACGCGAACCACCAGTCAATTTTTTCCTTCCATCATCGACGAATCTTCGCGAAATCGTTCAACGATCGAGGACGCGACAACGCGTATGATACGGCGTCGGGCAACTTGGAAAATTCTCTTCGTCCAGCTACGAGGCTTTCGCGATCATTTTCGTATTTCGGTAGAGGCATACGTACGTGTACGCAGGGAAAATCGATTTCGACGGCTATCCTCCCGTTAAGTAACGCACAGAGGCATCCGCACTGCCAACTCTCGAAACGCGTGGCTCGCGAGCACGCACGTGTGTATTTTCGAGGGAAGCAGAGGGAGGACGTTGCAGTCCCTTCGTATAATTAGCGTACGGCCCTGGATACACACTTAGACACACATATCGCAGGTAAAAAGCACGGCGGAGTATGGAACAGAGAAGGTTGCACGTGCTTCGTTCACCGGTCGAGGTTGGTACACGGCTTCGCAAGGACAGCGGCCCGGTTTCCACTGGCCGCGCGCATAGACGCGCACGAAGCGAGAAAGAGAGACTGAGAGAGAGGGAGGGAGAGAGAGAGGGAGAGAGAGACAGTCGACATTCAAAGAGCGGTCGCCATTTGCAATCGAAAACAAAAAAAAAAAAAAAAGAAAGAAAAAAGAAAAAATAGAGAGAAAAAAAGGAGAGAAATAGAGAAGGAACGGGGAACAAACGGATTCGACCAGGGGGCGATTGCCGGCTCTCTCGGGGTCGTTACCCCCTTTCGGATTTGGGTCACTGCTCCGAGGGAGCTTTGATTCGCCATCGATGAGAAAATTTATTTCACCGTACCAATAGAGAAGCTTGTTTCGTCCAACTTCCCCGTATACGTGGTCCCGTGAGAAAAAAAAATATTGAAAAGCGACGATGCTCGGCCGATGCTGTCCCCGTGAGAACATCGGAATAACGATTAATTAGGACCGCACGTGTCCTTCGAAAATGATATATCGATACGATTTTCTAGCAGATCGCCGTAACGTTGTTTCATCCGTTTATTTAAGTCAGACGATTAGGCGATTTCGTTCGAAGCAAACGTTTGATCGACTAAATACGAAGAGGTGTACGCGCGCTTTTAAACGTACAGGAATTTGCAGTAAGAAACGATGTGAAAATACGAAACGTTCGATGCAACGTTTATTCGAATACTTGGACGTATCGACGTTCTCGATTTCCATGGCGTCGTGCCTCCTGGAAAACTCATGGAACGCATTAGAGCTTTTCGGGGGACGTTCCCCTCTTTTCACGTTCCTCGTGTTCTCAATATCGACCTCGCTTATATTTTCTCGACCCAATGCGAAGGGTCGTTGGCCCCCCCTCCTTCTCGCTCCCGGAAATCGTGGCTCATGTCTCTCAAAAGCGGCCTCGAACAATGGATTTTATTTCCATTGCAGTTCGTGACCTTCTTCGTCTAGTTCTTGCAGAAAACTTTTCCACTCGTATTCCGTGTATTTTTTTACCAAATTTACATATTTCTATGAGACGTCTTCTGACACGGTAACAGGTTATCATTTTACGAAGAAAAAATAGGTACAGATCCACCGATATCTAATATTATCTACATCGCGTTTCCATTGTAATGATCGTCAACGGAATATCGTTTTGCATCTATGGAATATTCTACAGAACACCGTAATATCGGCGATACTAACGTTCTTACGACGTTTAGGACGTGCCGATTTATCATTTACGATAGAAACAACATTTCAGTCGCTTAATTTCTTCTCAACGAGAAGGAAACGTAACGTTTAGTCGCAAAAGGCTCCCAACTCTGAACCTTCTTGCGCGGTATCGCGTAAATATTTAACAAGTAAAATAAATTTACACGTAGAGCTGGCATTTTCGAGTATTTAGACGCTACTTGTTACGATATCGTTATAAGTTAATTTCCATTTGGATTGGAAGATTTATCGCGTTGAAGAAAAGTGTGTCTCGCCTGGAAAGAAAAATTACGCAGTTTCACGCGGCAGATGCTCTTTCGTCGATATTTCACGGGAAATTCTACGTTCAGAGAATTTTCCTTCGAACCGATGTTGTCCAAAAACATGGTGTAATTGCTCGGAACCTTGACGATTCCCACAATGAAATTACGAGAACGATTTACGAACGACGTTCGGCGAATCAAGGTTCGATAGGTTGTTTTTTCTTCAACGATTTCTCCTAACGAGCTTGTCGAAAAATAAGCGATACGATCGGCAAAAATTCCAGCAAAGTTTCGCCGAAAAGGGATCAAGAGGGTCTTCTACAATTTTCTTACGTGTCTTGTACAATCGGTTGCCAGTGGCAACGCCTCCAGTTACCTCTATAGGTTCGGACCAATTTTTACGCGTTTGCTTCTTCAAAGCGCTAAAGAAAGACCGATCCCGGAGTAAGGACGAAAACGTAGACGTTGTGGGTTAGACTTAAAAGCGAAAGAACGACCCTTCTATCGATAGAAGCGAGCCTGACAGTTTTCACCTGCGAAAAGGAGAGAAGAAGGAAATTACGCGACGTGAAATCTGATGAGAACGTACACAGTGGAAAAGGAGGAAGTGCGTGTTCGTTTGATGTAACATCCTTTTAATGTTTCTCGTCTCTCCTTGTAGCTTCTTCCTGTAAATTGCCATCGAAAGCGCAAATGGACGAAAGCTAGAGGAATTTTTTTACGCCTAACGCGTTTCATTGGAATCGAATATCGAAAATTCCATAGCCTATCTGTTTGAAAATGTTGGAAAATAGACGCGCGTACGTCTGTATTGCGGGAGCGAGAAGTGAAAGAGAGGAAGACAAAAGGAAAACGCCATGAGACGAGCGCATCGCGTATGTGTCGAACGAACGAATGTGCAATAAAACAAATTTATTTCTCTTCGAGATATGCAAGAGAATAGAGCGCTGTTCGTCAATACTTCGAGTTATTATGTTACGTGTAAAATTGTCATTTTGTTCTATATAAATTTTGTATTTAATAAAACGTTAGATATTGTGGGTTGGCAACCGAGTGATTGCCGATTTTGTCATTAGGTGGTGATGATAATAATAATAATAATAGTAATAATAGTATTATTTCAACAGAAAAGTAGCGATATTTTTTTTAAAGAAGCAAAGAATTACAGGAAGTTTCACAGTTTATCGTAGATTGTATCTTGCACGAAAGCGAACAGAGAAACGCTTGGTTGTCGTACGACAATTTTCAATTATTAGAAACTTTCTATCGTATCGTACGTACAATCGGCGAAATTTCCACGAAGCCATCCATATCTTTCGATAAAATCTTACGATTGCTCCCTTCCAGTGACAATTTTCTATAAAATCTGAAATAAAGCCGAATAAAATAGAGATCAACGACAATTTCTTCGCTGTTTTCATATCGATAGCTCGAGTAGCTGTCATTTTTTCGATTTACGTGAAAAATGCTATTTGCCTTTGACGAAATCAAATTTTCCAACAAATTTTTTTGTCAAGGTTTCCTATCGATAGACGTCCACGTTTCGTTTACCGCGTTCGATAATTCGCTAATTTAATTTCATTGCCCGCAAATGACAAACTTTTTTATTTATTTTCCATGGAATCTGGCAAACGACCTGGCCATGTTAAAACATTGCAATTATTTTGGCGCAACCACCGTTTTTCGTGTCTGGACGTGCGAACCGAAGCGTTTTCGTGTCGATAAATAAAATTATTATCTTCGATTCCTTCTGCGAACGATATCAACACCATTTTTACACACACGTTTCTCTTCTAGTTTTTCCAAAATAATACGTAGGAATAACTGTAAGATTTTAAAAATATGAGAAATGCCCGTAGAAAAATCTCCAAGTACAAAGAAACCAGCTTTTCAAGAGGAAAAGGAACCTTATGCGTCAGTATTTTTTTTTTATTTAGTTGTTTACATTCACAATTTGTCCAATTTGGACATTTGGTAAAATTTTTTGGCTGTGCGCGTCAGTACGGTCGAAACTCGTGAAAAAGTAAAGCGCGTTTATAGAAAATCCTGTGTCGCTTCTCTCGTTTTTTTTTATTTATTAAAATTTACAATCGATTCTCGCATTGAGAATTTTCAGTAATTTTTTCTGGCGTGGCGCAGTGACATGGCTAATTATTTATAATAAGTTAATACTTATTATAGATAAGGATAATTTGTAAGTATTATAAATAAGTAAATATTACTTAATTTAAATGACTAATTGAATCTAGCGTTTAGGTCTCTCGTTACGAAGAAAACTGCATCTTTCGTTCGTTTAGACAGACGACATAGAACAATCAACCAACGTTTATTGGAACCTACATTTTTTTTCTATAGAGGCGATGTTACCATTTCCTGGCATTGTTAATAATTATTTATAAAGGGAAGTGGCATTTTAGTATTATTCCACGATATTATCATCAGTATGTACGATAGAACATTTAGCAATAAAAAAAATCGACGTTTTTCGATTTTGCCATTTGCAGCGTATCCTACAAATACCCTTCGAACGTGTTACTGAAAATTCTCAATGCGAGAATTGATTGTAAATTTTAATAAATAAAAATAAATAAAAAAAAACGTGTATAGCGACTTTATTGAAATTTCGGGCACCGTACGGTAACAATGAAATTTCGTATTTTGAGCCAACTGTAATCGACTAATAAACAAACGGTATACGTTTTTTCAAAGATTTTACCACATGGAATCTTTGCTTTTACGACGATCGCGCGACCGAAAGAATTTTCAGCGAACAGTCGTTAGAATGTTAGTCGAACGAGTCTTAATAACCGAACGCTACGAGCCCTTAGTTAACCTTCGTTGTCGATCGGAATCGCGTTCTTTCCTCGAGCCTAAGTGTCGCATTCTCTCTGGAATGTTTTACTAAATCGAGTAGAACGCCCGACAATTATTCGTACGTCGTTCGTTTCGTCTTTGTTCTCGCGTAATTGCTTTTCTACGATACCGCGAACGCCGTAAATTTTCTCACGATTAAATTCATGGGAAAAAATTAAATCGGATATCCGACAGGCGCGCCGTCTGGTGGGAAAAACATTTCCTGATATTTGTTGGTAATTTAGTGGGAAAAATTCGAAAGAGATTAATCGCGTGGCAAAAGAAAATGGCGGTAAGGAAAGCGCGATTCGCAAACTTCGCGAACTGCAGATGGCGCCACTGAATGGGACGTGGAAATACGAACAACGAAATTCGCAATTGCACGTTTCGCACGAATACTTGACAAATATATCGATATATATCAGCTTTCATGGCGCGTATTTAATTTTACGTCGTATACGCACGAAAAAACCGATGCTATTCGATCGATGCAATTTTTCGTACGACGATATACAATTTTAATTATATAAAGTTTACTTCTAGCTGCTATTTGTCGATCTTATTTTTGTAAATTGTCCTTTAGGTTTCTAATCGTATTATATTTACGTTGCTATGCGTTAAACTCGTTTATCGTATTATAAATTTTTGCGCGACTAGTCTGCAACGAAGGAAAGATTCATCGACAATTTTGCTCGATAGATCCAGTTAGAATTTCGTTCGAGATAAAGCAAGATTATAACGTTACCGATAAGAAAACACTGTAAAAGTGGGTGATAATAGTAAATCGAATCTTCGTATTACGTAAGCGACCTGCTACAAAATATTCGTATAATAGCGAAAAATAGTTAGATAAGCGTGTCTGAAAATAGGAAGATAAGTATTTCGTCAGAAACCGGATCGTTTATTTCGTGATTTCGCTAAAAATCATATTCTTTCCATTTCTACTCGTAATTCCTTGAAAAAAAGGTGGCAATTTTCTTTTTCTTTAATACTAGAAACAGGCTAAGGCGTCGATCTGTAACGACCAACGCATATATTTCGAAAGTACCACAAATTTCGTATCCACTGGTGTTTCATTTCATGGAAGACCGAGAGACGTTGAATACGTCGATGGTTGAGTCAAAATTCAAACAGATACGATCGTAAAGCTATGCGCGAAAAGTTGTAAAATAATATAAGCGAGGAGCGCGAAAAACGAGCGAGAAGACGACGATGAAACTTTGAATTTCTTCCTAACCGATGGAAATCTATTGACCAAAGTTTTATCGTACGCCTCGACTAAAGATCCTGCCAAACAGGGTGACGTATCGTTAAACGAAATATTACGATTTGTAAGGATGATTTGCAAACGTAGAAAATGACTGAGTGGCGACGCAGGCGCGACGATCGTAGTTTGGACTTGGAATCGGCGTTAAACACGGTTTCGCCGCTCTCGCAAATTTTGATTACGAATAGAATTAATCGAACGTTACGAAAGATATGGTGGAAAATATTCTGGAAAGCCGAGAATTTTCCTCGTGTCCCTTTGGTCCTTTGATTTACAAAATGGCGCGGCTTTGCCTGGGCGGCATTATGGTTTCCCCATCCTATAGGGTGAAACTCCATTCCACAAAGCTACCCTTCACGTGGGGTGAACTCTCGATCCCTCGCATACTGAATTCGAAACTAACGTAAGGGAGGGGATAAAGGGAGAAAGGGTGTCCAAAAGACACTCCCGGGAAATTCCCGGAAAATGGTGTCGGTGCAGCTGGGTTCGCTGGTACCGCCATCTCAGAATCCTTGTTCATAGTCGTTTAATGAAAATGAACATTGATCGTTGGTAATGTAGGTTTCCTATTTCGAATCCCGTATTTGGTCAATAGCCGAACACCGCGTCCTGGTTCACGAGATTAGAGTCGTGATCATGGAAATTATTTTTTTTTTTATTTGGATGAATTTTAAGATCAATTCTCATTGAGAATTATAAGTAAATTTTTCTAGCGTGGTACTATGTCGTGTTTAATAAGTGTTTATCGTTATTCGATTCTAGTAGAATCTAGTGCTTAAATCTAAAGGGTAATGTCTTTTGAGCCCGCGGATCTGATTCGACGTGTCAAAAAATTGAGTAACCAGTGAGTTGTGGCGATTGTTAACTCTTACGTTATATCTATTACTGAATTTGGATATTTCTTCTTTGATCGTGGGTATCTTGAGGTCGCGATGTATTCGTTGGTAACATATCAAGGTGCATCTATTAAGGATCTTGGAGTTTTCGATTGAAATCGTTGAAGAATTTCTATGTTGGAATTATATGCTGTTCCCCATAGATGACGGTCGAAATGGAAACTAAATTTGACCAGAAAATTAGGAAGAAAACATGGCTACGAAATACGAAGGAAATAATCTCCTTTACATTTTTCCATTGAAACAACGATTTTCTTTTGCGAATGAACGTCCATTCTTAATCGTTTATACGTACACGAGTCTGCTTTTACGTTAGAATTTTGCTCCAGCAAGTACGATAACAATTCTACTTGCAGCCAAGCGAGTTTCTTTGTTTCGACGTTGTATCGACGGACGATACCTCGCCTTCTTTCGAATCCTCCGATTCTTCTTCCGCCTCTATCAACTTGCCCATCATAGCGGCCGAGTAATTTCCCCTTCCTGGATCGTCGAAGACGATTCGATCGTCGAGAATCCATAAACTGTAACGAATCTCGGAAAGAAGTTGGAAGCCCACGCTGCGCGCCCATGCTTGACTGGCACCGCACGTGAAAAGGCCACCGATCGCCCGTATTCTCAAAGACACCGCAACTTGCACGCAAGCGTTCAGCAACGCGATCTCCACGCCTTTCTCTCGATAAGACGGATGTACACAGAGAACGTATACGCAGTAATACTCCTGCTGACCGAACGTTTTGTGCGCGTTCGTTTGCTTGATCAACGTATTCAGCAGATGCATGATCTTGCGCAGACTCTCTCCTTGCAGGATCTACGCGATAGAAACGCATCCCCGTTAGAATCGTTAGACTAAAATTTCTTCTTGCAGTATAAAAAAAATCGCGTGGAATCTTTGGCAGGAATTTTCGAGTTTTGCAAAATTTCTTTCGCTCTTTCCACAATTTCCGCAGCTACCGCGTTGCGTTTCGTCGTTGATCGCGGCGTGGCACTCGTTAAAAACGCGTTAAGTAAGTGGATTCGTTCTCGAGGTTTTTGCCCCGTCGAAGCTTCGCTGGAAGGCTATCGCCAACGCGTTCGCCTTTCGCGGCGCAAATCGCGATCGTACCTGCACACGATGGTAAGTGTCGGTTTTCTCAGGGTCGCTGTTAATTCGCGCGACAACCGCTCCAACCACACGCCCAGATTTCATACTGGTAGCGATCAGGCTTGTCGTGTCCTTCATCCACGTTCTTACGAGCTCCAGGTAACCGTTCACCGACGTTTCATCTCGGAGCAACGAGGACGCCTTGCACATAGGCTCGTCGCGAAAGAAGTGGCGCTGTGGAAATCGGACGACGCTACAACCTCTCAGACCAGACACTTACAACCGGATACGAAGGTGGTAAAAAAGGTTGCGCGACAAATCTGCACGGCTTCGTACGCTGCGTGATTTCGTTTCGTAGCTAAACTTTGATCAGACGCAGAGCTTCGTCGTACTGCGACTCCCTCAAGTCCGATATTCTACATTCGGCCGACGAGTGCCATTCGAGAGGAGCTTTCATCCGAGTCTCCACTGCCAACGCGAATTCGTCTTTTTCCTCGATCACGTCCATTTCCATAGGTAGCCGATATCCTGCAGATTCGGTACACGACGAGCGTACTACGGTTAACTTAAACTCGCATTTCGCAGAGAAAAGAAACGAAGATCGCGTAACGCGTTAATATAGAAATTCCGAATGTGTCTACGAACGAATGCGTCGAGCCGAGGATTCGATAAGGGAACAACTTCAAAGTCGAGAATCGTCGGGAAGTTTGAAAGCAGCGTTAGGTGAAATTCGTGCGTGCGAAACGGTTGAAAATTTCCAATTGAAATTCCTTTATCAGAGATATCCTTCGGACAGTTTCTTTCAGTTTCATCGTAATATGTTTGCCAAGAGACAAAGCGCGAGAGACAATTCGATCGAGTCTCGCAGGCGCAGCTCGATCAAGGAAAGCGATTTCTTTTCGCTGAATCTTCGTATCCTGGCGATCAGAAAGTTACAGGAGAAGGACGATCCGTACACGGCGGACGCGTCTATGGTGTGGCAGAGACTGTCGGCGGGCTATCGGATCGTCGACCTTCGGTTAAACAGATTCATGCAAACGCTCCACTTTGTACTAGTACATCGCCGCCCGAAGTACAGTTTATTACGCTTAAAAGATATCCGTAAATTTCGAAGCAAATGTCTACTCGATCGCACCGATCACCCTATGCTATGTCGTACGCTCGTTATTCCAAATGGAAATAATTTCCTTTGCTCTTGTGCACCTTAAAACACCGATATTTCAAAGAAATTGCACGAATATGGCGAATGCTTCGGATTAGAGCGAATCAGATTAGAATCACGCGTGTTTCAGGCCTATTTCTGTCGAGCGGAACCGCTGCTTAAGGCCGTCGGTTTGTTCGACGACGCCGTCTCCATGAAAATGTTCATGAACGGGGTGTTCAAGCATATGGAAAGTATGATTAGCTTCTGTGCAATTAAAGAGGGAACCAACGATCTCGTAGGTGTACTCGTCGCCTCGATGTTCGAAAAATCTCAATGGTACATCAAGAAGGAACTGTACAGCATCGTGAAACATGTCTTAGTAAGCGTAGAAATCGTCGATGAACGATTAACCGTAATTAACGTCGCGTTTCAACAAACCTACGAATATCGTCGTTCGAGCTTACCAAAGGACCGATGGGTTCGATCTCGGTTTAAACAGAGATTTAACATTTACCAATTTATCGTTTAGCTGTTAGATTTACCATGTTCTTTCCTTTTTTTTTTTTTTTTTTTTGTAGAAAACGTAGCGATAAATGGTTTTCCGTTTGTAGCTAGGAGAGACGTTGCGTCAGGTAATGACGTTGAAAGGCTACGTCACTACCAAGGCTCGGACGCACGAAATAATGAACGTGGACGGACTCGTATGGATCGACATCCTCTGTGTAAAACCCGAGCATCAGAATAATGGCATCGGTACCGCGTTGGTACGTTCTTGCATGGCTCGAGCGAGTTACCTCGCGACCGCTTGCGCCGGACAATTCACTTCCGGAGCTGCCCAGACCATCGGTACGTTTCGTTTCGTCGGCCGTTTCGCGACGACGACCAAGCGGTTCGCGTCGTCTTTCAGATAACGCGTCAACGCGATCCGATACTTTCAGCCAGGAGATTAAATTTCCAAACGCTCTATGAAATACCGTACGAACATTTACACAAGGAGAAGAGCAAATTCAAAGTTTTCGGACACTGTCATCCGGAAAATTATTCTATAGCTTGTATGGCTGTTCGAGTGTCACGACCAAAGTTGCAGTTACCAATGGCGCTTAGTCCCACGTACGAGGAGAAACGAGCAAACGATCGAGCCAAGGCCAACAAGAAGCGAAAGAAAGCGAAAAAGAAAGAGTAGGACATATACCGCTACGCGTCCAGTGTATTTTCCTTCCAACGATCCACGTTTCTAACGTTGACTCTCGCCGTTTGCTTTTCTCGTTGTTTCACTCCGCTGAAAATCTTCCAACTCGAACGCGATTATACTTATTTTCTAAAATGGAAAACACTGGTCCGCAGATAGAACGTCGACGGACGAAACGTCGTAGCGGAGATGCAACGTAGCTGCGGAGTTACGTATTAAAAAAGTGTATAGCAATCACGAATCTTTCTACGATCATGTACGTATACTTTTTTGTACAACCATGAATATTAAAAGCATATATTGAACGTAAAATCGTTGGTTGTATGCCGAAGCAAGATCGTTCCCGATGGTAGAGTATCGACCTTCGACAATTTTGCGTGACTCCGATGCAAATACGATCGTGCGATACGATCGCGCCCGTGATTTTTAAAAGTACCTGAGAACAGAAATACAATTTACGTCGTACTGCATCCGGTGGGGCGTTCAACTTTACGATTCTTCGCGACACGTACTTTTTTTTTTTACAATTCGTCTTTCCATTGACGTTGGGTGTCAAAATCCACTCGTACCGGTAAAGCTTGCCAGAAGTCTATTCTCTCCCGCAGAAGATTCTCCGACATCCGAATGTCGTCTTGTCCTATGTGAAGATACTCGAGATTCTGCGTTCTAACCGGTTTCCATTTGATCGGTATCTGCTCCGACACTTCCGGCGTAGGATTGCTGCAATATTAATTAGTCTCTCAGCGCTCGATATCGCATCTTCCAAACAACGATCTAACGGATAGCCGACAAATTATTTCTATCGCGCGATCGTATCGGAAATACTTACCCGGAGTTCGCAAAGTTGTACCAAAGGCTCGTGAGAACGTCCACCATCTCGAGGTCCTTCTCGCTCAGCGGTATATCCTTGAATAATTGTTCTCCGACAGGAAACAGGTACTGAAGTTCGTCCGCGTGAGATACTCCGTAATTATTGTTAGCATCGCCAAATATCCTGCTGAAGGACGCGCTTCCTCTGTACGACAGATAGTAATAATACACGGGAGAAGACTGCTTCTCCAGATAGTTGCGCACCGAAGTGCGAGCCGCGTGAGTGAACCAAGCGTCGCTGAACATCTGTTAAAAATATTCGAACGATTACGACGAGCAGGAACAACTTATCGCTTGCCCCGAAATCAATCGTAGGACGTTGCAAACGTATCGGTCGAAAGATTTGCTAAATCTACTTTGACTCGAACAAAGATCGTAGCTGGCATGATATCTGCATCTTCGTAGCACGACGTATCCAGCGATCTTCGTTGCGGCGGTAAAAAGTTCGCTGCAACGTAGCTGTATACGTCGATGATTTCTGAGCAGCGAATATATCAAAAGACGAGCTAATTGCCAGGACCGATGGAAAAATAGCAACTTCGATAGAGTTGGCGAATAACGTCGAATAACATCGATCGCCGAATTCTGAACAACTTTTTCTACTTTATACAAAGTTGAAGATTGGATGTTGCGATTCGTCCGCGTGCGCGCGTGTGTGCGTCAAAATTGTAAGTACGTCGATGTAGTCGTATCGTCATCGACAAGTATTTACGCGAGTCACTACCTACTTCTTCGTATTTGAAATTCAACGACTGAACTTTTTATCGCCTTTTTTCATAATTTATACAGATGCAAATATTTAAAAGAACGTTGTCAAAATTCACGAGTACACAACACGTTGACAGCTGCGCTCGACCGCTATGATATCCAACACGTTCGTTCTCGTGTAACTTTGAAAGTAAAATCGACCACTCGTTATACGTCTAGGAAAAACTTGTTCAGAACGACGACCTTCGTCGCAAATTCTACTTTATTCGAACGCGTAAGTTTCGCGGCGAACTCACGTCGATCAGCTGGAATCGCGTGGAATTGTCAATGGCAGCCTGATCGAAATAGAACTTGCGGATTTCGGCGGCCACGCGTTTCTCTTCGCCTTTACGACACGTTTCGTCGAACACCAACGTCATCGGAGCGAGATCCAAGAAATTCTCGTCCAGCTTCTTAACCAGTTCTCCGTTGTCTCGTCCGTACAATCCTAATGAAAAAAGAAAAAGAAAAGAGAAAGAGCAATTATATCGGTCGTAAAGTTTCACGAAGAGAGATAACGTTAAAGATCTAACGTGGAACGAGAGAAAACGAGTCGTGCGCTTAGCCCGAAAGTACCTGGTACTATGAGCGATCCCTCCTCGGACATAATTCCTGTCATCCACGGAATGTCTGACAAGCGGCCGTTCCTCGACGTAACTGCGGGATCTTCCGTTAAGAATGCACCAGGGTGAACAGGTTCGATCGCAGGTTTGAAGTATATCACCGGACAGTAAGAAAATTCCTAACAGAGAAATAGAAACAGTCGACTTTTACAATGTCCGTATATCGATTCCCGAAATTCGGTTCCCAAAATTCTCTTACAACGTTATTCTAGATTTCGTGACACGGATGCTATACATAGATTTTGTTGGATCCTCGCTTTCACCGTTCTCCGTATAACTCGATATCGCCACGATAACTCGAGCGAAGCTGTAGAAACGCCGCCTATCCCTTGATTTCCATGATTTTTGGGTAATCGTAGAATATCTTGAACTTTCTCGTCTACGTTTTCTTGTACGCAACCGGTGGATTCGTTTGGTTTGCGAGATACGCGCGAGAACCTCGCCGCACTATGCGTTGAATTCCACTTATATCGAGTTGGCAACTAAGCGATCGCGGATTTTGTCATTAGGTGGTATTGACAAAATCTGCAATCGCTTAGTCGCCAACTCGATAGAAGCGGGCATGCGTCGATATTGGCTGCCGGTCGTTTATCTTCTGTTTACGAGCAACGTTTGCGTGAAACAGTAACGAATTAATCAGAAATATAATGGAACGACTGATCGATACTATTTTACGAAATAGAGCGATCGCTGTTATTTCGCACAAGACGCCTCGCAGCGTCCGCATCGAAAAATCTGAAAAATCGATGATATTCGTTCGTGTTACAAGTTACGACACGCGTTTTTTTGCAACCTCGCGTACACACGCTGTGCATAGAGTCTTTAAACTCGCCCGCGGCTCTCGTTTACAAACAGAGAAGACAAGCGGCCGGCAACCAAACCTGACGCATCCGCTGTCGTAAAAGTACGCTGTGTGATATTCCCAGTTTTTTCATCGATATCTTGAAAATTAAACGAAATCTGCTGTTATACGCGGAGAACAATTATACGTCGTGGAGTGATTTGAAATGTTAATTTCTACAATGTATGCAAAAGTCAGGGAGAACGGAACGTTCGTACGAGTTCATCGAAGTTTCAAGCGAAGCTCGAGCGTTGTTCGAATCCCCGAGAAACCCGTTTAGACGTTTCCTCAAAATAGAAACTTTCTTCTCTCTTCCGAGAAGGTAAAACAACGCAGTCGATTTGTCGCTTCGTTCCGAATCGCCTTTCTCTTCCTGTCGTGTCATAGCGCGTTCGCTTATTTTCCGACTTATATTTGATATTCTCAGATGTTTTCGATCCAAGTTTTCCTGCTACCTTTCGTATTTACTCAACGCGAGTAAACATATCGACCAAGAATTTACACGGAATATTGATTTTCGTTGCTATTCTGAAATGTTGCCGCGAGTGGTTACGTTAGCAAACGCAGGAACTGGTTTTCCAGAAGTTAAAACTGTCACGTTCAATATGTAATACGACGTACGTTTCTTTTCTATCTCGCAGCATATTTCTCAATTTCCCGACGTAACCAGTTCCCGTCGTGTTGCTCGATTTCGTAACCGATTTACATCGATAACGACGAAAACAAATTTCAAATGGAAGAATTCGTTCGAGATTTGCAAACATAAACGCGATTGTATTCAGAAGATTGATTTGCGGCGCATAAACATCTAGCTGGAAGCACGGTAGCGCGATGTATCGTATCGCAAAGGTACCGGTACACGCTATGAAATCACGCGGTTGCCTTTTTACCTTGTTTCGCTTAGCTAGCTGCAAATATTAATTGCGCGAATAACGTAAACTTATATAATGGAAGTCAATCTACGAACATGTTTCTCTTTGTATAGAATTTTAAACGCTCGATGTTAAATTCCAGCGTTAAGACTTCGTTTCTCGTGCGATGGTCTCGTTAATCGTAGAAAAAAAGCGATTGGTCACGAAACGTAATCTATAATTTACGAAATTATATATCAGACGTATTTCCCTTTGTTGCTTTCTTCGTCTTATGACTCGACATTCCTACCGAATCGTCTTACGTTGCTACTTCGTCGAAAACCTCAACTCGAAACGATCGTCCAAACGATCTCCACTATATTAACCCCTTAACCTACAACTACGGGCACAGCCCGTAGTACGATGATCGGACCAAACGTAGATCGGCCGAAAATTCTCCAATTTAAATCGTATGTTAAGTGGTTAAATGATTTGCAGTTTTACTATTTTCTCGAAAGTCGATAGCGAACCGTAATCGTCTCCAATATTTCAGCTTCGCGTAATCTCGTTTCTAGAATTTTATTATTCTACGCAATCTATGGGTTTACCGGTTATACGCGTCCGATATTAACGAACATCGTCGTATAGTCCTTCTTTCTCTCCTCCTAGAAAGACGGAATCTCCCAAAGTAGCGGGGAACAAGATAATATTACTTACTTGAAAAGATCGATCGGTTGCAATAAGCTCAGTGGCTTCTTTCGTACGCAGGCAATCGACGAGCTGCTTCGAATCTTTCGAAGGACAAGCCAGAAGTTTGGCCAGCTTCGTGGCCTTCTTTCTCGCCGAACCGGGTTTAGCCACGGCCCAGCGACAGTCGGCGGTACCACTTTGCGAGATAGCACGATGGAAAAGTCCTGTTTCGTACAAATGTTATATATATGTTTTGCCTAAGTATCGACAATGCCTTTTACGAATAAATCAAATTACACAATCTTCATCGTTAACCGAGAACGTGACGTTGAATAAATAATAGGATTACTTTACAGCGTGTAAATAATCCGATATCTTTTTCTATAGATTCTCTGTCCTTGAGCATTGTTCCTAGGATACCTGTTCTTCTTTATAAAGTAATGTGATATTTAAGATGACATTTGACTTTTAATTATTAAGGTTTAAAGAATTTTTACTTTTAATTATGCGCGACGGCCGCTACTTTTTTTATGAAACTTCGTATTCGGTACTTGTTCGAACGAGAGAATTGCATACGACGAACAACGTATCAGAGATCAGAACGCTTTGCACGCGTTACTTCTTTTCAGCTTGTCGTGTATCATTCGTTGCGCAATTTCGGAACTTGTCGTGAGTTTTACTACTATCGCGTGGTAATGGTATGTTTCAATCGTTCGTCACCTTTACGCAGCCTAACTCGCGACTTGCAATAGGTCACGGTAATACCCCGCACGTGCACTTCTTCTTTTCCTACCAGTTTCATCCGTATATTTTACAATTTATCGAAGGACGATATAATCTCCCCTGGGGACTAAAACGTACGTAACCGCTAAATTGGCGAAAGGGCGAATGTATCGAATTCGAAATGTACCTATACTGAGCAAGGCAGAATGAAGGATATAGGCTCACCTTTCGACAAATCGCTCATCATGTGGTAATGGGCACTTGCACCACCCGCGCTTTCCCCGAAAATGGTCACGCGATTTGGATCACCACCGAAGACGGCTATATTCTCGTGTACCCAACGAATGGACATTGCCTGATCCTTTAATCCGTTATTTCCAGGACATACTAGATCCTCCGTGCTCAGGAATCCTATTGGCCCGAGCCTATAGCAGATTTTCATAAGTTTAACGAACGTTGACAAACACGTTGGCATCGTTCAACACCGACGAATCGATTCACCTGTAATTTACGGCGACGAGAATCACGTCGTAATCCAATAAGAATTTAGGATGATAATAGTCGGAATGACCAGCGCCACAGACCCATCCGCCACCATGCAGCCAAATCATAACCGGATATCCTCCCTTTAATTTGTCTTCCGCAGTGGGCACTTTCGGTGTGTAGACATTCAGATAAAGACAATCCTCGTCACCGACGATCGCATCGTCGTAGGTGAAGATATTTCTTTGAACACATATGTTGGCATCGTCTTTAGCCGATCGTACTCCATCCCAGGCAGCTGCCGGTTTCGGAGCCTACATACCAAACAAACAAACGCACGTTGTTGTTAAAGTACGCTACCCCTAGCTGTTATAGTTATCCTTCTTTACTACAAGAGATGAAAAAATTCTCAACTTGTCGAGCTTTATTATCGTTGATAACGTCTATTGATAGTTTAACGGTAGCGTATCTACGTGTATAACAATAGAAGACGTTTTCTAAATAAATTACGACGTAAACCGTTTCAGGCGTGATGTAAATCCGTGAATTTGATTTGCATAAATAAATATTGAACTAAGGTGCTGAAAGTTCGTAAAAACTAGCGGAAATGTTTTATTTAAATTAAATTGCCTATTTAAATATATAATTACAAGGTTGGATATATAAATAAAAATAGATCTGTAGTTTATGGATAACGAAAAAAAAAAAAGGAAACTATATCTTTGCTCGACACGTTACAGTCGAATGTCGAGAATTCTTTGAATTTCCGCTCCAACGCTTGGCTCTAACGAGCAGAATTCTCGTATTATTATTTATCGCAGACACATTTCATCGAATTATGCTATCAAGGAAAATATCGCGGTATTAGGAAATCCTTTATATAATTCGATGGTACGTGCGGCTACACGTACCGGGAAAATCTTTTCAAGTTCATGACTAATTTGTGGATTCGCGTTTGAGAGGTAAAGCATAAGATACTAAAATGTATAGCACGATTTTCTACAATACGTGGTTCTTCTAATTGAAAAACCGTAATAATCGTCGAACTAAATTCGCTAACAAGACTCTCAAATAAGATTCAAGATCATCGTGAGAAGATCCGACGGAAAGTTTCGCCTTTAGAGATACAGCAACTTACCTCGAATCTGAGTTCTCGAACAGGCGGAAGCGCATACGGTATGCCCCGAAATCCGGCGAATTCCCTGCCCTTCCTTGTTCTCATAAACAGACCCGACAACGTTCCATTCTTTACTTTTACCAGCGGTGCGTTGGCTGCGATAAACTCGAACAAGCAAACGCACACCAAACAGAATTTCAACAGGTTTCTCAGATGTCTCGTCATCTCAAAACTGACTGAAAGAATCGCGCGAACACCGTGTGTGCCACCGCTTTTGTATCAAACTCTTCCTATCGGTGTGCTGTAAAAAAAAAAAAAGAAAAAAAAAAAGAAGGGGAAAGTAGAAGCAATTACGAATCAACGATTATACGTATAGATGATAATAACCGTGATGAATATAATGACTTCTGTAATAGTCGGCAATTTTTACTTCTAATTATACCCTGGAAAATACTGGATCAAACGTAGCGAGAGCAACTGTCCCATGGATATAGTCGCTGCGAGAAGGCTACTCGATTAATCTAATTAATAATTAACGATACGACGGACGGCTAATGACTCGAACGAAGCAATGACACACGATAATTAGCGCGAAGCGAATATGCCGAACGAATCGCTCTATCATTAGTCGAACAGATTTCTTATTAACGAGTCGCGTTGTTCTTTTATTTCGAAAATGCTTCTAAATACTGGACAAAAAATTGTATACGTACAATCGTAAATAGGTGATTTTTCGTTCGTTGTGTAAGCAACGGAATAAATTTTAACGTTACATACGATCGGAGTGAAACGCGTGTACGATTCACGAAGGCAAAATTACGACTGTTTCAGGTGAGAGTCGTTCCTCTGCTCGTTAGTTCGATCATGTTGGGACGCACTCTTCAACACTCACACGGTCACACGTATCTTAGTCATTATAGGTATTTCCGGTTGTTTCGCTGGAATCGGTAATAGTTGTTTCTTGAACAGTTACAGTTACTGCGCGGTACGACCTTTTCGTTAAGATACGGTACTAACATCGGAGGTAATATATACGGACTATCTACAAAACCATAACGTGAAAATGATAAACGGGATGGCACAGAGGCAAGAGGACGCCTCCCCTCCTTTACGCCTTGCATAACACTTTCAGACGATATCTGCGTTTATTTGCACGATTGCATTGGGTCTATCGAAAAGTAACAATAAGTATATTCAAA
This sequence comes from Bombus vosnesenskii, assembly GCF_011952255.1. Taxonomy (NCBI): domain Eukaryota; kingdom Metazoa; phylum Arthropoda; class Insecta; order Hymenoptera; family Apidae; genus Bombus; species Bombus vosnesenskii. The sequence continues at coordinate 731,754 of NW_022884330.1, read as the reverse complement.
TTGTTCAGTATTTTACTTTTTAATTACTAGTTGTATCTTTTTCAAAGTTAATTATCCTCTTTCGTTAAGGTTTGTACGTAACTGTGCGTACAAGGAAAGAACGGACGAAAAAAATCCTAAAGAAACAAGAAGCTATAAATTATACTTGGTATTAACGACGATAAATATAACGCAGCTAAGGAAGCGTTGCATATTAACATCGAATAAAAATCGTAAGGACGTTATTTAGAGAATCGTTTTATAATTGTATGTACAAAGTATTACATAGAAACAGGGATTAAACAATAGTCCCATTTTGTAACATATTTACTTATAGCTTTGTATTTGTAATATTAAAAATAAAAAGTTTCTAATACAGAACATCGGCTTTTATGGGATTAATCTATCGATACGTAACACGCGTATAATCGATCTAGTGGGAATAGCTTATCCTACAGAAGAAATAATTAACTCGGCAACGTCTGCATCTTGACACAATACGGTAAGTTGCATTGTTACTTGATTGTCCGATATCGCTAATCTCGCTCGAGCAAGGACTTCTTTCCCTCCTCTGAAGATGCCATTCAGTAGTAAATTATGCGTGGCAGCACCAGACTGTACTCGATTGGTTCGCTCTACGGCATCCAAGCCCAAAAATCCCGTGAGACTTTGAATCGCTCCTTCCAAACTGTTCACCGATGAGCCTAAAGCAAACGTTTCTTCCAGCTTGGTGAATCCTCCCGCAGCCGCTGCTTCCCACGCAGCACCGAAATCTAATCCTCTGTTTCCGATTCCTCGAATTTGATCAGCCAACGTCACCTCCAAATCCTCTAACTAGAAATCGCAATTGTTTTTCTTTAATAAATAAGTATAAGCCAGACTTATCGTATAAAGAGCAAATAGAATTTAATACAACGTTAATAAGAATGCCCTTGGTTTTGCCGTATTAATTGTAATTATAGATAAAGAGAAACTATGCACCATGTATTCATCGTTGTATCCTTGATCGGCATCTGGAACACCCGTCGCAGGGTCGCAATCACGAGCTACGAATCGCAGGGTTGTTGGAATAGTAGCAACAGTGGCGTAAATGTCTTCTGGATATTTTAATACTGTATATGTTGTACCAAGCTCGTTGTAAGGTAGACGAGGGCATGGAACTTCGCTCACGATCGTATAGCTAAAAGCAGAGAAAATATCGTCTTTCGAAAAATGAGATATCTCAAAAAAGAATATACTCCGATATAATTACCCTTCGGGTGCTTCGACAGCTACTCTTACATCCTCGAGTAATTGATCGGAAAGAGTATTTACGCAATCGAATTGCAAAATAAGGAATTCCGTGAACGTGTGCTTAATGCATTTAACGTTATATTCCGTTTCCGACTCTGTTAATTCAGAGACAGGCGAAGACTTAAGCAACGAAGAGTCGCGAATAATGTTAGCCAAATGTGGTATTTGTGACAATTTTTCCATGAAGCTCTCCTCACGCGTTAATCGAGATTGTTGTTTCACAGTAGTATGTAGTTCTACTTGTGCTGGTTCTTCGACAGTTTGCGCTGGTGGAATCTGTAACGCGAACATCGACCGATTAGACTAGAAAGCTTTTGAATTTCGGAAATTTCAAAGTTTGGATTAATTACCTGCGAGATGTCGAATGGTTCGTCCATCGATGTTTGCATATAATTTCGCAAAGCTCTCTCCAAACTGGGTACGGAGAGAAGAGGAGGCTGTATCAAAGGCAAAATAGTTGGTTCGTTTTGTTCCTGTAGAATAGCGCAATAATAAGCTGCACGATCGCGAACTTCGTCGTCCGAATCCAATTGACAGCGGGACAGAAGAACTAGCACGTTTGGTAGTAACGGAGGACATGCTGCTGCAAAACGTGCCAACGCGGTAACTGCGGCTGCGCGAACGCTGGCACTTTCCAGAATCACACGATTGTAAATGAAGCGAATATATCGGGATGGTTGTTTCGAAGTTGGCCCTTCCTGACCAAGTAAGTGAAGAATGCGAACGGCGAGCGAGTTATGCTCGCAATCTTCGATAAATTCGCAGAGATGAGCTAAACCGGCTTCCTTCGCCTCTGCATTTACTTCCATAACAGCTATTATCGTATCTGCAATTGCTGCTTTGTATTCCAATCCTCCCTCGTCTCTTAGCATAGCAGAAAGGAAGTTCATCAAAACTGTGTGTTTCCTAGGGAATTTTTGACATAGAGCTCTATCGAAAGAATGAAACAACTATGTAATATAATATTTGTCTATACAAGTGAAACTAATGGAAACCTGTAACGTTACCTTATTGCTTGTACAACTACAACCTTAAATTCATCTGAAATTTCAGATACAAAGGTAGCAATTTGTTTCATCAATCGATCAACCGAACTTTCCGCCCCAGTTTTTAATAAGGTGGTGATTGCCAACGTAGCGATAGATCTGTTCGAATCGGTAATTAAGTTCTCTAAATCTAAGTTGCACGCGGTAACTGCCGTTGGATGAGACATGGCAACTTTATTCAAAGTTCTAACAGCGGCGAATCTCAATGCTGGTTTCTGAGATCCGCAGAATAATTGGAGGACGCTAATAGCAGGCGCTATCTCTTTCGTGCAACTTCTTCCAAGATTGATCAAGGCATGCGCCGCTTCGTATACCACCATCTCTGACTTATGACGTAAACAAGATTCTATAAATCCCAATAGTTCTTCTCCTTTGTCGACTTCGTCCAATAATTTACACGCCATTCTAATCAACATACAGGCTGCGTAAGGGCTTTTTGGACTTGTTCTCATAAGCTTGGCCACAAGCTTAATCACAGCATGTTTATCTGCTTTACGTGCTTGATACAAGACACCAAGGGCATGGTACTGAACCATCACGTTATTAGAATTTAATGCTTCCTGAGCTTCGTTCGCCCATCTACGTGCTACGTCTCCAGAGACGTTGGTCAAGTGTAAAGACGAAACTAAAGCCGCGCTGGAAACAGCAGGAGAACGATCTACTATAGCTTGTTTCATATAACGTTCGATAGCTGCTATCATTCCACTGTCAGTGATGGTACATAACGCTCTTATAGCGGCAGCTCTGTACAAATCTTCTTTCCCGGTCATATCCTTGGTTAAACTCGAAGTAACTATAATTACATCTTCTGCCAGAGAACTCAGTTCCTTGATACCTAGATAGACCAATCTTCTCAGGACAACGTCCCTGGACTGAAATAACTTGGTCATGGCAAAAAATGCTTCTGTCGCTTCCATCGTACCCAACTGTTCTCCTTGATTCAGTAGGTATAAGATTTTGGTTAGAATGTGCGCGCATTTTCTTGGGTTAACTGGAGTGTCGTTGAAGGTACGAGCCTCCTGAAGAACGGTTGTCTTTTCTAGGTTTTGGAAAGGATTTCCCCCACCTATTAACACAAGAATCGCATAAGCAGGTATACAGACACGTTTATCGTACATACATTACTCGTTCGAAAAGTACGTATAAACGTCTATTTCAAAAGAATAAAAATCACGTTACGTGAAACAAAAGGATTCATCGAAGGAAAATTATCTTCCACGACGAGCGGTAGTCTAAATCTGTTTACAAGGAAATGTCACAAGAATGAGACCGATTCGTTTAATTTCGCATAGAAACTTGAACTTATAATAGTACGAAGGGAACGATGTTTATTTATGATTACCATCTTCTTCCTCCTTCTTATCGCGTTTAAAAGCGTTCATTTTGTAAAGCCACTGTCAGGAAATTGGAAAATAGAAGACACGTCACCTCGGTTCTTTCACATGGGAGCCATAAGAATGACCTCCGCCATATTGCAACGTCGAAAAGTCGAAGCTAGACGTGTAATTTAGACGTCGCTGTTACACGGTAAATAATATCTACCGTCGATAAGATCGTACTCCCTCAAGATAAAACAGGCGGAAATCGCTGTACAAAATCAAGAACCAAGCGAATTATACGACTCGTTCAAAAATGTAAAACGAATCTGTTACCATAAGATTCGATTTGCAAAAAATAAAGTTAAGAAGATAAATTGAAACAAAAACTCTCGAAGGAGGTCAAGAAGCAGCGATCGAATCGATTTTAAAGGAAAGAAATAAAATAACTCAAAACGCAAATAGTATTTCACTCTGTTTTTTAACACAATTTCATAGAGCGGTATACAAATAACGATTTCGTATATAAAATCTTATTCTCTATACAACAACCACAACTTAAAATTTCGTCGAATCGGCGCAAGACCGAACGCATAGAAGGCGTTACCCGTAGCCATATTCTTATTTGTACAGCAAAGTCGCGTCCCGTCGGTATTTCTATATTACCACATCATTCGTCGGAAGAACAAAAACTTCTACGGTTTAACACGCTTTCCCTACAACTGATAATAGCAAGTCCAATGTTCTTTGGCACGTTAAAAACCATATTCTTCAATTTAGTCCTCTTCCCCGCATCATTACTTTCACCGTATATATATATATATAGCTAACGAACGATCTATCTACAAAATCCACGACGAACGTACCTTACTAACGATTAACGTATTACGATTAGGTAATTCTCTTCTCTATCTCCGTATCACTCTGCGATTTGTACAATTGTTTCAAGTCGGAAATCGTATTTCTCTTGTCATTCGATTGCGAACTTTGTCTTATCCTTTGTACGGTTTGAATTTTCGCGGGCGTCGACACGTTCTTCTCAGCCGAAACGTCTCCCGTAGACGATCGATCCTCTGACGACTTGCCCATATCCTTGCTCCACTTGGTTAGCCATTCGCTGGCGACAGTCTGATAGAAACGAAAAAAAAAAAAAAAAAAGACGGTCGTTACATTTTATTTTCATATTTCTGCGAAAGATAACGACCGAGTTGCATCGCGGTCGACAAGAACAAGCAATTAGCTAAAATTACGTTTTTGTCGTCGTTTGCTGGCGTAGCCACTGCATTCGACTTCTTCTCCGTCTTCTTCAATCTATCCAATTCCTTCTGTAATTTGCGCTCCAACTGGTACTTGGCCACTGCCTGAGCCAGCGACCCGAGCTCTCCTCTCATCGCCGCGCTGAACATCGCCTGTTTAGAACGCATCAACATCATCGCGACGCACGTTCGGCAAAGAAAACGCCGACTACGCGATTAGATGATCGTTTCTACCAAGATACTCACGTCTCGACGTCTCTTCGAGCCGGCATTGCTAATGGGCTCGGTTTCCGTTTGCGGTCCCAACTCAAACAGCATCTGGAAGTCCGCGTGTTCGCCAAGCCGGAAACCAACGCCTATCCTCGAGTCGGTACCTGTCGCCAGAATCGACACAAGAAGAACAATTCCGGTTAATCGGGCGTACGATTCGGTTCGAACCGGTCGCGCACAGGCGCGTCTCGAAAAGGCGAAACACGCGCGACCAGTGAAAGTACCTCGCGCGTTCGCGTCACGCGACAAAACTTTTATTTTTTCATGCGTATCGAAGCATTGGATTTTGCCGTGGTATTTCGGTAAACTCTGACACGGACAATTACACGTTTACCGTTTTTACGCAATCACCGGTTGATTACCTTTCTTTATCGGTGGGATGTTGGAGTAGATGAGCGAAAGTATGGTGGGCAATTCCTCCGGAACAACGAGGCACGTTGCGTCTGAAAAGCAGTAACAACCGCGTTATCGCACAATTTCTTCCTTTACCCCAGCCTCGCAATCCAATTATTCTATAAGAATCCTTTCATAGCCGACCGTCTCGCTCGTAAAGACGTTTTTGCGCCAGTCAAGCGGACTATGATCGAGGATGTTTGCGACATTCGGGGCAATTGGACGTAAGTAGGCGAAGGACGCGGTACGTACGACACGCGTATACGTAGGAATCGACACTTACGTTCGCAAAGAAACAGCAGGATACACAGCTTCGCTAGGATGTCCTTCGTACTCCACATCGTTTACATCAAAAAACAGATCTTCCTCTCGTATACTCGCAGTGCGCGCGTAATCCTTGTTCGAGTGTGCGGATATCGATCGACTTTGCTGCCGCCGATCTTCTGTAATTAAAATCGCCGATCACGAACCATCCTGCCGATCTTTTTCGTCGCGCTTTGTATTCTTTACGCGACGAGACAAAACGCCAACAGCGCGCGAACAAACGTTAAACGTCGAGCGACGACGTTGCACGGATCTTCCCAGGCAAATCGAACGAGTTCGATATTCTTGTCGGAATACGCGTAATTGGAAATCGAAGAGAATCGAAGCAGCGGGGAAGAACGCGAAGACGTTGGCCGATTCAACGGTTCTCGAAAACCGCGAAAACGTTGTCCGACTAGACGCGCGATCGATGGTACTTACATGAAAGTGAAATCCAAACGTCGGTCTGGCAGGTAACACGACGTCGAGCCTGCGTACTCCAGCGAACGCGATAGAATGCAATCACGTTCCTTGGCAGCGCCGGTGCGAGAAAGAGCTCTCGAAAGAAGTGCTCGAGTGAAAGGAGACGTCGGATCGAGGATCGAGGTCACCGTGTCCGAACGACCGTCGATCGATCGGGGATGAACTCTCTCTCCGTTTCCTCGTTGTTTGCCCCTTCCTCCACGGGAGCGCGCTCGTTTGACTTTTCGGCGGGACGCGTCTCGTTTGTACCGAATTTTCTTGCTCTTTTCGAGCACCGACCGATTCGACGAACGCCATTTTCCCAACTCGAACTTCGCTTTACGGAAATACGATGGATTTTTCAAGTTCGTTCGAACGGAAGGTAAAGTATGGAGTTCTCGAAACGGGTGCCTTTTTATTCAAATACCACGTTGCTCGGCCTTTTGCGCTACTCGCACGAGCTTCGTTACCGCGACTATTCGCTTCTCCGATCCGCGAAACCTCCACCGACTCCGCGTGGCGTTACGCAAAATTACGTGAAAGATTCTCGCGAAATTGTCGTATCGCGTTAAACGGTAATTTTCGACGCGAAACGACGACGCGATAGATTCTCCAGAGGCAGGCGAAAGCCCGCAGCGACTCGAGATTCCCCATCGTTCGAGAATTTACCCGGAAAAGCATGGAAATTATATATTCGCTGGAAAGTGAAACTACCTGGTGGATCGGTGTCATTTTCAATGGCAGCTATAGAAACGACCATCCTGTTCCTCGTATTCGCTCGACCACCTTTTCGTCGAATACCATCCGAAATAGCGAACCACCGTCCCCCTACCTTTTTCACCTTATCCGTCGTGTCACACGGTCCGGCATTCTCTCGTCGAGCGAGATATCGATGAATTTTACGCAATCCGATTGCGCAATGCGCCAGCGGTACGTTTCATCGAAGAACAGCGACATTGAGACTGGCGCGCAATAATCTCGTAATATCGATCCGTACGTACGATTATCGAAGCATTTGGTTTTCTCGAAATCGACAGCGTATAGACGAAAGACTTGGACAAAGGCAGACCGTAAACAGCAGACAGGCGACGTTGGCTTCGGGGTTTTCAGTTATAGGGTAACACTGCTAGCGCGCGGATCTGCACCAGCTCGAACTATATTCCTACTCGTACTTACACTTCTGTATTAAAATATATTTTCTACCTTACGATTTATCCACGCGTTTCTCTCTTTATACATCCGATAACCTCGACAATACGAATATCCGTGTGCGCGGGAAAAAGCATCGCTTCGGTGTAGCGACGCGACCCGTTGAACTTTACTCGACGATCGTATACACGGGACAAGAGTAAAGAATCGTTTGGAAAAACTTTGAGAAAAGAAGAATCTTCGTCTCTTCGAGCGACGTTGCTCTCGACGATTTGTCGTATTTCGATGGCTGACGAGGTAAACGAGCGATCGTTGCGCAGCCCGTAACGATCGAGCGACGTACCTGTGAAACTTTCTGTTCCACTATATACAGGTGTTTTAAGTCGCTCGTACCATTACCACGAGCCACTCGTTATCACGAAGAACAGTTTGTCAAACAGCGGATAATTTGTTGTCAGAAGAGAACGCGTGTGCGAGAACGATCTATCAACGTTCCTTCCGTCGCAATTTACGTGGCGCGTAAATCGATTTATTCGACGCGGCGTTCGAATCAGTGGATCGAGTTCTAATTTTTCAGGAGACCGTGAACGCTCGTTCGAGCTTACCGTACAATGCAAACGCGTACGTACGACGTAATACGTACGCAACGGACGACGTTTTGTTGAAAAATATGCACGATGGCATTGTCTATGGGCGCGCTCTATCATCGGTCCTGTTGATAGGCAAGGCGAACACAGGCGCGATAGCGCGCGCGTTATCAGTCGTAACCCACAGTTTCCTCGTTGAGCGTTCAGGTTTGCCCGCGCATAACGGCGTGTTACGGTAAAATGCCAACCAAGAATCGAATTCTTTCCGTGCTTTTCGCACGATCGAGTCTTATTTAGAAAACTGTGGCGAGAAAATCTGGACAGGATCTGGTTCGTATAGTGTTCGTAAATTCATTGGTTCCGAGCGATTCGTAAGGACACGTAACGATTACGTAAATCGCGTATTTAAACGAAAAATTAGCCGGTGAGTTCGTGAAATCGTCTTGGTGACTCGGACGTTGGCGCGTTTAAAATCGTTCGACTTGGAGGAACTCGCACGAGGATCGCGTACAGCGCCGAGAGTCGACCAGCGATCGAATGGTCGATCGAATCGAGATCGAATCGATCGTTTTCCCATTGCTCGTACATTTTGTATGCGTTAACGTAAGTCGCGCACCGGCGGCTACCGGCCGCGGTCGCGGCGGAGGTAGGTAGAGTAGAGTCGTCGAAGCTGGGGAGAGGGGCGCGTAGATAGCGCGTTACTCGTTCTTCCTTCTATGCAGCCGCGTACTTACGTTCGTCGTTCACCGGTAGTTGACGATCGCGCACCAAGTCACCGCGATCGATCCGTTCTTTCGGTCTGTTTCGTCGTCGTTTCGTCGACGACTCGCGAATGCCGTCCGATCGCGCGAAACCGCGAAACATCCTCTCGTCGTGGCACGCTGTCTTGGCCGAGTGAGTATCGTCCCGAGGAATTTGTCGAGAAACTCGGCGATTTTAACTTTTATCGCGATGACGCGCGAACGTTCGGCTTCGCTTCGATCGAGCGTTCTTACGTTCGACGGGAAGGATACGTAATATCCGGGAGGAAGGAGAACATGGAACCGCCGATAACGTTCCTCGCGACGTTGCTCGGCTGAAACGTTGACTCGAGACAAACGCTCAATTCGCCCGGTATACGCCATGTACCTGTACGCGGTTTTCTCGCACGGTGCGCACGGTGTGCGTGAGTTTCCTCCGACCGGCGCTTTATCCCGACACGCGAGTGCAACTCGAATAAAGAGGAAAAAGATCGAAGCGACGGTGGCTGCATTCGGCTCGACGTGCTCCTCCACGTCGGAAGCTTCCTCTCGTTTTTCTGCAGCGGTTAGAAACGAGCGCGAAAAGCACAAGTGTTCTCTGCGCGCATTTAACGCGACTTCTTTCTCCTCTTTCCACCGACGCGTGAATTGCGCGACAGATGTACGCAACGTGACGCGACACGCGAGTAATTTTCCTGCTCTCCGCGTCCACCGCCAGAAACACACCGTCTCGGATAAACGTTTGGGAATAATTTCGGTAACGTAGTGAACCGCATCGGGACCAAGTAAACCGTAAAACGGTGAAACTAGAAAGCCGACTAACCGGCGTTTCCGATCGATCGTCGATCGTTTCCTTTTGACATCGATCCGTAGTAATCTTGCAACGTTTCTAGTGAATGGTGCACGGTGACCTTTTTGGCCCATGGGGCCGAATTCTTATCGTCGTAGTGGCAGCGCTGGCCATCGTCCTTCTCTTGCTCGTGATCGCCTGTTTTCTCACGCCAGGATGCCTTGGATACGAATGCGTGAAAAGAAGTAAGCCCTGCCGTTTACGCCCACACACGTATCGCGTTATCATCACAAGCATTGCCATTCGTACGAGCTTTTGAGAACGTTCGCTCCCGATTAAAGCGACGAGTCGCAAAGTTTCTTAAATTCCACTTAACGGCTGCTCGTTTGGAAGTTGCGACGAAAAGTTTGCGTCGACGATTGCTCGCTTCGTCGCTGCGGTGGAGCTACTCGAATACCGACTACTGTACCGAATATTCGTTCGTCGAAATTTATCAGTTTATTAGAGCGTATTTTATTTTCGCCACGCGTTCCATCTGCGATCGGAACGTCGATCTACGGAAGCGACGTGGCCGTCCGTGGCCGGCTGATCGTTTACTTTGTCGCACGAATACGCCGAGTTTACGAAACGAGGATGTAGCGCGACACAGCGCGTCGTTTCGTCGGCTGTCCGAACTCGCGGCCAGGCAATTGGTGTCGGTGCTTAGCGTTGATTAAACGTCTGGCGACTAAGCCAAGCCACCGGTATTTCATTTTCTCGGCACGTCCGCGAGCTCTGCTTCCGCGCACACGTGCTTGTACATGAAACGCGTGCCGGAAAAAATAATCGCGCGTACGCCTCGCTTTTGATACCTTTCGAGCCAAAGGGCCTTCGAGCCTCGGCTCGATGATACGCCGACGATCGCTCGGTTTACCGGATGCTCGCGTTTGTCCACTCGCGGAACGCTGCTCGACGCGTTTCAATTGCTATGTGGAACGGAGATTCTTCGCACGCGTTTACGTAAAAACTAAAATGACAAGAACGCACGGATCGGTCGCGAAACTTGTCGTAGATCGTTTCTCCTGCGTTCGTTTTTATTATAGCGTTCGCTTCAGCTCGTACGTGTCGCCACGCCGATTATAAAATTATTCGTCTGTATGCGGTGCGCGATTCCTTTATTCCAAGCGACATTTGTCCAACGAAGAACAGGCTATTTGGCTGAAAGGAAGGAAGCTTAAATTCCTGCATGGTGAATCGCGAATCTTGTGTGTACGCAGCGGTTGATACATTACGCCATTGTTCGCACAGTTATATTTATACACACATGCAAACGACGACGTTTCCTTCGTTTCCTCCGCGACGTTACGTAATTAGGTATGTCATCCTGCAAACTAACTGCACACAGGTCTTCGATAGCGCCGCTACGAAAACGCCCATCCACCGGGCAACGCAAGAATTCGATAAATTTCGTTATCGGACGTGTATCTTTTTTTCCTCCGACAAAGAGTGTCGCGTCACCTAAATCGTGGTTACAAGTTCGACGAACTTGCCAATTAAAAATGTCGATCACTCCGCTTTTTAATCGCAAAATTAACCAGCTTTTACCTTTCACACGCGTTTATTCACCATGTTAAACGTTTCGAATCCTAGAATGCCGGTTGTTCAAACGTTTTAGAAATCGGCACTCGGCTCGCTACGTGTACCAAAGCGCAATTAGCGGCGAGCAATCGCGGCTGTTTACAAATTGCATAATCAAAGCCGAGAATAATTCTTTTCAGAGAGAGAAGCAAAAAGTGTGCCGTTGCGTGTCAAGAGCAAACAGAATGAAAACGTCAAGTTGAACGACGTCAGCTACAGGTCATGGAGATTGGGTAGCCTGTACGAAGGCAGCAGCAACGGTACCTTTCGATCGCTTTTCTTATCCGTTTCCTCCATCAGTCTGTTGTGTCCGATTCTTGCCTCCTCCTCGTCTTCTTTTTCCTTCAACATGGCTAACAACGAGTTGATCAATTTTCGCGCAGGTACGATCGACGAGAACGCCAGCCCGATCGAGGGCAATTCCTGGAATTCCAACAACGCTCAATTCGGTTGCGCCGATACCTCGTCCACCCTGGTGAGCTCCGTTAACCGTGCCGATTTTCATTTTAATTGGCCGAGATCGTGCTGCCTTGTTGATCCATTGGCGCGTGTTACGTTGCAGAATTTGGTGCAAAAGGACAAGCAGAAAGCCGAGAGGAAGCAAAAGGAATTCCCGACGGAACTGACGATAAGCCTGCAGTACTTGCCGCCCTGCGACGAAACTATCACCGGGAAACTCGTTATTGGTATCGAGGTATTAAACGCTTTCCTTTCATCCGATCCTCCTTTGTGCCTACTTTCTCGTCAGAATGGAAATCGAGTTATGAATCTCTAAGGACTCGCGACGTTCAACGGCCTCGGGTTCGTTTCGTTTCACTTCGCCAACGTTGCTCGATATTTCGTCAGCTGTGCCTATACGTACAGTTCTCAAGGCCGTGTTAACAACGAACGACGTAACGAATTTCTAGCGCGACAGACAAAACGCACGGTAGCTCGATTCGTATCGAAAGAAAGGCGGGTAATCGCGAGATCGATCGACTCGCAACATCTTCTCGAACGAAAGAAGAAATTATTTAAGCGTTTCACTGCGTGCAGGCGTTATCCGGCCTTCCTCCGAAGCAATACAACTGCACCTTGGAACCGTACGTGGCTCTGAACATAACGAAACAATCGTGGAATCACAGGAACCGACAGAAATTACACAGTTTCCGCACGAGGGGTGTCAGGCACACGGCGAGCCCCGTTTTCAAGGAAACGTTCGTCGTGGCGAACGTAAAGCCTCACGAAGTTAAGGTACGTACGTTTTTATCGCGCCAATCCTATCGTTGTTTTAACTCAAGGTTAAAAAACACGTCACTCGTCAAACGCATCTACCGTGAAACTCGCTCGAACAAAGTATATTTTACATAACGAACGAACGTTTAAACAAACGTATCGACGTCGAATACGTAATTTTGCGCGAAGAAAACGGGCTACGAAGATCGAACGCGTTTCTCTATTTCTCTGGAAGTGTTCGCTACGTTCGCCGCGTAACACGATCGTTTTTTCCTTTTTAGGAATGGATTCTCGATTTTGCGGCGTACGATCGCGACAGATACGCCAACGACACGGAGCTGAGCACGCTGAGGGTGTCGCTGAAGGAGGCGAAGCACGTTCTACAGAGTCCAGAGATTCACATGTTCAACTTCAGAATGAAGCAGTCCAATTTGGTACTGGCGTAAAATGTATCAAACGTTACGATTCTACCTCCTTCGATTCCTCTTCGCTTACACCACGTTCTTTGTTACATGTTGCAGGCGCTTGGGAACATTTTATTAGCTATTAGTTATTTACCCACAGCGCAGAGACTGACTATAAACGTAATGAAAGTACGCGACGTGAAGTTTACGCCACCGGTGTCGTGTTTAAACGACTTTAGTAAGCGCCGCACGTAAACTTACTCGCATCTTCGTTTTTCTTCGTGCTTTGTTATCGCTGCTCGTTGTTTCCAGGTTTTTACGTCAGGATATTGATGCTCAATGGAAGGACAGGCCAACGAATGAAAAAGAAGAAGACCCGATTCGTCGTTGCGAATTCGCACTCGGAGTTCAACGAAACACTGACGTTCGACGTATCGTACAATCAATTGGACATAGTGCAGTTTCTCGTGATATTGCGCGGCAAAGTGCGTATCAATTTTGATACATTTTACGAATGAAATGTCGCGTGACTGGGAAATATTTTAGGCTGCGCCTGCCGAACCTGTTGCCAGCACCGTAGAGCATCCGAGCGACAGCGAGGATTCGATAACGTCGGTTCAAAAGTCGAAGGACACTTCCATCGGTAAAGTTGCGCTTGGAAAGGGAGTCAGAGGGTCGACAGAAAGGCTACACTGGTTCTCCGTACTTCAAAATCCTAGAAAGCTAGTTACCGTATGGCACGTATTGAAATAACGACCGAGGGACAACAACGGTAATACGGAAAGTAGATAATCCAACGTTATTGCTCAAACTGTCTATAAACGTGCATACTGCTGTTACTATTTCAAGAAATTTGATAACGCGATACGAAAGTATATTTGCACGACCGTTCTATGCGTTTACCTTCAAGTGACGCAAAGGGACGATGTTCTGATATCGTATCTTCCTATAAACGTTTCCCCCAAGTCAGAGACAAAGACGCTTGCGTTAAATAGTTAAACGGTTAAGCAGTGCCATAGTCGGTAGACGACTAAAGTTTGCAGATTTATGTCGAAAACAAGAATCACGTAGAGATACTTTGTTCAATCAGTTTATTCGGAACTACCTGAATTTTCGATCTTTTATTATCTCCTTTTTGTTTTTCGGAGATGTAAATTCTTAGCGTTCGAGTAATATTCATCGATTTCCGTAGATATAGTATATTTTGGGCAATAACGTTATATCGTACGTTATACGTATATACACGTAAACGTGTAAAACGTACTTCTATATTTATTTTGCAATTTCATAATATATACGATAAATACATATACGTTTTAAAAGTGCAACCAAAGATCGCGAAAATTGTAAATGTTATAAATATTTGTTAATATATCGAATCTTATTTAAAATGTAACGAAATAAATAGTACTAGATATGTTCATAACCGTTACACGTTTTCCGTGATTATCGGTTAAACCGTCTTTTTCGATGTCCATTTAATCGCGTAAGAAAATAGAAAAAGAAAAGAACGCGTTTGAAATATGGCGGGTTTGGAGAGCGAGCGTTGCAAAGTTCCGGTGTCGCCGATAGAGGGCGGTAGCGTCGCTTCGGTCTCGTAGCAACGTCGAAGAGAGGGGTGCCCGGCCAGTCAGCTTCAGTCTGTTTCGTGACTTGTGAGTGTGTTGTGTTCGTCCTCGTCGTATTCACATTATTCGGTTATCCCTTTATACGTCGCGAGTTTAGTTACATTACCTGAGAGAAGTGTGTCGTGTACGAGGAGGCGGACGTTCGCCGAACGGTGAGTAACCGATTTGTTCTATCGACATCCTGCTCGATTTCCTGCGAGTCAGAGAGCGTTACGTTGGAAATGTAACCTCCAAAGGCGCTCCCGGGGTCCTTCCACGTAGAACGATATTTAACGCGGCTATCTTTCTCGGATCGTATTGTACGCGTCGCTATCGTACGAAACACGGTATCGACGATTTAACGCCGCGATTGGAAAACGAGCAGCCGGCTTCGCCAGTCGCGAAATCCATGTTTGAAAAGAACGAAGTATCGAAACCGCTTCTCGCGGTAATGTCAACCGTTTTTGAATATCGTCCAATAGCAACGCTCGGATTCTCCGTTCGAGATGCTTGAAAACTCCTCGAAGGCCACCGATTTCCCGAAAGCCGAAGCCTCTCGCGATCGAGTCGTCGACGCAACATTTTGATAACATCGTTTGCGAGTAAATTGCGCAAAGATTTCCATAGTTCCGTTGAAATCATCCGGTGTTGGAATTCTCCGTTCACGTGCTCTGCTGTCAAGCTACACAGAAAAAACGAACATGTCGACTACCTGTGCACTTCGATCCCCAACGAATCGAGTTTGTTCCGAGCGTCCGTTGGCCACGTCGCCACCCCTCTCTGTCCGTTTCGCTCCGACCAAAATGATTTTAACGACTCGCCCCGAGCTTAAGGTATCTCCGTTCAGTTCCCTTCGAAATCTGTCTTCTCTTACCTATCCGCTCCTCGCCATTACGTTAGGTTAAGTCGCGATTCTCCCTTCTTTTGAAAAGAGGTTTCATGGCGCAGCCTTTCGCATCGCGATATTCCGTATACTTTCGCGGTAATCTCGATCAAGCATCTAAGATCGCTGTCGGTAATGAGACAATACAGTGGCAAGGAAAGTTACAAAATAATCGGATGCCGTTATCGAGAATGCGTGGGCAATTAACGCGTTTCCGAACGGTTAGTACGTAACGTGCGCCAGGTTGTCGCAACGGTTCACGCGTATGGTGTCGCAGATGCGTTATGCGTTCGATTACGCGGGAGCTCCGTCAGCCGATCACCGTTTCCAAATTACGCGTCTACGCACATACGTGTATATCTGTAAGTAAATAGCCACGAGCGTTCTCTCATATATCCTGTCATCGGCGAATAGAACATCGTACGTTGTTTTTTCGAGCGCACCACGATACGGCTGAAGGTATTATCGATCATCGAGAGGAAAATTCAGTTGAAAAACAAAAGACGCGCACGCACCCGTGCCTTGATTGCTCGTAAATTTCGATCGCCGGTATAGCGAGATTGGAATTTAATTCGATTCCGTTTCTTTCTGTATTTTTTCCCCCTCCGAGGCGAACGAACGTTGGTTTTTGCTTTCTGCTCTTGTTTATTTACCTCGGGACGCTATCTGCCGCCGGCTTCGGTTCGTTTCTTCGGAAGCAAATTCGAGACGACGGCGATCGCGTGCGATCGGTCATTTCGTATCGTGCCTTTCGGTTACGTTACGCGAAAACGACGTAAACGCGTCGCATGGCAACGGTACGCGGGACACTTTTGACAGGTTAGCGGTTCTTCCATCTCCGCGAAAGACCGTCGTTGGCTTTGTTGACGTATCACGCGAAGGACGTCCCGCGGCTGTAGCAAAAAAAGAGCAGAGGGAAAAAAAGGTAGCGTGTAGCTTCCCGTGCATCCTGCAAATACGTACGTATCGGTCGGAGTCGCGGTGTCCGACGAGGATCGTCTATGATTCGATTTAACGACGCGACGCTGGTGTACCGGCTATTATCGGCGCCGAGGAATGTCGACTAGGTAACTCGATCTTGCGCTTATTATCGATATCCCAACGTGGTACATGTTCAAACGACTATACCTGCATCGTGCACCGTTTGACGACACCGCGGCAAATTTGTACTCGTCGCGGGTGCCACACATGCAATCTGTAAATTGCAGGAAGCAAGTATGTACATTTAGCGCGGCGAGTAAGC
This sequence comes from Bombus vosnesenskii, assembly GCF_011952255.1. Classification (NCBI taxonomy): domain Eukaryota; kingdom Metazoa; phylum Arthropoda; class Insecta; order Hymenoptera; family Apidae; genus Bombus; species Bombus vosnesenskii. The sequence continues at coordinate 715,201 of NW_022884330.1, read as the reverse complement.
GCGAAGAAATATCGTATCAACGCGCGTTTCGCTAACGTTGCCGTCGGTATACCGGTTTACCCGTCGCATTTAGAAGCTCCTGCGGAACAATATATTTATCATCGTGCTTTCGTCAACGCGCGTCTCCTAATCAATTCTCGCACCTAACGACATTGTATAACAAGTAAACGAATACGCAGCTGTTAGCGTTAATAACGAAGCTGTTCTCGTCAAATTTATTCGAAACACTCGCCACCCACAATAAGCACGCTTTGCGGTTAAACGTACGTACGATATATGTAGAGATATCGTTCCTGTACTTCGTTTGCCGCGCTTGCCATGTTTTTATCATCGAACCGTCCATTTCTAAGTCGGATTTCCGTCCATTTTTTGTACAGTTTAAAACACGAAACCAGTTCGTTAGCAAGCTTTTTTTTTTACGCAACCATCGACGAATTAACGGTAACGAACTTTCTAAGAAATTGCCGAGCTGACTGCAGCTTGTTCCAGAAACAAAACCAAACGAAACGAAACTTTGTTACTGGAAGAAGGGGGTCGGGAAAAAACTGGTCGGCGGGCAGTTTGATAGAGCGAACCGTAGCGAGAGACGCGCGTTGCCCGGCGGTGCGGGTTGCTCGATTTCCCACAGGTTTTTTTTAGAGTCGATGCGCATTTTTTTTTTCGACCGACGAGCTACGCCATGCGACACGCGGCCCTGGCTCATTGTCATGCAAATGATTTTTGCGCAACGACGAAAGAGGCTAGCGACGTGGACGTGCTCGATCTACGTACACGTGCATGGGAAAAAGATTCCGGAACGTCCACGCGTCTCTCCCAACCCTTTCTCCGCGTATTTGGGTTCTTGTCTTCTCGCCTGTTCCTCGTCGCTTTCCTTTTCCTATCGCCGCTCGTATCCCGACTCTTCCTCGTCTCTTCTCTCGCGTCGCTGTCTCGATATTTTAGTTGGTATTTTTTAGTAATTTCCACGAGTCAAACGCCCTCGTCTTTTACAATAGTATCACGGAAAACTGCGATATAAAGAAAACTCTCTTTCCACGCGAAAAGCTTTCGCAGGATATTTCAAGTGGCATCGGGTAATTGTCGCGTTTACTCGATCGATGGTGTATTTTCGATCAGTCGCGGAGGGGACGCGATCGCGAGGAAGCTCGTCGACGGGAGTCGTAAATTTCAGTTACGATTATAATAATCGACACCACGAACGGATCGATCCCCTTATTTCTTTTGGGATAATTGGGGTGATTGATGTGGTATAACACTGCGATTAACGGATTGTAAATTCTACAGGGGGGTTGGTACAAGCGGAAAGGGAAGTGGAAAATATAGAATAAAAATTTGTCGTTCGAGGCTTTGTTTTCGAGAAAATCGACTTTGAATTTTCGCTCGGTACGCGTGTACTTGATCGCGTCTCGTTATAACGGATCTCACTGTAGATCGTTTTTATTCTATATTTTCGACTTCTTTTTTCGCGTAGAATCACCCCCTTTCCGCTTGTACTACCAGTTACCGACCACCCTGTATATTTCCAACAACTTAATACAACGATGAGTTTCGCCGTTACGTGTGATACAAATATCGTAGACGATTGTTTGACGGACAAAGACCCGATAGAATACGTTGACTGATCTGTAGGCGAGATCAAGCACGAGTAGATACGTCGATGACTTGGCAGTTGTCGACTCGATGCCAGAGTATTGACTGAACTAATCTCGTAGAAACAGTCGAGTAGACTCTCCTTGTGTCGTAGAAGAAGAAGTTGACTTTCCTAGCGTAGTAAAAGAAGAAGTTGACTTTCCTAGCGTAGTAGAAGAAGAAGTTGGCTCTCCTGGTGTAATAGAAGAAGCGAAGTCCGTTATTACGGAGGAAAACTCGGCGTGGCTGTGCCTTTTCAACTAAGAACGCGTCAGGAAAGCGAGGGTAACGATTCGCAATGGCCATTGGTTATGGCCCATATGGCCAATGGCCCACGCGGGTGACCTTGTTCATGGGAAAAACCCTGCTTTTCCTTTAGACAAATATCCGCTTTCTCCGTAATTTCTAAGAACGTGCGATAAACCCAAGGGCTGTTTTAAGGACCATCCGAAAATACTGGCAGGGTTGGAGTTTAAGTTAAAAGGATTCTGTTTATGGTTGTTCCTTAGGTTTATCGAGGGTCTGCGTAACGACACGCGGACCCTTGACGGCCAAGGACGTCGCATGGACCGTCTCACGCGACGTAACAGATGGTGTTACGATCTATCGGCTTGGCAACTAAGTGATTGCGAATTTTGTCATTAGGTGGTATTGGCAAAATCCGCAATCACTTAGTTGCCAACGCGATATTTTACCATTCGATTATAGTCACGCGTTATCGAAATATCGCCAGTCTCGTTTATACCTGCGACCGTGGAAACGCGTATCTTAAACTCGTAGCCAATTGCTCGGCAATTACTCGCGACGAATAAATCGATGTAAACTGCAACGACGCTTATAGCGGAGCTCGAAGGAAGAGAAGAGAAAGACGAGAAACGAAATCGAGTCGCCTCGCTACTACGATTCCTTGATTCGACAGACGAGGTGGAAGTTGGAAAATCGGGAAGGAAAAGTTTCCAACGTGGACGAAAATCCGTCGAATCGAAAAGTTCGACTCGAAGCGAAGCGTAACTTTTCAATTTCTATGTGAAAGTTGCCGGATCCTCCGCCGCTGCCGCAACAAAGTCGCAGCTTGTTGAATTAAAAAAGTTGTCGCTTGCCATTATCCTACGCGTTGTCTCGAACGTTTATCGAACGCCGCGTGCCACGAAGAAACTCGAACGCAGAGAACGCAGCTTCCACGAGGATATCGTTCGTTTCCTCTTTTCGTACGCGAACGTCGTCGGATTGCTCGCGATTTTTCGATCGACCTCGCTTACGTTCGAGTCTGATCGTATCGTAGATCCGTCGCCATGTTTCGGAATAGCTCGAGAACCGCGTACACGTTTTTAAACAATAGCAACCGGCGCGATACCGTTGTTCGCACGCACGGCCATACCCGAAAACCCGTAAACAAATAAGCGTACGAGCCGTGTCCGTAAACTCGCCAATTATTCGTAATTTCTAGCGGAGAATGCAGCAGCCGGTCCGTGCTCGTTAATTAAACGCAGATTCCATAGAAAATCGAACTCGTTGCCGGGCCGACCCTGACGCTGATCGATCTAGCCCTTGCCAGCTGCGAGTATCTCTGCGATATCTGGATACGGCGACGCGCAGAACCGAAACGGCGCTGGAAAATTAATAACTGCGAGCTTTCGAACGATAAATGGAATAATGGGTCGTTTGATCGTACGTACACATATACGTGTATGGTTTAGAATGGCGTCCCGATTAGGAAAGCGGAGAGTAAGGTGCTAGAGTCGCGTGACTGTTCGGTGATGCATCGGGATTCGCGTGTGCCTGCGGTTGGCAGAGGTTTGCAAACGTCGCGAAAGCCATTTAAAACAAAAATAGTGGTCTGAAAATAGGCGGTCTCCTAAATACCATCGAACAATGATTGGCGCGATCGTCGTTCACGGATCAAGAGCGTCATCGTTACTATTTCGGTGGACGTTCGGTGGCACGAAAAAAATAATGTTTATTTGGGTTACTTAAAGGAAGAACAAAAAGCGGGGCTCTGGTCCACGGTCCGGCTTGATCGTCGGTGTGTCAACCGCATCCGGTACATCGATGTAATTCGTTTCTCCGGTTAAACGCTGCTTGCCCGGGGAAAAAGTAACGCGAGTCCGGTGCAAGCGGTTTCATCGCGGCTACAAAATCCAGCGGGACCGCGTCTATTATGCTACAAATATTCGATGCGAGAAATACGCCAGTTTTTCTTCTCGCGATCGTTTCGATTCGATTCGCTCGCCAACGAAAAAAGCCGGGTAAACTCGTTCGTATACAGGTTTTCTCCTATTTAAATTCGAATTCCAAGCGCAGACGTATTTTATGTCGCTTAGTTACCGATCGTCGTTTACGCGTTACAAGAAAAAAGATACGTTGGACGCAACGGGACGGTCGCTACCGCGCGTTCGTCTTTCGAGTGGCACGTCCGTTCGAGCAACGACGATGACGCGTTGGCGATCGTAACAGCCAACGGTCAACGTGTTACGTACGCTGTTCCCTCGTAAAAGCCCCGTAAAATTACGAAGCAGCTGTGTCGTTTCGTTCCGCCAAAAAACGGTGCATCGGAACGCGGTGGTTGGTCGTTTGGCTCGCGCGGGGGGTGAAACTTTGGAAAGGCTGGCTGGAAGCCCACGAGGTTCTTTGCATTCGCGGCGTCTGATGACGGTTCCCGTTGCACGAGCAGCAACGCGCACGAACACGCGCGTTGACCATTTTACCGTACTTTCCGCTCGAGGATAATTCTCGCGCCCGGTTCCCAGGCCATTAAGCTAAATCCACGCTCGTCTCGCGTCTCTCGTCCCTGGAATCGTAACGAACGCTGGCTCGTCGCGAGGAACAGGGCACCTCGCGTTTACCAGGGCATCGGCGGAACGAGAATCCACTCGAAGAAAAAATTTGGGTCGCGGAAGTTGAACGTCGCGAGTATCGTAATCTCCGATTTAAAGCGATTTAAGTTTTCCAGACCGAGCGTATCGAATTTCAGCACGTAAAAACGCTTTCACGCATTGCTTGGTTTACGCGATTCCAATCGTTTCGCACGCGATACGCGACACTCGAGAGGAGAAGCACGCGCATAGGGGGTCGCTTGTGTCTGGAATACCGAGAAATCGTTCCAACCGACGATCCGTCGGGTTTACGAGCTTTTCGGAGTTCGTCGTTTCATCGATACGCGGACAGCGTACGACGACGGACGTCTCGAAGTGGAAATTCGAGAACGCCGATGCATAACTGGGTCGCCGTCGGCGGGCAGGTTGGCTAGAATGCAGTTTTCGATGTAGGCAGTCATTCCGCATTCTGTGCATCTATAAATATACACGTTCCATGGTATTACCCCGTAACAACGGTTTCATCGAACAACCGTCTTGCGTTTCGCCGCGCTGACAAAAAATCCGTCTTGCGAAATTATTTCCAGCGGACGAGACGTTGCGTCGTTTTCAACGCGGCCTTTGTCTCTCGTTCGGAGAACGACGAAGTTTCGGTTTCGTTTGGGAATCGCGCGTGTTCCTTCGATACGTGGTATCTTTGTTGTGTTTTCGTTCGTTAGCGGCGAAGACATTAATTAAGTCGCGATTGACGTTGACGTCGGTAAGGTGACGTACGTCGTCGCCGAGAACTTGCGTTCTTGCGCGTAATCGATTCGATGGGAACGTAAGACCAACGAGAAAACTCGTTTCCTCCGAAGAGTTACTCGAGCGCGGCTAACTTTTCGATCCCACGAGACCTGCCGCGGCCGCGAAGTCCTTGAATTTTCTTCGCGTTGTTAAAACACTCTCGATGGAAGGAGCCAGTAATAGTAGAGCGGTTGAAAGTTGGGAGAACGGTCGGGAAATATCTGACCGCGGTAATTCCGTATCTACTGGCTCGGGGCTAAAGTCGATAGCGAGACTTCTTTCTCCTTCTTCCTTCCTTTCTTTCTGTTCGAATTTCACGGCAGTTCCCACTTCGTACGCGGCTCGTTCCGTTTTAACGAGGAAACGCGTTCGCTGTATCGGCGCGGGTCTATCGGTAGACGCTCGCCTGGAAATTTCTGTACGCGCCCGCTGTTTCGCTTTTTACGCAAATGCGCCGACGTCTCCGCGAGGTTGGTTCGGTTTAAGAATAGCGGACAATCGACTCAAAGATGGAAGACGCAAAGTCCACGCGTTTAACTCGTTTCGTATCTGTAGAGAATTGGATCGCGCGTAGATAAACAGTGATTTCCCGAGACAATTAGTCGATCGATGGCTCAATGTCGCGCGATAACGATAAGTTAACGAGCTGGACGCAACGATGAATCACGCGACGCTTCTTGGTTCGTCAGAGCGGAGAGAAGCACGGTGTTCTCGAGTTGTGCACGCGTGCTAAAATTCCAGTTACTTCGTTTCCATCGAGTATAAACGCGCGTCCGTGTTACCGGCGGAGATAACGCGAGTCGGTGTCTTCAAAGCGGTCCGATCCAACGGCAACAGTTGCCTCTGTTTAAATTTGCCTAGCGATTATCGGCGCCCGTTGTCGATCGTCGAACGCGCGCGCCTTCTTACCTAAACCGTATTGCGGATTTATCAATCGTATCGCGATTCCAGACGATCGCGAAGTAGCCAAAGTACACGCGCGTATCTCGACGCGAGTGTGTACGCGCGTTTCCTCGCGTTAGGAAGAGCGCTCCCTAAGAGAAGCTAACGATCGGAACGTCGGCTAACGTAAGTGAAAGGAGAGCAAACAGAGACGATTCGTCGCTGCTGGCAAATAAATCTCAGCTGTGATATCGACGTGGATTCCGGGACAAAGGAGACCGAATTCTAGGGCAGAAGAAACGGCTGGCTTTCTTCTCGGACGCCAGTCGATCGATCGTCTTTTCTGCAATTAGAAATCCCGTGCTAATCCTTATAGAGCGAACCGCGCGAGCGTGATCGCGTTCGCGTTTCTCGGTGCATTTGTGCAGACGCGCAGCCATATGCGACAATGCGGGAAACCGCGAGCATCCACGCGGCTCTCGCGGTGTTAATGAAAAAACCGAGGAAAAAGACACGAAGACCAGTTAGTTCCTTATATCGAGATCGAGCGACCGCGCGGTCGATTCGCGTCCAACTCTTTTACGAATACTCGCTTTATCGCCGTAAAAGGCGAATCTCTAGCCGGCCATGTTTCAGCCTTTTTCTCCGACTCGTCTTCGTCTTTTGCGTTTATTCGGTCGATCCTCGTTCATAGCGCGAATCTTCGCTCCGTAGCGCGATTCGTTGGCGCGGCCCGCAGACTTACGGAACCGCGGTACGCTCCATCGGTCGCGGATCGTTCCGATTAAACTGCACGCGGTATATTCCGACAACGTAACGATCCTGTGGAGTAACGTTACGTTCGTAGGTAGAACGCGACGAAAGTCGTTTACGTCGATTTCACAGTCGTAAGAAACGTTTTGTTCGCGAGCGAGGCGCTGCAAAGGAATAAAAGAGCGAGGTAAATCTTGGCAAAGCGCGTTTCGCCGAAGAAACAATGAGCGACCGTCAACCGGAAGAAACGGGAAAGCCCGAGAATTCTTTTATTGCGCGATGACTCGTCCATGCGTGAAGCGACATGCAAAAATTTCTGCGCCGATCGTTCGCTCCGCCGCTCTTCCCGTGCATCAACTCGCGGTTTCTTCGCACCACGAACACTCGTCTTCTCGCGAACGAGACTGACGCCAGAGTACTTTTCTCGTTTCAGCGAAATTAATCGTAACATCGAAGCGGAGCAACTCGAAGGATGGTTCCAGACCGGCGGCCGAACGTAGATCGTTACGATTTCTCGCGATATATCGTCGGGAAGCTGCAAAGTCGACGCGGTTAAAATCCGTTGTTCGTTTTCGTTAGAATCGTGCACGCTTCGCCGATAGGTCTTCGTTGGCGAAATTATTTCATTTCTCCGTGAAAGTTTTCGTCGTTCCTTTTTCCTCGACGTCCTTGCTATTTGTTCGTTCGTCTCGTCTCCGCTCCGCGCGACAGCAGCACCGAAATCGCTCGAGTAGTCGTCGAGACGATAAATCCGCTGCGTCCTTGTTTGTTCCTCGTTTTTGCGCCAATAAATCGCTCTTCGTCGTACGCACTGTGCACAGCGGACAGCGCGAGTATTTCGATTTTGAGTTACGATTTGATCCTTTCCCCGGTGGAATCGAACTCCACCTCCGACGCTTCGAAATACTCGTACGCAGTCTTTTCTCTTTGCTTTGCCAGCGACGAACGAATCGCTCCCCTCTACTGGCAGCTTTTCTAGCGGCGTGCACATTCCGCTGACTCGCGGATCGTCCCATCGGCATCGTCGACGGGCGAGCGAAACGGCCAGACGATTTTTCACGCAGCTCGTACGTTTTCCGCGGGACGTTTAAAGCTTGGGGTGCATTATTTTTAATCCGGCGACTGGCAGAAAGCGGCGTATAGCGCGTCGCCGAGAAGCGTCGCGCGAAGAAACAGCAGGTTGCGTTCGATATTTCGCGAAACTCGGTGATCCGCGACGGCCGCGAGGAGAAGCTATCGGTTCGTCGAGGTGAATAACCGTGAACACACGCGTGCTCGTCGTAAAACGTTCGCCGCTGCGTCGCAGCGTGCCGGCCGTAAAAACGCAGCGGGTTGACGCGTAACGTTAACGCGCGTTTCTCCGTGCGACCTGCAACGAAAGGGAAGGGAGACGAAACGCGACGAGAGGCACAGGACGAGGAAAACAGAAAACGGGGAATCGCGGAATCGTGAAACGACCCGCGTTGCAGCAGCGCTTCCAGGTTCACCGTGCGTGCGCCGCATAGGTGTGTACACACGCTCCCGTATAAACAGGCCGCGTATTTTTAGCGTGGGTCCGTGTCAGATTTCTCGACACTCGCGATACGCTGTAAACTGGATGGCTCGAGCGTACGCTCGCCAGGGGGATGGATGGATGGATGGATGGATGGTTGGCTGGTTGGTTGGTGATGTGGTTGCCATGCCTACGTCTCCCTCGACCCTCGTTTCTTCTCTCTCGATCCATTCACCCTTTCTATTCGCCCGTCTGTCCGTCGATACCGTCCGTCCACGTCGTTCGATATCCGGTCACCTCTTCGCTTCCTCCGCGCGCGCTCTTATCGTCATTTATGGTTTCTCGGTTATGCTGAGTCGGCGAACCCGACGATCTTGTCAAAGTCGAGTCGACCTCCCTCCTCCTCGAGCCGCTCGATGGGATTCAGCGTTTAAGACGCCAGCGAGCCGAAACGGTGACACGACCGCCTCGCTTTGTACCGTCGCTCGAAACGCTGAATTTTTTACGTTTAGCGATTCGTCCTCCGGGGACCAACAAGCGAAACCTTTCGCGTTTCCTACTCTCGCTGCTAAACGCCTCGTTCGCTGTACGACACGTGACACTACTACACAGTCGCTCCAACACGGTGCGAGACGTGGCGTCGCGAGACCTCGGCCTGTCGTTGTTTCGTCTAAAGTCTAAAGTTACGCGTCAGCGTCCAGAAAACGGAAACTTTAGTCGGCCGATACGTTTCGTTTGGGCAGTCGGCCCATAAAAATCGTGTTTCACGCGCCGCAGAACTTACTTAGCGAGGGGTCGCGCGATCACGCGCGTCGAAAGAATACGAAAGCTTTTTAACGGTTTTCGACCTATCGAGCGCGACGTATCGACGGACGACGAGGAACGCTCGACACGCACGTCTCGATTTTCTCCGTACTCTTCGGCGACGCGTCCTGGCTGAGCAATGCTGGCCCTAACGCACACTTTTTACGCGCGTCCAGCAACAACCGCGCGACGACGTACGCAGCGCAGGAAAACGTAAATCGGGGCGAAACGATCGACACGAAAGAGGACGTCCGAAATATCCGCGCTTCCATCGATAGGTCGTACGTTTCTCGATAAATGCGCGCATTTTACGGATACGAGCATCTTCGTACGTATCTTCGCGCGAGAGACGAGTACCTCGTTACTCTGGCAGCGGTAAATGTTATTGGTCAGATTTTTGCGGAATGGTTAGTTTCGAACCGCGTAAACCGTCCCGTCGACTCGTTTATACGTTCAAAGTCTGGCGTAATCCCGCTCCTTGCTCCCCACTGTTTGTAGATTTATTCCGTAAGACGCGGGTTCGCGTGGACTCTGATCGAAAATAGCTGGCATCGCGCGTCGAGGAAAAACTCGCGCTCGTTTCCACTCTGTTTTTCTTTCGTTTCGATAATTGGAACGTTATCGAGCGCGACTAATCGCTGTTTCGTCGCGTATGCGCGTGTCTCGTTCCGACACCTTCGTCCTGAATGCACGCGAGCCACGTTTCCACGAGCGATTTCGCTCCGATATTTCTTTGTCGTTGCGATAACTCTTTGTTGTTCGTAATAGGAAAGACGCACGGTCGCAGCGAGATCGTCCGCTGAGATACACGCGTGCATTTACGTTTACGCGGAAACGATCGTCGATCAAGGATTTCCGAACCATTTCCAACGTTTCTACGTTTGCGTTGCACGTTCGATGGTTGGAGGCACGCGATTTACGCGACCAACGTTAATTAACGCAGATGCAGGCGATAAAGCTGTACGTCGTAACTTAGACGTTGGACGAAACGTCGATGGAATCGAAAACAGAGATGGAAATTCGTAAACAAATTTGGTCGGTTTAACCGGGGAACACAGACGGCCCAGGTTGCTGTGCTATTTCGAGGAAACAGCAACGGGTTGATGGCGTGTAAAAAAAAAAAGGGTGACGTTAATTAAAGGCTCGACGTAAATCACGGCGAACGTTTAAACGTCTTTCTCCCTTTACGCCTTTCGTCGTTTCGACGCTGCGTTTTCGGTTCCGATGCAAGCCAGGACACCTTTTCGAGGCGACCAGGACCTTCGTTTGCGTACGAACGAATACGACCCGCTTATCGATTAACGGACGAACGAATAACAAACGTATAATCTTGTATGGATGTCGGCATTCGTTCGAGCGAGAATCTCGGACAAAGCGGCATTTTCGAATCTGTCAGCGACGCGATACCGAGCGGCAATATCGCATAACGTTGAAGGAATTTTGTATCTCGCGAGCGAAACAAAGGATTGCATTCTATATTTGGCGAGATTTGCACAACGAACCAGACGCTTCGAATCGTCGAGATCCGAGCGTGACCGGTCTTGGGCACAACGGAATCGTCTTCGGTCGCTGGAAACGGGTCAGCTAATTCCACTACTATGCACTATTTATGTACTATGTAGTTGTATCTTACCGTCGTACTGTTTTCTTCTGTCTCGCGAGAAAGAACGAAAGGACGTACGAAGAGGAGAGAGGCGGCTGGAAAATAGACGAAGAACCTGTCGAAGCGAAAAGATCGTATCGGAAATAAAATGGAAAGAAAAGGAGAAGCGGCCGAGATTGGATGGTTGGGTCAGGACGTTGGAGACAACGTGTGCGTACGGGCACGTGTAGCGAGCAAACGGTGTTATTTAACGCTGCAGCTATTTCCAGGTGCGTACGTCGCCGGTGTCGAGTGCTACTCACCGCCACGAACTACGACGGCACTCGTGCCAGCCTTTATACCGCTTAATCTCCTTTCACCCAGCCCGTCGAAACGAGTCATTTTTAGTGGCACTCCTTTTACTGCCATTTTCGACGTCCGTTTAGCGCGGTCACGCAGAATTTTCAGTTTAATCCCGGTGCTGCATCTAGAGCGAAACCGGTTCACGACGCGCCGATAGTCAAACGTTTCGCAATATCAAAGGATGCGAGCGAGGTTTTGCTTTTCCCCTGGCGACCTCGGCCTCGCCGTAACGCAAACTCCCGGCACGCGTATCGTGATCGTCGACCGTTGGCGCTGTCGCGGAGTTTAGTAGCATTTACCGTGAAACGAAGGATACGCGAGCAGAGTCGACGCAGACCAGCTCGAGACGGTTCTCGGGATTTACCTTCGTCGAATCCTCTACCGTGTTACGCTAGACGCGGTAGTAGCAGCAGCGTGGTCGCTCGATCGTGGCGTAACTGCCGCGTCGGAGATTCCATTAGAAGCTAAAAACTTCGTTTGCAAGGAACGGGGCGCTAACTCGACGCGCGAGACGAGCAAAACGAAGAAACGAAGGGCAAAAAAGGGAACACGGCCAAGATCGTAATCTCGCGCGGCAAGAAATCGCGAGCGAGTTAATGGCAGTGGGAACACGACAGTGGCCGTTAAACGGCGCGTGCAATCTCTTCGGGCGAATCGTTGCTTGTTTTCTTAGCGTTCGGCTTACCGTAAGCGACGTTGTCGGAAAGAAAAAATAAATCCCGACGAGATCGCGCGATTCGATAAAAACCGTCTCATCATCGTGTAACGCGCCATCCTTCCTCTATAATTCTTCGTGAACTTGGCTCGGCCGTTTAGTCGCGTAATTCGCTCGGATACCTAGTTCTCTTCGCCGCTTTTTTAATAGCCGATTCTCCGGTCGTCGATCCATCCACCACCGGAGTTTCCGTTTCATTCACGTTTCTCACGCACGCTCGAACCAGTACACGCACGAGCGAACGAAAAAGGAACGTAACGAGATAATTCAGCGTATCGTCGATCTCCGGTTACCTAACAGGACGAACACTTGCAGCAAAGTTGCGGATCGAACGTCGATCGGTCGTACGATACGCCGCCCGTTACATCGCGCAGATCGCTACCAGCGAGACGCGTCGTTGTATTTACAAATTGCCGGCCAACGATCGCGTCGAACTTTCCTTAGCCGCGGCACGAAACGTGACCGAACGTTACGCGATAATTGCGCGACGTTCGTTCGGCCTGAAACCGGTATATCCGTTCTTTATCTAAAGTAGAGCGAACGTTTACGTCGATAAGTCCGCTCTTTTGTTCCATTTCGAGCCGCGCGTGTTCCTTCTGGTCGTTTCTTGCCGCAGGTAAAAGGATAGAGAGCGTCGTGTAGAATGGCTCCGACGCGTAGAGAAAGACGAAACGACCGCGATCGGAAGAAAAAGTCACGTTTTTTCGTCCCGTGGAAGATTTTGCAACGCCAACGCGACGCGGTAGGCTCGCGTCCGATACGCCAAGAGGAAACAGCACAACGAAACCATTCTCTGGACGAGCAAGGTCGACCGAATACGCGCGTTTCATCGTATACGTTTCTTCGCGATTCCCTGAAAGGCTTGCCGCGCGCGATATCTCGATAAAACTTTGATAACTCGTCCCGCGGTCTCCTGCCGTGCAACTCGATAGCAGATTTCTATATCCGCAAGTTTCTCCTACCTCGCGGCTCGTCCGTTAAAATCCGAAGCTTTATCAACGTTGAGATTCCGCTTTAGGCCAGTCCTGACCTGCTTCTCTAACGGATTAATCCAACGCCGCTTGGATTTTAAACCGCGTGTGTGGCTTACGACTATATACGTTTGGCTGGATAACCTTTGCGTTCTCGCTGGTCTGTCACGCGAATTACAGCTGCATCAACTCGTATTCACGACGTACGAACGACCTCGTAAACTGCTCGGAAGTTGGGCCGCGACAAGACGGTGTTCCCGATGACGTTTAACCGCTAGAGGCGCGAACGATTCATCGATGTGGTCACTCCTTTCTCGCTCGTTTTCGAGTCATCGATTCCGAAAATCTCGATCGTCGAGCGATTAATACGAATTCGGATTCGTAATCGGTGGTACGCGAGAGATTTCGTCCGTCGCGAGTCCTTCCTTCCGAGAAGCTTGCCGTCAGTTTTCAAGAATGCGCCGCTGCTCTAAGTATTTCTTGCAAGGTGAACAGGAAATCCGAATCCGCGACACGTTACGCGCGTCGTCCTCGATACACCGGGTTCCTCGCGGATTCGCGTCTTCTCGCCAACGATTGTCCCGTCGTCTCGAAGTTTTCTCCTTCGACCAGTTAAGTGGTGCGTGCCCGCGAGGCAATCGAAAAAGCTCATTTCGCGATAATAATTTTTCTTTGTAACTAACTGCAGGGAGAATTCTTTTGTACGCGTGGTGGACACGTATTACGAGAGAGTACCGTAAATGCCGGAGTTGGAAAAGAAAACGGAAATTACGATATTAGATAACAAGTGGTATTAGATAGTTGGGAAAGGAGAAAGAGAAAATCGTAAGATGATATTTACGACTGGCGTTTAACACTTTGACTGTCACGCCAAAATTACATGTTTCGCTCGGCACGCCACGGGAGTATTTTTATCATTCAAAGCGTATAATTTTTTCTTTTTATTTGGAAGTAGTTTACAATCGATTCTCATTGAGAATTACAAGTAAATTTATCGAGAATTTTCGATCTCAATAGCCGAAATAACGGTATAGGAACGCTAAATTTACGCTTGGGATTTATATTAGAATGGTTATATATTTATTTGATAAACGATTTCAAAGATATTCATCGATACACACTTGCACGCGTCTCGGCACTTTCTTCCATAGCCGACTGTTAACCGACCGAACAATTTACGTTCGTTCGTTTTCGAGACACCGCGCACACGCACACTTCCACACACTGACCTGGTCTAGCACATAAAATTATACATATCTCAATAAAATTATTCTGGCGTGGTACTATACCGTGAATAATAAATGATCATCGTATGTTTGATGCTAGCTGAATCTAATGTTTAAATCTACAGGGTAATGTCTTTTTAGCCTGCGGATCTGATCCGTCGTGTCAAGTAATCGAGTAACTGGTGGTTTTGGTGGTTGTTAATTCTTATGTCGTATCTACTGCTGAATTTGAATATTTTTTCTTTAACTGTAGGTATCTTGAGGTCGCGATTTATCGTTTCGTTGGTAACATACCAAAGTGCATCTATTAAGGATCTTAGAGTTTTCGATTAGAATCGTTGAAGAATTTCTATGTTGGAATTGCTCGCGGTTCCCCATAGTTGGATCCCGTAGGTCCAAGCAGGTTTTAATATGGCTTTATGTAGCATCATTTTACTCTGCGCGCTCATGTTGGAACGTCTGCCAATGAGCAAAATGATAATAAATCGACGATGTAAGACGACATTTTTCTCCAATGGACCGTTTATTTTATTGATGGTCACGGGTGACCACCGTGGCGCCTTGGTAGCAGTTGATAGCGACATATTATAACAAGGCGTCGTTTATTTCAACAAACCATACGCATTCGGTATTTTGTCGCAAGCAAAACGTGCATAATATATTGCTGTAACGTGTAGAAGATATTAGCGAACGGTATTTGCTCGTTCTATATATAACACTAAGGTATGTGCACACTTCTAACTTCAATTATACAGGGTGGTTGGTAACAGGTGGTACAAGCGGAAAGGGGGTGATTCTACGCGAAAAAAGAAGTCGAAAATATGGAATAAAAATTTGTCGTTCGAGGCTTTGTTTGCGAGAAAATCGACTTTGAATTTTCGGTCGGTACGCGTGCACTTTATCGCGTCTCGTTGTAACGGATCTCACTGTAGATCGTTGTCTCGATTGACGTTATTTTAAAAATTTAAAAAATTTTTTAAATTTTCAAATTTTCAAATTTTTAAATTTTCAAATTTTTAAATTTTTAAATTTTTAAATTTTTAAATTTTTAAATTTTTAAATTTTTAAATTTTCAAATTTTTATTCCATATTTTCGACTTCTTCTTTCGCGTAGAATCACCCCCTTTACGCTTGTACCACCAGTTACCAACCACCCTGTATAACAGCAAGGTATGTGCACACTTTTAACTTCAATTATATGATTATAAAGCGGCATTCACGATTATTTTCTAAGCTGTGTTTATAATAATATTCGTAGATTGTTCCTCAAAGGTAGCTGCAAGATTTGTTCTCATTTCTTTTTTTTTTGTCGATGTTCTAATAAAAATATTTAATTGCTCAATGGAGCACTTTTTGTTTCAAAGTATCTTCTATTTATCGGTTATATTCGAAATTCCCTAATTGTTAATTTTCATAAAATTTTTGCAATTGCAAGAAGTTCAAGCGCTCCGGTCACCAATGACCAAACGTGGCAGTCAAAGTTTGGATAAACGAGAAAGGAGAAAAAGAATATCGCAAGATGACTGACGTTTAACGATTGCGGATCGTGTTGCAAGTCGATAGTTTGAACGAAGCTAAACATTTAGAGAAGAAGTCGGTTGATAGTACGAAACTGCTTATCAGTTGTTAACATTACAACCTACAAAGACAATTGGTTGGATGATAGTCGGGTTTAAAGAGAGTAGAATTTCTAGGAAGACGAGTAACGATGTAAAAATCGAATTTGCGTAAGATATTAAACGAGTCTGTCAGCCGATCGATAGCCTTACATTTAAGAGATAGATGATAGATTCGTTATACCGGGACGATGTTCGGGAGTCGATAATTATATTTGCAAGGGAATCGCGTTTTCGTGTCGACCGCGCGAAGGTCTATCGAATTAATCGAAAAACCGATGTTATCGTTCGACGTGTCTCGTTGGAACGAACGTCTGGCAAGGTTCGTGCGTCTCGTTTCTCTCGAGATGAATTTTCTAAAACGATGCCCCGAGCTACAGATCGGTATCGACGATTCTATCTGTTCGTGCTTATCTCACTATCTTTAAGATCGATTAAGATTATCGCGATTCCTTATCTCGCGACTCGTGACTCATTGCATCCCTTATCTAAATTTCGTAACGACCTGTTGTTTTGCATGGGATTTGTCATCCCCGGATTTGTCATCCCTGGATTTGTCATCCCCGGATTTGTTTGACGAGAGCGAGTCATACGGAATAGGAGGATCGATATCTGGGCATTTTATGCGCGTCGCGTTAACGAGACCTTTTAAAACGCCCATTAAAAACGTATTTCTACGCGCGCATTGACGATAAGGTTGAACGAAAGACGAGGAGGAGGCCGTTAAGTAAAGGTCGCGCGTGAAGTTAATAGGCGAGAAAACGTAAAGTTTAAAGATCGGACTGTCGCCTGTAAACGTTGTTCCGGTGCGGTTTAATTAAAAAAAGAAAATACGATCGATCCGCGAACGACCTCGCTTCGGAGACAACGTAACGGATGGCGTAAGGAGATGGGACGGTTGAAAGGCCGAGCCGGGGTGGCGGAAAGAGGAGAGAGAAGGGTACGAGGAAGCGAGGAAAAGGCAGGAAGGAAAGATGGAAGGGTCGGAGAAAACTGGTCGATAATTCGTTGGTTTATATTCCTCCGCAGTGGCTGGTCGCGTCCGCTCGTGAAAAATTTATTTGTCTGCTCAGGCTCGTAACATTTTTACAGCAGGGCCAAATAATTCGTCTCGCGTTTAAATAATATATCGCGATTCCAGCTTCGCCCTTTCGTTGCTGCGCGCGTATCTTTTCGCAGACGGCAACCCCCAGACATCGTAAAGTGCCAATTTTCTTATGGTTTTCCCCAGACGATCGAGTACTCCCGGAGATCATTTTTTTATGAACGAATATACGCGCGTACATCTTCTCCTGGATATTCAACTTGTATTACGAACTATTTACTTATCTATTTATTTGTTAGTTTCACGGGAAAAGAGAAATTCTTTTAGAGACGAATAAAAGATAGAACGTAAGGGAAAGATGGTAAAAATAGAAAAAGAAGTAACAGTAGCAACTTGGAAAAGGAAGCCAAGGTATGAAATTATGAGTCAGAATAGAAAAGTTATGAAAATCTGCTTTTAAAGAGAATCCGTGGATGTTCCGTAAGTTGACTAAATGTATCAGCTTGCGATGGGCGGACTTGGCGAAATTTATCGCCCTATTAAAACAGCTGTGATAGCCATAAGCCGTTTGCTTATGTTGCTCGGCGTTTAACAGCAAGTAATTTCGCATTCTTCTCGAGGGCACGATTTATGGGGACTAAATGCACGATCGACGTGCAAGTTACGAAAGCTTTGAGAATTTTATGTACCAACGCGATGTCGCGCGTGATTCGTCTATGCAGTATGATATCCTAATAATATCGTCGTAAGCGCGGGAATTAAACCTAACTACGATATCTACCGTGGTTGCCACTATTAGAAATTCCTGCCGAATATCCTCGACGTCTGTAACGAGAGATTTACAGAAATAGGACCAGCTAATATCACCATAATTATCTTATTCGTTGTCTGCCGAAAATTTATCGCACCTCGTCCCTTCCTCTTATTATCCTTCGTCCTTCGTGCGAATAGAAATTAGGCGATTCTCGCGTCGCGTATCGATAGGATCGTTGGAACGTTTGTTCAGGCCGTGCCGCCCTCTAATTTACTTATCGTCGTCAGCAACGAGGCAGAGCGCTATCGCGTTTAACTCGTTAGCCGAGAACTGAAAAGAAGCGCGCTGGTTCGGTGCAACGGGGCAACGTCAACATTTTACCGAGTTGCTTCAACTCCGTCGGCTTTATCGTAATCTTTGCTCAGCAAACACTTCTCGGCGAGATACGAAAGATCGCGTCTCCGCTCGATGAAAAGGAAGACCGAGTTTGGTCGGCAAGCACAGTTTTTTTGAAAGCTGTCTTTAGACGGACTCGCGCGATTCACCGGCACTGACTCGGAGATCCGACCCAGGTTCCCCCTACTCTGTTTGGTTTTCCATCAACGGGAAGTTTGAACGCGCCTCGTGAAAATTAACTCTTTCTCCCCCTATATATATATATATATGTTGGCGTTTCCGACTGGTTTATTTGAACGGTAGAATTTTAAGCGGTTCCCAAGCAGATGGTAAAATTCCAATTTCTCGTTCGGTCAAAGCGTGGCAGAGGTTCGACGCTGACCTCGTTCGAGACGAAGCGATCGTGGAAATTCGGCCGATCGGGAATATCCGTGGCGTGTGTGTAATCGTAGTTTGGATCAGAAGCAGCGTAGGAACAGCTACGTGGACGCGCTGCGCTGAAGCGTTAAGCATTTCTACGTGACTTTTGTTCCAGATGGAAGCACGTTTTCTTGTATTCTCTTGTTTCTCTCCTTATTAGGTCTTAGAGGTTGTGCCTTATCTTTCCAACTACGTTATTGCAGCCGTGTACGTCCTTGATTCTTTAACGACACGCGTCATTATTATTAGTCAGAATTATCGATATCGCGATGAAAAATATCTTGGTGGAATCTGCTCGCGGAACGGTCGCCGAGCGATTCGTCGAACGTCGTTGAAACGCCAGGCTAGTCGAGAAAAAAAAGAAAAAAGGAAGGCAGAAAATATAGCAAACACCCTGGAAGAGGAATCGAAAGGAAGGTGATCGTTTCGGAACGAAGCAAAAGCCGTCTATCATTTTCCTATTAATCAGAGCGTTAACCGATTGTACGCGCCAAGGTAAAGGAAGTATGCTAATGAGCGCGAATCGTTGAAAAGCATATTTTCACTGAAAGCTACGTTACATTCTAGGAATATACATACGTATGTACTTACACGTACATGCACGTACGTACTGGTGTAATTGATGCAGACCATAGAAATTAATCGTTTCTTTAAAAGACGGCGCGCAGAGGAGATTGCTACGGTAATGCGTCTTCAATTAGAAATTTAATTTACTTTTTAATCTAATTTAATTTATTCGAAAAAACGGGGAAATCCGTTTAACGCTGAGAATATACGAAAACATAAGCAGACAAATAGCCTCGCGGAAATGTTTTAAAACGCGATACGAGATAATACAAAAAAAAAAAAAAAAAACGCTAAGAAGATCCAACAGTCGAGATCGCGATTTTTCCATGCGTAAAGTACAACTTTTTAGGTCAAAGACCTAAATCCTTGGATAGCAGAGGACCAAAGAAAAAAGTCTCTACCTCATTGTCATTGCTTACTTCGCCTATCCTATTTATTATATCGATGTGGTCGAAACTGAAAAGGAGAGTGTTTCGTAAAAGAGTTTCGATGATCTGTAAAAAAAAGAAAAAAAAAACGGTGAAATACGGAATACAAAAATTCACGGGATTCGAGAGCTTAGTGCAGTTCAAGTAACTATTTAAAACTTCGTATGAAAATTTGATGAAATTTTATAATCCTGGCCTTTTACATTTAACGGTCGCCCAATCGTGTAAGTTAATTATCGTAGAAATCGATGTGTTGGAGTTGACCGCGATGCTTGACCAAACGAGATTGCCAACGATTAATCGTCGATTATCGTCGTATTTATCAAGCTTTAGCCGAACAACGTACAACGAAGCAATTGGTTCTTAAAATATCCGAGCGAGATCAAATCGATATAGATCGTCGTAATAGCGAGCAATAAAGCCGATCGAAAGGTCGTTGCGTCTCGAGGATAGGACGCAGAGAGCGTAGTCTGGAGTGACGGCTGCCTGCGAATGCCTACTCGTCGCTCGCATAATGATCGAAACGCGACCTCTCGATCGTCGAGCTGTTCGCTCGTATCTCTGGCGCACTCGTCGATGCAACCGCGGTGCGAACCGCTTAGCGTACGGATCGCCGTTTTGTTGAAGATTCCTCCTCCGTGTAAACGTATTCGCTGTTTCTCGACCGTCGTCGTCCTCCGTGACTCAACCGGTCGAGTCTGTCACGGTACGCGGAACGATAACAGAGAGCTCGGTCGAGGTCGCAGCAGCCGCGCGATGAAATCGCGCGTAGGATTCTATCGGTGGACGGTCCGTACTCGTCGAAGCTGTTCGCTACTTTTCACCTCGCGGTTATTTTAACCGCGAGATGGTCGAGACGAAGAGGTAGGCGCAGAGTGGCACAGCGGATGGTTGGCTCGCGGGTCACGTTCCTCGTCTCGTCCCGCCTCTGACAATGCGGCCGCTCGGCGCAACACCGACCGGTCATCGTCGAGGCAGCGACGAGCGGGTGCGCTTGGTCGGCTAACCGGATAGCTTGTGCTACCGTCGCTACCGCCACCGCTTCGCTCGTCGTGCATCCTGCGGGACCTTGGCAGTGACAAACTGTGCGACCGTCGTACGCATCTACGTCTCGTTTTTCCGAAGCTCGAGCCATCGCGCCCGCCACTCTCCCGCGATTCTTTGTTCCGCGTTCACTCGCATTCACTCGCGTCCGCGCGCGCTCCTCTCGTCGCACGGGTCAACGAACCGGCCGAGCAAAACCGTGCGTGTTTGCTCGCAGATAATGGTATCGATCATCGTCGACGGTAGCGGAACGCGCGATTACCTTCGCACCTTTGCTGCCGCGTTATCGCCGCGTTTATTCTTCGAACGATACCACCGAGGCGTCCAAGTATACTCGATGTATCTCGAACGTTCGGAATCTTTTTGAAAGACCACGACGACGACGACGTAAGTAGGTAGATCCGTTTTGACGATTCTCTTCCGATTAGCTTACTTCTATTTCTCGAGGTACAAATTACGCGGCTGCGTAGGAACGCTGGAATTTTCACTAGCGAATAAACGCACGGACGTCGTACAAATTAGAGCAGAGTAGAGTGGCGGATCAAAGGCCCGAGTTAACCGAGTAGTTTAGCCACTGGACTGGCAATCGGTCTCCCCTATGAGACCTTGGCAGTGACAGTCAGCCATGCGAATGGCTACCTTTTTGTAGCACGGTGGTTTCTTCGCCAATGCCGCGTTCGCTAATTTGTTACGTATTACGCGGCGGACCTTTAAACAAACCCAGTTTCCGAATCGACGGCAAAAACGTTACTCCAACGCGTAAAATTGGTAGCAAAGAAAGAAAAAGAAGAAAGACGACCATGGAAGCGTGGAAAATGTCGCGTTAGGCGATTAGTCCGCGGGAGCAAAGAACGCAGTGAAACGCAGAAAAGGGAGAGGACGTTGGATATCGCACGTGCGCGATCACGCGTGTATTTAATATTTATCGCCGGTGACAATGCGTGACAGAAAGATACATCGACTTGGCCGGATAAACGGACAGTCGAGAAATACCTCGAATCTTTTTCTCGTGCCAGTTTTTCGCCAATTTCGATCCTCTTCTTCGCTTCGAGCGGAAAACCGCGTGGCCCGCCGGGCCGTCTGACCGAAAATAAAACGTCGCGAAACGACTTCTCGTCGACGAACGGAATCGTCCGGGTGTTCCGTAGTTCAGCCCAAGCGCAAAACCGCTATCGTTTTCCCCTAAATGTTCTTCGTTGCGAAACGCGTAGCCCGTAAAAGGTCGCTGGAAACGGCTTATCGATTATGGAATCGGCCCAGGATACGATGCTTGATCGATGGGAAACATTATCCAATTAATTATACGATGGATCAACGGGCAACAAATTAATTCAACGCGCGACGTAATTTATTTCGCATTGTCCCGTAATTGGTGGGTTGAATGAAAGTGAAAGCTTTCCGTGAATCGCTGCTCGGCGAAAAGGGAATGCAGATTATTCTCGGATCCTTCGCCTTATTCGTCACGTTGCCGATAGATTCGGCCTCGGACACGGATCTAAATATTCCGAATAACAACCATCGGCGACGCTGATCGTACGACCATCGAATGTTACGTTACGCGCGTTCCTCTACGTGTTTCTCGTGGGAAATAGAAGAGCGAGCGGTCGTTTCTCGGGCAATGGCTGGCTCGCGTTTCGGGCAAATGTCGTGGAACGAAGTGGAATCGGGCGAGTAGACGCGCCGCTCGGCCGTTCAAGAGCACCGACGATTAAAGTTTAACCAAACGTGGGTGTTCACTGGGTTGCAGTCGCGTCGTAAATTGCCACGACGGATTACCAGCTCGTAAAATTTCCAGTTCAAGGCCGGACGAAGGATGCTCGCTCGACGCAACGTGGTAGCGAGATCGAATCACGATTTTCTCACGAATCGCGCTAAACCAGCGCGCGTCTTCGGTGTCGTACGACGTTTTTCTCTTTCTCTGTTCTCCATCGACGCGCGACTTCCTCTATGGGAAAAGCATACTCGCGTAAAAGTACACGGAAACGGTTGTCGCGAACGAGCAAGAGCCCTACTTGGACTGTCCGCTCCGTCGTACGTGACACGAGCTCGTAAAGTGACTCGAACAGGTTGTCGACGGATTAAAACGTTTCTTATCTTATTGTCAGGTACAACGAACGAAAGATAGACGGCACGTTATCTCAGACGTGCCAGCGGTGATAGCGCGTCGCTCGATATCTCGGAATTGTTATGTAAAGCACGTTTTTCGTGCTTCTGTCGGCAGGGCGCAGGCGAGACGCGCTCGATTTCAGCGCGATATCTTCAACGCGCGTAATAAAACGCGGTTAAATCGTTGAAAAGTCGTTGGATTCCGTTTCGTCCGGATTCTTTGGCGGCGCGGCTAAGTCGATTTCCGATTCGTTTACCCGTGTTTCGTTTACTCTTTTCTCCTGGTGCTTCGCGAAGTCTTTTCGAGCCAACGCCGAAAAGATACACCGCGATCGAACGACGGTGGACCTACCTTCCGGCTGTGACCTATTTCCCCTAAACTCTTCATTTCCTCGAATTTTTCCCCCGGACGAAAGATAGACCGGTAAATGGGCTGCCTATTCCGATTGTCCCTTTCCTTCTCTCGAGTTCGAAAAGCAACTGGAAACTTCTCGAAGAGATCTGGAAGCCGACCTCCACGGCAAACACTTCGATTATATCGAGAGTCGCGTAGGTTGGGTAATTTTCCTAGTCATCGACGACTCGACTCGATACCACGCACGTACGCGAGACGACCTGGCATTCCGTAATTCATCGTACCTTCCCTGGCTCTAGGTCATTACGATTCCCACGCTTGCATCGCGACGTTCGACCGTACGTACGTACCGCTGACAGCAGAAGAGCTGGATAGTGAGTTTAGTGAGTTTGCGACGTTGCACGAAATCCACGATGCGATGGTAAATCGTGCTCGACCGAGATTCACGCTTCGTTTCTCTACGGTTTATCCGCTCGAAAACCATCCAGAGAGATATCGTAAATCGAACCGAAACGAGAGGGAGGTCGCTCGAAATACGACGTTACTGCCGCACGATACCAAAGTGGTTGGACGCGTGACATCGAAAACGATCCGCGGGGGAGACACGGACGTCGGTTTGAACGGTAGACGAGACTCGGAGACGAGCCAGGTTCGTTCTACTCGAATTGACCGCGTTTAGACGATGTTTCGTCGCTCACGCAACCGATAAGAAGAAGACCCGCGCGCGGGCGAATTAGGTTAGCTGCTTCCGGTTCCGGAGAACGGTGAAAGCCTCCACGAGCGATCTCCCGCACCCATGCACCGCAGCATTCGCAGCAGTTCCTCTGCCGCCAGTACCTCGGCGTTCTTCGAAACTCGTTCCGTGAAAATACGCTCGTCGCCGGGACGCGGAAGATCGGAGCCGAGACGAAGCTGGCTCGTCGTCGATCGTTAACCATTCAGCGGGAGCGAAGGCGACGAGATACCACGGTTACCGCACGCTGCCCCTTCGTCGTCTCGTTCGTGTGCCGTCTTTCTTACGTAAATGCACGCAAGAAATACTCCGTGCGCTCGCCGCGTTACCTCTATATTTAGCTAAAGTTATGTCACGTTATCGTACGCGCGACGAGTAACTTTCTTTTTCGATAAAACTCATTCAAAGTGCGTGCTCGCGTCGGCTATTTTTGCACCCGTGGAATCTCGCGCGGCTTCTGCTTATCCGCAGCGAGAATCTTTTAAAGCAGATCCCTTTGAATACGCGCGTAGGGGCTTGGAAATAGGCGGACGGACCTCGGCCGGTTGCGCGAAATATCTGGCCGAGGGTGAAGAACGTTTCGAGCGACGAAACTTTTCTCCCTCGGGTCGCAGCTTTTCTCCGCGAACACGATTTTTCCGGTTTTACGTCTCCATCGAAGCAACTTCTCGTCGGCGTTCCCGTTTCTCGAAAGAGTCTCCTCTTGTTCCCGAGGAGCGATGCTCCAGCGACGAAATCTTTCCCCAAGTTGCTGTTTGTTGGACATACCTTTTCACGAACACGCAGCAACCGGAGGTGACGAAAAGAACGGAGCCTCGAAGAGCGTGGAGTACTTCGATCTACCGACGACGCGTACGACGTCCTCTTCGGGAAAAGCCACTCGAAGCAATCTCGCGACGCTATGAATGGGATTAACGGGCCGGAAAAATGTATCTCGTGTTGCCTACGTTCGTTTCTTCGCGTACAATGGCGAACATCATCGTACGCAACGTTTAACGCGAAATTAATGCGTGCAGCGGTTAATTACCATTTGACGTTCCGATATCTTTACATGGCATCGCGTTTCGAGTTTCGCTCGCGATTCGATTTACATCTCGATGCAACGGAAATCGGCAAGCGATTGCCAGACAATTTCGCCGGATCGAGAGTTCGATTCCGCGTAAGACGAATGTTTCTTCGTCGTTGGTCGTGTAACGGTGCTGGTTCGAAAGGCTTCGCAAAGCGGTCGACCGACTAGCCGTAGCGCTAATGGAAACTTGCCAAAACCCGTGCTAATGCGGGACCGATTGGCGAATTAGGCCGACGAACATTGTCTTTGGTAATTAAAATCGCCGCAATACTACGCTCTTCTCGTCCTACGTTTCGAAGAGGTCGACGATCAAGTCGAGTCGCGGTACAAATTTTTACCGCTTTATTTCGCGCAAAACGAGAAAAATCGTTAATCTCCTCCGTGAAAAAGAAAAATCTCTTCGATCCGCGACGACGTCGTTGGATTTGCTTGGTCCTATGCCGGTGGAGGAACGCGATTTCTCGCCGGTGAAAACGCAAACGAAACGTAACCACTTTCCTGAGATATCTACGGTTCCGGATCGTGAAGTAATCTTACCAGTTGTGCGTCTGCCGCGTTAACTAAGCGTCGTGGGACTCGTAACGAGGAGTCGCGCGGACTCCTTCATTGCGAAATAATCTCTGGGCTCGTGGAACCGGGGCGCGTCCGTTTCTCGTTTCGAATCTGTTGGTCGTTCCACGCTGTTGCGCGCGTCTGTTCGCCACGGTCGCCTACTATTTTACATAATTCGCCACGTACGAACGGCTAGAAACGGGTTTCCCCGATCTTTTTCGTTATCGATGATAGCGCGTAATCGATAGAAGAAGGCGGATGGATGACGGTGAAACGGAAGTGGCATCGTCCTTCTCGCGCGCTAAACGTTATGCGTGCCGCTACCGTCGAAATTAATAGACCGCCATTACTTGAGCTAGTGAATCGAGTAAGTATTAGGTTCGTTCGTATCTAGTACAAGAGCCTGTCTTGCGAACGAAAAGAATAGATACTCGGGTGATGCACCATTTACCACGTGGAACGCATTTCAATGACGGCGGATTTCGATGACGTTAGAAGACGAGGGTCGCGTCGGTGCTTCCTCGTTAGCTGCTCCACCCTGAATTCGTGGACAACAAGGGCAACCGGAAGCCATCCGTTTACGTTATTGCTTATGATTGGAACGTTCGCATTTTAAGAGGCAATAAGAAACGAAGCGTGAAACGTTTCAGCGACTCGCCGTATCTTCCCTATTACGTTCTAGTTTCGTAACGCGCGTTTCGTGCTGCTTTGCAGCATACGGGGCGTGCAATTTGTATACCGTGAGACGAGCGCGTGTCTCGTATATCCTCGCGCGGGTCGCGATAGAAACCGCCCAGTCTCCTCTCGGCTTTTCGCTCGTCCGGCAAACGGAGATTTTTTGACTCGCTGCCAAACGTACGAATAAAATAGCGGGTTCGTAACTCGTTATCTCTGGGATATACAGCCGCGCCAAGTCTTACCCTTGGACCGTGGACTCGCGAGAAAGAGAGAGAGAGAAAAAAAGATCGTGCGATGGGGCATCGAGGGGAAAAAGGGAACACAGCTGGGACGATCGAATGGGGAAAAATCGGCGATTCTTGGAGGAAGCGGTGGTTTCGTGGAGTGTGCGCGCGAGTAACGGAGTGGAGAGTTTGACGGGGCGTGACTTTCATCGAACCGACGATACCCGATCCCGGCGAAATACCGCAGGCTCCTCGTCTCCTCGATTTTCGAATATTTGGCCGCGGGCCAAGTCCTTCTCATCGGTCGAGCAGCATCCCCAGTCACGACATCGGATACGTATTAATGGACAAACCTCATCAGCGGTCTGTTAAAGACGCGTTTAACGATGCCCGGACCCGACATCGGCTCCCGTCTTCTCGCAGCCTGCCTTTGCAGCTCATAAATCCTTGCGACAACGAAGCCGGCTACGCGTACCTCGGGACACCGCCGGTAATTGCCTCGGTACGAGCCGACACGTTATCACGCGCTTTTTATTACCTTCTTCTACTCTTTCCATCTCGTATTTCGGCCATCGTACGTCTCCCGTCTTATATTCGCTCCGCCAACCTTCTTTTCACTGATTCGTCCAGTTCTACTTAATTTTTTCCGATCGCGTTACCGCGCGTTCAAACGAAATTTAAGCGACCCGCTTTGCGAATCCACGCGAACGGACGATTCGCGTTCGGAGAATTCTCGGTCGGTCGGTGATCGCCGGGTACACCTGGCGACGCTGCTCCGAGAAAAGGCGGATTAGTATCGCGCTTTATCGATTTCGTGTCACGATAAACTGCTTTCTGTCGTCGGTGGAAGCCATACTCGCGTGCCTTCTGCCAATCTCTGTACGCTGGAACGTTCCTTGCGGTTCACGGTCGACGCTATCGCGCCGGAAAAATCGATCGATCGGATCGACGGGTCTGGAGATCGGAAAGCCGTGTCGTCGTCGTCGTCGTAGACGAACGTCGGAGAGCCGTGCGTGGCGAGGCGATCGCCGACTCGGCGGAGGCGTTACCGAGGGAAATGGAGAGAGGCGAGGTCGATATTCGAGGAATCCCTCCGACGAGCTAGCTCCTTATACCTGCTCGTGCATTATCTTCCGTTAACTGCGGCGCATACCGTTATCCATTCCTCGCGTTTGCAACCACCAGCTGTACCGGTCGAGCTGGAATTCGCGTAGGTCTCGATCTGCCACGATCGAGAGACGCGAGCGCGCGTCGTCCACCTTTACTCTTACTTTCGCCCAACGACCGGCCGTTTATCGCCGATCGACTAGCAGATGGTGACACCGATTTTTCACGCAACGCAAATTCCTATCTTTGCATCGGCGTTTGGCAATCTTCCATCGCGTGTCTCTCTCTCTTGCTTGCAGAACATGGAATGAGAGAATCGAGCTTCCTTCAGGGATGAACTCCTGACGAGAGAGCAACGCCTGCCACCATGATGGAACCACCAGTTACGAGCAAGGTCCTGCGGGCTCCTAACCTGAAGAGAGGTCAGGAAAACGTCAGGATTCAGGACAGGGTGAGTAGAAGGAAAATTCGTTCGTCCCACTCGTCGTGGGGTTGGCAACTAAATGATCGCGGATTTTGTCGTTAGGCGTGGTATTGACAAAAACCGCGATCGCTTAGTTGCCAACCCAATAGAATACGCGCATGTTGCGAACAACTTCCGGCGTTCGTCAGAGTTAGCGCGAGCTAGCTTTTACTCTCTTGTCGCCTACTTTGACTTGCATCAGATCGTCCGAAAAGTGTCTTTCGTTTACAGACGCGTCTTTTACAACGATGCATCTTTGTACAAACGTGAAACCTAATCTGTCGAACGTTGTGATCTGTATTTTGATAGAACAAAATGGATCGTACGTAATTCGATGAAACGGAAAATGTGCGTCCATTATTTCCTTATGAAACGAAAGAAACTTTTCGGACGACCTACTAACATCTTCTCCAGGTAACACTGCAAAGACGATCGCCTTTTCTCTGTTCGTTTCTGCGCGAATCTACTAGCAAGCTACTCGCAACGCATTTACGAAAACGCTGCTCCGTAATCGCACGATCTGGAAAATTAGAACCGCGTTGCGTTAAAGAGGAAAGCGTGCTTTGATTAATCGGCGTATCTAACGCCTGTACAGAGCAGTAAGCGGTTAAACGAGCGATGGCTCAGTCGATGTCACCGGTTTTTGCCGCGCTTCGCACGTTCGCGCAGCTTAACAAGCTTCCCCCTGCTTCGATCGTCCGTCGGTAGCGTTAGTCGGATTTCGCGTGGCATATTTAGAAATTTGGGAAAAATTCGCCACCCTTGCAGCGCGGATTTTTATCGGAAATTCGAAAGTGCAAAAATCCATGGAACGCGTATGTCGTTCTATTTTCTACGAACGTTGTCCCGATAGCGATGCAACGCTATTTCGAACGTAAAGTTCGAGCAGCCGTCGTTCAACGTTTCATCCGTCGAGATGGAAAACGCGAACGATTGGCGCGACGAACTTGCCGCGACGAACTTGCCGCGATAGAAGCGGCTTCCACACAAAGCGGCGTGACGTACGACTGACACCGGCCAAGACAATAGTCGCAGTCCAACCGTGTGGATTTCTCGATACGCGCCGGATGCGCGTTATTATTATGCATCCCTGTCCATGCAGCAGCCCCGGATTGACGTCACCGCGATTCTCCATTTTTCGAGAGCTCGCCTCGCCTCGTCTCGGAGCCGCGGCTGCGGCCACGCCGCGCCGGTGTGTCAAGTATGCGCGAACGTGGGCGACGCGCTGCCGTGCACAACGCGCGTTGCACTTGCAGCTCGCATTCCGTGGCCGGTCGTTCCTCGAGGCCTCGGAGTCTTCCGCGACGAGTCGCCGCTCTCTGCGGAAAATCTCAGCGCTCGTTTCCATGCCACTTTCCCTCTCGAACGAGTGGATCGGATTACACGACTCTCGAGACGCGACGCGACGCGACGCGTGCGCCTGCACACGCTGCCTTCGTTACATCAACCGTCGCGCAACACTCTGTTATTTTGTTGTCTCGCCACCGAGCGTCGCGTTATCGCGATCAACGTGGATGTCTTCGTCTTGCGGCTGTAGCATCGTACGAATCGAACAGAGGCTATCGGTAGTCCTCTATCGACGTGTCGAACGACAAACGGTACGACCCTGTTCGGGAAGAAAAATCTTTGGCAATGGAATTGAAAGCTCGAGGCGTCTCGAAACGGCGTGAGTCGCTGGCTCGGCGCTCGTTCGAACAAGTGGTCGTCGATAACCGGATAATCTTCTTTACCCTGTGAACCGTGCTTCGAAGCGATTACGACGATAGGCGCCTCCTGTCACTAGAGTCGCGTACTAGAAGATGTACGAACGTTCGATCGACGTTCGCGTCGTGGTCGAAACGACCGAACTTTTAAACCATTTTCACGTTTGTTCTTAACTTTGGAAGTTAAACTTACTGCTGTAGAGAGAGAGCGATCGATGGTTCGAAGAAAAAACGTGTCCGTTCGTTCGCTCGGCTGTTTAACGCGATCTTTCGACGTTTGCTCTGCGACTCAGCGAAACCGATCGTCGACGTTTCCAGATCGGAGAATGTTTAGATTATCGACGCTCGGTTCGCCGCGAACGCCGATGACTGACGCGGTTTCCACGTTTCATCGCCCACGTTTCTTTCACTTCGCCCGCTTTGTCCCTTTTTCCGACCAGTCGAACTTTCGCCGATCGCGCAGATTGCGTTTGCGATTTTTCCGGGAAAAGGGACGCGCAGATTTCTCTTTGAAATTTCAACTTCGAAACTTTGCTCGCGAACGAAAAACGTCGTACGCCCGCGCGAGCTCCGAAATCGCGATTGTATGTAAACGAACGCGTGGGTGGGCGGCGGAGAATCGGTTCTACGCTCTGCCCTCGCCAGTTTTTCGCAGCGACAGCGCTGCTTCGTCGCTGCCGCCTGTCCCAGCGATCGAGCTTAAAATTTTAATTGTTCGCGTTTGGCAAAGACCTTCGAAATCTTCAATCGGTTTTCTCCGACGATTTTGCAAATATCGCGATTTCGTCGTTGCCATTGACTTCCAAATGATCGCGGTCCAGAAGTGCGAATCTGGTCTTGAATTCGGAACTCGTTTCCGTCTGACCAAGACCTCGACAAATTCGTCGGGGATGCAGTCGCGAAACAGGTGTATGCCGTTCGCAGCTGGTGCGGATCGTTGACCTAGTCGACACACTTTACCCGGCGAACCGCTTGCTTTTACTTTTTCTTCGAAGGACCAATGTCGTGCGTTTCGTCATTCGTAAATCCGTGTGCCCCTCCACTAATCGCCAACAACTCGGTCCACGGTTGTACCACGCGACGTAAACTTCCAAAATTTCCGATCCGGCGAATTCCGTTGAAAGTTACGTCAACTTTGGCGTCGAAGAAATTTCAAACGTAATTCCCCATCGATTCTTCTCCCTCTTCTTCTCTCGAAACACCGATCAGACAGGTGTGACAGGTGGAAAGTCACATGCCCGTGGCTGGATGCGATTTCCTGTTTCGTCTAACGGTGCGACACAACGCCGGTTCTTCCTCTGCGTTCTCAGCGACCGATCTTTTCATTTACACGCCGACTTTGAATCGATCGATCCGATATCTCTGAATTTCCAAGGAATTTTCTCCGTTTCCTCTCGCTCTTTCGACTTTCGTCGACGATGCGCCAGCTAAAAGAATACAGGAATTAATATACGAGGTGAAGATGAAACGCGCGTTCTGCGACCTGGGTGTCTAACGCTTTGACCGCCACGTTGGTCGTATATGACCCACCACCGTTTCTCCTGCGACGCCACGGTGGCCATTGTCGATGACTCCAACTTCTTACAATTGTAAAAATTGAACGAAAAATCGACAGTCAGGGAATTTTGAATGTAACCGATAAATAGAAGATACTTTGAAGTAAAAATTGCCCCATTGAGCAATTAAACATTTTTACTAGAAAATCGACAAAAAAAAAAAAAAACGAGGACAAATCTTGCACTGTGTTAACACTAGAATTACCACACCAGTCAAATCGACTGGGTTTACAATTTATTTTAAAATTCCTACTTCGTGTTATATTTTGCATCTAAGGGTGCACTGTGTTAAAACAGTGTGGCTTCCTGAGCGAAACATGTGGTCTCGTGTCAACGACCTGGGAAAACCTTTTACACTTTATTACATCGGATGTTAATGTCCAATAAGGGACACACCTTTGTCTGCCATCACAGCCCTTTCGCCACCATTTTCATCCTCTCGCGTGTCACGGGCTTTTATCACTCGCCTGTAGTCGGCTTTTAATAAAATTGCTTCTTATCGCGCGACCAGCTCCTCCTCCTTTCTTTGCTTTTTACCTACGGACTTTACTTTTCGGACGTTACCCGAACGCTTATAATTCTCGATTCCAAGCAAAAGCGAATTCGTGTACTACGCGAATGGTTAAAAGTGGCACGGTCGAACTTGCACGAACCGGGACAAAGCGAACTGGAACATTTCCGAGCGAGAAATGCGACCAAGCGATCTTCTTTAATTGTACCGTTTCAGGTTTTTGCTCTTAGCGTTTAGCAAACAAAACAGTTTACGGCAACCTGGGTTCTTCGTCAACGTCCGGCTTTTTATTACGAAGCGCGTAAAAGGAAGAAACGTGGTCGACTGCGCAAGAATCCCGGCGAACTGCCATTACGTTCTTTTTTTTTTTTTTTGCCGAGTCTTAATCAACGAGCTTTCGCGTCGCATTAACACATGGCATTGGTCGTTAAAGCGTGCAATTAGATAATTCGCGCCGGCCGTTCGATCGTTTCGATGGAAGCTTCCATTGGGAAAGGGGGAGAAACGTATCGAGCGAATTTCGACCGATAGCGAATCTCCGAGGAATGAATTTCTCATGGCGGAAGCGGAAGGGACGTTGCCTCCGCACGACGGATACGGAGATCAGCGTTTGAATTAATTATTCGGTCGTTCCATTCTAGTCGCGCGAGTTCCATCCTCGATTTGCACGAGTTCGTCCCCTTTCGCGTTTCAAGTTCGTTGCCCGGCCGAATACGCGTTCACGCGAACGAAAATAGATGGCCGATTCTTCCGTTCTCCGTAAAAGAAATAGCGTAACGTATCGAGATTTTTATCTTCGAATAACTTCGTTCCGAAAGCTAAGAGACCGCGTTCGGTTGCTTCCTTTCCAACGACGAGACGCGCGATTCCCTTGCAAAACGTCGACCGTATGACGCGCGCTAATACGACGTTCTCGTGTCGCCGATTAATAACGTACGTCGATCGACCGTCGATTCTCTGGCGGCTTACCGAGTTCCTATGTAAATTTCGACGAACGTACGAAGTACACGGTTTTGGCGGTTCATCGAATCGACGAGCAGCTCGATTACATCATCGGGCTAAATAACTCGACGTCGTTTCTCTGCGATTACGTGTGTGCATATGCGTATTTGCGTTGCTCGATGTCCGACTGTTCGCCGATTGAATTTATCAACGATACCGGCAACTCCCACATTTCCCTACGACCTCGATGGAGCTTGGTCCGAATTACTTGGCGCAACTTTCCTAAAGTAGCGTTTATTCCGTCGATCGTATAACAGGTACTTGCGAAGTTAAATTGCAACGGTGGTTCCCGTTTGGCTTTCTCTTCCACTTCCGAAAGAAGTTTTCCACTTCTCTTTTCCATTACTTAAACTTTACTTAAATGGTTCTCGAGTAACAAACCACGTCCGTTTCACGCGTACAAGCTATGGCCGGGTAACGCATATCCAGTAGCACACACCATGCGATTCCCTGTGGAAGAATAAGAGGCGAACACGGCAATGATATTTTCTCTACGCTTCGTTTTCGAGTAAATCGAGTTTCGAAGATTTATCAAGTATGCTGGAACGTGGCTACACGTGCCACGTATATCGAACGTATAGGATACGTTTGCACGATACCACTGGGACTACCACACCAGTCGAATTCGCTGGTTTTACAATTTTATTTTACAATTCCTACTTCGTGTTATATTTTTCCCCGCAATGATGTAATGACTTTCGCAACGATAACTGAAAGAATAATATAATGAATTTTATTTTCTTCTTTATGTATTCAAGCTGAAAATAATTTTATATCGAGGCTACTTATACCAATACCAGTCAAAATGATCGACACCTTTCAAAGTGTAAAAGGACCCTGCAATCTGTTTATCGAACCCTAATTAACCAGTTTCCTCGTTTTCTACGACTTCCCACACGGTTTTCAAACTTTTACCGAGTATCGTTCGATATGACGATATCAGTTATCCGGAAAATTCCTAGATGCCAACACTAGAAACACCACAGCAGTCAAAATGACTGGCTCTACAATTTTATAAACGTGTCAACCCTCGTTTAGGGATCCCAGATGGATTAATAATAGCAAAAATCTGCTACGTAACATGGAATTGCTTCTGTAAGAAAGTAATAAATCGATAAATATACAAATATTCTTTTATTAGGTATTTTTTAAAGACCAGTCATTTTCACTGGTTTTGGTAGAAATAGCTTCGTGTTTTGTCTATCGGTAGTCGTAATGATAACGCGCGCTGTGGCTGTATCCCGTGTAGTCGAAAGTAAACGCTACGCGACCAGCTCGTGGCGCACGTAGCCGCCTACTTTCGGCGCCAGAAATCCAGAAATTGCAGATTCGCTTTCGTCCGGCGGGAGAAGATTTTTCGGGCATACATATTCAGCGTTCCGGTTTTCGTTCGCGATCCGCTGGTTGCATAGACCGTTTCAATCTAAAGCCGCGATCTCGCTTTCGGAGTTTTACTTTCTTCCTTTGAATCGATAGCCTACAATCGCACGGCAATAACCAGGCCAAATTCGAGTTACGTGGTCGGTCAATTTCAGCCGACGTTTCCACGCCGCGATTTTAGTCCGCGACTCGTCAACGCCGGTTCAATACCGATCGAACTTTCCCTTTCGATGCTTGGTCGCGTTACAAAACGCCAGACGCGGAGGTGGAGGTGCGAGAGCAGAATTACGCTTCACAGCGACTGTGGGAGGCCGAAAATCGTTTCACTAACGTGGGTGGAAATTTCGTATTCGCCGTCCTTAACGAGCGAGGACAGACAAGCCAAGTGCCCACGTAGGATCCTAGAGTAAACACGATTTCGTTACGTGGACCGCCTCGAAAGCCTGAAAGGACGCGAGAAAGCACGTTTCGATAAGAGCGAACATGCACTTGCGTACTTCGGTCTGGTTCCTCACTCGCGAGAATGGTTGACCGAAGATCGTCGCATGTCGCGATGAAACATCGTCGTTGAATTGCAAGCAGCAAGAAAGCACGATCGAGTAGCGAAGCTCTTCGTCGAGGATTGTCGTCTAGGCGCGAATTTCAAGACGCACGAAACGCGCAACTCGATCTTTGACTCTGCTATTCTCATCTTCCGTGGAAACGTCCTCGTCGGTTTTTCGCATCGGTCGACTATCGGAAACGACCATGTACGTCGAAATAGGAGAAAAATGTGGCGAGAGGGAAAAGTAGGGAGAGAGAGAGAGAGAGAGGGAGGGAGGGAAAATCGAACGGACATCGTCGGGTAAAGGCTTGGCAAGTGGCAGATATACGTTACAGTCGCGGTCTCGGGAGTGGGGTTACACGATCGTCGGTCGGAGCGGTAGCCTGGAGAACACCTCAGTTCGGAGTCGGACGTCCTCCGCCGCTCTTCTTCCTCCTGCTTTTCCTTCCATCTCCGGTCGCTCCGTTCGTTTTCCTCTTTCTCTGTGCGACCGGCTCGTTAGCGGTCACGCGATCGCCGCTGCGAGCAATTACCAGCGATTATAAATCGACTCGTTGCGCGACTAACCCGGTCCTCTGAAACGCCACGTCGCGTTCGATTTTTCGTTCGGCCGGTGTTTTCCTCTGTTCGATGCGACCAGTGATCGTGGAAGTCTGGCGCAGGCCAGTGTCGTGAATTCGTGAAACGATTTCCTTGGCCAGTGGGAAGGTCGCTGAAACCGAAGAAGGCGGTGATGCTCGAGCGGAAGGAAACGGCTCTCCCGACACCTCTAGCATCGAAGATGCTTTGAGCGACGTTCGTGCTGTTTACGGCGACGCTGCGAGTCTCGGAGGCACGCCAGTGCGTCGACACGTCTCGGTTAATTTACACGCGTGCGAAGCACCGCGCCGACGCTTCCAAGCTACGATCGTTCGCCGTGTCTGGCAAACGCACGCGATCTACACGCTGATAAACGTACAGACGAACATAGAGGGAGTAGCAAATTGAATGGGAGGAAGATGGAATGAGATTTAAGATGCGTGCGCTGGCAAGCCACCGGAGGATCGTTGCCCGAACCTCTCGATCCGAAACGAAGGTCAAAGTCGCGTCGTAGCGACGATTCGCGGCGAAACGAGAGAAACGACTTCGCGTGCCACTTCGCCAGCAAGGATACGGATAATTTTGATGTTCCATCGCGGTGCCGCGACTCGACGGGGAAAGCCAGGCTCGTCGAGGGAAAACGGCGAGAGATGCGAGAAACCGGGGACACGCGGTGACCGAGAAACACGACACGCGAACACACCCTGCACGGACTCGTGGAGGAAAATTGCACGGGAGAAATGGCTCTGATAGCTCCGAGGAACAGCTCGCCCGTGGTACGGGACAAGGAGAGCATACCAGCCTACGACGTACGTACGCACGCACTCGCGATTATCTTCTTTTAACGCCTGCCGATCTCCTGCTACGTCTGTTCGGTGTTCTGCGATCGTTCGTTCTTTTCCGGTGCCTTGCGTCCTTCTCGGACGTCGAGGAGCTCGTCGCGTTGTTCGACAGACGCGCGAGGACAGCGTATGCGCATAACGATAATTTCTCGTCATTCCAGCGATCGTTCATCGAGTAAAGTTTACTCGAATGTCGACGATTCCGCCGTAATTGCACTTCCGTGGTAGATGCCGTTAGTCGGATGGATGTCGCGTGGAAGGATAAATACGGGACGAATAGAACGATAGTTTGGGAAATTTTGGAGAAGCAGCTGCGATGTAACTCGCAGCAGAAGTCGAGAAAGATCAGAAAATTCATCGCGGCGATGTTATCGATTCGCTGAAATATCAACGACCGTGATATTGAAAAATAATACGGTTGCAACGCGGTGTTGCGATCTCGTTATATCACGAACGCGTATCGAAATAGCCGCATTTTCACGTGGAAACATCGCGGCGTTACGTAAACGCGTTAACTTCCGATATCGTTCCGGCCTCGTGTCCATTCATACGTCTGAAAGAACGCGCTTTCCTCGCGTTAACCGACTCTCGGAGGAAACGATTCGCTTTGCTTTTCCTCGCGGACGTCGTCTAGTCTGTGTCAGCTGGCGGTCGTAACGTATAGTCGACGGTGGAAAGTGGTATCGTCGATTAGCGAAATCGAATCGCGGTTAACGCTCTGCAAGCGAATTAATCGATCTTATTCTCCTTCCATAATTCGTATATATTTACATACTTGGCGCCACGCGTTATTACCTTATTTCGTCCAACGTGAATGGAGTTATTACGCGGTCGTTGATCTCCGATGTACGTTTTCGTATTACGTTTCGATAAATTACCGTTGCTTCTACCTCGATGTCGTAATGTTGGCGGAACAGTCCGGCTGGCTGGATGCAAAACTGACTTGGTCGACGAGTTTGTTCGAGAGAGTGTCGAAAGTACCATAATATCGTCGTTAAATCTTATTCCCGTGATTCGACTCGTCGCATCTCGGATTCTTTTACCGCAAGCCGGTTCTTCCTTTTTTCGAGATATCGACGAGTTACCGAATCCGGCGAGAATTACCGGCGACAACTTCCAGTCGCCCGAAATATCGAAGCAAGTAAAACGAAAATAAACGCCCGCGACTGTGCAGAAAGATGAGTTCGTTTTACGACGTTGCAGTTTACTACCGCGCAATAATCCACGGGTTTAATTATTCCGCGAGATTGATAAGAAAAGACCGGTTTCGAAGCGTAAAGGCGAACCGTGTACCTGCGCGTACGTTGCCTTCTGCGTTAACTGCTACATTGTTACCGCGAACAATCGCGTTACAGCGCTCGCTCGAGCAACGCGATTTCGTTTGTACGCGGATGTTTTTTTTTTCCACAAATTTTCGTTATATAATTTTCTTTGTCACGGCGAATAAAAAGGACGAGGCGAAGTTAACCGCACGAGCTACAGTTAGTCGACGGTTTGAATTCCACGCTGCTGCTCGATGCGCGCACGACACAGTGATTTCACAGAGACAGTTCGCATCGAATCGTCTTCCAGCGAAGAATCTAACGAGTGAATATAACAAGCGTAAATTCTGAATAGAAAATGTTACGATGCACGTGCACTGGAAAAATATAAATGCGTGTACGTATGCATATGTACGAGTACGTTCTTCAGTTTCTGTGGGAGAAAGGGGGCTTCGCAATTACGCCGATTTCACTGAACGCGGTCAGTCGGTATCCTTAGGGATATCCTCAGGTTACTAATATATCGTCGATATTTCAAGGTGCTCAAAGGGATCAACGCGTATCGTCGGTACGATATCGTCCACGTTTATCGACAGACCGCATTTTCGTTGAGAAAGTATTGGCGATATTATTGATAGATCTCGTTGCACGAAATTCTCGATTTTGAACAGCCGTATTTTACCGCTTTTGTTCCCTAATTTTAATCGACCCACCGTCGAACCATCGAGTTGTTTCGTTCGAAGACCGATGGCAAAAGTTTCGCCGTAAAAGCTGGCGAGGAAAATCGTCGCCGCGATAAACGTTGCTCTCTGTGCACGCCGAAGCGATATTGCCGTTTGATCTAACGTTAAAAGCGCGCCCGTTGAAAAGCCTGGCGATAGCGCGTTAATAACAGCCAAGCTTCGATGATTCGCATTCATTCGCACGCGGTGAAAAATACCAAATCGCGCCAATCGATTCACCGATGCGATCGTTGCTTCCACCTTGGGAAAACAGAGCCATTCACGCGTCTCTCCCGCGGCCAGTTTATCGAAACCGAATTGAAATCGACGTGGAATAAGTATAAAGCCTTGTCGGTTCGTTGCACATCGGTGTTCGCGTCGATTCGTCGATCGATCGTTCA
The DNA here is from genome assembly GCF_011952255.1 of Bombus vosnesenskii. Classification (NCBI taxonomy): domain Eukaryota; kingdom Metazoa; phylum Arthropoda; class Insecta; order Hymenoptera; family Apidae; genus Bombus; species Bombus vosnesenskii. Next base: position 677,126 of record NW_022884330.1, on the reverse strand, counting down.
ACGTCGGATCTCTTTTCGCGATTTCCTTGCAACTTTCGAGCGCGAATCGCGAGTCTAACTCTGCACATGATTTTCACCCGACCGGTAGAGAGCAGGCAGCCAGCCCGTCAAAAATGCACGGAAAGGCAGCGCGTGGCACACTTTCCGCGATAGTCCTTTTCCCCGGCATGCGAGAACGCTGCATCAGACTCGGCAACCACCTGCCTTCTTTCTACTCGCAGTTTATCTTCGGTACCGTTGCCACGCACCAGCATCGTTTCCAACTTTATCTCTGTCCTAGCTCGCTCGGTGCTACCGACCAATCGAGCGTTGCTCGGCCCAACGAATTACGCTTTTAATATGCTACCGCTTGCAAATCGAAAGAAGATACGCGACGTAACTCCTGTTTCTTCTCTTTTTTCTTTTTTTTGTTTGATCTTAACAATTTATCGACCGCTAGCGGTTCGACAGCATACGCGCGTCCGACCGCCAGCTCAGGCACAGATTCTCCCTGGCGCCGGCTCTATTTCGGTTTAAACTTTCCAATAGCGTTCTTTCGTTCGTTGAAAATGGTAAGCTTTTCAAACTGTGGGAGCTTACGAAGCAACGCAACTGAGCAAGGTACCTTGGTACTAAGTAACAAATTACTGTTCAACAAATGAGAAAGATTCTTGGCGACAAAGATCGATTAACTGGCTATTGGTCGGTAAGCGTCGGCGACAGAAAACCGAATATTAGGCTATCGGTCGATAGTGTCGAGCTGTGATTGACTGCCCTGTCCGTTGCTCGACGCGATCAATTTCCACGTACCTTCTAAGAACACGAGGAGAAATAATATGTTTTACGTCGATGTATCTGAAAGGTAGGCTGTCGTTAACTGTACTGCGTTGCTAATGTCCTCCGCTGTCGGAGCAACGTTAAACATATTTATATACAGGGTGGTTGGTAACTGGTGGTACAAACGGAAAGGGGGTGATTCTACGCGAAAAAAGAAGTGGAAAATATAGAATAAAAATTTGTCGTTCGAGGCTTTGTTCGCGAGAAAATCGACTTTGAATTTTCGGTCGGTACGCGTGCACTTTATCGCGTCTCGTTGTAACGGGTCTCACTGTAGATCGTTGTCTCGATTGACGTTATTTTTAAAATTTTTAAAATTTTTAAATTTTTAAATTTTTGAATTTTTAAATTTTTAAATTTTTAAATTTTTAAATTTTTAAATTTTTAAATTTTTAAATTTTTAAATTTTTAAATTTTTGAATTTTTGAATTTTTGAATTTTTGAATTTTTGAATTTTTGAATTTTTGAATTTTTGAATTTTTGAATTTTTGAATTTTTGAATTTTTGAATTTTTGAATTTTTGAATTTTTATTCCATATTTTCGACTTCTTCTTTCGCGTAGAATCATCCCCTTTACGCTTGTATCACCAGTTACCAACCACCCTGTATATATAAATGTACGTTTAAGGTACGGTTGTTGGACTCGTCGTACCGTATCTTTAATTGTGCCAATCGCTACGCTGACCGCCTCGACCTTTTTGCTGCAAATACCGCTTCGTTGAAACGCAAGCCTTGTATAGGCTTGTGGATGACGATTCGATATTGCGTATGTCTTTTTCGTCTGTCTGATATTCGTGTATCTCTGTACGCCAGATATTTACCTTTTGGATTGAACATTTCCCCCGCTATTTTTCAGAGAATACTTGCGAACATTCTTAGAAGGAACGGACTGGCAGAGTTTTGCGTAAACTACATTGACGACATTTTAGTTTTCTCCGAAACATTCGATCAACGTATCAGGCATACGGAGATGTTGACGAGAGCTGTTAAGAAAGAAGGCTTCCGATTGAAACTGGCCGAATGTAATTTTGCAAAAAGTTCAGTAAAATATCTTGGTCACATCATGGAAAAAAGCGGAAGAAATAATCTCAGAGCAATACGCGAATTTGAAAGCTCAAAGAACAAAAAAAATGTAAGACAATTACCGGGGAAAACGAATTTTTATTATAAATTTATAGAAGATGTCTGCAAACTCCTGCAACAACTTCGTAACTTATTAAAAAAAAAATGTCCTATGGCCAAATACGTTCCGTTAATGAATGGTACGGTACGATACGATTGAGCGAACCTGAAACGAGTTCCTTCGAACCACTTTCAGCGAAGAACGTTCGGAGTCCCTTCGATAGGGCGCGTGTCGCGTTCAATTATCATCGCCTCGTAAAATGCGTCGTTTCGAGCTAAACCATTAGCGTTAACATTTAGCCTTCTAACCCGGCTCATAAACATACATTTCCAACGCGAAATGGCTAGCTCGACCTCGCTGTAAACAATGCACGATTATAGATTACAACTACGATATCCATTGGAGGGTCTTTAACGGAGTTATTTAGCGAATAAGAAGCGCGCGAGTGGCGTGGTGGCCGAGCGAACGAATTCGGGAAGTGAAAGAAAATACGTGTTTGCGAGGCAACCGACTTTTTGTCTTCCGTCGGCGAGACTACCGCGTCGTATAGGGTTCCTTAGCGTAAATTAAAGCCATTGCTGCACCAACGCGGCCATTATCCTCAGCCGGGGCATGCGTTTCACAGCAAAGTAGATGTACGTTCCCTTTTTTACCGCTGAATTTCGTTGTTTCGCGAGACGCTTTTCCCCGAGGTCGGAACGAAGCTTCGAGCCATGGCGAAACGAAGGAGAGTAGAGATACGCGTCCACTTGATGGTGGAAGTTTCGCGAGCTACCCTCGAGAGTATTTCTCGCGAGTGGACACCGCATCGAGAGTGGCTGTCTTGTTTGATCGATTGAGTCGCATAGTCGCTACGAACGCCCACCTGCGAGAAATACTCGGCAGAATGAGTCAGGAATAGCTTTATTCTCGGGTGGACACGCGGCTTAAATCACAAGGTCCATGGGTTTGCTGATCGGCAAACCGGTCGATAAATAGACGAATAAATAGGTACGTAGAATACATGGCGGAAGCGAGCTAGTCGATGGGTCCCGATTAGATCTGTTCTCACGACTGCGTCGATGCATAATACGTAAACGTATAGGAACACGTCGTGGAAAGTTCATCGAATGAGTTTCGACTCTCGAATGCTAATTATAGTTCAAATGGCACACGACTTTTCCCTACGCGAACAGAAACGTACGCGCTCTATCGGTCAACCGGTTGATAACCGATCCAACGCGTTCTCCTCGACTCTGTTTTCTCCGCGAGGATGATGCGGGCTGTACGGGCGATTAATCGCCTGGCGGTGGTCGGGAAACGTCGCGGACATTAACGCGGTAATCAGCGAGATCGAAAGATGGGAAGAATCGCCGGTGCACGTGCCCGAGTTCCATTCGATCGGCCCGGTTAGCGGTCGAATAAATCGATCGATACGGCGCGATAAGCCGCGTTTATCGTCGAAGCACGCGTAAATTTCCGTGTCTGGCGTTCGCTTAACAACCGTTGTACGCGCTTGTCGGCCGTGTCTGCCGTAGTAGCCTTCTCACTCGCGTACGAGCTTATTCTTATTCTTCGCCGATGCGGTATAACTGTACCAGGGTGTGGCTTACACGCCGCGACTCGACGCGCCGCACGCGGGGAAAAACGGTCTTGCACGAAACTCCTAATGGCCCGTTAGATCGATCTGCTATGGTAACGCGAATACGTATACGTGCATGCGACTTTCCTCCAGCCCTCGTGCGAGTCGCACCCTCCGCCATCCGGTTCGCTTTCACCCACGTCGTTTTTGTCGTACTTTTTAGAAAGAGAGAAATCTCGCTCGATGATTTTGTACGCGATCGATCGTAGCACGTGGCAACGAACGGAAGCCCATCTTGTTGCAAACAAATTTCTTCGATCGATTCTATTCCACGACCTGAAGTTATCGTAGTTGGCTTGTTAGCGGCGATCGCTCACGGCCGAGATTCGTTCCATCGCGAGAAAACGACACGATGAAAAAGGCGGAAAAATTGCGGTGAACAGGCACGGCACATTCGCGGAAAGAACGCGATGCGATAGATGCGGCGGCGAGGTAAAATATCCGACGGCGATCGGTTCCCTCAGTTTTCCAGACGCTTTGGTGCGAACTTAGCTTTATCCGTCGACGATCTTCCCGCGTTTGCCGATTCCTCTTCAAGTTTTACCTCTTTCATCCGACAGATATCGCGTTCATCGCACGCGTTCGACGGATCTGTCGGCTGGGATATTCCTGACGAAGGCTGGAGAAAAATTCCGCTCGATACCGATCAAGCACGCGTTTCAGCGAGTACCGTTTTACACGCTCCCGTTGGCAAAGGGCGTGCGAACGTTGCTCAGTTTTTCCTACAAGAACAGCGACTGCCGGTCGGACCTCGCAGACGCTACGAAAGAAGAAATGGACGCGTCATTGACCCGTGAAGCAATCGCGTTAAGCTCGAAGGCATCGTTTTCTTCCTTTTGTGTTCGCTAAAATATGCTACTCGAACGTCGTGGAACGCATCGCGCAATTTCGAAGCGCCAAGGAGATGAATTATTTGAAGCGCTGTCTCGTGGAGTTGGCTACGCACGTAGCAGTTTAATTAGCCTTCTCTGCCTCGGCCGTTGCAAACGAGTTTAGCGATAAATATTTATCGCGAATAAAGCTACGCTCTTGAAACCGTTCTTCGTCGCGTATTCCTCCGCGAGAACACGCTGCACGCCCCCTGTACTTTTCACACCTCGCGACACCCGCTTCGAAAATTTACGAATTTCTCGCCAAAGTTGAACTTTGCGCGCATTTCCTCGGTTTTGGTCGAAACAACGGAGTTTGTATCTTTTTTCGCGAACTATCCGTTCAATCGTACTTTTCACCTTCGTCTTTCCCTTTCTGCTCGATGAAGTAAGATGCGGCGCGATTCCGCTCGCAGCTAAATACTTATCGTCGGCTGCGATTAGCTACGTCCTTCGAAAGATTCATCGTCGCGAGTTGTGTTTTGCGTATGCACAGGCATTATCCCTTCCACGATGCTGCGTGTTCCGTGCAAAATTACGCATGCCGAGTCACGCGTCGTCGTGGAAAACGTTTCTCGAATACTCGACTGGAATATCGTGGAATCGTTAAATATGTTTTTCTATTAAAACGTCTTCTGGCTGGACGGCGTTCTCGCTGGCAGAAGAAAACAAAAAATAGGATTTCCGTTAGCGGAGAATTCTTTCCGAATGCCCCGTTGCAATCTCCGTCGAAGTCGGCCAGCCGACCGGTGCAATTTGCATTACGAGCGACTATTCCGGCGCACCGTAGATGGAAATTGCGATCGTCGAGACCGAAATTTGCATTATGCCACGGCGAAACTGTTTCCGTATCTCGAGTACCGGCACAACTAGAAGCAGTTTGCTAAGTAAACTGTACCATTAACGAACTTTGCGCAAACGAAATCGCAACCGTTGAGAAGCTCGGGGCGTTCGTTTCTCGGAGCCGCGGCTCGTCGTCGACCATCGACTTGGAGAGGAGAGTGCACGACGCGTGCACGGCATCGTTGATCGAGGCGCGAATTTGTCGGCTCTTTTCATTGAGTCGCGTCGAACCCTGGCTCGTGTTGCGTAATGTTTCGTATTATACGAAGGAGACCTTGTCTTCCGTCGGTCGTAGATTACGTCACCGTACGGTGTATCGCGATGCAGCGACTATAGCCGCTTTCAGCGCATTAGTCTCGCAGATTACGTCTTGTCCGTACGTGTGTTCTTTTCTTCTCAGTCAGTTGGTCCCTCGGTGCTTCTGCGATTGGTCGCGTCTCCCGATGGAACCTCCCGTGAACTGAGGACGCTTCGTCGATTCGAAGAAAGTTTCGTGGGAACGCGAATCATGCTGAGTCGTGTAAGAGACGTTTTTCTTTTTTTGGCTATTGATTGCGTCACGTAGAATTAAGACCGGGCAGCGCAGCAGAGAAAATTACGGTGATTGGGTGTTAATCGGGCGGCGACGATCGGACGAAAGTACGTGATTTGGCGTTGATAACGACCGCCTTCGTCGACCATGCTGCTTAGTGGATCGATCTCCGGCACTGGCGATACTGGCGTTTCACGTCGGAAGCAACAGAGCGAAAGACGAAGAAGAGGCTAGAACACGTCGCGTAACGCGTAGCAACGTGCACGGTGATTCGCGATAACGTCGGAATCGGTCACACGATTGCAGCAGATTTTTCATTGGAAACGGATCTGGGTCGGACTCGTTATCTCGATCGGTGTACGCCGGAACAGACTTCCTCTACAACTTTTCCATTCGAATCGACGATTCCTGCGAATTTTCGGCTATCGATCGCGTAAAGCCAATTTTCTTGCCAACCAAACGATTTCCGGATCAACGAGCTGGCATCCGGCCTCGACTCTTTCCTGGACGAACTTCAAAAGAAATTTGAGAGAGAAATGAACGCGGTTTCTCGATCGTTTCGGCATCGACGGCCAACGAACGCCGTCTCCGCGCTGTTCGACGTTTTCGCGGATGGAACGAAGCCCGATTAAGCAAAAAGAAAATTAAACGAAGACTGTCGTCGTCCGCTTAGCGACGAAAACCTTTCGTCGACGATTTCGTTGGTACTTGGTGTCGACAAAAGGAGCACACGAATTTACGACGAGTTTGCGAAACGAGTGGAATCGGTACGGTTCTCGAGCTTGGAACGCGATCGCGCCGATATCGGTCGCGTCAAGTGGGCGACACCTTTACGCAGCAACGACGCTCATTTGCATACACAGCCGCGGTCCGCGAACCAGTCGTTTATTCGTCGTCCTTGCGTGGAGCGTGCACAAATACCGCGTTTTGCAACGGACTTTAACGCAACCTACATACGAACAAAGCCGCGCGCTTAACCGAACAGGAAATCTCCAACTCGCTTATTTACTTTGCGGGACGCGCTCGCTCGTTCGTTCGGAGGATCGAGCCTTTCGGCTAATCGCGATCCGCCGCCATGAAAAAATTAACGACGCGGATCTCCTGCGCGAGTTTCCCTTTCGTTTGGACGTTACGAGGCGTTACAAGCGTGCAGTCGCGACCCCGAGAAGTGGAGGCACGCGACGAAAGACGACTGTACGAGGAAACGCGCAAAAAAAGTCGGCTAATGTGTACGTTAACGTGTCGGTAGCTCTCGCGCAAGGACGCCGACTGGATCATCGCTAAAAGCGTCGCAACCGGTTCCACCAGAAGCGCGCGTTATTCGATCGTTAATCGACCGGTCGAGATAACGAGCCTCATGCATCGAACCCGTCGCGATATCGTCGACCTCGATATCCGGTCAGCGAGCGATCAATCACCGGCGGACGCTGTTTTTGCATGTTTTTCGTTCGCAGCGGGGAACTGGTTCTGGTTTCGCGACAAGTTACGCGTTCGCGCCGATGATACCGCGCTTCTGAAACGACTTTCGTCGTTCGAGGAAATTGCCCGAACGATCGCTTCGATCGGCCGACGAGGATCCATCGCGCGCTGATGCGAAGTCGTCGCGACTCCGGAAATCAGATAACCGTCTCGCGACGGCCGATGACAAACGACGAAGGTGAAATTTATAGCCAGTGCCTGGCGGCTGTTTCATGGCATTCGTATGCACAGCCGGTCTCTCGCGCACCTTGCGACTTACGACACCGGTACATTTTCCAGCGCGTGTTCCGCGAAACAACGACGACCACGGCAACTGCTACGGTGGTCGTTGCGAAACCTTCCGTCCAACGACCATAGATGTACATAGACAGAAGTCCGTGGCACGCGCGTTCTCGTGCCCACATCCGCCGCGTTACGATTTCCATGGTCCCGTGCTGGTGCTGAACGCAATCGGTGTACGTAGCCAGCGAACCTCTCGATCGACGAGCGTAGGTCGACACCACTAGCGCGTTCGTTTCCGAACGAAACCACCGTATTTCTATCCCAATAAGCCAACTCTCGGCCTTGCTCGCCGACTTTTCGTTCAAGGTCTCCCTCCGAGCTGCCCAACGGAGATTTCGTCGTCTCGTCTTCGTAGGTTGGTCGCCGATTGTCGAAGAATTTAGTGTAGCTTCGATACGCCGCTACCGATCGTACGCGTTCGACCGAGAGAAAGTTGGGACTCGTCGTAGATGGACGAGGACCAAATAGACGTTGTACGGTGTAGGTTGGCGATCGGTCTCGAAATCGACGATTCAAGCTCGAGTTTTCTAGCCGTGAAAAAATCCATCGAGAGAATCTCTACGTTCGAGAGAGACGCTATCGTCCGAGTCGAGCTATCCGTGAACGCGACCGTTAAAATCGTTAGACTGGCAGTAACGATTGGAGAGTTTGTTAAATTACGGAGAACACGCGGCCAGATATTCGTACGCCACGCGCGACACAGTTCTTCGTTTAATCGCACACAACGATGCTCCGATCTTCCCTTTCTACCTGTCGTGGTTTTCTCTGGTCATTGCGGCGATCGATCAGCTGCTCGCTCATAGATGGAAGGTTTCACCCCGCGAGAAATTACTTATACTTTCTCCGAAGCTCGAATCGTTTCGCGTGTCGCGCTCCCCTCCTCCGACACTCGTTTCCTTTAACGAGGCGAATTAATTCCTCGAGATTCTCGGATCACTCTACTTACCCGCGATGCGAACCAGTCTACTCGCCGGGACACGAACGAATACCGAACGAGAAACTTTGGTCGGATTCGAATCGGATTACTGCCAGCTGTAAGAGTTCATTTTTCCTCATTTTTACGTAGTCTGTCTGAAAGAACTTTTCTCTGCGTTTGTTGTTGTTATTAACCGATTTGCATCCAAGCGCGGATTATTACGCAATCGGACGACTGTGTTCTATCACGAAGCGCGGATTATTACGCGCGCTGCCACTGCTTTTTATTTCAGTCGCTAAGTATTCTTCAGATGTGAGAGATCGCGTTTGACCCGTTTGTCAGCATCTCGTTTATATCAATTTATTATTTTCTAAACGAGTCTTACTTTTGTTGTGAAATTCCTTTTAACTGCCACTATGAGTAAGTGTACTGTCGATCTTGATTAAATTCGACAAATTCAAATTGAAAAAATATTCCAATTTTATAATGTAAACTACAATTTAGTTGCCCCAATGGATCTTGATGATTCGGATCAAAGTATACAAATAGGACATACTCGAAAACGTATCCGTAGGATCTCATCGAGCGAAGACAGCGAAGTTGATCAGTGCGGCAGTTTTAAATTCTAAATAATTTATTTTTTCATCGTTTTGAGCAGTAAATTTTCGGTAAACTCTGTGAACAAGTGATGGGACCAGTCGTCAGTTGAACGCCGCTGATGCCTTCAACTGTCCTCTTAACGGGATAGACCCTTTCGTACAAAGATACGACGCGAGAAGAGGTAAATTATACGCGCAAATATACGCAAAAGGGGGAAAAGAGTAGGAGAAAGGCGTACGAACGGAGGTTTGAAAATCGCGATGAATATAACAACTACAGTGTACGTTGCAAGAAGCTTCTCGAGGACGATGCGATTGTCGAAAAAGATGGGCGTCACGGTATACAGAGTCAACGAGATGGACAATTCCATTAATACTAGAACTATAGTTAACACGAAGCTATTTCTACCAAAACCAGTGAAAATGACTGGTCTTTAGAAAACACCTAATAAAAGAATATTTGTATATTTATTGATTTATTACTTTCTTACAGAAGTAACACCATGTTACGTAGTAGATTTTTGCTATTATTAATCCATCTGGGATCCCTAAACGAGGATTGACACGTTTATAAAATTGTAGATCCAGTCACTTTGACTGCTGTGGTATTTCTAGTGTTGGCATCTAGGAATTTTCCTGATAACTGATATCGTCATATCGAACGATACGCGGTAAAAATTTGAAAACCGTGTGGGAAGTTGTAGAAATCGAGGAAACTGATTAATTAGGGTTCGATAAACAGATTGCAGCACTTTTACACTTTGAAAAGTACCAGTCATTTTGACTGAACAAAATAAAATTCATTATATTATTCTTTTAGTTCTCGTTGCGAAAGTCGTTACATCATTGCGGAAAAAAATGTAACACGAAGTAGGAATTTAAAAATAAAATTGTAAAACCAATCAATTTGACTGGCGTGATAGTTCTAGTGTTAGTACGGTGAAAATGGTTATGGGTAGTGCAGGTTATCCTTTACCATTGCATCCGCGATTTTTTCCACCGAACATTTGCGAATAATATCGTTCGGCCTCCCACGCGAACCGAGCTAGTCATTCGCGTGACGAACCAATGTCGCGGTAGCGTTCTCCTCTCTACCTGCGCCGATCTCGATTGTCCACGGAGCGGAGTATGAGACGAACGTAAGTGTCCCTGGGTGTCGCGTAACCTGCGCCGACTTCGTTCGATGGAATTCTTCGACGAACCTGCGGATATCGCGCGGAGATCGCATCGAACCGCTATAACGCGATCGCCGCTTCTAGAACGTCGATTTGCTCGTTCAGCCGTTCGATTTACGATCGTTGGACGCGCTGGTCGTTCATCGTGAAAGTCGACGGAAAAGGGAGCAGGTTTTTGCCTGCAAAGAAACATAAAACGCGGACGGAGCGTTCTCGAATCGCGGAAGTTGTTACGCGTAACCACCCTTAATTATACCGTTACGAGTCATCTTCGACGAGGACTTTGCGATTACGCAACGATCGCGCAACCGCGACGAATCGCCCTGTCGTTTGGCGCGTATCCCGACGGCTCGGGCGATCTATACGTTGGCAATTTTATTCTCTTCGATAGATCGTCGATGATTCGTTAAGTGGTAAGCGGTAAGACGTTTGTCGGTTTCTCGAGTTCCGATTCGCGCCAGTCGCCCGACTTTACGTAGAACGTGAACAACAACGACCAATTGAGAATCGTTCGAGTATCGACTGTTAGTCCCAGATACGGTTCGCGAGATTAGAACACTCGTTAGGACGAACTCCTCGCTAGGTTTCCTAAGTTAACGACGACACGGTACGATGGTTGGCGAAAAATTTGACTCGATGGAACTTAATTGCGACGAACGATCGACAGATGGATGGCCGTTAGAGAGAGAAGGCGCGAGTAGCTTTTCGTCGGAGCCCGAAGGAAAGTCGCGAACCATCTACCAAGTTGTTGCGACTAAGACGCGCTGTTGCTTTCTAAAACCTCGTTTACTATGTTCAGCCACTTTTCGCCCATCGATTTTAAATTGTTCGAATTTGCCCGTGTGGACACCCGGGGTCGGTCGAGTTGAAACGACTCGTAGTCGTTCGACCAGAAATAGCCCGTTCTTCTATCTTTGAACTGATCGCTTCGACCGAGACCTAGTCGCTTCGAGTATAGTTGCGCGATGCAAATGGGACTTAACCGATGAATATTTTCGCTGAAACAGCGGACCCTTTCGGAGTCGAAGATACGATCGAGTCCGTCGACGTAGCTGGTTAAACGCCGATGATTCGCCAGAGTCGGCACGCGCTGGCAACCGAAAGTCACGAAACGAGTCTTACGACGAAACAATTTCATGGTCTAAAGTTCCAGTGTGCTTCTCCTTTCGAACGTCGTTTCGCGCGATGCGTTCGTTCGTCGCCGACGAAATCGCGCGATGCTAAGAAGCCAACCATGACAGGCTGGCGTTTTCCTAGCGAAAAAAGACCAGCGGCCTGACGAATGAAACGCGCCACGTATTCGTTAAGACGATGAAAGGGGGCGGCGTTTGTCTCCCGGGGGACGACTTGGACGGCGCTAGTCCGAAGTGTAGATGTCTAGAGAAACCGGCCACACGCTGTGAATCTCGACTTCGAACGAGATTCCCGATGGGGAACGTGGAACGTAAGATTCTCGTTACGCCGCGGTACAGCGGGTTGCTGATATCGATCGGACGAGTTTCTCTGAACTTTTGCCGACAGCCGTGAAAAAAACGGAAGTACGCTGTATTAACAAACTCCGCCTTCGCGAGCCATTCCAGATCAATGCCCCAGTGGCGTATCGAGCGAATTTTCCACGCTGGCGTCGCGTATCCACTTGCCCTGGCTTTTCTCTTCCCCTGCCATTCTCTGTCTTCCGGATAACTTCCTCCATAAATAACACGGTGTCTGTCTCTTTGTCGCAGTATCTTCGCGCAACTCGATGATCAGCCGCTCGAAAGGCTCGACGAGAGAGCCTCGAGGCCGGTCAGAGGCAATGACAGAGTCCTCGGTTATCGATTATGCAGCCGGTCGAAAATAGCAGCTGCCGTTTACGATTCTTGGATCGCGGATCACAGAGAAACAATTAGACGACACTGAGACGACGTGGAAAATCGCCGACGGTGATTTATTATCGCAGTGATGGCAGAGTCACGATCGCGATAGCGATGTAACCTTATTCGCGACCGTGACACTTTTTTTATTCGCGAGTGAATTCGCTCGCTGTGATCGTAATTCTTTTATTTCGCTCTGAATTATTTCGCCTGCAATATTTCGAGATACAGCGTGCAGAAAGGTATCCGCGTATAACCTTAGTTTACTTTATTTAATGTTAAAAATGAAGAACAGTTGAATTTTCTTTTCCTTGTCTTATATCGGTATCTTAACACCTTACCGACCGCTACAGATTCAACAGAACACGCACGTCCGACCGGCAGCTCGGGCGCAGATTCTCCCTGGCCACGGCTCTGTTTCGGTTTAGACTCTCCAATACCCCATTCTCTTCGTCCATCGCGAACGGTACGTTTTTCAAACTGGTGTAAAATTGTGGGGGCTTACAAAGCGACGCAACTGACGCAACTGAGCGAGGTACCTTAGTGCTAAATAACAAATTACTGCTCAAATAACGAGAAAAATTGTCGGTGGCGAAAAGCCGATTAATAGGCTATCGATCGGCGAAGTGTTAAAAATGAAAAACAGTTGAATTTCCTTTTCTTTATCTTACATCGACATCTTAAAGACATTCTGTCTCGAAGATATTCGTTGTTCCTGTCGATTTCAAGACCGTAATATATTAATTTTATATCGTCGATGTAAAGATGATAAGGTTACGCGATGCGCGCAAACAACAGTTATATCTCTCCTCCGGTCAGAAGCGATCAGGAAAAATCGCAAATCATCGCGAGGTATCACCGTGATTGAGAACGAACGTGATCGAACTGCTCGTAATTTACAAATAGCAGTTTGCGCTGTCTCTAATTAGATACATCGTACGTCATTCGCGCAGATGCATGCGAACGAACACACTCGCGTAAGTAAATAAGTGGTAAATTCGTCACGTATGACGTTAATCCTTTGCTGCAAGGTACTTACGCGTTAACCAGCAGCACACAGAGAGTTTAATCGTCGCGCATCGAGCGATTCATCGGTGACGTAACGCGCCTTTCGAGATTAAAATTAATTCCTTTAGAAAGACGAGCAGCAGGAGGCGAGGAGAATCTACGATCTTGCAGTTTCGTCATGAAAGCTTGTTATTACTTTCACGGGCGAAAGAAAAATCCATTCGGCGGGAAAGACGGTAAAACGCGAGACGATAGAAATAGAAAAAAAATAATAAGCGAGAATTTGGAAGAAGTAGCTGAGGTATAGAATAAATAATCATTGAAAAATCTGTCTTAAAACGTTGACTGCTGCGACAACTTATTGTCCAAATTGTCCCGACCAACCTCAGCTTTGTATACAATGCTTTAAAGTTTTACATCCTAAATGATTTTCTTAATAAACCATTTTCCTATTATTTTTATAACCATACAATAGTTCTATTACTTCCTGTGGAATATCTTTTCAAATGCCTACGACGATTCTTCGCAAGTAGTCAAATAAGCGTCTCCCGAATACCGATCAGAAACTTTGCTGTCGCCCGAATATGGGTGACGCGGCAGTAAACGCGTTAAGGGGGAGAATCTCAGAGATTCCATAGGTTCACCGAGTATATCAACCTTGTGATAGACGCTGTTAGCGAAATTCATCGTCCTATTGAAACAGTTACGGTAGTCGTGCTTACGTTATGCATAAACGCTGCGACGTCGTGTAATTTCGCGTTATTCCGGATAGGCATATTACATGAAATGCACGAGTAACGTACGAGTTACGAGACCTCTAAGAACGTGCAGGATTCAAACTCCTAACAACACCGTCGCAATTGTGGGAATTAAACTACACTTAAACTGTATAGGGGCACCGTACAGCTGCTGTCCAAGTAATTCTTAAAAATTAGCGTCGAACGTCCCCGATATCCTCTATGTGAGATTTATATAATAAAGAGTCCGGATAACGTTGTCATGTTCTGAGATAGGTTTGATCGATCGACTGTAGCGGCGTAAGCGTCTTAGGACGTTTCGATACGAAAATTCCTCACATAGTTGTTTTGCCACAGATGATTGACACTGTACGACGCGCATAACGTAATAAACTAACTCTGGAGAAAGCAATTTCGCTGCTACGTGCAACCTACAACCTGCGACAAGTTCAAACCTTTCGGTACCTCCCCTTGACAAGTATAAATAGACGACCATGTTCTTCAGAAGTCAGTCAGTCGAGCGAATAAGTATAACGAATCGGTCTAGCGAATCAACGTAACAATTAGTATCAGCACCGCAGTATCGCGCAGTCTTATAACGAATATCATCGATTGCGATTAACTTTGTATTCTACATTTCAAAATATCTGTGGCGGTACTCGACAACAAATACCGCTACTCGACACTAACTTCTACCGGACGACGGTAGCGCAGTGGTTAGCACCTTGGGTTACGAACGTTCGGGATCCGGTGCCCGTAGTCCTATTTTTCTTCCACGCATCTAAGTTAGAAGAAAAATAGCAGTACCCCAGCAGCCGATATCTACGGCCAGCATCTCAAGTATCACGGACAACACTCACACCTCATATCTGTAAATATAGCTAATTAAATTAACTCGTCCCATAATTAATTTAAACGACTACACGTCACACCGTGCATCACACGACAATAGGAAATGTCCGAGGGCGAATCGCGTCTCTTACGAGTTTAGATATCCTACGAATTTGACGTGCAGATTTATAGCGATGAGAAAATATTCCTGTAGTATGTCGTAAAGTGGCAGGAAAAGGTAACGTCAACATCTTTAACGCAAAGGTAACCTGGTATTTAATTTGTTTCAGATCAAGCTAGAACGCGTTCTCGGAGTAACCGTATCGAGCAATGCAGCCCTGGATTGCGACGCGACCAGCGAGTTGGTCGCTTATCCTGCCGGGTAAGTTCGAGTCTCTTGCTTTTCTTCCATCGATTCCTCTTCCATTGTATGTACGTCGATGCAACTCTGTTACGCGTACCATCCGCACCCGTGTCCTCTTTCCGAACCCTATTCTAATCTCGCGATTCCTCCTACGACCCTATTTCTCGCCGATTTTCAGCCTGGTTTCCTATATCGGTAGAGAAAGTGGCGATTCGGGCCCGACCTTTTCAATCTTGTAGCCACTCGTAGCGTTTACTCGGTTTGGCGATTAGAATTCCGGACGCCGCGGTACTTTGGAGGCTACGTGGTTGCGCTGATACTCTCGTTGGTGACGCTACGCTTGGAAACATCGTGGTCGATCGGCTCGGTCGCGACGTTAGTAGTCTCGTCGTTGCAGCCTCGAAATTATCGCCATCGTCCGTCGAGCTCTAAATCGTTCGCCGATAATAGCCGGTTTCGATCGCGGAATTAAAGTAATTGGTGGGTTAAGGGGCCGCAAGAACCGGGCAAAAGGGAGAGTGGCGCTCGTCGACGATCGCGCTCGCATCGCGTATCGCCTTGAACGAGATCGAAACTTTTGCTACGGTTTATTTCTACGCGAAGGAAATTGCTCGCGTGAACGGGAGCGGTGAACTCCGTGGCTATTTAACCGTAATCGGAAAGTAGAAGTAGCAAGGTCGACTTTTAAAAATCGTTTCGCTTTTCGCAACTTTCGACAGACCCAATGAACGACGATCGACGGAGAACTTGGTCGACTCCGGGTCGTGATCGGAATGAAAGAGGAAGGAGGTCGTATTACAAATCCGACAAGTTGTTAGAAGTCGGTCGATATTCGTGGGAACGAGCATGCAGAAGAAAGAAGAGATCCTTTGCACAACGCGCGGCACACGGAAGCGAGGCTTTATCTCGATCGGCGATATCGGATCGCGATATTTCGATAAAGATGCTCGCTGGTCGGTGGAAGCTTGCGAAACGTCGATAGGCTTGGTCGCGCGCGTGTCCCAGATCCGTTGTTTCTCGCCGTTCGACTTTTCGCTTTTTCGACCGCGATATCCTTCGCCTCAACATCCTCTCAACGATCGATCGAGTCGTCGGGCTAAAAGTCGAAGACGAACCGCTGCTGGTTGGCTACGTCGTTCCGATTCGCCGATCGAGGCGACTCTTTCTCCCTGAAACTCGCACGGAACACGTTTTGAACATCGTCGCACTCGCCTGTACGATATTTCGAACTCGCGTTCCGAACTTTTGTCAGACGCCGGCCGTGAAGGAAGAAGGCGACCGTGAAAGAAAGTTCATCTTCGTTAGCGCTTTGTTCGGCGCTGTAAAAAAGTGCACGTGCGATTCTACCGGTCACGGATAAACGCGGACGGTAGAAAAGAAGGCTCGCGCCATGAATGGAAGAATGGCGAAAGTGCGATCGGAAGATTGTGAACTAAGACACTGAGGTATCGCGTGTCGAGAAACAAGCATTTCGACCGCGCTACGTGGTGCCGCTCCTCTGCGGTTCTCCCAGGCTTTTTCCTCGAAATTCGCTTCGTAGCTGGATCTCGCCTGCGATGGACGTTCGCTTCTTCGCTTTTCCATTTGTTTCGCGTTTTCTCCGCGATCGATCGACGATCGAGACTGAATTATCGCGTGCAGTACGCGATTGTACGTAACGGATACGCAACTCGTCGTCTCGCGGAACTTGGGAAAAGACAGTTGACTCGACGAAAAGAAACGTTTCGGTTCGACGACGTTAATGCAACAACGGAACTTTTTTATTCTCAATGCTCGTTGAATAAAAGTTTCGGCAAAGTAATTCCTCTATCGAATATACGCGTGAAAGTGCGCGTCAATTAAATCGCGTTTGGTCTCGTTTAAAGAAGGTTAATTAAAAAGATATCAGAAATAAAAAAGTTTCGTTCGTTTCATTCTCGTGGACAATTTAGCGTCGCTTCGTGGACACATTCGGCTTCCGATCGGGTTACGCTAGTCAGCCGTCGAACTTCGCGGTGTGTCATAAGGAATATTAGGGTGTCCTTGGAGGGAGACTCCCCTCTGTAGCGCGGGGATGACGACCGATCAATTAGAAGGAACACGATGGAACAAGATGGCTTGCTCGCTTAGAGAGAAAAACCGTATTCGCCGAGCGACGCGCGCTCGTTAGCCCATTGTATCGCTAATTACGATCGCGATAGAGAAAAACGGCGGAGTAGGATGACGCGTTAACTCGGCGCGTAATCAAGCGTCGCTTGACAGAAAGCACGGCGACGAGCGAGAACTCGTGATTTTCGCACGTGCTACTTGAGTCGCCTAAATCCGCGGCGCCATCGAGCCGGACGTCGAGAACGTACATGTCGCGGATACGTCGGGTGCAAGCGAACGAGCAAACAGCTATGTACGGTACTCGGAAATCGGGTCAAGAGAGCGGTGAATGGACCAAAAGATTCTGTGTCGGAGATCCGCCTCGAACGATAATCGTCGGCGACAATTAAATCGTTCGATCGACCTGGCAACCTCTGCACCCGTTGGCTGTTGTGTACGCGTTTTTTGCCGCGTCAAGCCACGCCGATTCTTTCCTCTCGTTTCGTCGACGACTCGATCGGCCTGGTTTACAGGCCGATACGAGACGTTCGTTAGCATCGATGCCGCGATGTTACCAGCTCGAGCGGAATTACGATTCTTCGGTCACGTAATGTAGCGTAATTACGAGCACGAGCATGGTAACGAGCTCGGCGAGATTCCTCGCGCATACGCGTGTTTACGCGTGCGTGAACAAAGCTTCCCCGAGTCGAAAGTAGCTGTTAGCATGCGAGTACTTGCCAGCACCGCGCTCGATTTTCCTCGATGCATCTGGCTACCGTTCGAGTCGCTGCTCCGGTCGATCTCGTTATGTCATCGCGGTTAGTAGCAGTTAGAATTCGCCGCTTCCTCGTCAAATTCTCCTTCTGGTAATAAATCCAGCGTTGGAGATATCAAAGCGCGTTAACGTATCTCGCCAACCATCGATTTTCGTCCTGTTTTAATCGCGTAGGAAACGCCAGATCGGTTACGCGATGATACCGGTTGTACGCGCTAAAGACAACCGTAATAGCGGCTACTCGATACGTTATCCGATAGCGTGCCGCTACTTTCACGAACACGTCGATACAAAGTCGATGGCGTTACACCAATTACGACCAGCAGCTGTCCGGCGATCGTAGCTCGGCTCGCTGTTGCTTGCGATTTAACAAACCGCCTCGAACGATCACGCGAAACCTTTTAAATTTGACGACGTTTGCCGCTTGTCGATTTTTCGCGTTCGATCGAACGGAACGGCCACGCGTCCTTGAACGTATCGAGGTCTGTTCGTCGGTGACGAGAGACGACGGTTGGACGTATTGGAGCGGTGGATCGCGTATCTGGCAACGACATCGTCGAGAGCTCGACTTCAAGGTTAGAAAGTGCTTGACATTGCGTGTATCGTGTTACGAAGGAAAGTTCCGCTTTCCCGGTTTCTCGATCTACTCTGTTTCCCAGTTTCGAGGTTCCAGATGCGCTGCGAGTTTAATCGACAGAGCCGATAGAGGAATAAACGCGCTAGTCCATTAATTGCCGGAGAAAATCGTGCGCAAAGAAAAGTAATTGCTCCTCTCGTAAATTTCACCTACGGAGAACGCAAGACACGAACTGCGGTTTGCTTAGCGTCAGCTATAGACAACGCGAGACCCATATTCCTCGCGCGATCGTGATCGCCTCGGGACTTTCCAAATTCGATAGCATCGAGAGCCGTTCCGTTCCTAGAAAACGAAAACTCGACCGGACTGTGTTTTCCAACGTCGACATCGGCGAGGCAAAGATAGCGCGCCACCGGTATTTCGAGACGCGATCGCGTACAAGGTAAGTAGATCTTCGAGGTGAGGAAAGTTGGTTCGCATGCCTGGAGAAGGCTGGAAACGAAGAAAGTCCCTTATTAATAATTAGGCGGAGCAGCCGAGCGCTGCCGTCTTGTGTTCCGACGACACACTGCCGGAATTAGTCACTGTGGGACAATCTTTTCCGGCTAGCGAGCAAACGTGTTACGCGTTCGAACGGCACGAGCAAGAAAACGAGAGTTTCTTTCTTTCTACGAATACGGTTGCGTACGAAACGCGAAACACGGTCCTTAAAATCGTACCGCGTTTCCTACCTCTGCACTGAGTCGTCGATTACGTTTCGTGCTCGTTCCCTTTTCACATCGTCTCCTACGATCGCTGTTATCCGATACGAAAAAGTGCTGTGCCGATTAAATAAATAAATAAATAAGTAAATCCGTTCCAGAATATAAAGAAAGTAAGTCGTTCGATGAGGCGATTTCGAAAATCTCTAAAGCGGTAAAGAGCGGTAAAGCAAAGAGCGTAATCGCTCGCCGAATCGGATTTACCATCCCGACGTCGTAAACGAGTTTCGATTCGTCACGGGACTCGTATCGTGACCTGTCGTTCCGTCATCGAGATGCAAAGGAACGTCGCGATCGGTCGTTTTAAATCAGCCAGTTCCATCGACTAACTTATTAGAACGCCGTCGACCGGTTTCCATGCTCGATAATCGACCTAGTGACCTTTATACCAGCGACCTTACGT